>NC_134280.1:67279101-67987768 GCF_949628215.1 Phalacrocorax aristotelis
AATCTACTGAATGAAAATCAGTTGTCTGTAAACAAACCTGCCTGTTTCACCGGACGTAGCTTGAGTAGAGGAAACAGTCATGATGGATGAACCTCGATGTTATTGAGATTTGTTACTTGCAGTGGGTATGCCTGTAATGAATGCTTCCATCTTTGCGGCTGGGCTTCAGCCTTTATCAACCATAATAATGGGGAAGAGTGTTCATTAACTGCTCCTTTAAAATATAAATGGCCTGTTTGGCCACAGGTGCGCACAGCAGCAAATGCTACTCAGCTGGATAAACAGAAGAAGGGGAATGTTAATGTCGCTTGACAGAAGAATCAGGCTTGTAGCTACGTCTTATGGAGAAGTGAGTTGAGAAACTATAAGAAGATGCAGGACAGTTGTGAAATCGGAGGGGTTTGGGAGTGGTCTCAGCGATATTTCAGAACTCTTCATGAAATATGGAAGTACTGTTTCTCATGACACAAGTCTTTTGGGATTTCTCAAGTTGTCCAGGGAGCACCTGTTTATCTGTGTTTACAATGTGTATTAGTTTATCTGTTCTTTGTGGTGTCTTTAGTGCACTTCCATGCTTCACTGCCTACTTTGGAGATGTTGCTTGGGTTTCTCCCGGGGGAGGTCAGATGTCAAATTCTTTATGTTTTGAAGCACAAAAGGAGCTTGTCCATGATGCTGTTCTTCAGCCTCCTAAAGCTTGCTCTTCAACCTTGGCTCTTCTTTCCATTTTGTCCTCCTAATTTGGAATAATGCCTGTCGGTTGACCTCGTTTAGCAGTCAAGGCTCCACATGGTGGCATCACCTGTTCTGCAGCTTGATCTTCAACCGCTCATGGAGATTGTGTGTGCACATGTTAGTCTGGTTAGCTTCTGTGACCGCAGATGGTTTTAAAACGACCATGTTATGTGAGGCTTTTTCGTGGCTCTCGTGAATTATCTGGAAAGTTCAAGTAGTAGATTACTTCAACAAGTGCTATTTCAAATTTATATCAGTCACGTAAGAATGACTGTCATTCTTCAGTAAGACAGGAAAAGATTTACTGAACATGAAGATGCTTATCACGTTTCTGGTGTGTTTGGGGGAATTAATCTCCCCCGAATTCTACTCATTATGCTTTTCTCTAGCTAAGAGTATGAGTAACTTCTGTGCTGATGAGTTTGAGATTTTTATTAACATAGTTTCATTTGGGAAAAGTTTTGAGGTTTCAGGCTGGATTCCAAAAATGTAGAGTTATTCAAAGTGTAGTTCTCCACCATAAAAACAGCTAAACTTACTTTTGGTGCAAAATAGTGCATGAATATAGGTGATGAATTCAGTTTCTGTCGTATAAGCATTACTGTAATATTATCAACCAGAAGATAAATTCAACAGTATATAACGATGCTGAAATGTATAACCTTTTGATATAATTATATGTACAAATACATATTTACCATTTACAGGCTGTGGCGTAGGTTGGGCAGCCTGTGATAGTATTTCTTTCTATTACTTTACAGAATTTTCAAAGACCAATGTTGGGAGCTGTGAGATCTCTCCCAAATGCAATGATGATGATTTATGTGCCAGTAATGCCTGTGCTATTCAGACTGGTGATCCCTGAAGCTGAGCCACGCACAGGTACATGCCTGTGCAAAAAGAAAAAATGTGCATTTAGTACTACTTCTGTTGTAGCACCTCACCCTCTGAAAGCATGAGATCTTGTTGTATGAGCTGCTGTGATACTGAAGTCTATAGCCTCCGAGGAGTACTAAAATAGAGTCAGTATTTCTCTGCTCTTTGCTAATGAATTGTATGGATTTTATACTCTTTTGTCCAGTGGCCTATAACAGAACTCATCTTAGTAGTTACCAAGAGGGGAGAGGGAGAGAATAAAGAAATGCTTTGGTTTTCTTCAAGCCTTGTCATTCTGTAGCAGCACAGCTCAGGGTCAGCAGCTCTGCGTGCAGGAAACAAGCTGTGTCTACGCAAATCAAACTGGGAGGTAAGTGACTGCAAGAACTGAGCTGTGAGAGTTATTGTGTCTCTGGATGCCAGAGGCTTTCAAAAAGGAAGATACTAACTTGTCAAAAACAAAAAGTGGGAAAAGTGTTGACAAAAACTTTGTTTGGGAAGATTTCTTTGATCCCAACCTGAAATTTAAGCTCAAAAAAAGAAGGCCAAATCCTTCATGCAGCTACATAGTAGTACGTAGTCCAGTTCTCTGCTCCATCTTGCTAAAATGAGAGGCTGGTACTATCCCATGTGAGTCCTGTGAATTTTTAGCTATGCTAAACTCTATCACTATTCTTAGATTAAAACCAGAAAGATGTTTTTATTTGGACAAAAAGGGTGATTTTTTTTTTTCTTTTAAATATTACCCTGTTTTCAGCACAACTGGGGCACTAGTTCCTGCCAAGTTCTCCCTCAGCCCACTACCTGGGAAGTGTATCTCCAGGAGATACCTCACCAGCTGGGATTAATGCTGCAGTTTAGTGTTGTATGTGGAGAGGGAGGAACCTCCCTTCAATATTTTTGTTTCCTTGTCTTCAGATTACACTGATGTCATTTAGAGGAGAGCTGGAAATCCCATCAGTTCTTATGCAAATAATAGCTCATCGCATTCCTTATGTGAGCAAAATCACTGAAAAAAGATGATCTTCTGAATTGTCAGTGGTTTCCTGAGATTTACTTCCATCAGTGGAAATCATAATAAACCATAGGCAGTATTTTAGGCAGTTACATGTACCAGAGATTAACAACCTCTCACAACAGTGTTGTGTTGCTGATGGTAGTGGAATTATTTCTGATCCAGAAGTGGAAGCATACCTAGGAGGGATCACTCCATTAATTTTTTTTTTTCCCCAGTACGGGGGACATAATTTCCTGGGTTAAATAAAATGTTGACATACCTATGGTTTGTAGTAAATATCAGAATTTTGGGTTAGCCATTTAGCATCTTGACTTTGGTAGTAGAGGTATGTGAAGAATTTGGAGCTGTACTTGGTATCTAATAACCAATGAACCTGTTTTCTCCATTTGCATGCAAGTTAAAATTAAATGAATGCTACAAAAAGCATGACCATTTTTTAATGACACTCACAGCATTTCAGTCTGTTTCCTACACACGTTTTTTCACCACCAAAAGCAGTAGAAATCATAAAAATAATCTGCAGATTGTGGCTGCCTACAGGTCCAGCCTGGAAATACTGTTCAGCCGTCTTGAAATCTTTCCTGATTGCGTCACGTAGTTGTGTGATGAGGAAAGAGAGGCAATACTCTCTGATTTTGCTGTCCAGTCGTTAACAAGGTTAACAGCTGATGAAAGCATGATCCAGTTCAGTATTTTGCACAAATCTATGGTCAGAAATATGGTTGCACATATTTTTTTAACGGATAGTTTTGAATAACAGGCACGACAGGCTTTGTAAGATGGGGAGCTACGTACTCCCTCTTTGATCACAGCAGCTATTGAAAATATTTCCAGCTGAAGTTTGGTCTCCCAGCTCTAATATACGCACAATATAGTGGCTGTGGTATATTATGTATTACTTTGTTTGAAAATCCGTTGTACTTTGTGCTTTTACTACCTGCTGTGGCTGCTCGGAAGGTCTTTTCTGGTCATCCTGGCCCTGTTTCTTGGCTATACTGTAGTTGGTTTGCCCTGGTCTACTGGATCTACACCATGAAAGACAGTCTATGAGCGAGGTAGTCCTTTGCTGTCACTCTGTTGCCATAACAGTTCCTACGCTACATAGGGTGCGAAGCTGTAAGCAAGGGAGTATGGTCAAAACATCCCAACAATGCCTGAAAACTGCACTAGCTCTAAGTCACTGACAGCTGATGTAAAGCAGAACAGCTCCAAAGATGCTCCACTTTACACTAGGGTTTGACCAGGAGGATAGCCGATCTGGTGGTCTGGGGAGCCCTGGTAGCGTGTACCTGCCCTGGCTCTGCTCTGGGCTATTTTTGTGCAGTTTGGATGCTGCTGAGGGCCTGGCTCGGTGAGCGAATGCTGGCTGTGGCGAGCCTCGTTTTCTGCATGCTTGTGTGTGTTGCATGCACATTGCTTATGGCTGGGGCTGCAGTGACTATGTGTGTAGGCTATAGCTGGCAACCCCACAGGTGGTAAATAGAAGAAATGGAAGAGAGTCAAGTAATAGAATGTGCTTTCACGCTTCTCATGGTTTGCAGGTATTACAGTCCACATTTTACAATAAAATTTACCGGTGCACCCAATGCAAAAGCAAAATTAAATCATGTATCTGCTGAAACGCTGCTTCTGTTTTTTCCAGGTTTGGAAAGTACTGAAGTATGTTTATTTTCCATGAAAGATAGTGTTCAAGGCTAGTGATAGTTCATTAACAGACATTTTAGTTACTTTTTTTTTTGTCCCATTCTCACTTTTTCTGCCTCTCTTCTACTGAGTTGAAAAAAAAAAAAAGGGATATGCCGCCTTAACAGTCACCTGTGGAATAGTTAGAGCAAAGTGTAATATTCAGAGGCTCCACTTCCCCAAGACTTCCTGAAGCAGTCTCTGTTTATCATTCGGCCTGCGGTGCCTGTATTGGGTTACACTAAGAATGTGGAAAACTATATGGGAAAATCTGTCAGGCTGTGAAAAGATCTCGGGCTTTGAAATTTTATGGACCACGCTTGCTAATGCACATTCCATATTTCAGGGTGTCTGGCTACCCTCGCTCTGTGTAAGGATGTGACGTACGTTGTGGAATATACCTGCATGTTTTGTTACAAGTGCTGCTGAACTGATAAACAAGGCCACAGAGTAGGGAAGTCACAGAGAGAGGAAATCCCATTAGGGGAGAAATTATAGTGACACCTACTAGTGTTGGTACAGTTAAGGGTCTGTCACCACTGACAAAACATGATCTCCAGTATGGTAAGGGGCACTGGTGTAACTCCTTTTCTGCAACAGTATTGCAGTAAAATCCCAGTTTAGGGGTGAGGCCCATGTGTTTCCTATATATAAATAATTATGAGATTCATCTACAGGTTAGATCTTCAGCTGCTATAAATCAAGCTCATATTGATAAGAGGATTTGCTTTTGGATATTTCAGCAGGACCGCAATTTGCAAGTGGCCAAGTGCAGTTAATAGGACTTTGATCAGATATCTTGAGTTGTGCATCCATTAACTACAGTGTATGTTACGTGTGCTTTGTAAACTAAAAGAAAAAAATCCATTAGCTTATGAAATTAGCCTTTGCACATACCAGATACTGTATAAACAGTTCCAAGAGTCTAAAACTGTGGACTGTATTGAAGAGAATTTTTTCCTTGTTTTTAACTTCAATTTGTCTTGTAAGGTTACCTATGCACCCCAGTAAGATAATTAAAAACCAAAACAAACAAAAACTAGGGAAATGGAAGGAGCTTCCCAATTAAAAAGCTGCTGCAAAATGTTATCATTAAAACATTTTCCTCTTTTTTCCCCTCTCTGCTGAATGTACTCACCAAGCTAGTCAACTTCCCTGACTAGCTATTAAAAAGGTGGGATATTAACAGCAAACCTGCTGATGGGGGGTAACAGATTGGATTATCTCTATGTATGTGTTTAGAGGACGTGAGGCACGAATTGCAAAACTTCAGGAGTTTGTCTACACGGTCATGTCCATTAGTGTTTCTATAAGGTAGGAGACTCCAGGCTTAAGAACGCAACAGAATCAAAGTCAGTCCTGCAAGCAGGCATATCCAAAGCCATTTTATACATCAAAGCCAGGATGGCAAACTTTGCTCAGCAGACATCCCTTTCAGATATAATCAGTGCTCTGTGCATTTAGGTGGAGATTCTACTTGATATACACAAGTATATCAAGCAGATATGTGTATATGTATATACACAAAGAAATCAGTTTTGTCTGGTGGACGAAATTCTGTGGCCTCATTTATGCAAATCAGTCCATATTATTG
The DNA here is from genome assembly GCF_949628215.1 of Phalacrocorax aristotelis. Classification (NCBI taxonomy): domain Eukaryota; kingdom Metazoa; phylum Chordata; class Aves; order Suliformes; family Phalacrocoracidae; genus Phalacrocorax; species Phalacrocorax aristotelis. Next base: position 67,285,008 of record NC_134280.1, read on the forward strand.
TAATTTGACTCTAAAATGACTCAATACGTATCTTGAGTAACTCTGTCTTCAGTGTTCATTAGCTCCATATTTCAAACAACAGTAGCTCTTCAGAAGTTACTGGGGTTTTGTTCACCACAAAAAAGAAATACTGGTCCCTGGCAGCCACCTGCGCCCTTGGGAAGACCACCGTTAAGAAGATGTGGCCTAGAATAAACTTCAGGTCCTAATGAAGGATCACGGATTTCACCCCGATGCCTGTCTATAGCACCTGGACAGTTATGGGCCAGTTTGGATCCCGAGCAACACCGAAGCTGGTGCATATAGGTTCATGGATGCATTTAAGGGTGATGGATTATGGACACCTTTCCCTAAGGTTTGTGGTGTTTTGTTGGGCTTATATCCAGACCTTAGTGTTATTCAAACCTCATACTTTTTATTTAAAATATAAAGCAAGTGCATTGTGAAACTGATATATTTCCAAATAATTTTGTCATCAGGCAATTAAAATATCATGTTCTATAAACATCTCTAAGACACTATGGGTGGGAAGGTTGCCAGTTTCACAAGTCACATTGCTTTCAAAAGCACAATGAACGTACAGTGCTCTGACCAGTCTGGAAAGAAAAGTAATTTTCCAGCTCTTAAAATCTTTTTTTAGCTTTTTTGCAGTGCTCTGAAGTCAAATTATGATGATTTTAAAGGCAGGACTGCAAGCGCCAATGATTTGTCAGTACTGGCACACTTAAATTCTTAACAACATAGCTGGGCCCATGCTTAATATCTTAATTGTGCATATGAAATGTTTTTAAAGTAAAGCTAGCCAGAAAATGTGTGCTTCTTGTATTAAAAAAATAACTTAATTAGCTTTATTATATTAGAAATACTTCAAATAACTTATACCTTTTTATTTTTACTCCAGTGTTGCTGTTTCTGGCTAAGAATGTGACTGGGTAGACTAGGAATTTAAAGAGAGGTCTGTAAGGTTTCACTCTTTTGACGTGATTAGACACCAGATTATCTTCCTTGACTTGGAAAACTGTATCTCTCATGGGCTTCAGCAAATTGATTTCAATTTATAAAAAGTGAAAAAGCATCTCCTGAAGTAATTTCTTAGCTTTAACAGGAAGCGTTGTGCTCCTGATGCCTTCAAAATGTAGTTAGAGACCTGAATGTGATGTGATTAACTTCAGGCATTTTGATTTATTATTGGTCTGTACCTCAGTTTACTGAATTGCAGGATGAAGATAGGAGCGTTGTGCCTACCAGAAGGTGTGCAGTTGGGTATTTCTTCTCTTGTGAGTGAAGAAAATGCATTCAGAACAGCAAGGTGGTGTGTGGGAGAGCCAGGTACTGTTCCCTGTGCTGCTGGTGCCTTCTGGGGTGCTTTTAGAGGAATCGTTCAACAAGGTGCAAGTGGAAAAATCATAACCTAATAAAAGTTGCATCTTTCTGGAAATTGTGGTCATGAAGATCGTCAGTGTAATGTGCTTAAAAAAAGAAATAACGTTCCGGAGCCTGTAATCGTTATCTGAAAAGAAGAAAAAACAATGTCACAATGTTGATGACCAGTCCCAAAGTAATAAAAGTTCCTTTAGTCTATTGTCACTCTTTAGGAACAAGAATTCCAATGGGAAAACCCCAGAGGAGTGCTAACAACTGGAAAGTTTTACCTAAACAATTAAGAAGATTAGTGTGAGCAATATAATTATTTAAGAAGTACAGCAGGCCCTGCGCGCTGTGTGTTGACCTTCTAAATATATGCATTGGATAATGTGCTCGTGACCAGCTGACTTGAAGGAGTCTCTCTCATCACAGGAAAAGTTAACGGTATCTTTCTTCCATCAGTACAAACAGAGGAGCAGAGATGCAGGCTGAGTTTTGCAACCCTAACTTGGTTGACGGGGCTTCTTTTGGGCGTAGGCAAAGCAGGGAGTTGCCAGGGGAGAGACAGCCGGAAGGGGGGCAGTGAAAAGACCCAGCGATGGGCATCGCGTTTCTCTGGGTCCTTGGTCTGCGCATGAGTGCGGCGTAACTGACTGAAAGAAAGGGTATTAAGAAGATTACAGCCTCCTACCAGGGCTGAGCCCTTTCTCAGCAGCGCCCAGCTTCAGCGCGTCCCCTGACCTCCACGGCGCGCAGCTCCGCAGAGATGAAAAGCCCGGTTCAGGAAGTCTGAGAGTCTCACCAGGCCCTGCAGGGTACAGACCTCCTCAAGTCTGCCTGTCCTGCGCTCCCCTGCTGCTACTGGTGACAGCGTTTTGAGCTCCCTGCAGTGTTTCTCTTGCATATCCCATCACCTGGCTGGGCCGGAGATGGAAACCTGCAGCCAATGCGGCAATTCCGAGTGGGCAAGATCTGCAGCCAAGAAGCAAGAGCAGTCCCGCGGCTGTAGGGCGTGCTCTCACTGCCATTTTCTCTGAGGAACTGAGCTTTGTTGGCAGAAAAGTGAGGGCAAAATGCTTGATTATGTGTGTAACTCTACCAATACATTGGCAGCAAAACGTAATTTCGCCTTTCTGTGGAGGAGCCATCAAGCAGTTCTATCCCCTGCTGTAAATCAGTGTGTCTGCAATAACACTGAAGCGGCTGCACCTGTTGGTGCCAGGTGCAAACCTATTGCGTGGTCATATCCCTGTAAATAAATAAGTAGAGTTTCCTAATTTAAGAGATGGCTAATATTCAGATGAAGATGTGACCGGCATGGCTGTCTTGGTGGAAGTGCTGGGTGCCCAAGAGCATTTTGCCATTTTTTGTTTTATGCGTTGTGTGTGTGTAGGGACACTGTTGTTGGGAGATGTGGTCTGTGATAAAGGGGTCACAGAATGGCATATTTTGAGAACGAGAATATAGTGGAAAGAGGATTTCAATGCAAATTTGGAATGTTTTCTTAGTAAAATGTAAGTGTTTAAAGCAATAGTATTTTCAGACACAGAAAAACCAGCTTCAACATTTCTGAAGAAGAAAGGATCATCTGCAGAGGTACCTTTTTGAATACAAGACCTTTCTCTCTTTTATATTAACTAACCTCTCATCTTACACTGCTTTGGCAAAGAGAAAGAACCCTCATAGCGACGGTACATTTAACGCTGCTGCCCCTGGTGCCACATTGCACTTCAGGAATGGTGTACAGAGAAATCAATATAAATGAGAAGCAAGTAGATATGGATGTATGCTGAAGGCGTTATTAATCATTGCATTCTGATCTGCAATATTTTTTTGAAAGTTCACACTTAAAGTTTTGTAGGAAATTGTATCTGGAAAAAGAATGCAATTAGTTCCTCTTTTCTGATGCTTAATAATGTGGCGTATAAATATGACTGAAGCAATAGGCATGAGATTTCACTGCAAGTGCTGAGGGAGTAATAGGTGGGAATTAGCAAAAGAATAGGAGGAATGAATGGGGGGATATGCACGAAGCATTTATTCTCTTTGAAAGATGATCTCTCTCCCTGAGACTTAGAGTTACTAAATAGCTAATGGCCTGATCAAATGGTTGCAGATAGGATAGATGGCCTCAAGATTGATGGCTGACTGTTGTTGGTCTAGGTTTTTAATCCAGGCTTCTGCTGGAATGCAAAGTTCCTAGCTCAAGATCAAATATACAAGGACATCAGGAAGAAAAAGACAGTCACGGTATTTGTCTGATTCTCAAACTACCCAAGACGTGAAAGTGTTTTTGCTTGCATTGACATGCCTGTAAATGCCAGGCAATGCAATATGTTCTTATTACAACCCTTTGCTTGCAGTTAAAAGTAAAAAAACTTTTTCCGATACGTCGCTCGTTCCTCACACTTTTCAATGAATTATGATTGTTTTGTCTACACAGATAAATAAATTCTGGGGACTTGGGAGGCCACTGTGGCAAAGCAGAGGTGCCTGAGTCACTTGGGCTGGGCAGCATGCTAGTGGCTGTGCTCTTAATATAAATACATGTCATCACACTGCAGAAATACTAGGATACACCCAGAATACAGCGGTGGACAAAAGAAGAATTATGGAACAAGTAGAGATGGGCCTGAATCAGTTGTTAGCTCTGAATCGGGGGATGCTTTCAGGTGAGTTCATATCCAGAACATGGGGCTTGTCCTCATTGGCATTAATAAGGTGGAGGCCGGTGCCGGGAATGGAGCGCTGGGTAATGTAAGAAAGCTAAACTTTCAAGTGTGGCTCCAAACCACAAGACATACTTGGATAATGAGCGTGAAGCAGTTGTCTCAAGTGCAAAGGGTTCTTGGCAATAACACCTGTTAAACCTCCTTTGATTTTTCCATTAACTAAATACCAATGGAGAGGTGTATGAGTATGGAAGGCTGAGAAAAAGAAAGCGCTCTAACATTTTAAGGGTTGTTTCAAAAAATGGTAAGTCTAAAAGAATATGTGCTGCTATTTTGATTTGCTTTTAGCTTCTGATCATTCCTTTAATATACAGACCATGAAAATGGGATAAATATTATGTGGGCAATTGCACGCATCAAATTTCGAAAATGCGACTTAAACTGCTCCTTTGCTCATTGGATACCATTCCACAAAGGAGGAGAAAAAATTTCAGCTCAGGTCAAGGGTGGCACAGCAAACAGCAGCCAATTGATGCTGATGACGTTATTTAAGATTATGTGATTGGCAATAGATACAAATAGGGTTGAGTTTCCATACAAAGTAAAAATATTAATTGAATAGCTTATAGCCAATGCTAAAAGTCAACAGATAATCGAATTAGAAAAGGGAGCTAGGTTAATTGAACACACAAATTCTGAAGTACTTGGGGCAGTTTTGGTGAAAATGCATGCAAATGCTGGTTATTAATTTCAAGTGAAAGCTTCCCTCCAAATGTCAAGCGCTGTGACTTCCTACACTTCGAGTCAAGTAGCTGTGGTCAAAATTCTGTACAAGTGGAGGGCTGAATTTCTAAAGATGAAAGTAGAAGAAATGTTTAAATTTTTGTCACTTATTTCTGGCTACTGAAGGATTCTGTCATACAGCAGCTAGTGTTGGCACTTGTTCTGTTTTTCTACTCTCCATTATGCCCCGTTAAGTCACCAGAATAGCCTTCTATGGAACGTGTAGCAATTGTGTCTGATGGTGATGTGCGTAGCTTCGGGGGCTCCCCGCCCTCTTCTTGGAAATAAGACACAACCTACTTTCTCTTCTCTCTCTGCCCAGCAGAGGTTCTCTAACACATGAGTTTTAGCCATGCGACAGGACGTCCTGTGTGATTTCAGCAAGTCCATATGGTTCTTGAATGCTTTTCCCAAGGTGAGGATTAGAGAACTTCAAATGCTGCTTGACGGAGAGAGGAAATCTCGTGTAATGCTTTTGTTCTGCTAACATCTATGTAAAGAGCTGCTTGGGAGTTTTGGAATGGAATCTGTCATCGCTCTAATCCTGTTCTGGAAAATTGTGATGGAGACAGCACAGGGAGTGATGTCATTGGCTGTCTGACACAGTCATTGCCCACAGCAAACTCATCGCCTTCCCAAACTTTTCTTTGTCTCTGACATTTGAATGCCCAATTGGCAAGGTTATTGGTGCTGCCTTTTTTTTTTTCCTTCTTTCACAGCTGTGTTAAAATTCGAAACACAGATATGGGAGAAAAAGGCCAATACAGAGGAGGGTCTGTTCAATGCTCTCTGCAGACTTCAGAGGAATTTTTGTACGCTCTGCCTTCAGCGTCATATGCAGGAAATTCTTCTTTGGTCCATACGATGCAATAAACAAACCTCCTGTGTATTAGATTTAGATTTTAGCCTTCTATCACAGCCTATGGCAAGTGGTAAAACTAAGAAAGAAGCAGTTTGCTTTATAAGGGTGCTGGCCTGCCCTCATTCGCACATACACCTATTTGTTAAGGCCCTGCTAGTTACCATGTAGGGCAATGGCAGTTGTATGACATAATGCAAAAATGCTATTTATATACCATGTGCTAGCAATTAAGTTTTTAGTTATTATCCTTCCCTGCCTTTGCAAATTGATCCACTAGTGATGAGAAAGGCTGTGATCTGTGCTACTGGATGTGAGAAGGCAACGTGAGTTGTAATCCTGTGTTAGGGGTGGATTGCCTTTTTTCCTGGGTAAGTTATATGTTGTGAATGGGCACTCTGGTTTGTAAGGTAGTGTTGCAGGTTGTGTTTTATGAATTAAATCATGTTTGTACTTAGACATCTTTAGGTACATGCTGAATTATTGTTTTACAGATAATAACTTTACATATAACAGAGGGTCTTATTTTTAGAGGTGATAATCACCACGAATGGCATGGTTTTGTTTATGGCTATGAGTGCTCGGTGTCGTTGAAACTAAGCCCACAGAGGTTATGTTTAAATGCATGAAGAATATACCTTAGCTGCATAACAATTGCTGCCTGTGTCATATGACTAAAGATCCTCCAAAGTGTTGGCAGATGCTAAAGCTATACTTAAAATGTGGCATCTGCATGTATTTCTCAGCTCTTAACATCAGCATGTGTTCCCCAGTTTCATTGCAGCTCCGTGCCGGGATGAGACATGAACGCGGCCCCATCCCTGTTTTCCCTGCCGTCACCCCGCTTTCCTTGAGCATGAGAGCGGGCGGGAAGGGAGGAGTGATATGCTGAAGCTGCGTCCTCGACCTGGGGAATGGGAGACCTCCCACGCGTGCCAGGTAATTTCCCTCCAAGATGTTTGACTGACAAGTTGGATTTCTTTGCTTTTTTGACGTTTATTTGCAGGGTTTCTGAGTGTAAGCTTGTCACTGAAATGTGTTGCTTTCTTTAGTTTTTCAACCTGATTCTTCTATTGCTAATATTATGTGTTTTTGATTAGACCACTGAATAACGTTAGAGATGTGAGGAAGAGAAGCAGGAGTTAAATATAAGCCATACATATAAAGGGTCTATTTTTTTCCACTGGAACAAATCCTAATAAATGGCTGAACTCCTCCATTCAGTGGCTGAAATAACGTGGCTCCTCTGCACAATGTGTACATTAACTGTGTTCAGAACCCACAGCTAAAGCGTGTCTACTTTGTTTTAGAGAAAAATGAGCTAGATGGATTGTTTGGATCCATCAGACAAGCTCCAACAGAGGAGGAGATGGACCAACATTATCCCTATCACTATCAGCACCACCACCTGCAGCGGTTATTGCTGCCTGAGTGGGAAGAATCCTTTCCTGTGAGAATCCGAGACATAGGTGTGAGGAGCTGGTATAGACTGAAGCTGCTTATTCTTTGTTCAAGGTGGAACCATAACCGTTACTTCCCAATGAGCCTGATCAAGTCGAAGAAGTTTATCTATTCCTGAGAGATGTCTAGGCCTGTCGCAGAGGCTTTTTGCTGGGCACTAAGGAAGCATGGCTTTAACCCTGGTTTGGGCAGTCTCCCACAATGTGAATTGGAAAGTCAGCTCAGCTTTGAAGTGGAGGTAAGTGCAGGAAACGTTTGAGACCTGTGGATGAAAAATGCTGCATCAGTGTTTCCTGTGAGACAAATCTTTGTTGTGTACTGAGATCAGAAATGCTGCATCATAGGCTGGCACTCAAAGTGCTGGAGCTTTTCCTGTGCATGGTGTTTCTGTTCACTGTAAATTGGAAGGAAGTCTCACCGAAGCAGCTTGGGGCTGAAAACACAAGTGAAACTCATAGCAAGAATTTATCAAAAGCATGTTTTAAATGCGCTATGCAGAGAACCACAGATAGCCGTGCAGTCTGTTGGAAGCACTATGCTAGATTTCAAGTCTTTTTAACTTCTGCATAATTCCTAACATCTTTTACGGTGTCATGAATTATTTGCTAAAAACGCATGTCAGTAACAGATAGTTTTTGTAAACAGCATTAATTCTGCTTCTACAAGAACAGTACATTTTCCTGCTTTGGGTTTGATGCTCTTGGGTAATGCTTACATAGTAGGGGGAAGGGGAGCTGAGCTGCCAACTGGGAGTCTTCAACACAAAAACTATTAAGGAGTGATAAATCATTGGAGGCCCAGCATGTGACTAAAAGCTGTGGCCACCAGCAGTGACCCATGGGGATGGAGGTATCAGTGACAGAGAGCAGGGGGAGGTGTTTGGCATTCCTGTTCGGATGCCTAACCAGGGCACCGGGGTTTGTTTATGTTTCTGTTCCACCGACTCCTGTGAAATGCCCTCTGTCTGTACAGGGAACACACACTGAGTTAGGGAAAGTATCTCCGGTATTTCTTGAAATGTCAAGGCACGGATACTTGGAGGTAATGTGTGAGGAGAATTACCTGGGGTTGCAGAGCGAAAACCAAACATTCAGTCAGTTCCGGGCTCTCTGATTCCACAGTCAGCATCTCATAATTACTGTAATTTTAGTTGAGCTCTACACAGATGCACAGAATATTGTAAATACGACTCCTTTCCTCTTAACTAAGTCATCTATAAAAGATAATTTTTATTGGACCAGGCACAAGGACATCCAATCACAGGTTCTACTTTGTTCTTGGCTTAACAGAAAGCTTGATTAAATAAGAGTCCAAAAAAATCTGGCAAGAAGCATTATGATTTGGTCCATTTTGATATACGTTTGGAGCAATAACAGTATGGTTTTTTGCTGCACACAAGACAGCAGAGACATAATTTCTTATGTTATTTTGTATGTCGCTATTTGCCAGCAAGCATTGTGCTAGATGTTTATCAGCAAGGACAGAGGTACAGTTCCCACTGCAAAGTGCTGGCAGGATAGAGCAGCAACAAATGAAAAGATGGGTTTGGAAGGCAGTGACGAACCGGCGGGATGAGAGATCCAAGCTCCCTTATGTGGTGATAGTCTCTGAGTTACATTGGTAGAGAACTTTAGGGCCAGGAGGGGAGAAGCTTGGTTTGATAAGTGGAAAAGGTCACAAGAAAGAACTTGAACAGGAGAAAAGTTGCATTGACTTAGCAAATGAGGTGCCTTTGAAGACCAAAGCAATTTTGGTAGAAGAGCTGCAGAAGCTTTTTTTTTTTTTTTTGAATGCCACATTGTTTCAATAATTGTAACTATTTAGAGACATCCTTTTTCCCCCATGAATTTATTCTACCATGTGTGAAAGATGGTCTTGTCATGCTTAAAAGTATCATGGGGCTTCCTGTATTGTCATGTCGTGTTATGCTTGACAGCAGCAACCCCAGAACACTCCAGAGAAACATGGGAGAAACCTCATTCAAGTAGATCTGAATATACATGAGGGCTTCTTCCTATCCCCTGTAGGCAGAGATTGGCTTAAGGCCTGAATCAAAAGATTTTTATGTTCCTTCCTATGCTCTTTTTATTAGATTGGACTGGCTATTTTCAACAGCCATATAATTCTGAACAACTTCACCAGCACCAGGAATATCTTACAAGTTTCACCATGCTCCAGATAAACAGGTGATTAGTATATAATTGATGCTGCTCAATGGGATAATCGTGAGTGATACGGGCACACCTTAGAAAGAAAGAACACGACAGAAGGAAGTTGGTAATAATTTGGTGTAAAAGGCTGACAAGGACTCTTAGCAAGTTTGGAAACATTATGGTTGCCAGATGTGCTCCTCCAGATGTCAGGATTTCCTATTATATGCTTCTTCCGGTCTGGAGAAGTGGTTCCCATGATAACGTGTTAGAGCCTTTGAGACACGACGGTTATCCGACCCTGAAAATTAATTCTGCAACTTTTGTTGCAAATTACGCTTTTTATTAGAAAAGACTGCAGTCCTTCACACCCTCTTGTGCATGAGGAGATAGCAAGATGCCTCAGTACTTAATGTGCTTGATACACACTGTGCACGGAGTTGGGATTGTCCTGATGGGGTGCTGCTCAGTCAGCGGCTTACAACAGTCCCTGTTCAGAGTGACACTATAACATGGCATAACCCCAGCTGATTTCATACCCTGCTGCTAGTTCGATTCCTTCTTTTTGGACTTCTCTAAAACTGCAGCCAGATGTTTGCTAGCCAGTTAGCATCTGCTGCAGAAGGGAGTTCACTGGTGTCGTGCATCAGCTGAAACTAAACCAAGTCTTTGCCATTACCTCATAGCTTCTTCAGACTCTAGGAACAGAACTGCTTCCTAAACTCCAGTTTCTGTTTGAGTTACCTCAAGCCATGTGCCTTTGAAAATCAACGCTTTTCTCCGTTGCTGCAACTAGCTACCATAACTCTGCCTTGCCTTGTCCTCTTTGACCTTCGTCCCTTCTGAGTCCCTGGAGACATCCTTCTCTTAGCTGCTCCAACTCGTTCTTGTGTGAAGGTCTCAGGTCCACACATGCTTCGTGGCTGGGGGAAGGTCTGACAGGCCCTGCCCCTGTTCCAGATTTCAGGATTTCCCAGAGGGACTTTGCCTCAGTTTGACCTTTCTGGATCCTTCAAAGAATCCAGGTTTCCATCAAACTGAGTTCAGTCACTGTTCCAGCATCAGCTCTGTTACCTGGGATCAAAAGACTGCACAGGGAGTGCTCAGGTCTAAGACCTAAGAGCAGCCTGTATTTCAACCATCAGTGGGCAAATTCAGTGTTTTCTTGCAGATCATTTTTGCCAGCTACAGATATGCCTATTTGTCCCACAGCCTTTTTCCTGTTGGGGAAAGCTATGTGGCTGGTTTTCACAGAGCAGTTTTTCTTTATTCCTTTTTTGCATCATGCTCTCTCGTTTTGCTGAGCATGAGTCTAAATCATGAAGAAAGTGAGATGAGAGAAGGAAGAAGCGAGGAGGGAACGCTGCTTAATGTTGCACCAAAGTGTTTAATACAGGCCTCTGCCAATAGCAGAAATGCTGTCCTAATTACCGGGAAAGGACAGGCCTTATTCTTTTGCTCAAGAGCTCTTTAAGAAAGTCACCCTCACCTAATAGACAACCCTAATAGGCAAATTAAATGACTGTAGGAAGGCCTTGATAGAAACAAGAACTACATGCAGTTTTCCTGTATCTCAACTCAGTGCTCATCTGCATGACACACATGAAATACTTGTTCAATATCTGACTTCTATCCATAATTACAGAATCACAAATGATCATTATTTAATGCTTTACTTAATAACTGATGTATATTCCTTTATAGTGTAGATTCTACTACTTTGTAATTTTCTCCAGTTATTTCCTACTTAAAAAGACAGAGAAACAGGACTGGAAGGGACATCAAATGGTCACATAAACAGCCCAGTACTTCCAGGGGCATCAGTCATACTAATCTGTTCCTAAAAGCTGCTTGTTCTAAGGATACATGCTGGGCTAGAGGATCTTCTATGAGATGATGGGCTGAGTGCCCGGGGGAATGTCAGAGCAGTGACCGGAGCCTGGCTCGCATGTAAGGGAATCTTCCAAATCTAGTTACTCTCTGTTCTGGCTAATTGGAAGAATGGCACCGGTTTTAAAGGGCACCTGAAGTGTGTAACACACCTCCTGGCAGATGCCGCTACCCAGGAAAAGCGATGGTGGTATTTCAATAGTTTCAGACAACCGGACTTCGTTCAAATAAAAAAGTTTCTGATTGCATTATCAAAGGCACGATGTTTTCAATGTTCAACGTTTTCAAGTGTGGATGCCTGCCTGAGTTTGCAAAGAGCCTGAAACAATAATTCTGAGTTGGTGAAGAAAAACTAAATGGCAGTACTTGACAGCTCATGGAAAGAGTTAAGAAATGGGAAATATAGAGTGTTCTGTCTGCATGTCAGAAAATACGTGGTATGAACCATTAACCATATGAGAGGCGTGAAGGATGAGCAAATTAAGAAGATTTCCTGGGCATGAATTCATGCTTGCAAAAGTTTTGGAAAATATGGGTCGGTCTTGAGGATTTCCCTGTAAGTATGGAGTGTTCTAAAGTTGATCTGTCTTTATGGGACATATATTTAATATTATATATTTGCTTCTTGACCAGATGGGGATAAGCCTTGTCTATGTTAGTTCAAGTCTTAGCTTATGGTTGTGGGAGACACTGAGATATGTGTGTGCAGACCATGTCCCTTGGCAGAGCCTCACGTTGCTATATGGAGTTCTGTATGAGCACAGGCTCTCTTTAATTTGCTTCGCATTGCAAAATAAGCCCCCCTGACACCTTAGGGTTTTTTTTAATAAGGTTTGAGCGATATGGAGAAGGGTTTATGGACTCGATGCAATACTGTTATGAAGGATATTGCTTATATACTCTCAGCAGCGATCCAATCCAACGTGTCACATTTCGGCCCAGGCTACCGCTGGGAGCACACCACGCTATCTCTTTTTAGATAGTTATCTGTGGCCATTTCAGAATTATTGGGTTTGATTATTTATATATAGACTTCTTAATACTCATCTGTTTAAAAGACAGCCTGCAGTTATGGTAAAGGGTCCTCTGGCTTTCTGTGCTCCCTCTAGCAAAGTGACTCAGCCTGATTATGGATAAAAGGCAATGGTGCTGTGAAAACCAGCTTTCTGCAGACCCAGAGGGTCAAAGCAGTAGCCTGGAAATGCACTAGGGTCACCACGTAGACAGGAGAGACCTTTAACAATTACATTTAATTTGACTTGCAATCAAGCAGAAGTAGATGGCAAAGCAGGAAATGGTATCTTTAGGCATGACATGAAATAGTATCGCTGTCAACCTGAATAAGAAAATCTGACTTTTTTTTTTTTTTTTAAGCGACTACATATTTAAATAGCCTGTAGGGTCAAACAGCCTTTCCTACAGCCCTTTGATAGCTGCCCTGATAATGGCATGTACACTATAAATATCCTAAATCAATAACCCTGTATCACTGCTGAAAGCAGGCGTGTTCACATATCACAGCAGATGGGAAGAAAGCAAATAATATTTGTCTTGCCTTTCAAATTGATTTCCTGTTTTTAGTAGGCCAGAGTGTGTCCATATGTTAATCAGATTGCTAAGAAAGATAGCAGGGCTCAGAGCAGCAGACTTTTACTTGACCTGCTGGGAGAAGGGGGACAAGGCAGGGAGGAGGAAGTCCTCCATGGCCCTAAAATATCTGTGGCAGAAGCAGTTTTTACAAATGTTATGCAAATGCCTGTGCTTCCCTGACTTTCCCTGGGAAGCGCTGAGTGCTCTCCTCTCCTTCCTAGGCAGATGATCTTCACAGTGCTCAGTAAACTGCAGGATTGGATCTGTTCACTGAGGATTTGTTAATCTATGGTTTTTTTCCTCTCGGAGAATATTTGCCATGATGAAAGGTTCTAGTGTCCCGATGTTGGGTGGAAAGAACCAAGGTCCTTGGGAAGTGCAAGGCAGCAGCCCTTCTCCTCCGCCTTCCCTTGCCCTTCTTCAGTGCCGTGTGTTTCTCTGCTCCTCTGCACTTGGGCTAATACCCTACCATAGAGCAGAAGGACCGTCCGTAATGGCTTACAAATGCACTTCCAGGTCACATCATTTTTCTCTTCAGACAAGAGATTTTAATTAACTTCAGTGACACATAGTTCGGAGATCTTTTGCGTGCACATAAACTCTAATGATGTTTATGGGCAATACACAATTGCCTGGGAGGAAGTGATGGTACACTGGATGTTCCGAGCGTATTTTCCGTGGAAGGCATTTATGTACATTCTACAAGCTCTTCAGTTTTATTCTGTTTTAAAAACCCCAGGTTTATAGTGTGTTTGGCATGACAGTGTCAAGAAAACAATTTCACTGGACAGGTAGTCAATGCCCATGGTCTGCTAGGAGGCTCACATGGCAGCTGCAGTCTTGCGGCAGTTGTTTGTGTGTTCATGCCCATGTGGCACACTTATGGTGTTATACATATGAAAATCAACGAGACATATATAACATATCCTATATATAATATAAAATACCTACCCAAATTAATCAGTAGTGCCCCAAATTTGTATACGTTTGGTGTTTTACACTTGGCTGATATGAATTACTATGAGATGATCCTGGCATCCACATCAAGTCCCAGTTGTCACCGTCAGCATTTTGAGATGAAGGTGGATCCAACAGGCAAAGCACTAGCCTTGGTTTAGGGAACTACTTTCCAAAACCTACCTTCATGTTTGATTTTTAGCAAGTTACTAGTCTATACCTTTGTTCCCCACCTCTTGATGGACAGCGGTACTCCTTGCCTTGTAGATGCGAAAAGGACACCAAGGGCCGCGATGTGGTGAGATTCCAGAAGGACACCTAAGAGAGAAGAGAGTGTGTCGAGGATTAGTTTGATTCAAATCCTAATTTGTGTTGCTTGCTGTTTGGGAGCACGAAGGGAAAGGAATGAGACGAGAATGAAGCTGTTAACTTCTTTCCTGCTTTCAGTGTGCGTTGGCTGTGCTCAGGAAGCATCTAGGAAGTCCAAATGCAGGGAGGACCAGAGCTGATCATTCCTTATATTTCTGAAGTTAAAAGACAAAAACAGAAGACCACCCCTTCCTGTAGTGGCTTTTATTATTAGAAAAGAAAGGTAATTTTTTGGAGAGGAAGGATGATTTTATGGAGTTGGAAGCCAGATGATCTCACTTCTAATCCTGGTGTTGACACAGATTTTCCTGTGCGACCTTGGAAAAATCTCTTGCTACATTCCAGTTTCCAATTAGTAAAATGCAACAATAATTCCTTGTTATCTCTGAGGAACACTCTGCGGTGAATAATGCGTGGCTGCTAGGCAGATTTTGACACGTGCATAGGTGCTTGAAGATGGTGTGTTTTGGTATCCGGAGGTTTTTTTGTTGTTTAAATGTTTTTAAAAGAACAACAAGTTAGGTCTTAACTCCCGAGGCAGTTTAGGACCGCTATTTCTGTATCCACTGGTATGTACCTTAATCCCTTTCAAAGTTCTGTCATGCACTAGTGTGCTGGCATAATAGAAAAGCTGTAGAAATAAATTGAGTAATTTAGTAATTCCATTAAGAGAAATAAGTAGACGTAATGAAGTGAAACCTGTTTAAATATTTTAAAGTAACTATTCTAAAACATATAATCAACTGACTTCTTGGTTAAGAGCCAAACTGCATCTCCAGCCGTGCACTGCTCACTTCCACACTGCTGCTACCGCTACTCGGAAAAGGGACGCAAGGTTTCTTTCGCCATCACTTCTGCTGTTATCCTTTTGTATATGCCATCATGTCATCAGAACCATGCTTTCTATCCCCTCCCCTCTATTACCTGCCATTTCTTTGCACCTGAAAAAGCAGTCCCCAGTAGTGCTTCTGGGTATCGCTGTGGCTTCTGACAACGGTTCGCAGGAACCAGGTGATCTGTGCTACTGTCAGCGTCTGTGCTCCCAGCATCCTGCAGTTTGTGCCAGTCCTCCTGATCCGTGGTAACCGGTGGAAATCCTGCAGCTACTTTGGCTCAGTGCTGCTTTAGGCTGGCCGTGGCATTCTCTGGAGTACGTGGGGTGTAACGTTTTCCAAAAGACAAATTTCTGACTTTTTAATGCCTGCCGTCTGATTTGTCATGTAAGGGAGATGTTCGTAGTGGGACTGAAGACCAATGAAAGTCTCAGCTCTGAGCCCTCTTTTTGGTAACGCCTGTGTTGAATTAACAGGTAGAGCCTCGGCAAAGAACAGAACATTTTGCAGCAGCCGCTGCCAAGAGGGTGAGAGAGAAGCCAGAGACAGTGACGTGGCCGAGGTTACGGAGCAGTTCAGCACCTGAATCGGAGGCAGATAACAGACCTCCCAATACCAGCTTAGTGCTTTACCCACCAATTTATATCAGTTGCTAAATACCCAAAGCCTTCATCCAGATCCTTCCTGTGCGTATAGCTGGGCTGTAGGGGACATTTTCTTTTTTTTCCAGATAATCACCATTCAAAAATCAGTACCAGCGTTTTTTTTCTTCCTTGCATTTACTTGGAATCTTCTTAGCTGCAGATCTGATTCTTGGTAGAGACACTGTAATTTGTATGCTGTTATCTGTTCTATTTTCTAGTGTGTGTAGCTGGTTTTGAAAGCAAATAAAAAGTAATCCAGTTAGACTTTATTTGAATCCATTCAGTAGGAACAATTATCTCGAGTGCTCCAGCTTCTGACATTCATCACGCTAGAAAAGGACACAAAGTTGTGTATAAAAATATGACCATTTAACTCGAGTGGTGCTTCCATGATATAAGAATAGAGTCATTCTGTTGCATTAAATAATATTATGTGGTTAAAATGTGACTAACAGGTCTTGATTATGGCCATTAATGTTGGTATTTAATAAAGAGGGTTTAATAAAGGCACTTGAAAAAGGTTACCAAATATTACAAAGACTTGCTTTGCTGTTTACATCAGCAAATATTTTAGGTAGAGGGAGAAAATCGTTAAGTGTTGGCTGTTAATCTTGGGTGAATGTAATAGATTCAATTATGTAATGTGACAATGAATTTGTTCTGCTTTGCCTTGGGTTAGAATTTAAGCTTTTCCTCTTCAGATTTATTCAGATTGTTAAGTGGCTGCTGAGAAGCTGGAACCTTGTCAAACAAACTTGGCTTTAAATTTTAAATTATTTTTAATCAATATGTGAAGAGGCCAAGCTCTGCCATATGTTACTCACCATCCATTAGTTGGTAGCTGGTCATTAAACTCTCACTAAGGTTTCCTAACTGTGACTATTGTGGTGATTTTTTTTTTCCCCCCTCTCTCTCTTTGTAGAGCATGGGCAAAGGGGAGCATTCGTGGCAGATTGCCTTGAGGACAATAAAAACTCTCATGTAGTATGGTTGTTTGTTCAGACACAAACAATAGAGACATTTTGCTATTACCATTTGCCAGCTATCAAGGGGTTTCGAGCCCCCTCCCCCTTGGTGCCTACAACTCAAAACAGATGCAAAATCTTTCTTTTCAGTCCCCTTGAAATGACCTGTGGTGGTGCAGTGTCATTTAGAGGAGAAATTATTGGAGTGAGAGTGGCTGGTAACAATAGGGGCCTTGTGCCAGGCACATGACAGAACAGTGAGGGGGCTGTTGGTGACTTTATTGGGGAGGAGAACGGCGATCTGGCAGGTGCTGCCATTGTTAAAGGTCTCTGCTCCTAGACAGTGGTCGCAGATGAGTTCATGTCATTTTGTTCAAGCTCTTTACGCCGGGTTCAGTGATGTGACACTGGTCAAGTAGCCGATCCAGCTTTTCTGATCTCCTCGACATGGTCCCTTCTGTAACATAACCCTTTATTGCTGAGATATGTCAACATGCTTCTAGGCCATATGGCTTCAAGCTAGAGTAACTTTTGTGCTCTCTGAAAGGGACATAATAACTTAATGTTTACTCTGCTAATACAGCCCTGGTGCTCACTACTGATCCTGGCATTATTCGGTGGAGATGTCATCCAGAAAACCAATTACGGTGTATTGATACAAAATAGATCCATTGGTTTGATGCTGAATTTGAGAAAAGCAGAGGTGGTTGTGTACGAGCTGAAAGCTCCTGCTGACCATGTTTAGAAATGTGCGTTCACAGAGTTTTCCTTTTTCTACTCGTAACAGTGCCGGGTGCTGGTGGTGGGATCACAGACCAGCAAACCAGGGTGAAGAAGTTTAAATTTTTTTACACTCGAAAGAATCACATGAGTGATGTTAAGTAGAAAAGGTTAAACACATTGAAGTAAATGTATTGATGCATTAACTTTACTCATGCTGTCCCTTTTCTCAAAGCACCAGGCCACACTATAATAGCTACATCTGCTTCTGTTGTACATATTGTTTAGTTCTAGGTTTTTGGCTCAGATTATAGAAACTGGTCTTTCTGTGGGGAAACAAAGAATTTGTTTTTGTAAATTTCCATTTTTTTTCTGAATAAATCATGAAAAACCTGGCAGATTGAACAGATCGGCCATATGGAAACTGGCAAATTTTAGTCTGCTAAGGATAATTAAACATGGATGTTATGTAGCTTAATGAGATACATGTTTGTGGTACAGGGGAGAAGCAGAGAGACACAAAATTGAGGAGATGGTGCTCAGAAAGAGAAATTACATCTTTAGGATTTGAGCTGCTGTCGTACAAGAGATCCGAAGTGTTTTCAGAGCCGCTTAACAGGGCTGGGGTAGGCAGATCTCATCCAAACAGTGGTTGTATGTCCAAAATTGGCCGACAAATTATAAAATTCCACCTAAGGGATATGGTTTTCTTTTCTTAACAAACACCATAGAGCGGTGCTGATACATTAAGAGAACAAAGAATTGGTCATAATGTGTGGAGGAACTCTGACCTCATAAAACCATTCCCACTGCAGGTAAATATTACTGTTATTACTAGACAAGTTTTCCTTTTGATTGTCAATATATAACACAAAAGGCAAACCAATTTACAAACAATGAAAATTTGACACTGAAATGGAACTATAAATATGTTTTATTAAAAAAAAAGTAACATATTGCATCAGATATAGAACCAGACCTTAAAAATAATCAAGGAAGATAACACTGCAGGAAAAAAAGAACTATGTAACTCTTTCTAGGGGCAAAGCTACGCCAAGTATTGCAGCCCTTGTGAGATATGAGCCCTCATAAAAAACCGCTGTGAGGAGCCTTTTGAATTTCATCTCTTTTGTTGAAACCTGGAGAATTTACTATATTTTGTCCTATATTTTAAATGCTTATCTTCTGGGTCTTCTTGGAAGCTGATGAAGTCTTCAGTTAGGATAAACAGGTAGCACAGACAGGAAGTAGTTTCTAGAGTAAAACCTGGGGTCAATGAGCTAGGAATATAATAGGAAAAGGCATTAGGGTTATAGGAATGTTTAATATCAGTGTAATGGGAAATGACTCGAGTATGCAACAAAGCTAGCCAAGCGCTCCACAAACAAACAAGCACTTCCCACCTCATTCCCCAGAAATAACAAGCAGGGAAGGAAACTGAAAACAAATCTAAGGGGGAGTAGAGAAGGGTGTGGGGGAATGTGATCTGCTAAAAGAATATCACTAAACCTTCTAAACTGCACTATCTATAATTCTTAGGTGAGGAAAGGGAATCCCATCTCTGGGTGTGCTCCTCACTCACATTGTGACCTTTAAATGGAGTAAACCTCTGTTTCCTTATCTGTATTACAAGCAGTAAAAGGAAGAGATCGCTGCCCAGATGTGGGGAGGTTTTCATTAGGTTCAGTGGTGCACTCTGACCCTTTGGATGACAGAGCCAAAAATACAAAGGGAAATGAGGGCATGCACACATACGGCTTGTGAAATTGAGCCAAGTACTCCACACTACCCCAGCTGTGTGACCAGAGCTTGTGTGGTCAAAGACTCCTCTCCCTCCAAACGGATGCCTCTTACAGCTTGACAGAGCTGTGCAATAAGCATTTATGCTGCTGTACACACAAACCAATGTTAACTATAAAATGCCAGACCCAAGCTTTCATGCTTTAAGAAATGCCGGGCTTGAGCTCGGTTGTCTGTTGAACACAAAGTGGCTCCGCTTGTGTGGATGTAGTACGATGCAGTCTTTAATCGCACGATCACGCACAGTTTTTCCGCAGGGCCTCTGCGGATCATTTAGTTGACAAGACAGACCTGCTCAGGAATGAGCTTGAACTGAGCACTGAGGACTCGGGATTGCAGCCTGATCAGCTGCAAGGTGAGGGCTAGAGGCTCACCAGTGCGATAGGTGATATTTTCATACAGATCCCTTCATACGGGGAGTTCAGTTAAGGTTGCGCGACCAGCCTTAATTCTCACATTTCAGGCTTTTGAATTCTGAGAACTTGCTCTTGCCACCTTTTTAACACCTCTGTATTTAGAGGTTTTGATAGGTTAGTTTGTAGCTTCCTGCATTTAAAAAAGCAAACTATACATATATGATTAAAACTCTCACCTACTGCACTCTGGGACACCACAGGTTCACCAACATGGCTTGAAGTTTTAAATGCACTGCACAGACCAGTCGAGCTGCAGAGATTCTGGTCACAACAACAAATGGTAGCACGTGCGTGCACACACACGCACCCCCCTGCACGGCCCAGGTTTGCAGGTGCTTTTCAAGAGCAGGGAGCCTCCAGGCTTGGCTCTGGTGGGAACTGCATTACCGTTGTCTTGGGCCAATTTGCCAGTTGTCCACCTTGCAGCTTCTCTTTTGGCCCGTGTTCTCTAATCTGTTCCAGTTCTGTCGGTTCTCAACTCCTGCTTGTCACCCTGGATATGTTTTGGTAGAGTCTTCTTAGCCTGAGTCCTATGCCCATACGATAGCTCAGTCTCAGATCGTCTGCTTATACCCTCAGTTTGTATCTCTGTCTGGCATGTTGGTACTCTAAAAAACCCCATGTGCATGGTTAGTTACAGGTACTGTGTGTGAGTTGAGGGCCAAATCCGGCTCAGTCTGTTCTCCAGCTCCAGTTGCCAGTCAGAGTCCCCTTCTCCGACCAATTGTCTTTCATCTCAGGATCCTCTAAACGTTCTCAGTACTATCTGTAAGCTTCATAATAAGTATAATAAATAATATACATAATAATAATTGATAAACTAAGCTTCATAATAATGTTACCAGACTCACCTGAAAGCACATGTTTGGAAACAGTTTGTTTTGTGTTTTCTTTTCCAGACAGGGTGATGTACCTCAGAGATAATGGTGGCAGACTAAGGTGCGTCTCACCAGTCTGAGTGCTCTGAAATCACCCCTAGGGCTTGTGAGCCTCAGTGTGTTTAGACAGGACTCAATAATTACCCCTTCTTATTCTGAAGTAGAAAGCAATAATGAGGCCGAAGGATGACCATGGTCCACACAGTTTACTTTAAGGGATTCCATTTACAAAATGATTTTTTTATTAATTACATTCCCAGAATTTTCATAAAAATACAGGTTATGTTCATTAGATGGGCTCACCTGTGATTTCTTCTTTGTCATTCAGTAGACTTGGTAACTGTGGGGAATTAGCATAGTGTATAAGGAGTATATCACCTGTGCACCGACGAAATTACTTCTCTCCACTTTGTAGTATAAAATCCTGCTATGGCAATGATTGGTTTATAGTCATACGGGGTTTTTTGCTTGTTTGGCTGTAGAGTTTATTGAAAAGGTAGCACCACTTAAACGACACGATCCTCTTGGTGTGTTATTCTGGTGTGATGTTAGATTTTAACTGTTATGTTTGACATAGCAAAAGCTGGAGTTAACAAATCTCACTAACTCTTTAACAATAATTATTAACTTTAAATTCTGGTTGTCATATAGTATTAATTCTTTAGTATCTTTCCAGGGTTCTTCCTCGGTGTTTGGAAGAAACAAACACATTCTTCCAATGTCTGTGCGTAGAGTAGCTCAGTTTAGGGCAGAACTAAGCCTTTGCCCTCAGATATCCCAGCAGGAAGGTTCAGCATGGGTGCAGAACTGAGGCTACTCACAAGTGTGCAAAGTTAACTCAAGAGGAAGCACTCATGTAAAAATAATTTATTTAAAATCTGTTCTTAGGTACATTGGCCTGATCCCCCCCGCCCGGGGCTGAAGCCAGAAGTTATACACGTGATAGTATGTATTTTGTTCAAGTTTGTGTTTGCAAATACTATAGGTATGTGTTTTGGTAGAGTACAGTTCATTCAGAATGCTCAAGTTTGCTAATCTCAAGTTCTCACGCACAGAATAAACAAAATGAGAAATTAAATTAAAATCTTTAATCTTTCTCTTAAAAATACCTAGCCTGAAAATAACTGTCCTAAGAATCTTTTAGAAACATAGCACAAGAAGTCTGAATATCATCACAGCATAACCTTATCTTAGGATAAGAAAACGTGATCAGAGCCAACCTAGGTTAGCAGTATGCACAGTGTGGCGTAAGATACTGGGGACATATTCAAAGAGGGCTTTGTATAGCCAGAAACATCAGGCTTCTCATCTGATCTGCAGGAGTTAATACTGAAGTGGATAAAATGATGCCTTCTGTTTTGCAATCAAACTTTCTTTTGCATAGACCCTCCGAAACAGAAAATATAATTTGATATTTTTGAGCTGGAAATGGTAAGCACCAGCAGACTTTCTTGTGTTTAAAAAGCAGAATTATGGTATCCCCAGTGAGAAAGGCTCATTCATGTCTGATAAAAACGCTGATCTGTGGCTAGATAGGTAGGATAGATAACTATCAGGAGGCAGAGGTGAAAGCAGCCCCCCGAGATCTGCTTTCACAGAAGAGCCACCACTGATATCTTGCTGAAGAGAGAATCAGGCAACTGACTGGCAACATATTGCTTGCAACATGTTTTTTCAAAGGGAGTATTAGAAATGCAGGATAGTCATGAAAGCAATACATTCAAAATGGGAAATAAACACTGAAGAATAATCTCGCAGGAATGTAAGGATGTGATGCTGTGACAGGGAAAGAGGAGAAGTATGTGGATAAGCTTGAGTCAGGCAAGGTGTCACCTCCGAGGCATTAAAACGTACCCTTACCACTGCATACCGAACACCTTCAGGCACTGCAAAGTGTCTCTCTTCTTCTTAGTAACAGCAATTAAAATCATTAGTGAGGTCGTCCAGGCTTGTTGATAGGAGAGCTGAACGTGTCCTACAAATTCCGTGGTATTTTTACAATGCCAGTGTAGGTTCTCTGCCTTCTGTTGACAATGACGGGGGTTGAACTGGTTCCCTGTCTGTGAAATCGAATGCTCACGGTGGATTTTTCCCTGCAGTTGCATCTTATTTTGCTGAGGAATGAAAGCGAGTAGATAAAATTGAGGGGACAGAAAGAAAGCAGGCCACAGCCAAAGCTCAAGGAAAAGTACACAATGAGTAAATTAAAACCAGTGTTGGGATGCAGGGCAGATATTTAAAATTGTTTGATTTATTAAAAAAAACCCCAAACCTTAAGGAATTACTATTAATACAACCAATCAACTATTCTTAAAGATTTTTTTTGTAGCTGGAGGGGAAGAACAGTGGTTCTTTTATTATGACAGGCTGGCAGTCCTGGGAATACTCTATTCCTCTGCTGCTTGGTACAGAGTACGTTTGAAGAGATGATAACAGCAAGGAGCGTATCATAGCTTTATGATCACTCATCAGCTTTGGGGAGCCTGTGAAATGAAAGGCCCCCAGGCCAGCCAAGGTTGAAAGGTTGAGGCTATAACCAGACTTTTTGTTCCCGAGATGGCCAGAGCCATTACTGAACAACAGACAACTGTGAATTGATGATGGGCATCTTTGCTTTGTTGCTGCTCCCTGGTTTAAGGATACTCTTGTCCTCCTTCTGCGCCTTCTATATTTGACAAGTTTGCTTTCAGCAGATATGACAGGCACTGGTGGGGGTCACTGGCCCAATTCCACATTTCCACACTTGGCTTGCTCCAAGTTCACTGGCCTGAACTAATGTCTCCAACGGAGGTCGTACTACTGAACATTATGAGTTTTTATATATTAAACATGCATTAGTGGTTTTACCCTGCTTATCTGACAGCTGTAGAAAAATAAAGAAAATTCAGTTTGAACTCGAAAAAGCAGGGCTTAATTTATGTCCACTACTTTTGTTCTTCACTTTCTTTTTCATTTGCCAATTGCAAAGCTCAAGGGAGATAATAAAATGGAGGAGCTGCTACTTTATACTTCCACGTGCTTCCTAGTGCCTGTGCCTTACTGGGTGAGCTAAATCTAAAACTAGGAAAAGAGTTTTCAGATGGAAATTTGATTAAACAATGCAATCATCTGTCTCACAATCTGTTTTTTTATAAGGAAAGTATTTTTTTTTTTCCAGGGGGAATTTTCTTTCAGAGGGTTTTGTATGAAAAGGCAGACGTCATGAATACTGATGGGAAGGGCTCAGTGTTTTGTTATTTCTGTATAACAAAGACAAAATGCTTTAATAAAATCAGAAAACACAGATGTTACTTTGAGTATATTTTGCATCTTCTACTTTTTTTTTTTTTTCTTTAAGTTGGGAACAATCCCTCCCTCGGACTGACAATAGCAGTTCATGACAGACAAAATTAGCAGCTGGAAACTTAGCCAAAAGTTTAGGCTTTTTAGTTTGTTGTTATTGTTTGGGATTTTCTTAGATGGTGAAAGGCACGCTTGAGGGAAGAGGCACGGATGAATTGAAAGCCCTTGTTTCTCACTCTCAGTATAGTTTGACTGGATTTTAGTTTTAATAAACAGTTTAAAATGGGAAAATGCACAACCCTTTGTTCAGAAATTAGCCTATTGTGTTTTTCTCTTTTTTTGTGTGTGAGGACTTTAGAAGGAAGTTCATGTGGTTTGATAATATATACTTTTCCTATTCATTTAAAGAGATCACATTTTTATTAAAAAAAAAAATCTGTTTCTGTATGTCAGTGAAAAAGCAACAGCTTTTCCGAAGTAATCTCTGTTTCTAGGGAGGAAGCAGGAGATACCTGGCGATACTTTGTCACCCAGACTCGTCACTGAATCACGAGCAAAGTGAATTAATTTCACCGCTGTTTGCTCAGTACTTTTGAGGTGTCATGGTTGTTTTATATTCTGTGAATTTTACAGTGGCAAAGATGGCTACTCGAACCTTTTCAGGGTCCAGAAAAAAATCTTCTGGTGTGACAGTGTCTCTCCATACCTCTAAGGCCACCTGGTCGTGGAAGCCCCACTTTCCCCAGGACCAGGAAACCACATCTTCTGAGTATACGCTTTGTGCGATGTTTAAATGCTTCTGAACCAGTGGAGGAGCAAATCTGCAGAATGTACCTTTCTCTGAGATATAGCATCGATATATTCAGTGCTAGTCTTGGGGAGGAACGTTATGTGGTTGGTTTTCACATGCTTTTGACACATCTTGGATCTCTGTGTCCATGGGGCAATGGCTACTGCGGAGCAATGGCTACTCCAGAGTGGTCTCTAAAGGCTTCACCACTGAGGTATGCTTTACTCTAAGAAACAAAGAAATGAGGTATTTTTCTGTTCCAGAAACAATGGATTTAGAGGCAGGATTGTACACTTTTCCTGGTTTTGCCACAGGAGTGTTCTCTCTCCCTTGCTCAAGCTACCTGGGAATTTTCCAATTAAACATGCTTTCTCAGGGTTGCTGGTGGTCAGTCATCGCCTGCCCAGCGTATTTGTAAAGGGTTCTTTTGCTTATGCCGTCTTTTGTTCTTTTGGGGCATGAGCTCTTCAGAGAACATACCTCTGGATTCATACTGCATTTAGGAAATGGAGGGGAATACAGGGAAAATCCACCTGCCAACACCAAAAGATAATATTCTGATCAAAACAAAGTACTAGGGTTTGGGAGATTTGGCTCCTATTTTTTGTATCAACTGTCTGTCGTGTGGGTTAAAATGTTCTTAAGTATTTGGCAATGGGAGGGAGCACCTTCTAACGATGATAGCTTTATTGCAGGACAGTAATAAAACCTGCTGGATGCATACAAACAAAAAAGTGAATGAGAAATTATGTTGTAATGAGATGGGATCACTGAGCAGAAGAGAAAACACCACTGCCCTCATTCCATTGGAAAGGTAAAACAATGCCGTATTTTTATGTCAAACTGCCTAGCATTTAAACGTTCCTTCTCAAAGGAGTTGTGTTAACTGAGACGGATATAAAACAGCAAAAATAGCTAGATGTGATTTCAAAGAATGTTCACTGAAATACTGCATGGTGTCTAGTGTGCAACTGCTGGAATAACAGGGAGTTGCTTGCAGTGGTAGAAAATATTATCTCTGCTGGGTCTACCTGTACATAGTATGTTTAGTAAAGAATCACTTTAATAAGGAAAAATGATTTCTAATTCTGATACTAGTGACGTTTCCTTATTTCAGTATCATTTTCTTTTTGGACTTTATGGAAACTTGTTCCCAAACTGATCAAGTAGTGTTGCTTCATACATAAATATTACTATTGCCTACCTGTATTAGTGCTGCTAATGCAGGAGAATCTAGCTGAGAAAATCTTTCTTTTTCAGGGTATTAATCTTGAGATTAATTAACTCTTGAGACACAGTAGAGTAGTGTGAGAGACCCCAGACTTCACTGTGAAAATGAGAAGACTGGGGGGATGCTGTGTGGCCCATATCTATGGCTGGAAAACTGAATTTTCAAGAAATGGCCTTTTTTCCTGGGCCTCTGAGAGGATTTGGGGTGCGCTTGTCCACAGAATAGCAGAATTCAGGGTTGGTAGAGGGAGAGATGGGGGCTTTGGTGGAAACGCAAGTTAAGGAAAATATTATTTTGAGTAGGAAAATATCTTGTAAGCAGAAAGTATAGTACTAGGTACTGTGAGAAACTCAGTACTGAAGTTTTTGGCTTTTCACACAGCTTGTTTATAATAAAGGCCATTCCCTATCACTTCCATGTGGAAGCATTACTTCACACTTGCAACTGCGCAAGAGCAAATGGAGCAGAAGAGCCTAATTAAAGTTACAGGGACTTCTTTATAACAGGGCAAACGTTAGTTTAATGATACAGTTACAAGTCACAAAGAAATCGGAGCAGACGCCCCAAGTTTTATACATTTTTGGCAAAGTAAGTGGGAAACTATGTGCTAAAGCGAGGTCAACAGATGGAGGAAGAGAGGTACAGGAGGGGAAGAAAGCTACACACCCATGTACAAAACCAAAAAGAGCCCCCAGAACCCCAATCAAACAAACAAAAAGAACTAAAGGACGAACCTTGGAAGAAACAGATTTTTAAACAAAGTTTGCCAAATAAGCAAAGTTGTTTTTTTTTCCTGAGAGCAGATGCAAAGTGCCTTTTCAGTTCATTTTGGATAGAAATAAGCGAACACATGCTGTGCTTTAATAAATCTTGGCGCAACCACAATAGGGAAACTCAGACCTTGATGAACAATTGTGTTGGAGTTTGGTGATACTCACCAAGCCTCTTCGCATTCTTCCCTCTCCTTTTCTGCTTTGGGGGGAAAAAGAATTTAGCAGTGATATGCAGAAGTCTGTTTCCTCCATCCTGCATGAGGACACAGCCAGGGCAGGTAGATGATCTTCAGAACATCAGGAGAGCACCTAATATTTAGAAATCTGCTATTTTGAATGTGGGGCTGGGAGTCAGAACTCTACAGTTTGAAATCCGAACCCTCTCGCGGTAAACGGCCCTGCTAATTGACCTTGGGCAAAAGTTAGTCTAGTTTATATTTCCAAAGCTCTTACCTAACCCGTCTTAAATTCCTTCTCAGGAATTCAGCTTCTAAATTTCCTTCTTAAATTCCTTCTTCAGCTGCAAAGTAATCTGGTTTTCATAAAACCAAGACTGATGCAAACCTCTGTGAATTGTTGTGTTCCTTTTTATGCGATGGGATGATACAGACACTGGCACTTCTTTCCACTCCTTCTATTTTGGGTCATTATTTTATTTGCTTTGAAAAAGCATGGTGATGTTTCATAATAAGTTTGCATAACCATGTAGTTCTGTCTCTGGATTTGCTATCATCTCTTCTCAACCTCCCAGCACTGTGCTGTCTACTGTTTATTTTTATTTTTAGCTTTTTAAGACAGGGATCAGAAATGAAATCTCAGCTCTGCCAAAACCAGTGGAAACAATTCGTGTCTTTAAGAGAATCAGGATTCTATCGCAAATCTTTTTATCTGCCTAGCGCCCTTGGAAAATTCATAATCATAATAGTAGTTAACATGTATCATGCTCTGATCCCTGCCAAGCATTCCGGATAAAGACTTAATAAGCACACCCCGGATCTACCAAATCTGTTATCAGGCTATTATAACTATCTAAAAAGGACAGAGTGCACAGGGGAATATTATCCTCACTGCAGATGTGTTGACGTCGGTGAGCCTTACGACATATCACACATTTATACGAAGCCCTAAAATTTAGTAAAATATACAGCTGGCAAAATCCTGCCAGTCCATTTTTCTGGGCTGCCATAACCTTTTTGGAGAACAGTTTTAAAACACATAGAATAGGTTTAACGTATAAATTTCATTTTGCTTCCAACAGCTGGATTTTGTACAAACCCTGCGATACATGAATCAAAGCTAACAAGATCACAGACGGCGCAAACAGGGAATGTCTGATACATGAATCTTCCAGGTGCACCACTGCACTTTCCAGAAAAGGCTTGCAAAATTCTGGCTATCGTCTGTACTTTGCAACTTACTGAAGCTGACCTTGCAGGTAATACTGAAAGAGGGGTTGCCTTGGTTGAAGGAAGGATTTTTTTCTGAGTTAAATGTTCTGCTTTGCTGTGTGCTTGGGGCTTAACTTTTTCTTAACGCTATTTTTGTATGAGATCATAGTTTACTGTGTTCAAATACCTATGCAAAGTGTTCAGACACCTCTTCCGGGACACTTGGAACACCTCTGTGTTCTTCCAGACACTTGGAACACCTCTGTTGATGTCAATGGTCGCACTTGTTGGAGATGAATGCTTTGATCTAGATGTATAAAAAGCATCAGCTCCTGCAGGCACGGTGGCGCAGACAGAATATACTCAAAATGGAACATAATTTTCTACCCCCAGAATCCTTGGAAAGCTCCATGAAATTAATGTTTCTGGAAATTATTTGGTTAAAGTGCACTGTAAAATTACCAGTGTGATCTTGTGTCATGGAAAGGCTGATCTTCTCACTTAGTCAGTGCAGGTAACTGAACCTCCTTAATTTTGTTACCGTACATTAAATTGGTCATGAACCTTTGTCTATGCGTGGCGCACACAGCACCTAACCATATATGTGATGTCAGGCCTAAAGTAAAGTGTTTCCTTGAGTCAGGATAATACCAGGGCCTTGATGAGACCTGAGAGGAAAAATTGCCTCTCGGTTTCTCCCTATTTTGAAGCTGACACAGTGCGTGTATGACTTGTGAGTCTTTGAGTGTGAAATGATTATTAGGTTGTGACAGAGAAAGGGGGAATATATGAAATAATCTGAAGGCTGTTTAGGATTAGAAACAGTCGGATATAATTTTAAAGGCCTGAATTCTTTCCATTCCTTTTTAGTTAGAAAAGGTTAATAATTGTAAATAGCAAGCAGAAAAATACCTCTAGTACAATCTCGGGTACTCACGTTAGACCTTGTGTTTCCGAAGTGGCCCTTGCCCCTCATAAATTTCCTACTGAGATTAGTCACAAACAAGATAATTACTCATTCCTAGACCAAAAATAGATGAATTGACTAGGACTTAAAATATTTATGTTTACTTTAATTAACAGATTAAGTCAACAGTAATTAAATACTTCCTTCTCTGACTGTGATCTCTTTGTGTTGGGTGAAAAAGCAAGTGTACCTAACCTATCAGGGCTACTTGTAACCTGTAATCAGTTTTCTATATTTGGGCATTGTCGGTTTAATGCAGGTAACTGCTGGTTTGGCTTTCATTGAAAAGGTTCATTTAAGGCTAGCTTTCATGCCGTGGTTTA
This sequence comes from Phalacrocorax aristotelis, assembly GCF_949628215.1. Classification (NCBI taxonomy): domain Eukaryota; kingdom Metazoa; phylum Chordata; class Aves; order Suliformes; family Phalacrocoracidae; genus Phalacrocorax; species Phalacrocorax aristotelis. The sequence continues at coordinate 67,314,114 of NC_134280.1, forward strand.
GACATACTGACATAGAGGTCAGATGTTCATTCCCATGAAATATTGGCAACTGGTGGAGCTAAATACAAATTTGGTTTGCCAATGACAGAAAAGTAGGAACGGGTGCAGTCTGTTTGTCATAGTGTTTGTTCAATATGCCAAAATATTTCTTAGCAAAACTCATGTATTTCACCAAATTTGCTGAACAAGGATTAAATGTGATTTTGAACTCTTCCCCACACCTTTCACATTTTACTGAACCTTCTTGCTTTCACTTCAAGATGGTCCAAACATGTTTTTCCTCTGGAGTGTGGTGGAAGTACCCTACAGATAGTGCTTACATGGGTAGCTCTGTGTCGGAAGGACACTGTGCATGAGCAAATTTGCTAGTGGATGCTACTTACAGACTATTGACTCCCTCAGAGCTCCTCCAGACCGCTGCACTGTGCTCTTCTGTGAGCTAGGCATCATCTACGTTCTTCCTCCTGCTCTGCTGTGTGCACTTCCAATAAATGGCCTGAATAGCTCTTGTTTTCCCCATGTTACTCTGTTCCTCCCTGTCTGTTTCCTTGCTGTTCCTTGCTCAGGCTCTGGTTCTTTCTCCAAATCTTTCCTGAAAATACATTCTTGAAGGGAGGTCATACAATTTTTTCTATACACCTCTCCCTTTGTATTTGTGTGTGTGTGCACATGCACGTGCAATGGCCCAGGTAGCTTTTATGTTACAGGGCGTATTTTAGGAACAACTATTTGAGAAGTCTTTTAGGTCTCTCTATATTTTCCTGTCACTCTACCTGTCAAACTAGCTGGTCCTTTGTTAACAGCTTCATTCAACAGACTATGATGACCAAACACAGCAGAAGTTTAGGATTCAACTTCTAAAGCAGACGTTTTTAGAGTCAGCTGAAGCATTTTGAGTCAGTGACATCTACTAGCTGGATGAAGTCAGGTGCTTGTGCTACGTATATCTGTGGCTAATCAACCAGAAGTTTGTTTTTCTAATTTGAAGACAGCATGCCATATCAGAACCATAAAACCATCATTGCTCCTGAAATGCATAGCACTGTTTTGTACCTGTGTACCACTCTTTGCTGGAAAAGTAGTGGACAGAAGTGTGTAGAGGAGGGAAGGACTTTAATCTTTCTACTTTGGAAACAGTGGTTCTTCAAGACATGTGGTCCTAGCCAGTGAAGTGTTCAAATAAGTGCAGAATTGAATATGTTAATTCTCTTAATATAGAAAAGATGGTAAAATACCATAATGAAGTCAGATTGACAAAGGTCGTGCAATCTGATGGGTCGTAGTTGTAGAAAATGTGTATATTGTCTGAATGTAACTGTGGGTGTCTTGTGTCTCGATACAAATGCTTAGGTAAACATTTTGACTCTTGCTTGTGAAGGCAGTTAAATAGACAGTCGCTACTGATCGAGTCAAATATCTCCTCTTTCAATCGAAGAGTTTCCATTTAAATACTCATAATGAAACTAATGTATAAAATCTGAGAATGTGGGGGAAGTCAAAGCAGAGTAATTCTCCTTGAAAGGAAATCGTAGGGAGTGGAGTTATTACGGATAGATATGGAACGTGCAAAGTGATGAGAAGAAAGCATATACTGTAGACCTTGAGCTGTCGTTATATTAAAAGAATACTTTTCTTTCTTAGGCTCCAAAAGAAAAGTTACTGAATAAAATGAGTTGGCCTGTAGCCTCTTGAACCTGTCAGAAACAAGTTTGCTGTTAAGAACATCTTATCTCCAGAGATCTTAGTTGGATAATATTGTCACATTCTCTCTCTCTCGGTGGCTGTTTTTTGTTTGGTTGCCTCCCCCTCCCCGCTCTGTTGGGAAGCTGTTCTGGTTTTGCTGATTTGTGTTCATAATGAAGAGATGGATGCAGAAGGATGTTGATGGGGATCTAGATCACAGGTCTGATAGTTATGGGGAGTAACTCACAGTATTCTAGATAGTCAACCAAAGCTCTGGCAGCAAACTGGATTCGGGAAGGAAAAATTCTGGTGCATTTTTGCACTAATGCTTTCAATGTGTGATGATGTAAGTCATATCTAACGGGTCGGTCCTGGGTATATATCACCATTTGACATTTTGTGTGCTTGTTCAGTCTCTGGAAAAGTCTGGGCCTCATGAATAGTGAGGAAAATGTTCTTAATTTTGCCTTTGGGATGTTACTTCTTTAGAGAAGATAGTGAGTTTTAACATTTACTGTGTTCCCATGACTCAGAACCTCCTCCTTCACCCCCTGGTTGTGATGCTTGCTGTGACCTGCAAATGGAGGGACTCGCAATTCCGTATTCTGCCAGAGAAGAATATTGTTCTTTGCTGCTTATTTGCCCGCAGCTGAGCCGGGCACAAATGGACGTGGCTTTGGAAAAGGATTTTAAAAGCACTCTATCTGTGGCGGTGCTATATGTAAGTTATGTTTTTATTTACGTGCTCATGATAGTTATGTCTGGGAACACTTGTATGTCTTGCCAGATACTCTGGTACCCAGTAGCTATTCTGTCTTTCCACCAAGAGTTTGCAGACTTCTGCCAAGTTGTTTCTCTTTTGTTATGAAAGAGATAAAAATAAAATGGGCTGGACCTAGATCAAGAAATGAGTTTAGATCAGCTTGGCAACAGAAGTAGACCCTCAGCAACATTTTCCATTGTACAGTCACTCTTTTTTTCTTAACTGGGCAGTATGATAAATTGCTAATTTCAGGTCAGGCAGCTTAAAGTGCAGAACAAAAACAATTACACCATGGAAAATAAAAAGGGTGTCCAGCATATTGAGTTTAAATTTAAATCTGCCTCGCTCAGGAAGCAGACTTCAGCAACAAAGATGGAGACACACCTCAGAGGAATATGGCTGAAGTCTAATGACTTTTAACGTGATGAATTTAAAATGAATTTCAAATTCACCAGGAAAAGTGGGTTAAATCCTTTCTTCTGAAAAATAGACAAACTAAACCTGATTTTTCTTCAGCTCGCCCCCTTCATATGGGAATAATTCTACTGTGTCTAGGCAACTAGTTCTTTTTTCTTTCAAGTTCACCAAGTCTCTGTTTTCTATTTTTAAGAGGTTAACTTGGCAACAGTAAAAATTACTTGCGTCTTCCTATGTATCTTTGTCTCACAGAACAAAAGATATTAGAAATGGTCTCAAAATGGTAGGTCTCCTGGCCTATTCCCTGTCTATACAAGTCTGTACCAATATTATGACATATTTCAGAAACGCCTTTTGGGCATCTACCAGCATTTTCTGAAGTGTCTAAACAATTAGGTGCTTAGATCCCATTTAATATACTAGGGCTTAGGACTCTCTTGATAACTTCAGATATCCAAATACCTGTAAACATTGAACTGGTAGTTTTTAACACACTAAAATCAATGGAAGCCAAGTACCCAATATTGCAAAACCTTTGTAAACATGATTCTGGGCTCTTTGGTCTCTCTTGAATCTGAGTTTGGGCTGTTTAATCGTGAACGTGGTTTTGAAAAGTTTGTCATAAAAGCCGCTGTGTCCTGTTCCTAAGGGAGATCCTGTTTCAAGGATCTCATTGTCGTGTCAGTATTTGACCATGAATGCTATTTGTCTGTGTCCAGTATATTAAGGTGTTTGTCTTTGGTGATTTTACTCTCTGAATATTAGAGATGTGGTTACAGCACTGATTGTTTTAAAAGATATGGAAATAATATAAATATGTGAATAATTTGGAATTTACTACATCAAAGTACATAAATTTAGGTATTGAGACGTCTCCTATCAAACCAGCTTATTTATTATTTTTATTGCACTTCTCTAAACAATTTCCAGTATGACAAGATTTTGTTGGTGGTGAAATGTATAAAAGGTGAATACAAAATTCAGATGTTACTGCATGACAGCCCTGTGGCAGGAGACTATTAAACCTCTGCTCCGTGGTGTGTTTAAATGCCTTCTTCCTGGCTGGGTAAGTGTCAAAAAGTCTTTGTCCTTTTTTCTACGCTTTATCATGTGGCAAACTCATGTCTGATTTACTGTTCATTACCGCATTGAGATTTTTCTAGGTTTTTGGTTCTAATTGAATAACAGAGTTTTAGACAATTTCCCGGAGTTATGAGTTAGAGCGACCATCTGTGGGGCTAAAAGAGTCATTAACTTTCCCTGGTCATTTCCCCCCATTGTCTTCCTTTGAGACTACCCATAAGGACTCCAGTTAGCAACCAAATGTAACGATGGGTTGGGTTTTTGTGTGTCAGGGGAACACCTGTCCATTAGGAAGAAAAGAGAGGCTTTCAACTTTTTTTCAAGTAGATCAGTGTAGGACTGTCAGTTGGGAGCAACATTTGGTCACCAGCAAGCTGGTACAGGCTGCTTCAAATCACAGAATCACGGAATCGTTAAGGTTGGAAAAGAGCCTTAAGATCATCGAGTCCAAATCCATGACCCCAGACTGGAAGGTGGTGTTGCCTGATCAACCTGCTTCTTCAAGGAAGACGGTTTAGGCTACAACATAATTTTTTTTCATTGGGCCGTGAAATAGCACTTCTATAACGTCATGCTTGGCTGTACTTTTAATGGTCTCTTTCTACAGAATTCTCACCTACGCATAGCTGAGCTTTTTTTATCGAGTGCATACATCTGGTGTGGGATTATTAGGGTGTCATCAAGCATAATATGGACGAAAATTAATATTCTCTACAGAGAGATTCTACCTCCTGGTTTATTAATCTACTTCATAATTAACTGGCAAATTCAAAGTGGAAGAAAACTTTATTTTTGATATGTTTTACATTTGAGGTTCCTATTAAAAAGTAATTTGTTTTTCTACTTAAAGGTCAGGCAAATACTTGCATTCAGCACCTGTATTGCTGATCTCTCTCTCCTCAGGAGTTGGTGCGTCGCTTGTGAATTTTGGCTTTATTTATGAATTCTTCTTACCAGTTAATCCTCCTGTATATTTTACTTGATGGTTCTGATCTTTACTTTTGTACTAAAATATTGTTCATTGTCCTGTGCTTACAGGAGCTGTATTGTACCACTGTGACATCTGCATTTCAGGAACGGGATTTCCTGTTCTTTCTGGTGTATGATTTCCAAACTGGGCTTGAAATAAGGGAAATGTAATTGTCATTTTCTTTCTCTACAGCACCTACATGATTACAAGTGCTCTATAGAAATGATACAAAGCCTTTTTCCCTGCCCAAAGGACTTCTTTTGAGAGTAATTTAGCAAGAGGAATCAAAAAATAGTACGGAAAACATGGAGATGAAGTACTCTGTAGCAATTATTTGCTTTGACTGATCGGTTCATGTGCGCACACAGCTGCAACAGAAAGATTTTCTTGCAGAAATAATTATTACTCAAGAACTCTTGTGAATGCTGTGGAATGGTTAGAGATGGAATTAAGAAAAAAGTAGTGGGGTTTTTTGAGCAATAGAAAAGAAAAAGTAGAAAGAAAACATAGCCCTAATTTATCAAATTGGTTTTTTCTGTGCCCGTCTTTTAGGTGTGGGGCTAATTTAATGAACTTTTTACAGTCTGGGACTTTCAGAAAGTTAGACTTGTGTTAAAGACCCCTGTACTAAGGCTGATAGAGAGAGGAATAAGGTACTAGAGTTCATCATTGTCACATCCTGTACACAGACAGGAGAAAGAAAAATGACAATTGAAGACTGACTGGTTTCTTTCAGTTTGCGATTGGTCGGGATTTCTTGAGGTCCCTGATGACAGACTCTCTCTCTCTCGTGTGAACGTAACGTGAAAGCGATGCTTTTTTGAATGATCAACTTCTCTAAGTGGCTGCTGTAGTTTTGTAACAAGGGCTTTGAAGTCTTTTCTGGCTGAGATTGGAAGAAATCAGACTTAGAAATTCAGAAGAAATGAAACCGAGTTTTGATTCAACCTTTTTGGTTTTGGAACCAAAAGCCACTGCTCATGTTTTAATACTTTTCTCCCTCATTCCAGCTGCAAATTGTGGTAATTGCTCTCCGAACTGGCTCATTTACTACGGTGCACAATATTTGACCCTTAATGCCAGCATAAGATGGACAGTGGAAGGCTTGTGAATTTTCCAGCGTCTTCAGCCTTCTGCTCTTACAGGACATTCAGTTCCTTTCCTTTTTTTCTTTTTTTTTGTTTTTTGATTCATGCTTGCTTTCTTTTGGCAAACAGCTTTGCATTTCCTTCTCTTTTGTAGAATTTGTGGCCACATAAGTTATCAGCTATAAAAAGGCAAGAGCAGGAAAGCTTGTCCTTGACATACCCAGTGGAATAAAAGAAACCCAAACCATTTCCTATCACTTTGTTCTGTTGGGAATTGCCATAAGAGGTTGCCAGAAGGAACAGTGTCTGTCTTCAGGTCAGGATGGTAAACTGTGGTGTCCTGCCATACTAAAGAAAATACAGCTTTTGTTTCCTGTAGGGTGAGGCAGAGCGGATGCGACTGCTGACAGCTAACCTTGTGAGCAGGGTTAACTGCAGAAGGGTACGTGAGGTCTGTGTCGAAAGCGGAGGAGTACGGCAACCAAGAGAGAGCAGCAGGATGAGGAGTAGCCCACTGCATTCGGAAGAGGCTCTGTGGCTCGTCGTACTATTTCACAACTTAGAGATTGGCAAGTTAAAGCTTTTGGTCTGGACTAGTTGTCTCATATTGTGTCGCTGTGAATGGCGAGGAAGTGACGGAAGCGCTGTCAGAGGATCAGTAATAAATCCAACAATTTATGATTACCATCGACATCTATTGTTGGGTAACGCGAATTGTTCTTTAGAAGCACTTCTTCCCTTCATTGTCTGTAGCAAATTCCTACCTGGTAGGTCTGAGCTTTTTGGCTAATATATACAGTAGTTAAAACTTGGTCAGACACATTTCATTCTGCCCCTTTTTCCTATCTGTGAGACATGGAGAACTGACAGTTGGCTGTGAATAAGATGTTTTGTTAATTGCACACAGCAACACCTTGCTCTGTTGTTACAGTTTTTGGTGTAGCATGGCAGGACTTCAGACCGTAGCCATGAATGAGATTGCTTTGTGTTAGCTGCCCTGAAAACATGGAGCAAAAAGATAATCCCTGCTCTAAAGAGCTTCCAGCAAAGCGTGAGAGATGATGGGTGGATGCAGCCTGGCCAGTGGGTGACTACAAACTGTTGTAGAACCGGAGAATAATTTCTTGTAAGATGAATTTATGAAATTTCCACCTATTTTCTCTCTTCTGGGGAATCTCACAGCTAGCTGCCTGGTGATGCTGGATTTGGACATTTGAAGCTTTATGAATCCAGGGGTTATTTCACTGTTTGTATAATTTTGTTGCAGGGCTGATGACACATCTTCAGAATGTCTGTCAGAGTGTTGGCTTTAATCTGAAAACCCTGTGCTATGAGGCATTGGCTTGTTTATCCTTGAGTGCAAGGTAGCTTTTTAATCCATTTTAGTACAAGCGATGCTTTCAGGGGCTAAGAAGAAAATTTTCTTCCCATCTATCATTAAATTAATTTTATCTTTATGGAGAATTCTTTTAGTAAGAGTGTTAAAATAGCATTATGTGAGGGGTCTCGTAGCCACTGCTTTCCTTGAATTACGCTTGAACCTTGGGGATTAGCTGGGAACTCTAATTTCACCAAATTTTTCACAAAAAATCCCATGCTCAGTGAATTTTTCTGAACTGCAGATTTGTAATACACATCAAACCAAAATAGATAATCTGTATGACTGTTACTACTGGGAGTTAAGAATAACTAATATAGGTATCAAATATTGCACATTATATATCAGTACTTCACTATTTCTCAACCAATTTTATAAAAGTATTGTCTTGCATATGCTTTTGCCTTAAAGAAAAAGCTTATCATCTGTGAACTGAATCAGTTTGTTTTATTTTGGACCAAAGCACATCAGCTGATGTTTGATTATTGCAAACACATGCAGTTCAAAACTTGAGTTAGACCTTCAAAAGGGATGAGACTGGCTTAGAAAGAGCAAGGTTGTTTTATGAATCAAAGTTTTCTGGGTTTGAACTTTTTTCAAGCTTTGAAACTTGTGAGGGGTAGTTATGGTATGAGAAAAGACTACTGTCAGGAACTATCAGAAGATACCAATAACCTCCAACAAAGCTGTGAAAACTGATAGCAGTTATAGTTCTGAATGAGTTCTGCAGAAGCAGGATTCCTGCAAGGGGGACACTTGGATGTCTGGGCTCACAAGAGTGACTGCATGGGAACGGGTCACAAATCTGTACCATAATCGCCAGCTCTGCAAACTGTCTGGCCTGAGGGACAGGAAAAGCAAATGAATATGACTGATTCTGCTTTCAGCTTAGCTGGAACGTTGACAGACCTCAGGGACAGCAGGATCACACCACATACACCAGGAAGGCAAAAAGCAAAATAAGTTTACCTTGGATAATAATATTAGTAAACTATGGTGGGTTAAAGCAAGAGGGACTGGGGAGAGGAGATAGCAATCTTCCCTCCTGCCTGGTTTATACAAGCAGCACTTCCTTCTGTGCTTCCCCATTTTCCTGGCTAGTGAACTCAAGGCACTTTGTTTCAGTCTTCTTTAATCACTACTAATGAGGAAATTGCTCTCTAGTCTTCCACCTCTCACATTGCATTTACCCTCGGGATCAGAGTGTTCAGCCGATATTCCATGGTTGATTAGCCCTGCGGTGTTAAGGAAAAATTTGAACTTGCTGGGTTACATTTCTTCTTTCTATAGGTAGAAGATCTGACCTGGGGAGTGACTGACTGCATAGAATAGTGTAGTCTTACATCTGCTCTTTTTGGTCCTAGAAACTGAGCAGTAGCAAACTCCAGACTCCTAGACCCTTTCCTGTGTGCCTGACAAGGCAGACCGTGATGCCTCGGTCAATGGTGTGACGTTGTGCTGTCCGGTTTGGAACGATAATGTTGTTTTTATAGGCCAACCATTACTAGAAAACAAGCTACGCTTGCTGGCTTTATGTATACGGTTGTCTCATGGCTTCCCGACAGCACAAATAAAACTGAAGAGTCAGCCGTACCTCACTTGCTGTTAGCAGGGTGAGGGAAGGGGGACGGTGGCTGACGCTGGTGGGATGAAGCAGCCTTCTGCCAGCTGCTGCTGCCCACACACACTCTTGTCCTGCTGTGGCAGCAGCAGCCGGTTTGGCTTGCTGGGGCTGTGCTATCGTAGAGACACGGACCTTGTGGTATTTCCTACCCTGTTTTGCATCTAATAATAGCAACAACAGTACTAGCAGAGTTAATATTAATCTGTCCATCATAATAATAATAATAACAACTAAATAAATAAAATAATATCACTTCAGAAAACTGAGTTCTTTTAATAAAATTATTGTGCTGCTTCCTGTTAGTTGATCCAGTGTTTGGAATTTTCAAATGTTTTGGGTTCCTACTGGGCATTTTAAGAAAATCAGTACTTGACTAATAGGTTTTCTACTACCTTTAGAAATAACACAGCTGCCGCCTAGGCTGCCTTTCTCTTGACATGCAGCTGCCAATCAGTAAGTGTTCGGGAAGATGTCTTTTGTGTGCTGTTGTAACAACTCGATACGTGTGACAAAACCTGTGGAAAACAAGATTCTTCCTGCAGGTGTCTACGTTGATAACACAGACCAAATGACGAAATTTTTAAAGGGAGGAAAGAAGCAAGCCAGCAGTTTGCATTTCGCTTTTTCCCCTCTATCATTGCAGATATGCACGAGGTTAAACACAACTGCCATAAACCATGCAGAACTTCAGCAATACGGACAATGGCAGTACAAATTATTGGAATGAATACAGTGAAGGTCTTTGTCTTCACGCAAGAATTAAAAGATATTTCTGAATTTATTGAACACATTCTTCGCCTACAGCAAAGTTTGCTAAACTGTTGCCCAGTTACGCTGGCGGTTTTCCTCCTGTGTTCTGAACACGTCTTTGGTTCACTTCAGGTAGGCCCTTCAACACTCATCGGGTGAGAATGATTTTCAGACATATCATTCAGAGGCCATTGAGTGGAACAAGTGTTAATTTAGGTCAGGGTCATGCTGATGAAGCAGTGGTTTGTAGCCTCTTATCAGCCTTCAGGACCTTATGGAAAATTCAGGTACTCTTTTTAAGATAATTCCCTGCACAGATTTTTGTGTGTGTGTGCACCAATTGCTTTGGGTTTTTTTTTTTTAAGCCTCCCCTATGGTTAAAAGAGCTTAAGGTTTCTCTATTTCAGTTCAGAAATGAGCAGAAAGATCTAGAAATTTGGATGAGAGTGTTGGCTCTGAGCTCAACTGTGAGCTTAACTTTAAGCGGGGCACCAGCCTCAATGAGATCCGGAGGGTTGCTCGTGTGCCCGTGTTTGAGCAGGGCTCAGATGCTACAGTGGATCTGAATGTTGGGCCTGAGATCTTACATATTAGAAAAGAAACAGGAATTTCCTGGCCGAGGTACTGCAAATTCAAGCTAAAATCCTGCCATGTTCCGTTTTAATAACCCCCCAAATTACAGATTTTTAATCTGTCATATATTTATTTTATTTTGCTGGCCATGTCTTACTGACATGAAGTCCAAGGCTGAATTCCTAAAGAAATAATATTCTGCTTCCATTGCCTGTTGCTATTAATTTAGGCTTTGTTATCTGTGGGTGTTTTGGAACTACAAGTATTGCATCACTGCGGGTCTTTAGTGTCTCCCCTGTGCTGGATCAAGTCTCTTTTTTTTTTCCTGTCTTTTACAATGGGTGAGATGTGTTTAATTTATTGTAGGAAACTCTTAAAGATGCAAGATCCTTTTTAGAGGCTTCTACAATAGCCGTGAAGCACTTATTTAATCCCATTGAATGGAGGCTAGATTTACTAGCTGGGCTAGACATGATTTTTGTTCAGGAGTCATCCTGGAGTACATCGAAGTTTAAAGATCTTTGCAGAAAACCCAAGGAGAAACAAAAGGAGTAAATTTTAAAAGGAACTTTGTCAAGGAGTTTTAGATGTTAAACAGATAGAAAAACCATGGTGGCTTGACTGAGACGAGTGTTGGGTTAGTAGAATCGTTACTGATCCGGTGAGACATGCTAATGAGGCACTTTAAATGCAAGTTTGATGGAAAAAGGGGCAATTTCATACCAAAGTGCAGCAAGGTTACCGAATCAAAGAAGGTACACTTCAGTTCGGCAAAAGGGGACAATGCTCCATTGTCAGATCCTTTTTCTTTTGACTTTAAACATGTTTTAACTACACTATTTACTAAATTGGACAATGTGGCTTGCCCACTGATTGAGAATTTATGACCAGAAACAAACCTGTTAAGGAAAAAAGAAAAACTGAGTGTGATCCATACTGTAGCTGCATAAAATAGTTTGAATGAACTTAACCTGAGCACGGTGGGGGGTGCACAATATGGTTTTCAAGCCCAGGGGCCTAGGATTGGAGTTCAAATAGAATTTCGTCTTTCAATAACATTTAAAAAAAAAAAAGGGAGTGTTTGGAGACATCTGTGGCCTCTCAACCTGCGTTAATATAGATGTCTCAGTTTTGTCTTAAAAGGCCTGCTTCAGAATCATGCCTGTCAACTCGTCCAGCATGCGAAATTCCTCAGATTGCATCATGCCTGAAATTCACAAACATCTTGTTCTACTTTCAGTCATTACAGCTCTTTTAGTAAAAATAAAGACTAACGACATCAGCGCTTGCTCTTGCTGCCATGAAAAATCATCGCACAAATCTCTCACTTCCATGAAAGAGAATTCAGGCTCCGTTATGAGATTTATTGAGCAGCTTTTGGGCGTGATTACTACACACAGGCACAATGAAATGGCCTAATTTTTGCCACGCTATTTGTTAAAAGAATGGACAAAATTTGGTTGCAGCGAAGAACAGACTTTTTCCTCATGTAGTTTAGGAGAATTGCACTGGATGAATTATAAAACATGTTACTCTGTCTTGGCATAACAGAGCCCCAGTTCTAACAGTTATAAGAAATCTCAGTTATGGGCTTTTGTTTTTTTTAATTTGTTTTTCAAATCTGGAACCTGCCTGTGGCAATACATTTATCATTTCACATCTTGTGAAAGGGTGCTCAGCCGGGTTCTGGATTTAACCTCCAGCTTCCATGGGTTCCCACAGGTGCTCCTACTCAGAGTCAGAAACTGCAGAACCATTATAAAAGCGAAAAGATCACCAGGATGGAGAAGCTTTACAGTTCCTTTCTCAAACCTCAAAAAGAAATTTATATGAGGTTTCAAAAATCGCTTTAATTCCTCTTCACATTTCTCTATGTTTTATTGCTAAGCTTTTAGTTCATATCTTGGTCTAAAAAAGACTACCCCAATATAAAGGTTCTCTTCGTACATCTCGAAATGAAAAATACATGGTATCTCGCTAAGAAGTCTTACGTTGCGAGGCCTTTCTGCAAAGTTTTCATGAAGCACCTACATTAAGTGGGAGAGTTTTATTTGTCAATTGCAATGAGAAAAGTCCATAATAAAAGTTTTTAGATTCAGTGTCAGCTGGCAAAGATCAACCGTAGATCTACAAACTTCTGCGAAGCTGCAAACTTGGCTCTTGTTTTGACCCTCGGTAGGAAACTTGAGTGGGATCTTTCACCGTCTGGTTATATTTGGGATTGGTAATGATGTATCCTTAGTATGTATTTCAAGTGATTGCATCTAAGTTTGTCCAGGAAGAGTTTATCATGGCACAATTTTGTCCTGTTGAATTACACCACAGGATGTGTATCGTATATGACCAGAATGAAAATTTTCTGGTTTTATGCATGTACATTTTTACCATGGGAAATGCAAAACTCTAGGTGATAATAATAAAAATTGAAAACTAGGTGGCAGTAATACTCAGCCGTACAGCCCTCCTATGAGCAATGATGGGATGACTCATAGTTTTCTTGGGAATTCTGCGGGTGCTGCCGTTCCATACTGAATGGCTCAGCTATTAACAAACAGAAGTAGTACAGGACCAAGTGTTCATGTGGGTCCATTCACTTAAAAACACAGAGTTACTTACAGCCAATCAATCCCCTTCTAAAAAGGAATAACAAGAACAACTGAAGTGAATATCGTAGGAGAAATAATTAATGCAACTAAGCTTGTGTAAATATATATGTTAAAAGCAATTTCCTTCCTACTTGTGCTGAGTGACAGAAGAGGAGGAGCTGTGATTACTTCTGAAACTCTTGTTTCTTGTGGTTGTGGCCAGGGGCCAGCAAATATTCTAAAGTCCATAAGCAGATTGCTATTCACGTCGATGGTTATATATAGCCTATGGGATGGGTAATCCGCTCGTGCCACAGTAAGCTAAAAGTAACGCGACTAAAATCAGTGGAATCACTCTGTGGAAGGATTACTATTGGATCTGATCTCAGGAGTTCATGGTGAACATCCTCATTTATTTAGAGGCGTGTGCTGAGGCTACACTCATATAAGAATTAGACACCTGTAAGATTTATTGGCTGAACTCAGTGTTTAAATGCGGTATGCTCTCCTTAGATTCATAAAATTTAATTGCATGTGCAAAGGAAAATGCGATGTCCTTTTCTGTTTTGCCGAGCTGCTTGTGTGGCAGGACTGTACAGAAGGGTTTAGGGAGTCCTGCCTCTTGGATGTGGTTCTCTGTCTGACAGTGCTGCAAACATGGTGTATTTGCTTTATTCCCATAAATCATTTTGTTTGAAACTGGGTCACCTAAATATTCTCAAAACTGTCTGAGCTGCCACAAACTCATGTTACTTCATCAGATAATGCAGAGGTTTGTTCTGTATTTGATTTGAATTTACGTAGCTCTGTCTATGAGGCAGATGTTTTGATATTCGCTCCTTTTCCAACAAGTAGTTCTGTACTTGTACAAGTGCGCGATCTTGCTGTGCAGTCTTAAACTCCAAATAAGTCAGTGGCATTTCCTGCCCGTAATATAATTAAAGTTGGTGTGCTTCCTTTTGTTCTTCGTCGAGAAATATAGTATAACTTCTCCTACTGTGCCATTTCTTGGTTCTAATAAGGATAACAAGGAGCTCAATGTCAACACTGGCCTTTTCTTGGAGGGGTGGGGGGGAGATATTTCACAAGCTGTTTCTATCATCACTTCTGCCCTTCTGAAACACGTGAGAGTAGAATATGATGGGGCCATAACTATCGGTTCTCGAAAAAAAAGGGTCTCTCTCATAAGTTATGCAGACTATTCCCAAAATACCTTTGCCCAAACCCAGCAATGATAGTCAGGTGTTTCATCTTAGCTGCAGGATTACGTGATAGGTGGTGGGTACCAGTCACTGGTCGCCTTGCTAACTACTAGATAACAGTTAATAGTGAAGTTTCCCCCGAAAACTAATGATTTGTTTTACTTTCTTAACAAGTCTTGTGTTCCAAAGCCTCCATTTTCGTTCTTCCTGACCCATTTTTATTTGCATGATAATGAAGCCTATCAACCCAGTTTTTCTAGTGCTTTATGAAAAGGGTGATAAGATTATTGTATTTGTACATTTTTTTGCATATGTTCAGGTGTTCGTTACATTAGAGAGGAAAAGAAAATGTCAAGTCTTTTTATACCTGAGCCAAACTGAGCTTAACCTTTCCCAAACTAGGGCTCCTCAGGATTGGGAGGAGTGTTGATCTTCTCCTCAGGACACGGGGAATAGGATATGCTTTGGGGTAACTCCCTAATTCTGGGGGCCATGTAAGTAAGCACAGCTGGGGCCCAGCATGAATTTCTGCCCCTCTGGAACATAGGCTCTCTTAAGTGATGTCCCCGCTCTTCTAGGTATGTAGCCAACTACGTGCACCTCACCTCTGCAGCTGGGAGCTTGCTTATAAGCACCAAAACCATATCTGTGAATTTTTTGCTGTATTTATTTTGTAGGCTTAGTGTGCTCTTGATGATAGACTCTAGGCCTGTTCTTGCTCTCCTGGAGGCTTAGGGGAAAAGCTTTTCCATGCCGCTGGTAGGACGGGGTCAAACCTAATGCATGCATTTGTGGACTTTTGCCCCAGCGGGATTACTGTCTTCTTTTTATGAACAGAGCTAAGGGCCCACTGGATATGTTCCAATGTTTTAAACTTTAAAAAAAAAATATTTCTATAGAATTATATTGCTGAGAGTTCCTGTTGCTTATAAGAATGCAACTTAAAACAAACAAACCGAGCTGTGATAGATATAGTTATCAGCAATGCAGAAGAGATCCTAGCAATTGCTTTTATAACATCAGAGATCTGCTGAGGGTAATTAACATGTATTGCCTTAAGATTGTAGCACACTTTACACTTTACAATCACATCATAAATAGTAGGATATCTGTGATCTCTTTCATGTCCGTGACACTGCTTGTGCTTTGGCTTAAGAGTGTTAACCAGATGACACTTCTGCCCCTTAATTTATTCTAGCAGCCTCTTGAATGCCAAAGCTCCTGTTGATGGAAACCTTGTCTAAGGAAGTTAAAAACGAGCAAATATAATCTCTGGGTGAGTTTACCAGATTGTGTTCTCTTCCACACTCCATGCAATTATACCTTGCAGAAGTCAAAGTTACATTTTCCTGCAGGGGGGGATTGCAGAATGTTGCATAACAGAAGGAAACCAGAGAGAATTCTTTTATCCTTTCTGGGAAAAGCAGCAATGTCTTTCATATTTACAGGAAGCCAAAAGTAAATCATTAACTCTGAAAACTTGGAAGTGAAAATACTATTTGGATCTACATATGCTGAGGGACAAAAATCAATAGAAGTGTGTAGGAAGGAAGATATTTTTCTGTGCGCTATTTTCCCAATTATTCTGCATAAATTAGTAAAGAAAGGTGTCTCTGTTTCAGGTAGTTGTACATGGCTTTGAAGAAAATGAATATACTTGCCTTAAAATACAACATATATCTTCACTTTTTGAATCTTCTGATGAGTTCAAAAGAATAACTTACATGTCTGGAAGTCAAAGACTGTTTTGCCTTGTGTTACAGTAGGATTGTGATTGAACTCCAGCATTACATTTCCTTAGCAGTCACTTTTGCGTGACATCTAAAGAGAAATGGAAGTTTTCCAGCAAAAGAAATATTTGTTTCTAAACTAGTCTGGTTTTGGGTTTTTTGGGGGGCCTTGGTTCTGTGCAAGTGTGTGGCCGTTTTTCATGTGCACACAAATCTTTAGGGTCCAGGACAATAGCCCTTAAAATCTCATTTACGGTGTAATACTAAGGTAATAACCGGTCAGTGCTGTGAATGGTACCCACTGATTGCGATGGATGCCTTAAATATTCCGAGCAGGAAGGTGGGAATTCCTATTCGTATTTACAGAAACATTAACCTGTAATTTTTTAAACCCTTCTACACATGCAGAAAAATAGGCACATATTTACCACAGCCAATCTACATTTAGGTATGGGTTTAAGAGAGTAGCATTTACAGGTTTGGAAGCCTTAATCTAAATGTACACTAATTTTGCTGTTTATGGGAGTTTTATCTACAAAACTTTCCTCTGGGCTGTTCTTCCAAAGCAGTATGATATTGATAATGATTCACACATGCGCTTTTATACAACTGTGTAAGTCTTTCATCGTGAATGATCCAAAAGACTTGTACACATAAGAGTGCCTTTACCTGAAACAGAAGCTCAGTTTTTCCTGGGGCGGCCACCGCACGACACAATAAGATGTCAGGAGATGCGGGGAACCCCTCTGAAGGCTGCATTACAGAGCTAGTTCCCAACAGAGAATCTGGCCAGGACCCCTAGGTTAACTTCCCTGTCTCGTATGGTGCAACCTGTGAAAGCATCAGGTGTTAGCGATGATGTGCGGACAGGACACAGGGTTGTTGTTCAGTCTGAAAGGGCCCCTGTCCTCCTAAGTCATAAAAGAGCAGTGGCAGCAAAGGCTGAGCACAAAGCCTGTGGCATACGTTCTTTTTGTGTTCGCTGAACAACTGCTGTCATCAAGCTTTTTTCTTTTTGAAGTGCTAAACACAGATATGTCATTAACGCAGATCTAAAGTTACACAGTTCCAAATAAGCCCTTTTGGCCAGATTTATCTATACATGCCTTAAGTATCTGTATACCACTGTAACTGTGATATAAATGCACTGTACTGAAATGCACTGAGATGTGTTTTGCCTATCTCTTTAACCTTTACTAGCATTCTTTTGTATATAAACACTACAATCTGATCCTGAAAACCTTTCTCACTCCCTCCGGAATCTGGATTTTCAGGCTAGAGGTTTGCCTTAAAAAAAAAAAAAAGAAAAGAAAGATATGGATAATACCGGGGAAGTCTTCCTTAGGCAATCCATGTAGGAAATGTCTTTTTATGTTTTCTTTTACATTCAGAAGATTTATAGATATTTTTTTTCCTTACACTTGGATAACAGAATTAACAGTCTCATTTAGCTTGTATATGCCAGCTAAAAGGCTGACCCTTGCAAGAGGTTGAATGAATTCAAAAGGCTCTAAAGCCTCTCTCGTTATGATATTTCAATCATATATTTTTTAAAGTTTTCCAACAGAAACGTTTTGTAGAAACTATATATGGTCTTTCCTGGCTTCTTGAATGGTGTGGACAATAAAGTGTGTCACAGCTTTATTCTGTATTCCCCAGTGAGCTTGGTCACAGTTGTAACCTCTCAGTTTTGGCCATAGAAGAGTACCCAGGGATCTGCCTTTCATTGATTTAGTTTTAAGCTGCTGTAGTTACGCCAATGTCTGTTGAGTTCACTCATGTCGAATTTGTAATCTTCTATTGTACCTCTTCTACTGATCCTTCTCTTATGATACCTGAACACTATGTCTGGGGACTGAGCAGTGAATCGTGAGCCTGCCTCCTGTACAGAGCAGGAGCAACATGGAGAACGGCACCATAAACTTCATTATTCAGCCTCACCAAAGCCCTTTGCTTCTGGTCTAGATTAATCACCTTTAAAAATAAGAAGGCATAAGATAAACTAGTTACTCACGGCTGACTCATGTAGGCCCATGCACATCAACCTCCCACCAAATCCAGCAAGACGATGGTCTGCAGCCTCTCTCAGGACTGCATCTGATGGGGCAAGAACAGAACAAAAGCAGCCATAGTTCGTGATGGAAATGGCAGTAGAAAAGTAAGGGGAAAACTGTAGTTTAGAGTACTGTAGAGTAGTAAGAAAAGCAGCTAATTTTGCATATGTTTCCTCACTTGTTTTTACCCTATGTCCAAATCAAACTTAATTTAGCATTTTCAAATGTTTTGTGAAGGGTTTTTTGTTCTCTGACCTGATCAGAGATGGCAGGTAACAATAATCTCTTCCAAAAACATATTGGCCAGAGATTTCCATTTAATTTTCTTTTTTTTTTAACGTGTTTGACAGTTTGGGTGCCGGTGCAAACTGGTGGAACATCTGCTCGCAGTCTGCTTTGCCGTTGTCCTGCACTTTGCATCTGGCTTTCAAGGAAAATGCAAGCTCTCATTCTTTACTGATAACACTCTATGCCCACCCTAACTGCTCGCTTCGCGTTTTCCTGATATACAACATACGCATGTATGCGAATGACTGATCTTAGGTTTTGCTGCTCCATTGCCTTATTTCTAAGGCTATCCAAAAACTTTACAGATTAGAATAAACTATACCCCTGAGTCTCACTATTGCATGTGAGAGGCATTGACCTAATTTTAAAGACAATGATCTCCTGGAGAAAATTCTGATAGAATTTGATCAGATTAGTAATGATTTCCCAGGTTTCTGTAGGGGGGGGGGGGGGGGGGGAAGGGATATTTCTTGTAAGATGTTCCAAAATTGGTTAAAGACCCCCAATGCAATGAAATAAAAAACATTCTTCGTTAGACTAGGGATTGGCTTAATCATTACTTCAAGTTAATATATTTTTGCTGAAAGGAAACAGACAAAATATCTTTCTAAAAGACAGAGTTGT
The DNA here is from genome assembly GCF_949628215.1 of Phalacrocorax aristotelis. Taxonomy (NCBI): domain Eukaryota; kingdom Metazoa; phylum Chordata; class Aves; order Suliformes; family Phalacrocoracidae; genus Phalacrocorax; species Phalacrocorax aristotelis. Next base: position 67,332,926 of record NC_134280.1, read on the forward strand.
TAGGAGTTTTTTACGAAACCAGTAAGGACAGAATCAAAATCTTGCTTCTCTTCTTGTTTCTTGCATCGGGAAGAAATTCCTCTCTCCCCCATAATCCAAACTCAGTCAGATTACGAGTCACACGCACTCCTACCATTTTGCTGCTGTATGTTTTTATTTAGCATGATATGGCTCATTGGAACTGATGCTCTGTCACTTGTGTGTCAAGCAGATTTACCTCTGAGTATCTTTTTAGAGGAGGATGACTTTGGTAAAGGGCTCTGCCTTTGGAATACGATGCCCTTCGTACGTGAGCGTGTCTGTCGGCAGTGCCTCTTCCATACCTGCACCCACGCAACCCTGGCCCTTCCCGTCAGGAGAGCACAGCCTCCACAACACAACAAACTGCCTGTAACTTTTATTCCTGGGCACCCTTGCTGCGTTGGGGCAGCGGCGGAGGGCAGAGCAGGGGGCCTGGAACAGCAGGGCTCCACCGGAGCTGACGTGGAAGCGAGTGCCTCTCCCGTCCGCACGCTCCTTGCTGCTGTTCCCTCAGGCAGAAAGCAGCCTGTATGGATTTACCTACACCTTGCTGCCTTGGAGGGCGAGATGGGTGGGGGTGCAAGTAGCCACTGAGCAAAGTTATTGCAATGGCTGTTTTCTGCAGCATGTTTTCCCTTCGGTGTCAATTTTCAAATGGGAAATATTTCATGTGCTACCACAAGATAGAGATAGTGCAGAGTTACAGTCTTGAAAGCTGTTGTGAAATAAATATATATATGAGGTTATAAAAATGGGTTTTGTATAAACTGCCCTCTTTTAGCAAACATTTCACTTCCTATAATTGTGTGCGCTTTTGTTTGAACTTATCAAATATGCGATTGTTCTCCTTCTCCTTCAGGGAGATAAGAAATCCACCCTCCGGATATGCAGAATGATGTTGTTGTAATGACTCTTCAAAGGGAGATCCACAGTAAAAGATCCGCAGTAAACAAATGTTGTTAGCCTGTCGCCTCTGCAGCTTCTTTCGGTGAGCTGCGGAACTTCCAGAGGAAGGCTGGGACTAAGAGGAGAGGAGAAAGTCAGCTTAAGAACAACTAGATAATTTTCCTTTCTTCAGTCCCAAGAAAGACCAAAACATTTAGGTCTGTGTAAGAACATCTCAAAAATACTTATAAATTTTTTTTTTTTTTTTTTAAGCAGAAAGTGTTTTGCATCACTCTGCAGTTTACCAGCCTTGCTATAAACCAGCAAGACTGGAAAACAAAATTATCCCTTAAGGAAAAGTGGTAGGACCAGATAACAGTATATAACAGCAACAAACAGGGTTTCAGTGCACCAGGGACATAAGAATTTTATTGTTGCTGTTACACCTGCCAAAATCGCATCACAGCTATGTTGGCCACTTATAGCTGTCTTTTTTTGTTGTTATTTTTTTCCTGCAAATATAAAAGATCCTACAAGTGGTCAGATGAGCCCTACTGAGCCAGTCTCTCCATCCCAGTTCAGCAGCACTAGACTGCAAGGTTTCCCCTTTGACTTGAGGAGACCACCCCTGGATGACACAGCTGACTCTCTCCTCTCTTCCACCCTAGGCCTTCTGCATTGAAACTCCTAACCAAGGCACACAGTGTTACCGTAGGTGTGGTCACTTCTTGGACACGCAAGTGAAGCAGGGCAGGGCTAGGGCTGCTGCCTTACTCTGCTGAAGGTTTGAGTCCTCTGGAGGGCTGATGCAGAGTGTTTGGAAGCATAAGGCTGAACACGACGAACAGGCTCATAGGGCTCCCGTGTTCTCCCACATGAGCAATGCAGCAGATGCAAATTTCCACCCAGAGTGTTCGTTTCTGTGTTCTGCGCGCCCCCAGGTTTGTGTTGGTATGCAACAGGTCTCTGCTCACAGCTACTTATCACTCAAGGAATTGAAAGAGTAAGCCCAAAAGCCATGTGTGCTCCAATCCCTGGTTTGTTAACAATCCAGTGTCCCACTAGAATAGACGGAAATCTGCTCTTTGATTTTGTACCCACCACCTTGGTTGGATTCATATGAGCTCTCTTTATGGGATATCTCTTTAGGCCTTGTGAACTGTTAACAGAGTGAAATTCCAGGTTTATAAATTAGAGGTTTGACATCATTAATTGTCACATAGTTTGAATTCCTACTCAAATCTGATCCCATCTGAATTCTGAAACTTCTGAGATTTGCTGATGCCTAACATAATGGATCGTTGACAGATTGATGAGATCTTCAAGATCACACTGAAGTCGGTGAAGTTAAGTGTTGCTTAGGTTATGGGCAGTTAAAACCAGAAGGTGATTCAGATGTTACAGGACTTTCTGCATAACTACTGTTGGAATAATAATAATCTTTTTTTTTTCCCCAATTTTTTGAGCTCTTTCTGACAACAGTAGCCGAAAAAGGGTTGTATAATAAATCAGTGAGAGGTAAACATTCAGTGCTATCGTCAGCACTTAAACAGACTTTGATCTCAGTCAGGAAAGTGTTTGTCTAATCATATTGCTATTCATGAAATGTATTCATGCATTGCTATTCTGCATGCGCTTAATCTCGACATGCTTAAAGCCACCATTAGTTTAAATGTCTTCCTGAGCATGGGCCTCAGATTTTGCACCATCTGGTTGCCTAGAACGTTTTAACCAGAGTCGAAACAAGCAATCACTTCTTACGGTGTTTGTGCTCTGTTTGAAGCAAAGAGGTGGGAGTGACACTAGAGGATTCACCGTTGCAAAAGGGAAGGACAGCGTGGAAGTGCAGTCATAAAACTTTGACTAGCTGGAGCTAGTACACAGGCAGCACCTGGGAACCACTGCAGTAGAGTGAGAGCCTTCTAGACTGTCATGACAGCTTTACTGAGAAGATGAATTATGAAATCCTGTCTTTGAGAGAGACTTTGTTTGTTTTTTGAGAGAGACTTGTTCCCTGTTTTCTAGTCTTTCTCTTGAGAAGTGTTAGGAACATTGAACTTCTTTAAATTTGAAATAAGATCTAACCTAGCAAAATGTTTAAGCAAAACTACGCATCTCCTTCGAGTTAAGCATATACATACAGACTAATTGCAGATTAATTATTTTGCACTTTAATTTTATTATTTATGCTGTACACTTGGTTACAAATCTTACCTATGACTAAAACCTGTCGGCTGATATTAAAGGTCTCGTATTCTACGCGGCTGTCATTGCCCCAGCACACAGATCAAGCAAACCCGTTCAAAAATGTAAATCCAAGTTGATTTTTCTTGCTTTGAAAACAAAGGCTCAGTTGTCAGAATTGTCTATTATCTAGGCATTTTTGCAGAGCGCCCATGGATTCTTGTCCCTCAGCATAGTGCATCCTTTGTTTGATTAGCTTTCAACGTTTTTGATGTAGGTGATTTTTTTCTTTTCTGTGCTAAGAAAGGTAGTTTCATTTTTCATCACTTCTTTTCCAAAGAATAAAATGTTTGCCTTTGCAAAGTTTTCATTGAATGATAATCTGCAGCATATTAACTATTAATTCGTCGGAAGGATACTTGGTGACTGGAGTAGTGAAATACAAGCCTAGTCTCCGTGGAATCTGCATTTCCTCTCTTTACATTGGTTCAGTTACCCAAAGATCAACAGGTAGGAATTTTGTAACCACTTTCAAAATTAGATCAACATCTGAACATTCTCATCAAATTCAGTTTCAAAATGTCTAGCCCATCCAAATCCTGCCTGGGTTAGTGGGAGATGTAGGGTCTCAGCAATTCAAAAAGCAGGCCATTGCTTTTTAAGTGCTTAAAGATGGATTAAGGAAGCTAAATCTAAACACCGAGATTGAAAACAGTGGATTTTAATTCTTTTAAGCCAAACTGTAATTTCACTGTCCCTGGTAACATGAGGCTGTGGGAATTACGGCTGCTATTGTGCACAAGTGTATGGATATTAGAATCTAACTCTTCTATGAACACGGTTTATAGATAGCTTGCTGAAGCTCTCCTGGACTCCAAAAGTCCATAAAAAGTCCATTATTAACGTTTCACGGACAGTACATCTAGACACATGATGCCTTCAAGTAGCTGCATTTTGCACTTGAGCCTACTGACATGAAGAAGCATAGAGGTACAAATACCCATTCTCAAAGAAATTCCATTGCACATATATAACCTTGGCTGTTGCATTTAAAATTTTCCTGAGAATCCCTTTGTTTTCTTGTTCTCACTTTCTTCAAATAGTTCATGTCTACTTTTGCAAGATTAGCTTGCATAGACATTTTATTCAATATGGTGGCTTTGTCTTCCTTGCATTATAATTCTCACAGAAAGAAAATTGAGAAGGCAATTTTCTTCATTATACTAAGAGGTTTTTTTCAAAGCTTGAATTTCATGTAACCTTTATGATCGGGTTTGTGGTGTCTTGTTTGGCTGACTATTGGCTGATAGTGCAAGAAAAAAAGCAGGGGTACAGGTTAGTCTGTTTAGCTACAATTTTGAATAAAATCTGAAGCATCTGGGAATAATTAGCTGGAGTGAAAATCAAACTGGCCGGTCATTCTTAAGAAACAATCAGTAAAAAGAATACAATTAAACTTTGCGATGGTTTGAACTCACAGTGACACAGGTTCCATTCCAGGAATCCAACATGCAACTATTTATAATGCTGTTTCACACTCATGCCCATATTCTTTTGCTGTTCTCTAAGCGGGAGATCTCTCAGGAACAATCCATGCTCAGAGGAGTTTCTGGATGCTTCCACCATGTAAGAGTGGAGAAAGCGACAGGTGTACGTATTGTACATAAGCATGGCCAGAAATAATTGTGTGTGGTGGCTTGAAATCCACAATCTAGTTGCAGTACCTGGCGAGATCCGCTGTAGCCATGTTACCATGTGTATTGGTTACGCTCCAAAATGTTCTGTGAATTCTCCCATCTTCACAGCCATTTAACTAAGTGAAAGTATTTATGTATACCTTTGAGAAACGGGGTTTAGTTTATGTAAGACTTAACCAAGAGCTGCAATAGCAAGGCGGACAGCATATTGTTAAGTGCAGAAACCACAGTTGCCAGAAAGACTTTCTGTTTTATTTACTGACCCAAACCACAGGAATTCCTTCATTACTTTGCTTCTATTCATGCAGGTACCGTATCAGGATGGGTGAGCTGTCTCCAGCTAAGCATATTAACCTGCGGAGAAACAAAATGAAATGCAAGTTAACAGGTTTCTGATTTTTGCCTATGAAAATGAGCTTCAGACCCGAGGTTGTGTTCTATGTAAATTAAATGGAACCCCTCGGTAGCAGAAGATATCTCCCCTTGGGCCACTTAAGGACAAAAGCAAGGATAAAAAGTGTGCTAAGGGTCCATGCTGCAACACCAGATTAAGTTACCTATTATGTGAGAAATAAAGAAATAAAAATAATTTTACAAGCTTCTCTCTCCTCCATCTCTTACTTGAAATTAGAAGAAACAAAGATTCTGGTGCAATGATTTCTCTTTCCTTTCACAGCGCTAGCTTGGAGCTGCCTTTTGCCACTCAAGTTTATTGCTTTCTTGGACATTAAATTGGTTTCTTCTGAGTGAACCAAAGATTGTACTGACCTAAATGTCACTTGAATTAATGTACTCTTGTTTCAGTCTTTATTTTTCTCTTGGAGCCACTTCTAGCTTAAATTACCTTGTATTTCAGGGTTTGAAGACAAGGTCACAGTCATGCAAAGAATTAGAAGTAGAGGACATTTCAAGTTTGCTTTCAGTATTTCAAGAGAAACGAGTTTGAATACAGTTATTGCTGAGCTTATGAAATAAAATAACTGTATCAGTACTAATAGCCATCATTATTACATAAAACCTCTTGCTCAGTGATGTATTCTTCAGCAAAAGTGAGGGGGAGTGACTAGCCCAGCCATATAAAGAACAGTACGTAAATCATAGCTGGAGCTGGAGAACTCCTCGGCCGCGAGTAATTCTGCTGCCAATTTTCATCCTATTTTTCTGACGAACGTTCCTTTCCCTTTGCAGAGACCACAGCCGTCCCGAGCCCAATTGCGCGGTCGCATAGCCTCCGCACATACTACTTGGTCTGTCAGCTACTCATGAGTGATATATTGCAAGAGCTCAGTGTGCAGTTTTGCCGTTTAGAATCGTGGCTCTCCTGGCGTGGCTCTGGACTGTCAGTAGAAAAGCAAAATGTTAGTGTCTAGTATCCAGAAATATTCTTCAGGGAGAATAAGCACCATTATTAAAACTTAGTTTCTATGAGAATAACCACGCTATTGCATTCTGCTGGTGACATGGTCATGGCAATTTTCCTGGAAAACAAAGGCTAGAGGCACCATTCTAGCATAAGAAGAGTTTTTCTAAGAAGTGGACTCTGATATTTTGTAGCCTTCTTTAAAACCTGGTAGTATTCTGTGTGCTCTCTGCTTTTTCAAAGTACGTTTCTGCTTCTTGCGTTATTCTTGTGAGCAGAGCAGCGTCAGGGTTTTCTGACATTATAAGGAGATATTTGTCTGAGAAAAGAACAGTAGGAAGTAAGGCCAGACTTTTCAAGAGTGGCCAACTCTTGAAAAGAGACCACAAAAAAAACCCCATCTTGAAGTCGTAGGATTTTGGTAGTGATGAATGAAGTCCTCTTCCGTGATTTTCATCAGCAGAAGGAGCAAGGTATGAACTTCAGAAAAACGAAGCCAAGAGGGGGAAAAAAAAGTCCAAGGGGGTTTCTGTATTTCATTTCTGGATACTTTATGTTTCACAATTGCCAAATGTAATGTGCAAAAGAGAAAATGAACCCTACAACTCACGTTTTAAATAAGATTGCCTTCCTTAAAAATAGCTTATATGAATATTTGGCATAAATCGTTTATATAATGTCACGCTTCCTGATCATTAAACTTCCAAACAGCAGTGTGTACACCTTTGGGGATGCGAAAATGTACTATTGTACTAAGGCAGGCACCATTATTCCATAATTCTCTCGTAGCTTTTTCTTCTATTGTCCTTCCATAGACCAGACAAGTTCATCTATCATACAACCTTTCTGTGAAATAAATAGATAAAATGAGTAGAAACAGCTAAGGAAGAAAAAGAGAGGCATATGGACAATAGGAAAAGCTTTTGCTTTTTTATGTTTATGTTCTCTGTTAATATTCAGTTTGTATTTGTCCACTTACTGTTTAGGCCTCTCTCTCATCTCTCAGAAGGTAATTAACTTTTTTCACCTTGGTTTTCTGATTCTCCTCATGGAGACAGTTCCATGTGCTGGATACTTTTTACATTAACTAAGATACCTGAATTAATTTTCTGCTTTCAACTTCCACCACTTAAAAATGACAAACTTAGCTGTTTCCTGTGTTTTCCTGAAGTAATAGCAGCTGGGACAAAGAGTCCCTAACCCATCTCCAGTTCGACTCATAACCTATTGCCCCTGTGTGCCACTCTCTGTACTCTCACCTGACCTAGGTCCAATTACTCGCTTAAAATTTTAACTTCTAAATAATTTTCCCTCTTAGGATATATTATCTTTTTGTTAAGAGGCTTTTAACAGCTTCTAATAATGTCTTATGGATGCTTTTAAAGTAGAACATCAAATGGAAAATTCAAGAGTTGGCTGGACATGTTGCTGGGCCACCTTGTCTAGACTGCGCTCTTCCTAGAAAGGTTGGACTAGATGGTTCCTGAGGTCCCTTCCAGCCTGGGATTCTGTGATTATCTTAATATTTTGCTTATAAGGTGTGCATGAAAATCAGGAAAATGTTTGAAAAAGTATCAAATAGCAAAAAGTGATTAAATCGTTTGCATATGGCAATAGAAAATGATTTGCATAAGCTGTTTTGAATAGAAAATACTGTAAAGCTGATAATTGTGGGTACATTAGGAGAACTGGCTATATCTGCGCTTGTTTTAAATTTGATGTGCACCTCAGATTAGGGTCAGAAGGAAGTTGGAGGAATTTGCTCCCTTTAAGTGCCCTGTTCCTTAAGGAGGTGGGTGGATCCAACATCTAACAGTGTAAGCTATAAAGTAAAACTATGTTATGTAATTGGCAGCAAATCCTGAGCTTCATCTAAATGCTGTGGCTCGTCAAACTCCTACGTGCAGTATTCAGGGAAATGTGATGTTGCAGTGAGCGTTATATCAGTACTGCAGGTACAGTACACTTGGTGCTGCTGCTGCTTGAAATGGCTGACTTGGAATTTTTCTTCTGGCTCAACTGAGTCAGCAAGTTCACTGTATTTGGAGTTGTTTTATTTCCACAGCAATTCTGCTTTCAAGTGGTTGAAATGGAAATACATCACATTTCCTGCATTCCTTAGCAAAAGTCATTGTTTTTAATTTTACTTTTTACTTTGCATACATCTGCAACCCCTGGAAAGGGAGGAACCCTCTTCACTCATGTTGGACAAGCGCTAGAGCCTAAATGTTAACAAACACCAGGGCAGTACTTGACTGGAATAAATATGATAAACAAAAGTAGTTGCAGGGACCTTCCTATCCATTCTTCTTGGATGTGGGATTTTGCATGGGATCGACATCCTGCAGTTGAGCAACACCTGGTCTTGCTTCATCTCCTTTCAGACTTGAACCGTGTTATCGAGTGTTGTTACTTAAAGCCAGAGAGGAGGGCCTGTGTTTCACCCTACCCAGTCATTTGTAATATAAAGGATGAGAAATAATGAGGTGAGGGCATGGAAGAAGACCAAAAGGGTTATGTACTAAGTTGCTATCTTTATCAAGGCACTCACAGATTCAAGCAGGTTGCATGCCCTGGCCATGTCATCAGGTTTTTGGGGCCAAATGCACCTTTTCCTTCAGAGAACAGGAGTTTCACTGCAGCACACACTTGCCTGTGGTCTAGGCATAGCCTGGAGTGGCATGGGTTGAGGAGGTCTGGCTAGGGAGTATATATTTGGGGTATAGAACTGAAACTTGGAGGCAAAGGAAAGTTAGGAAAGTCTATGTCTGCAGGAGAGTGGTTGAAGAAAAAGATATCTTGCAAGACCTAGGAAAACATAAAGGAATGATGTGTAACATTAAAAGGGTTACAGCAGAGAGAACAGGGCAGGCTTATGAAAGTCACTGCTGCTAAAGACACAGACAAAGCGCAGCAGCTATGTGAGAGGACATGGCGTGGAGACAGAAGAGTGCAGGGAAACAACTAATTGCAGAGAAATGCAGTAGAGCAGAATAGTCTGCCAATCTGCAGAGCTAACAAACCACTGATTACTGAAGCATTTTTCAGCAATTTTCTTGGTCTTTCTGTAAAGCCTGTGTGCAAAGTAAATATACAAATAATACTTGGGGCTTTTTAGAATAAAGAAAGCATTAAAGTTTGGTGTATGTCACAGAAATAGTTGAGAATATTCAAGAGTAATTACAGCCTCAGAAGTCATGAAGTTAATAAGAACAACTGTAGATACCAACGTGAGGGAAAAAGGCTGTATAGTCACTTGGCAAAAGATGGGAACATATTTGTAAAGATGGTTTAAAAGCTTCTGGCATACAGCAGAGCATAGACTCAGAGCAAATATATTCCATACATCACTGGAGCCTAACTTGCAGGTTGGCAAATGTCCTGCAGGCTTGAGTTGGAGTTCTAAATTTGATCTTTTGCTTGCATATTACCTGTGATTATACAGTTGTCGTCTCACTGCTTTCAAGCATTTCCTGGCTTGTGCAATTTCAGCCTGTCTTCTCTCTGCTTTGGGGCCACAAGTAGATCCCCATGTCTTACAACTTTTAGTGGAAGCCATGGAGGTCTTTTGATTTAGCAAATAGGCTCAAAGGCTGAGAGCCTGATGAGTGAAGGATGTTCAGACAGAAGAAATAGGCAGCCTTCAGATTTTGTTTCCGTATAGGAAATTAGTCTGAATTCTCATATATCTGAAATCTGTCAATTATTTGTAATATTTCAGATGGAAAATACTTGGCTTAACCGTGGTGGATATCACTAGAAAAAAACATTAGATTACATGTGCTCCATGTGTTACATGTAATTAGTGGAAAACAAAGCCCTGTTGCAATGATTTTTGTCCTTGCTTTCATAGCATCAACTTTCTTGCATGTTCCTCTGAAACAGCTGGTGCTGGCGATTGCCCTTTGCCAGACAGCGGCCCAGAGCTGCAACGCAGGCAGAGGACAGAGGGTGAGAGGTACTTGGGGAATAAAGGCAGGGTGGGGGAGTTTATCTACCTAAAATGTTTTTTTGCCCACAAATGGATCAAGCCACTTGCCATTCCTGGGGTAAGAAAAGAAGATCCACCAGGAGGTACAGGAGGGACTGCGAGGTGGTTTGCCACGCTCCCATTCTCTTGGTCCCCAGAGGTCAAGAAGTGAGAACAATATTATTCATTTTTCCTCGTTGTTATCATCTTCTGTGTTTCTGTGTGAAATGCTAGATAAGGTTTGAGTCATAACAATGTGGCAAAAGAGCTATTGAAAATATTCCTTTTGTGGGAGCTAGATGGCGCCGTGGGTTAATGCTCCAGCCTTTTATCTGGGGATGTTCTGGGGCAAACCCAGTTTGGTCAGGTAACAACTTGGCAATCAGCTTGCCCGTGGGAATTTGGGTCAAGATCAATGGAAGTATTCAGATTCGATTCTTAAATCCTCCTCTCCTGGACATCAGCAAGGACTCGTAGCTGGAATCACACCGTTACAAATGAGGCCATGGTCCTCGGCGGACACCAGTGCCTGCTGCAACAGGAGCCACTTGCTCACCCTGACAGTGGCTTCTGAAGAGAGAGGTGACTCAGAGAGCAGAAATCCTGCACTTGCAGTAATATACCCAGGTGGAGAAAAGTACAGCTGCTGGTGCTGCACCTGAGTTTAATCTCTGCTTATCAGCTATAAAATTCTTCTATATTTTTTTGAGATCACATTTTAAAAAAGCAAAAGTAAGAAACCAACAACCCATAATTCCTCTGGCAACACTGAGATTTATTTCCGGTTTTTCAGGCTATTTCTGTGGTGGTGGTGTTAAAGGATACTCGCCTGGAATCATCCAAACTTTCCACTGAACTATTTAAAAAAAAAAAAAAGTAAAGCACAATAGAATAAACTGGAAAGCACATCTCTGCACAAATGTCAGCATACTGTTGGGCATGGGATCTGTATTCAGACAAAGTCTTGCTCTTCTTTTTTGTGGGAAAAAGAGTCTTACTTAAAAACAAATGGCCTCTAAAACAATGCAAAGAGACCAGGGAAGACCATTTTATTGTGAAAAACTGAAAAATCAAAGAGCACCATGTGAAAACTTAAACAGCAGTCAGTGATGGGAGCAGCCACAGGAAAATTTGGAGGATGATCAGTGGGAATTGAAACTGTTTAATGGGGGTTAAATATCCAGCTCAAGCAGATACACTGAAGTGTTCTGTGGCTGGTATGAAGCAAATTCAGCGATAACCAGCTTCAGACTCTCCACCCTCCAGCCTTCATCATTGTCATTGGCCCCAGCTGTTAGCAGAAAGACAGCTGAATAACTGGCCTAGGAAATGAGTTATCCTTTGGCCCCTAGAAAGCTTGAAACACCGTGATGCTGCCACCAGTCTCAGCTGTGTGGATATGCGAAAGGCCTCAATGTTCAGTTGAAATGGCAGCAGGGTTCAGAGCTGTGCAGGGGTGTCCAGACCAGTTTTTTCAGCCTTTGTCTCTGGGGTGTCTGGTACCATTTACAAGTGGAAGTGCCACTGGCGGCTCAGGGAAGGTGAGGTGGGAGATCCGAGCCCCACTGCCGCTGGGGACAGGCTGCTCTGCCCCTCCGCCATCCTGGGTCCCTTCCAGCCCTTTCTCTTTTGCCCATTTCAAATGCAGGCTCAGCAGTCAGTAAACAAGGGCTCTCTTCCACTGTGTGCGGCCCTGACACAAATAACTGCTTTCAAGCTTCTAAAAAAAAAAACCCAGACAGAAAAACAATATAGCTTAGACAAAGTACCTTGGGAAGAAGCTCCCAAGATTTGTTCCAGCAAAGAAGGTACATATCTCTATTTACTGACCATTTGAAGGGCAGTACTGAGGGGACAGACGTTCATTATGGGGCACATTCTTAAAGCTTTACTTCTTCTTCCTACTTTTTTCCTGACATTTGCTGTTTTATGCTCTCTGGCAACCGGCAGAACTCCACCGATGCTGACTTGCAGAGCCCATAGAGATACTAAGGAAATATTTTTCCTAGCAACAAGCGGCACACAAAAACATGAAGAAACGCTTTCCCTGCTCATATTTCCCTTCATTTTTTCTGTCATCTGGTGCTGAGATAAGAGCTGCGTGGTGAAACCTGCTGCAAGGCAATCTGGAATAGAGGAACAGGTCAAAACTCGCTGCCCGCCATTAACGTAGTGCAGAGGCCTGTCTGAAATCATGGTGTCGTGGTGCCAAGCGGGCCCACTGCCCGCCATGCTGCCTGGCCTGGATGCTGCTGGGTCACCCCCACGCTGCTCAGCACTGGCTGGTGCTGAGGTGCCCTCAGTGGCTCTTCAGCCAGCAAAGACAAAGCAGCGTATGGCATCGCCTTAAGATGGCGGCTGTGTCCAGGCCTGGTGTTAGAGTGGATAAACAAAATGATGCCCTCTGGGACAGGTCTCACGTGAGCGCTGCCTGAGACACCTGTTCCCACAGACCCCAGCTCAGGTGAGGCTCTTTGATGTTACTCTAACAAAAAAGCAGTAATTAATGAGGGCTAAAGGCGAGCACTCCCACGTGTCAAGGACGGGCAGTCCCCTTCAGGGATGCCACAGGTGGGAGCCCTCGCTGCCATTAGGCTGCATAGGCGGGAACTCCGCCAGTGCCTTTCTGAGGTGGATGGGGGTGGTGGCGGCCTGCACCTGGCTGAGGGGCAGGTGTCTGACGGGCACCGTGGCCACAGCAGGTGTCCGTGCCACGGCATGCTGCTCCATGGCGAGAAGCGCAGCCGTGCGGCCGCGCTCCTGATGTGTTTCTCCTGGCCAGGCCTGGGGAGGCAGAGGGATGGCTGCTGCTGAGAGGCGAGGGGAAGGGGTTGGCAGCGGACAAGGAGGGCCTGGTCGTGGCCCTCCCAACTGAATGCGATCACTGGAAGCAGGTTTGAGTCCCAGAGCAAACACATGAAGTGTAGACACCAATTTCTTTCCTTTTATGTCTTCGAATACCTGAGAGGGAAACTGGGGATGGTGCTTTATCCTGACATGGCAGTATTTTGTGTTTTCTGCCTGCTAGTGGGACAGAGCTCGAGTGTTAACGTTATTTTAACTGAAGTGTAGTTTTCTGGGATTGAATTATTAGCCATGTGGAGGCAAAGACAGGTACTTGTATCTGCTTGTGAGTAACTCCCCCTTCTTTTCTGTCTTTGCTCAGCCATGCTGAAACAACATTCACAGATGCGAGGGCAGTGGCCGCAGCAGAAAGGCTTTGTCAACACCAGCAAATCACTGTTTATGCCTCTGCAAGGTCAGCTTCTGAAGGCAACGTGTCTGAGACCATGGCTCCACAACCGGTGAGGAACATGAATTGTCAGGAAGCATTTAGAAATTACACAGTACTAGTGGGTAGACTGAAAGCATTCTCGTGGTAGAGCCAACCTCTGAATTTAAAGCCAGCCTTGCACCCATAGGGTGAATATTTTGTGAGTAACTTCAGTGGGGTTAGGATAAAGCCCAGGAGGTTCTTACTCATCACTTGATGAGTTACTGACATGAAGAACATCTGCAGAACATGTTCCTGTGTCATCAGTGTATTTCCTGAATTTGTCCTTTAGTATTTTAGACAAATTTAGTGTTTGGGAAAGCTCGATATAGCAAACTGAAATGCTTTGCAGTGCAGCGTGTACTTCTGTAGTTGTTTAGAAATAGTTTGTGTAAAGATAGGAGCAGATTTGTAAAACTGGTTTGAAAGCTGCATGTGGGCAAAGGAATACACACTCGAGGCAGACATACATGTGCCAAGATAAGAAACTATCCTGCAGGTTTAAATTGGAGATCAAAATCTCATATTTTACCTGAACGTGTATCTACATTACAACATGGTTCCTACAAACTCTGCTTAGTACTTCCATGGCTCCTGTGTGTCAAGCTGGAGCTGGTTTTTTTGCAGTGAAGCTGTAAATAGTCCTCAGTTATGATGATTTAGCAGATCTTAAATGAAAACTGAATTGTGAAGGATAAAGTTTTAAAAATAATCCCTTGGGGTTTTTTTAGCTGAACTTGAACTCCTAACGGGTTTCAAATTTGCCAGTGACTAGTTATAATTTATCCGGGAATTGTGTTGCAGTGAACATCCTAACATGTAGGGACGAGATAGAAGACCTAAAGTCTCTATTGTGTAAGGAAGGCCATATTTTCTGTTTTATCCTTCACTTCGGAGAGGAAAACAATGTCAGGAAATGGTGTGTTGATCAGTGTGTTGTACACATCATGCTCTATAGAATGAGAGATACAGGGCAATTACCTTCTATCGATTCAAATTATGTACTCTGGGTACATTGGTGAGGTGTGTACGCTGCTCCATACAGTGCTTAATGGCTTTTTATTATTTGTTTTATGAGCTGCTGCTGAAAGATTCTAAATATAAGTCAGACTAAATTCAAAAGCATGTATTTATTTCAAGATAGAAATGGAAACATCCCCTCCTTGCAGCTAGTAATAAGATCGACATTGTTAAACAATTAAATTGAAAAATACTAATAATAGGTGCTTCATGCATGTTAAACAAACCTTCAATAAGTGTTCTGTTTTATTGTTTAACTGTATGTATGAGTCATAAGGAAAGTGTTAATGTTCAGGATCGGATATGAATCATGTATTTGTGAACAATCTTCCAAGGCCAGCACTGAAACCCAAACACATTTTCCCTTTGTAGTTAAGTCAGCTCTGCGCTTGGAAACTGAAAGTGTAATCAAAGTGAGAGTTTGTTTGTTAACTAGCGGATGCTGTGCATCTTATTTACATGGACTGATAATGGCGGGTGAAAAATAAGGAAGAAAGCTGGTAATGCATGGAGCTCTGTGTCCCCAGGGTACAAATCACAAAAGGAACCTGAGCAGCAGTAGCACTAGCCATTAAATGCTGAATGCATTCTGTGACTTTAAAAGGAAATCCCATATTCATGAAGGGAATCCATATGGCACCCTATTTGTGAGGTGAGGTGCCCCATTCTCTTAAAGGCTGACTTGCAGCATTTATTGTTTTGACTGCTTTAGCATTAGGGTGAGAGAATTCACTTCAAGTGGAACAAACAAAACAAGCAAAATGCGTAGGAGTAACCTGAGTGTTATTATGTATTCCATTGATTTGCATTACAGATAGAAAATTGGAATTACTGAACGACAAGCTCTTTGTGCTGGCTGTATTTGGGCATGCTAAGGAAATCAGGCTCTTTGTAGAAAGTAATCTCACCTGATAATTATTTCCAATCATTGGTAATAAGTATGTTCCTAATGGTCTCCTCTCTGGAAAGGCACAGAGTGAAAGGAAGGTTGAGTTGTCTCTTTTGGAGGAGGGACAGAAGTAACTGCCAGGACTTATGCCTAGTATTATAGGCTAAGAAAAGTTTCTGAGTGCTAGCTGTGGTTTAGGGGAGACCTCTGGAAATCTAGTTCAGCCTCTGATACTGCCTGACCTTGAAAAAACTGTTTTTCTTGTCTGGTTTCCCAACTGTGAAATGGATGCTGAAAAGCATTTGGTCAAGCTGCCTATAGTTCAATGCATAATCCCTCCTTTACTCAGTGAATTGCTGCTGAATTTTAGTTATGCTGGCAATGTGTGATTTATGTCATTATGGCATACAGCGTGGAACTGCTTTGGGATAGGACTGAATCAGCGTGGCTTTTGCAAAGGTATGTCCTTGTTTATCTTGTTCTGTGTTGGCATTCTCACACTTGAAAATATACTTAACTTTTAGCAATAACAAAATTTTTCATATTTCTATGTACTTGAGGCTAATGTAACATTACCAGTCTAATCTTGTAAGATCATAAAAATCTTAGGATTAATAATAATATTAAAAAGAAGCAAAAAGTAGTTTAAGTAGCTTGGGAAGACTTTGAGCCTGCGTTTGAAAGAATTCCTGGCCCTATATTGCTACCGCTAAACCTTGCTTACAGGTAAGAAATGGCATAATTTTGCAAAATGTGTTCATACACAAACTATTCTGCTTGAGAGGCTGGATAACTGGTTTTGCCACACGCTGAAATATGACTTGTGCTCTCAGGTGACAGGATATTGGGGTCACAGCTGGCACGCTCCCAGCCGTTTTTGGAGGCTACTGCACGACCTACATGTTGCCCCATGGCTTGGGACACGCATTCGAAATTTTGTGGAAAGAAGTGTGGGGTTTTGTGGCTGTTAACTTTAAAGGAGGTGATAGTGTGCTAGTCAAAGGAGATTTAATTCACATGAGATTTGGTGGTGGCTGATCGAGCAGAAACACATCTGAAGTACAAATCAACAGTGATTTTACATACAAACTTCATTTTCCAGCAACTTCCTAGTCTGTCCAGTTCCTCAAATGCAAAATTCTCTTTCTCATGTGTTAACATTCACATGTTTAAAGGCAAGCAGTTGCACAAGGTTTACAATAACAGATCCAAATATAAAAATAATTAAAAGCACTTTGTTTAGCTATTTTGGTTTGTATTAATGTTCTGATTAAGCAGCTGTGCCTTTTTTGAGTAAGGCCAGGCCTAACCATCACTGCTACTTTCTGCTGCTGCAGAAATATCAATTGACATTTGATTAGGAATTCTTCCTCCCTCAGCCTGTGTTGATGTCTTTGTTTTTCTAAGTGGTATGCCCCAGCTGCTCTGTTTCAGCAGAAGTAGGGAACCCCTACTGTTAAAATAAAAACTAATCAAACCCTTTGCATGTTATAAAATTTAGTGAATTTTGTGAAACTGTGTAGATCTCATCTTCTTTGTGCAATTTCAGTTAGAGTACAAATGCAACTGTACAAACCAATGGCCTGTTGTTGCTTTACAGCAAAGTACTTTCTGAAGCCTGAAATAAAAATTGTTCATTCAAATATATTAGAACTTAAACATCCTATTGCAGACACTTGGATCAGTCTGTATTGCTCTTCTGGCAACTTTTACGTTATTGTTTGGTATCAAACAGTGTCTCTGACAATATCTGTGGATGTATCTGTATCTCCAGCTAAAAACTTGCAGTTATGTGCTGTAGCAGAGATCAGGAAGACGTGTTCAAAGAGCACTTCCGTTGCAACCTACAGCGAGCTGATAACTCTTTCTCACTCACTTTTATGTTTGGTACTGTCTGGCGTGAGAACTGCCCAGACTAAAGGGACCTCCCTGCAGTGCAGAGCTGTTGGAATTACTCTGCTCTTAACGCTTACCGTTGTTATTGGTGGTGAAGCATGCCCAGGAAAAGGGATGGAGCTGACGCACTATTGCTCTGTTGGTGTAGTTTAACTTCATTAGTGTGGAGGAGCTTAAAGATGTCTTACAACCTTTCCTGTTATCTCTCTTCTGAGTAATGCTGTGCAGTCCGTATCCATAACTTGGGATGCAGTCTAGTGGTTTTCCTTATTTGTGGCTGTAGCAGTAGGTCAGATTTATTGAATTTTTTTCTCATTAGAAGATTAAGCTTGTCTGCTGTTTCTTGTCTGCAAAGAATCTTTCTGATTTCTGCCTGTCTTCAGCAGGGTCAGCTAGCAAAGCTTGCCGCCTTCTCAAGGTTGAAAATTTAAACTTTGCTGCCATACATTGTCTGCGGGTTAAATAATGACTGTGCTGAGCTGATTAACAGAGAACATTCAGTTTCCTTATTGCTGATGAAAGGGCTGGAATACGTGTCCAAATCCCATTAGCAGAAATCTAGTCACTGCTGAACTATGCAAGATTTTCAGAACTCATGTAGTAAAAATGTACGAATACAAGGTATGAAAGAGGAAAAAGAACTAATTTTATGAGCAGTTTCTGCACTATTGCAGTGTATTTTTATTTTTAAGAAAGGGCATAGTCTTTGCTGGTGCAAGGTTAAATAATTGTTACTTAATATTTTGTAGTTTGAAGGCACACGCAGTATCTATATAACATACTAGTTACATGTCTTACTGTAGCAGTCTCCAGGCTCTTACAAGCAATATACCTGCAGAAAACCGGACCAGCCCAAACTCTCAACGATGGGACTATGAATGGAGGCAAACGAAAAATGGTCCCTTCTGAGACGCACTTTTTAGATGCTTGGATTTAGTGATGCCCAGGTCCTTATAGGAGTTATTGGGCTTTTGACTTAAACGCGCCCTGTGCTGTTGAGAGAACAGAACAAGCTGTGATTTTTTTTATTTTTAATTTTTTCCCTCCTGGACCTACTGAAAGATCCCATGTGAGTAATCCATTCAGTCCTAAAGGACTGTGGAACCCTTGTGCTTGACAGTGGTTATCCAGGAAAAGGAGGAAGGATTGCCCTGTTGTGAATGTTCTTAAGACTGCTCCAACCAGCCTATAACATCTTTGTTGCTCTATCAAGACCTCAGGGTTGGGGCCCTAGATTAGAAATGTGTGTTGTTTTTTTTTCCCCCTGAAACAAACATGACAGTTAAATGCAATTATTAGGGGATATTTAATAGTCAATGACAAAGAAACTAGTTTAACTCCCTTAGTCTGAGGAAAAAAATAGAGGACAGAATTAGGTATAAATTAGCAACAATAGAAAAGTTTAAGCTTTTGCATGCTGTTCTAGGTATACAGTAAGGAAAAAATGCACGTCAGAGGCATTTATTGTTAAGTTATGTGTCCACAATGTGCTGATTACAAAGTCCACTTTATTGAATAGTATTGACAAAGGCTTGTAGGTATGAAAATAAGTATATTAATAACTCAATATTCTACTTTTTCAAATGACCTTTATTGTGATAGTAACATTTTACAGATCACATTCATTTGCTAAATAAACTTCTCCCTAGAAATAAAACTATGGTAACTTTAGTCTTACACGACTAAATTGCTACTGTGCCCTAATACGGCAGCTTCAAGAGTTGTGTATTGTAAACCAACGGCTCTTTCAGAAAGCATTTCATTCTGCAGGAAGAGATGGACAATAGGAGGAAACAATGCATCCACAAAAAGTTACTGCACTCCCTCTCAAATAGGGAGTATGGGGCCAAAGACAGACCAGAAGGGAGACTTTGTATAGCTTGTTTGTTCCATGAGGAGTCTTCCTCAACAATGGGAGTGTTTCAGTCAGCCTCTAAACAGTGACAACATTGAGAAATATGGTTAGGATGGAAAGTTGGTTGTATTTTTTATTCCCCTCCCCCCCCATGCCCATTTTGCTAGCAACAAAAAAAACCAGCTGGCATTCAGCCCAAGTATTTTAAATATTGGAATTAGCACACGGGTTCACATTCCCATAGTTCCCTGCAGTTGATACCTTTCACTGGGCTATTGATAGTCACTGGTTTTTGTTTGCTTCTTCCACTTTAGCAGCTTTGTGGTTTTAGTGGATGTTTGTATAGTATTATTAACACATATGCTACTAGCCTGTCACTGCGGACAATTATTTCATATTCATGTACATTTATTATCACTGCTTTACAGCCTTCTTGTCAGTTTTTAGGTGAGTAAATGTACTATGCTGAATTGCAGAGAAAGGGACTGATACTAGGAAACAGCTCGCAGAGACTTAATAGCTTAGAATAGTTTATAGTGGCAGGTGTAAGAGATAAAAGAAGTGTGTCATATTTACTGGTATATGAGATTCTAGCGAAGGCCATAAAATCTCACCTAGAGCATCAGAACAGAAAGTTAGTTTATCTTTTTTTAAGCTTGGTACACCTAACACTGCAATATTTTTGAATACGCTTGTCTGCCTTCTGCTTTTATTAACATCAGATTCACCAAGTCATTAACATTCTTTCCATTAAAACTAGAACCACAGATAAATTGCTGATTATGTTGAGTAGGAAGAAGAAAAAAAAAACCCCATACAAATAATGTGAGAACAGTTTAGAATACATTTGGATCCAACCTGTTCATTCTTAAATACTGAAATGTCTCTGGGTAGAGTTTATGATGAATTAAGGGAATCAAAACTATTTCAGGGTAGGGGGTTGAGTTCCAAACTGGAGAACTGGAAGGTCTGACAGTTGTTCTTACTGGAGTTGGAGAAATCTGATGAGCTCAGAGAAGCCTCCGGTAGCCCAATTCAGGACAACTGTATTGCCTTTGACTAAGATTAGGGCCTGCATTAGGTCCTTCTAATGATAGATTCAGCTCCTGAGCGGGAATTCACAGAACGGTAAGTGTTCCTACCATTCCATTCCATTTGTGCTTTCCCACAGTTGAAAGGGGTTTTTAACAAATACTTTAGTTTTGGCTCCTTTCTGTTGGAAAGGGCATTAGAAAACATTTACAACCCGTACTTGCTCACATTGGAACCTGAAAATGCAAAGGCAAGAATTTTACTCTGCAAATAGTATGTGTCCAGTCCCTTATTCACCAGCTTGGGTAGATGTTATTTGTCATGACTCCCTAGAAATTTTTAGGTAGCCAGGCACCTGTACGTTTGAAAGGAGCGGAGCAGGTGCCTCTACTTTTTGTGGCTGTTCCATTCAGGTTATTTCCTCATTACACCAAGTCTGTGCCGGCTTAAACCTACCATTGTGTTAAACAGCACATGTAATAATCCATTTAAAATATAACACATTTATCGCTTGGCTTAGATCAAAGGTGTGTGGCTTCAAAGGCTCTCATTAAATTGTGATGGTGTAGAACGCTGGCTTTATCTATACAGGTTCAGACGGATGGTTGGGTAGTTTGTTTTGTTTTTTTTAAAACCTACCGAGTTCAATACTGTAAAACTCTTGTAAGATGTTTCCCATCATTGCTGTTGATCAAAGTGTTAAAATAAATCCAGATTTTCCCATTAGAATCTTTCCTTTTTCCTAGCTGCAAACCCTTAGCTAAACAGAACAATTCATATACTATGTCATGCTATTACTGTTCTTCCTTGCTGCCTCAGTCTTCCATCTCCCTCATTTGCTGTCCAAGTTCCTATAGCTTCCTTTCTCTGACTTTTAGTGCTGCAGTTTTTAAACACTTTATGAAGATGCCACAGATGGGAAGTATGTTTGCTTCTGGTTCAATTTTGGATGTGGAATTCAAGCCATACTTAAAAGTTTATAAACCATTTAGGTCAAAACGTGATTGTGTGCTGGAGTCTGTAGGATAACTTGAGTGTTACCTCGAACCATGGCTTCTTCAAGGATTTGGACTGAAATTAAACCTGGTTTAATGGTTTGCAAGGCTTCAGTCAGTGATTTTTAGAGATGGCTAGGAACTGCGTGAGCTGGGCCAACATCCCCTAACACTTAAAGAGTAACAAAACTCTGAGTAGAACCTATTGATTTCACACCAGCTCAGTTTAAATACAACTAAACCCACATTGTTTGGGAAAGCAAAGCAGAGTTAATTATTATGTATCATCATAAGCTGTCACTATAGATTGTCTATGAATTACATTCCTAAGTACTGTTATTTTACAGACAGGAATGATAAGGTTATTTCACCTGGGAAAAGGGAGGTAGGATTGAATTTCTGGATTAAAAGTAAGAAAAGTAAGTGTAAGAAAGGTGTGAAAAAGTTTTGGGTTGAAGTTAAAACTAGTTAGGTGCTAAACCAGTGAAAAAGTGAAAATGTAGGTAACAGAAGTTGGGTTGCGAAGTAAAAGGGGAAAGGCTGTGTGTTGCCACACTCGGCCAGTGTAGCTTCTCTGAAGCCAGTGGAGTAGCACCCAATTAAGGCAGGTATAATTTTTATTTTATGACAGAAATATTACCAAAACAGAGGAATTTGTTGCAGCCAAATCCAAGGCAAACTCCTTTGCTATAAATGCCCCTCCTTCAGTGAAAGTAAAATGCTGAAGAATGAAGTAAGTTGTGGCATTTTGACACAGTCAAGCATGTGCTGCCAGAGAGAATGGTCCTGGGACAGAAAAGGTGCTTCCAGAAAGTAAGGTACCCGAGACTTCAGCTCTACGGTCTAAAAATAGTTGATAATAAGCTCAGTAGTGGGTGTTTTTTATGGTCAGCAGTTTAGAAGCAACAGTGAGGATAAAATGAGGATGGAAATACTAATTTCTGTAAATAAAAGGTCATTTTTCTACTTGGTCACCTACTCTGCTATTTTCTCAGCATCAGTGAAACTCTCCTGGATATAAAGGGACAAGCACTCTTTCTCCTACTATTTTTCCTTACGAGAAACCAGGACCATATGTTCCACTTGTCTATAATCAATGAATCACCATTTGCTTCAGATTCCCTTGTAAAATGACATATTCATTTAATTCTTGTGTGTAAAGTCCAGTCTTGCAAGCTTGCATGAGCAACTAGTCAAGTGAATGGTCTGGTTTAATTCAGTAGAAATGCTCACATGCATTTTCTATGAGATCAGGCACACCGGATGATAAGATGTGTTTCATTACAGTATACCCTATACTTTGGCCAGTATAAACCAGTGATGTTTTGAGATTTTTATATTTATTTATATTTTTTCCCCCCAAAAAAAGCCTTCACTGATATTCAGAAATCTGGAAAGCAGATACTGCTTAAATAATTCACTACTTCAGTATAAAGGGGGGGGAGCAGATTTATTATCATTTTCCTCACAACACACTTAAATTTGATATGTAGGGTCTTAAAAAGACCATAAGTGAGAGCCAACTGCCTACAGAGAACTCTCCTTTTTTTCCACAGTCTCTTCTTTCAGTGCAGCCAAGTCATCTTTTGTAGTAAACTGCTGAGTCAATACATTTAAAACCTCACCAACTGTTTCTTATTTCTATATAGTTAACTGATAAGGACCTGTTTAAGGGTTACACCCTTCCGTATTTACAGTGTTAAGGCAAACATGGTTATAGGAAGCAATTACGTTTGAAATTTACAGTGCGTATTCTACGGTATCACAGTACTCTTTCGGCATATTTTATTTAATTTGTGTGTGCAAATGTAGTGCTAGAAGCTGGAAAGCTGCATTCATGATGATGGATATGGCAGGCTGCTGCCAAGCAGCTTCCTCACAGAACCTTCTCTCAGGCTTTCAATTGACCTAGTCCTCGATGCTCTTAGAAATAGGCAAGTCCTTCAGTCCCCTTTACTATTTCAAATTCTGGCTGATGTTGTTTATTGAAATGAAGAGATAAATCATACCAGAAATGCCACTCCCAGACATGGGAAATAGTTCCTTTTCCCCCTTTATGTAGTAGTGCTCCCTTTATATCTCTGTGAGAATTTAGGAGATTCTTAGACGACTGCAGAGGAACACGGAGGGGTGCTGCATGTTCCAGGTACAGCACGAGTTCCGTGCATCCATGGGGGAGTTCTGCTGCAGTAACAAGAAAGAACATCTGTAAAGTTTATAAAAACTACTCCATAAATGTATGCTATGGAATGGAAATGGTGTTTCTTCCAACAGTTTTTAAAACATTCAAACATTCTGCAGAATTTAATAGATTTTTGGATAGAACTGCCAGCACAAATACATTTAGAGTAAGGTGATTTTTCTTTTTAGATCAAAACTATATACCATAATTCAATGGCATATAAAAAGGTCTTTGAAAGCTCTATTTTGGATTCCTAAAATTTGCACGTCAAATATAAAATAACAAATATCTTGTGGTTTGGGTGTTTAATTGTAAACAATAAAGAACCTTCACCCCATCGTGTCTCCTCATTTCCTACTCTCATGGATGATGTTTGGCCAAAGCCAAAAGACAGCTCTAAATAGCGCTGTTTCCACGCTCCCTCTGTCTCCTCCTTTCACCTTTTGGATAACTTAAGAAAAAGCAGCTGTTGTAAAGGGAGACAAAACTGAAGAACTATCTGGGACAGAGCAGGATTAAACAATGTGGAAATATGTAATTACTGTTTAGGATGAACTGCTAAAGGGAGAACTGGCACCAGGATTATAGTTAGGAAGAAATTTTGGGGTTTTTTTCCAACAGATAAAATCACAGAATCACAGAATGGTGGGGGTTGGAAGGGACCTCTGGAGCTCATCCCGTCCCACCCCCTGCGTGAGCAGGCACACCCAGAGCAGGGGCACAAGATCGCGTCCAGGCGGGGTTTGAATGTTTCCAGGGAAGGGACTCCACACCCTCCCTGGGCAGCCTGTGCCCCTGCTCTGGCACCCGCACAGGGAAGGGGTTTTTTCTCATATTGAGGTGGAACTTTCTGTGTTCCAACTTGTGCCCATTGCCCCTTGGCCTGTCATTGGGCACCACTGAAAAAAGTCCAGTCCCATCGTCCTGACACCCGCCCTTCAGATATTTAGAAGTATTGACAAGATCCCCCCTCAGTCTTCTCCAGGCTGAACAAACCCAGGTGTCTCAGCCTTTCCTCACAAGGGAGATGTTCCAGCCCCCTGATCATCTTGGTAGCTCTCTGCTGGACTTGCTCGAGCAGTTCCCCGTCCTTCTTAAACTGGGGGGCCCAAAACACAGCACTCCAAATGTGGTCTCACTAGGGCAGAGTAGAGGGGGAGAATAACCTCCCTCAATCTGCTGCCCACACTCCTTTTAATGCACCCCAGGATACCATTGGCCTTCTTAGCCCCAAGGGCACATGGCTGGCTCATGATCAACCTGCTGTCCACCAGCACTCCCAGGTCCCTCACAGTAGAGCTGCTTTCCAGTAGTTCAGCCCCCAGCCTGTGCTGGTGCGTGGGGTTGTTCCTCCCCAGGGGCAGGACCTTGCACTTGCTCTTGTTGAATTTCATGAGGTTCCACTCAGCCCAGCTCTCCAGCTTGTCCAGGTCTCGTTGCACGGCAGCACAGCCTTCCGGCATTGGAATTCAGGTCGTCTTCTGTCTTCTATCCTCTCATTTTTTCTCTCTGGTCTCTTCTATCTTCCTACCTTTAAGATCAATATTACAGCAAATAAACTCATTTATAAAATATATCCAGGTCATTGGTACTGAAGTTTATCCTCCTCTTGTTTTAAAACTAAATGGTGATCAATGCAAATGAATTTTCAGAGACATGTTCTTGCAGTGTATCTTAGGAACAATCTGAGGAAACTCTCCAAATGGAAGCTGTTCAGTGCAGATGAGCAAAAAGACATGATGCCTAGACTCTGGGCCATGACACACGGGCTGAATTCTTCAGCCCTGTCAAGACTGAGGTCTTCGGTGCGTGTTGGTGACAAACAGGATTTTGGATGATGGCATAGGTTGTATCCAAAGCTGAGGCATAAGTAACATTCAGGCACCAGCAGTAAGGTGACAGCTCAGGTAAGGGTTTCCAAGATTCCTAGTCTGCTGTCATAAATTCGCTCAAAGCCTGCTTGCAGTACTTACCTCTTTCCTGTGCATACCTCTCTTCTTTCCACTGCATTTCATAGGGAGCTGGTTACTCTGATAAACATTATGCCTTTGAAAATCTCCCCAACAATATTTGTGATGTACGATCTATTCCAAGGTCATTATGACGTTTAACTTGACTGTCTTTATGGCTTTTGAAAACCCTGGATTATAGAAAAGCTAGTAATTATCAACTGTTTTACTGTCAGCTTGTTTGCGATTTTTTTGCCTGGGCAAAGAGCAGTATGTTTTTGTGTTGCCTGTGGTTTCTGTTTGGAGTAACAACCTTAGGCTGATGTTTTAGGGATGTTACAGTAAAAGTCCAGATGTTTCTCAAAATGAGAACGAAATTACATTTAGTTGCCCATGTCAAAAATACCCTGATCATTGTATTTTTGTTCATTAAGTGTACTAATGCTTGAAGCTTGCATTGAATTTAGTATCTAAAATTTGGCAGGATTGCAGATTTTCTGTGAAAGATTCCACCCCCACCCCACCCCCCCACTATTCCTGTGAATGGAACACGTTTTTTTAAGTCTTGGGCAAAAATCCCCAAGTCATAATTTGGATGAGCTTATTAGAGGTTAGTGATACTGCCATTAGTTCATTCCCTGAAGTATGCAAAATGTATTTGGACTCTTAAAGTCCAGAGCTGACTCGGATCTTCCTAGATCTAATCGCAGTCCTAGATTGCTGTGTCCCACACTAAACATGGACAACTGTACAGGGAGATTTTCTTTTCTTTGCTCTTAAAGAGTTGTTCCTGCACAATATAAAGGAACAGACTGACTAGAATGCAGATGGGACACAGAGACTGGGAATACAGATGAAAACCAGAGTCTGGATGTTAGTTTAACAGATTAGAGTTGCAACTAAGGAGAAGGAGCAATGCTGAGCGGTAGGGTGTTGAAGGCTAAACCAATTTGGGCAAGGACAATATGATGAGAAACCAATGGGATAGTTGATAAGAAAGGTCTGAGGAAGGATGTGGTCTTGAAAAGAGAAGTAGGATTGCACTAAGTAGCCTGGTATCTGGGGACACTTGGGTAAAGAGGCTGAAGAGGAGCGAGAAGATGACATATGGGGAAACAAGAAAGGGCGTGGTGGCTGCAAAGGGAATTGGAGTTTTGCCAGGGTGAGGCTTCTGTGTTCACGGGGACATAGATAAGGAGGAGAGGCAGAATGGGGACTGGGGTACGATACCATCAGATAAGCTGATAAATTTGGCATTGAGCAATGCTCAGCAGTTATTCGCTTGATCAAAGAGAGTCAAGATTTTGCTTGCATGTCTTCAGTTTGCACTGCGTGTAGTTCTGCAGAAGGATCAAGCCAAGCCTTCCCAAAGCAGCAGCAGCAGGTGTAGATAGGGACAACCTTATTGCTGCTGGAACTGTGCTCATCTCTTTGTAACCAAAAGTTTCCCATTCAGCTGCAAATTGCATCTCACTTGCAGAAACTTGCTTTGGTGAGAGAAGGTGATGATTTGCGTAATGGCTTGAGCTTGAGATGGATGAAGGGGGATCTTTCCATTTGGTTAACAATTGCAGGGGATACTCCCAGCCTCTCTGGCTGCTGCTTGCAAATGCAGAATGAAGCTCCAGTGAGCCTGGCTGTGTGCCACTTCTGAGCTGAATCATCAGCATTAAAAACCACATTCAATGCTCTACTCAGAACGCGCGTGGTATTTCTATAAGGGAAGTTACAGTCACACTGGGTGGAGGAACCTCCCTGTCTAGCTATGGGGATAGTGAATACAAGGAAATGCTTGCGGTTCTGGACATGATGGCATCTTTTGGTATTTCTCTGCTATTTTTTGCACTGATGCATTTCATTTGGCAGTTGAGAATTTCATAGCAAACACTCTGTAAGATGCAAACACTCTGTTCCAATATTTTATATTTTGGAACGTTAATGGAATTTTTTTTTCCCCCTCCCTGCTGAATGTTTCTTTTTCTTGCGGAGGTAAAGCTGTATGTGAACTGCATACTGAGGGGGTTGCTGCCCAACTGAGGCAGGCACACAGCTGCTTTTAGTGTTCCTGAGCATCATGCGTGGGCTTTGGGAGCCACTCGCAACCCCTCCTGTCCAAGACTGGAGTGTGCTTTCCTTTTCCTCTTTCTAAATGTTGTGTGATGCGCATGTGATCCCCAAAGTGTTTCTTAAGATTCAGATGAGGAAAATTATAACTTATTCTGGTCAGCAGCCATGTAGCACTGAAGGACGGACAGTGCTCTGCTTTACGTTCTGCTACAGTTGCCATCTCCTTTTTTCCCCATCCCAGCAGTTTCAGCCAAGGGTCAGAAATACTTGATGCCCGTATTCTCTGTTTAATGAGACTTTAGGGATCTGTAAGGAATATTTTGTGAGACTCAGTAAGTGTAAGTTCCCATGTATTGTGATGAGAAGTGCATATTACTCAAATTTTTGTGGGCTTCATTGTATTGGCCTAAACTTTGACCCTGTACCACTGTGACCTAGCTTCCTGGCAACTTCTGAATCGAGGCCCTTTCATCCCAGCTGTGTGATAGATCCCAAGCAGGAACGTGGAGTAAATGTGGTTTCTTATTCATGAATTAAGCCTTAAATGAATTGAGCAACACTGGTGTATTGTAAAAGGCAAGGAAAGATTGAAAAGGTCTTTTTAGAGGACCAGTGCTGAAGGTGTTTGGATTGAGACAGAATAACTTGGAGGAGTTACAGCTGGGCGGATCAGTTTATTATTTCTTCAGATTTTTAAGGCCTCCTTTCACTTATTAATAAATTCTAGTCCGCTATCTTTACCTATCTAATTTTGAAGAAAAATAAAAATGATCTGTGGCATAATTCTCCTTTCTTTAGTCTTTGTTGGTGAAAGGAGTGCTTACATGCAACTTATATAATGAAGGCTTCCAGTGTGCACTATTTATATTCCCTCTTGTCTATACTTATGCTTTCATGAAAATGAAACTTGACTGAATATACTTTTCATTTCCTCTTCAGTATTCCATTAATACACAACCACGGTTTATTGAATTTTGTGCAGAACAAAATGCAGCCCTATAATGAAATTAGTCTCTTTTGAATGTGGAATATTCAGATATAATCCCTTTTGCTTTGTGTGTCACTGAGTCTAAGAACAGACAGTAAATTTGACTTCTAAAATATTTCTGTGAAGCCTGAGAAGTCCTCAACTTATCTTTCAGAAATAATGAACAGCGGCTGTTGTTCTCGCTGACTTCAGTTGAAATTTTTGAGTGGCTGTTGCTTAGGAAAACCAGGTCTCTTACATGAGAAAGACATTTATCTAGAATAGAGTGGTGTTCTGTAGCCCATGCGCAAGCTGGAGAAACCTTGGATATCTAAGAGACAAATGGAAATACAAGAGCAAACAAACATTCATAGTTGTTCATGTGCGTGTCCATGGTTGTAAACGCCACACATCACTGCGTGGCTGCAACGCCTTCAAACATGGCTTGACTCCAGCATTTTGGGTTGGTCTTGGTTACTGCTCTGCTGCTAAGAGCTATTAAAATGCGAGCCAGTTTTTGAGTTAAACCCAACCTGTCTGTTCCAGGTATCTAATGTTCTTGTTGCAGACTTAATGTCACATTTTCAATTGATTTAAAGCTGCATCTGATGTGTGCACTTGAATAAACAGGTCCTCCTTCCCATCTCCCAGTGAACTTCTGTGCACTGGAATGGGTCATTTTTAATTCATCTGTGATTTTAAATGTAATGGTTTAAATTAATGTAGATAAGATGCGTACTAACGTCTTCAAGAAGGCTGTGGATGTATTTCAGTTACTGTTTCAGCACTGGCAAATGGATACCTTTCAAAAATATATAAACCCTACACTTGAAGCTAATAATTTTGAGTGGTTGATCAGCAGGTCCCACATGCGTGGGTCTGTGGTGCTTCCACAGGGAATAGAACAAAGTGAACACAAGGGTAAGACTAGGTGATCTCAAGAGGTCCCTTCCAAACTAAATGATCTTGTGACAGCAGGAGTTGCTGAAGTGTATGCATAGCACTACTGGGACATGAGCTATTTCCGAAGTGGTGCAGGAAAATCTGCCTCCTGCCTTTTTCAAAGCTAAGATGCGACAAGCTGGAGAGCAAACAGCCCCTCAACAGCCAAGCACCAGTGCCCGTGCATGGCCTGCAGAGAGCGTGGAGCTGTCATGGCTGTGCCTGGCCCTGCGTGGGCTGGGGCGCTCCCCCACGCCTGGGGGGCCTGGTGCTCACGGGAGGCTGGCTGCTGGGTCGGCGGGACAGGGCAGTCGTTTCTCTCCAGCAGGCCTGTCTGTGCAGGTGGAGCAGGGCCGCTGCGCTTGCGCTGTTCTACCTGACTTCTCTCCTCTCTGAATGCATCAAAACCCACATAGGTAAATGTGAAGTCAGTGGGCTCGTGCAGGGAGCTTTTGGCTTTAGGGTTTAGGTGCTGAGGAGCTTCAATCAAAATGTCTTCTCTCTTTTCAACTCTTTGCTGTTTTATAACAAATAGTTAAATAATGTGAGAATTCTTCTCTTGGTTCAGTGTCTCAGCTGAGATACTGATGCAATACCCTGGGGAACCCTGAGTTTAAAATACACTGTTGCTGTCATTGTAGCCCTATATTCCATGTATTTTCACACTGTTCTCGATCCATGCCTTTCCAGCCATTAATGCCACACAAAGCTTTCCCTTGGGAAAGTGACCAGAAGCAGCCTGTAGTTGACATCAGGGACCTCTGGGGAGAAAAACAGAGAAATGGAAACTGACTGTAGCATGAACAATTTCTTGATGAAACAGATATCTTGTGGAAAGTGGATTTTTTTTTCCCAAGCAAACTTTCCCCTCTGTTGCTGTAGCAAATCTATTTGTTAGCGGTAGAAAGGAAGAAAATGAGTTTAATTCACACAGACCTGACTCTCGGAGCTTCACAGGCCTTACTGTGGTTTTTTCTTTTGCCAGGACATAAACGTCTAAAGGTTTGACTCTGTGAAAACACATGATGGTAATAAACAGTCAAATTAATTATATTGACAGCAATAACTCTTCTAAGTGGACTTTGAAGGGACTATTGCTTTACCAGACATTAATCCCACCTTTATTTTTACGAAGGAAAGTATCTTTGCCTTTGCCTACTTGTACACTGGTCGCTTTACTTGGTGGTAACCATACATACATACAGGGAAGGAACGTTTCCTGTGCAGTTTATTTCAATAAACTATTGTGTATCAGAATAGATGCCTGCATTCCATTGCAATTTAGTTTTCAACAGTTTGTCCTAAGAAAAATAGAAGATGAAATAACGGAAATATCTTACTTCCATGTATCAGGAAATCATATGTAAAAGTGTTGTTATTGCTGGCATAGCCCAATCTGCTCTTAGCCCTGAATCCTTGTTAGTGACCTGATGAGACCGGATTTCATCCCGTCTACCTGCTGGGTGGAAATGCATGTCACAGCAGCAAAAGCATCTGCTTCCTCTAGTTCAAAGCTTTGGCAGTGGTGTGTTTGATTCTTAAATTGGTCTTAGAAGTTGTTTGGCAACTGTGTGCTTAGTCATCTGTATTTTTATTTTTGGTTCATGTCACTCAGCAGTAGCTCTTGGTTACATTCAACCATTAAAAATGCACAGGTTTGCTTTCTTTTATAGCTTCGAATATCTCTGAGTTTGAATGGTAACATCCTGAACATCTGGGTGGCTATAAGTGAAGAAGCTTTGAATCCATAGAGCTGGAATGATTGATATATGAACCAATAACTCCCCTGCCTTCTGAAAGAAAAGAAAGTTTATGAATGGATGAGTCATAATGGTGCAGATGGTGATATCAAAAATAATACCTAATTGAGAACAAATATTTGAAGTGACTTTCACCTGTGTACAAATATACCAGGTGCCTTTCAGCAAACCAAACGCTGCGACAGCCAGAAAGACGTACCACTTGCAGGTTATTCAACTGAGTGATATCTGGTGCATAAAGTACTTCCTCAGCCTCTCCAAGTTTCAGAGGTGTGTGCAAACAAAACACCTCACCATCCTTCTGCCTGTGTTGACAATATGGTCTCTACCTCTTCAATATTTGGGTTGTACATTCTAGCTAATAGGTAAGCCTCCCTCTAGTAGCGTGTCTGTGACTCTAGAAGCAGCTCTTTCCATTATGTCTAATTAAATTAAATTAGACTTCTTTGAGTACAAGTCTTGCAAGAATGTTATTGGTAGAAGGCAAAGTTCTACATCACAAGAGAATGTAATAAGGTTTTGAACTAGCGCGGGTGAGCCGAGTAATGTGGTTCCTACTCAAGGAAGAAAAATGCTGCTGAGGTTTTACCTGAACTTCAATCATTTTACATAAACTTGACTTCAGTCAAAATTTAGTAGAGAGGGAAGGATTGCCATTGCCCCGCCAAAATGTACCAGTCATTTTATAGAGTTTAGGAGTGGGGATTAGACCTAATCTATTCTAGACTTTTACAGTGCAGGCTGGTAAGTAGAATATTCATTGGTATCTGTTATGGCTTGTATACATACCTGTGACCAGCAGTGAATGCAGGGAGACTGCCAGCTATTTGGACTGGCCACTGAGGAATAAATTTTGTCTTTCTATTCAAGTGAAAGCTCAGAACTTGGGCAATGTTGAGTGGAGGAGCCAGATATCTGGTAAACAAAAAATGCAGTAAGAGGCTATGGTGTTGGTTGCAGGTAGAAAACTCTTCAGGGTAAAGAGCTTTTGTTTGTGCAGAGCAAAACAGAACAGGAAACTTACGCTGCTATAGCAGCACTGGTAAATACTCCAGTAAACTCTTTATTTTGCTTCTTTTGTAGCTTTGTAATAAACATTCTTAGTATGCACATTTAAACAGTTATGCATGCTGTCAGGTAGGAACTAAAATACTTTAAATGACCCTGCAAAGCAATTTATTTTGCTCTTCATGTAACTGGGGAAATAGAAAGATTAAGTTAGAAAATCTGTCACTGCAAGCAAGCAGTGCCTAGAATGAGCCTGTCTTCTGTTTTCCAGGCTTGTGGCAGTTATTTTGTCCCCAACACCTAGTGCACTAATAAAGATTTATAGGTAACTTTGTTTTATGAAATAACACATGATCCTTTTTCAAGAAAGGCATGAAAACTCACTAAGTCAGTAATGGAAAAGGCTTGACTGGTCACCTAGCCCAAACCAAGCATGCGTTGGTCACCTAAGGGTGTTCTTCTGTGGGCATAGGTAAAATTAAGAATTCAGTGGAAGAGTTGCTTCGGCAGTTTGCTATTTTGTAGCTGGGAAGCACAGGACACTGATGTGACTAGCTTGACACATACACCACAAAAATATTTCCAATAGTTTAGAAGGTCTAATACTTTTTGTGGCAAGATTATTTGTTCTCTCTTTTACCTCCATCATCAGCCCATTCCTTTGACCCACACTCAGGAAAAAAAAAAAAAGTAATTAAAGTGACGGGGTGAACCTACTGGATGTAGAAAACTGACCTCTTTTTTTTTTTATTCTGCTATCATATCATGCACATGGTTAATCATGAGAAGCTTCATCTTGCTTTGAGATATAATAAGGGCCATTGAACTCTAAAAATGTAATGTCACAAAAAAAGAATGTGTTTGTACTAATTCCTATTAGCTGTGATGCCAGCACTATAAAAGCTTCTGTACATGTCGCACTGTTTTATGTTTTAGTGGCGAACACGAGACACTGCTCATTAGAGAAATGGAAATATCAAAACAGCTTTTTGAAATAATTTTGGTGAAAACATTCATGGAATGTATTATCCATACATAAATAACACTAGTGGCATTATTCATTTTGGCCTTATTTCTTAGCAAGAAATTATCTCTTGAACTCTAACTAGACAGGACTGAAAGGCAAAAGGGTAGAAATGGCTGAACTGCTAAAGGAAGGAGAATTCTTTAAAAATAAACTTGTAGCAGCGGGCACTGTGAGAAATGGTAACGCAGTTTACAGTGACCCCGAGCACGATACTTAAGAATCGGTAATTTGCATGTAAATCTTCTAAAGCATTTTATAATGGCAGCTACAGCTGCTTGTGCTTGGGTCCTCTTTGCTCTTGTATCACCCTGGCTCCATTCTAACACACGAGATGCTGAGGGACCTGCGATGCTGTGAGCAGCCATGCCAGTTCTTCAGTAAAATAGTACAAACCGAGGTTTCCTTACAGATTTTGGCTGTTGTGTTATTGGAATCCCTGGTTCTGAATAGGATATAGAATAGAGATCCTGAGCAGTTTTTGGTCATACTGTAAGGCTGGGAAAGAAATCCTGCTGCCCTTCTATGGGACAGCGAGTAAATTACTCTCTATGATTTTGATAGTTTGGAGCTGTCTGGGACAATCCCGCAGGTCAGGCCTTTGGTATGCACCTCGCAGAAGTAGATACCTGATATCTGGACCTAGTCACTAAACCCATATTCTAAGAACTCTTCAGTATGTAGAAAAAAATTTAGCAGGGTTCCCTGGAGGCGGGTGATGAAGAAAATGTAATCAATAGGCTTAGTATGAAGGGTTAATTTGTGTCTTGAAATCTGAATTAGTGTAACAGTATGTGACTGCCCAGCCATAGAGGCTGATTATGTGTATGGATGCTTTCTTCTGCTTTTTTGTACCATTATGTCAATATAATACGATCTATAAAATTAAGTCAATATATTAACCTCATTAACTTATCCACACAATGCTTTTTTGTTTGTGCATTAGGGTTCTGATTCTTATACTGTTTCCCATTACTAGAGCACCTTCCTTATGTGAACCCTAGGATTTCCTTAATGTTCTGCCTCTAATGACTCCAGTAACATGCTTTCTTTCTGACTTGTGTCTAGCCCTGCCTCTGTCAACTTTCGGTCTGCCTAGCTGCTAATGGCAATTGTCAGGGAGCAGCTGACAGCTTAAGCTGAGATCAGGTTGGAAGAAATGAATTGCCTTTTTCGTACTATTTGGGTAAGATTCTCCATTTACAAGAGTTGAAAAAAAGAGGGAAATAAGCCATATTATAGCTCTTGTAATTCTCTCAGCCTTAGCTGAGCTCATTTTTAAGGAGTTACAGGTGCTGAAATAGCCGGTCAGCAGAAAACAAAGTGCCTAAAAGGGTGTTATTTAAGTTGTGCCACTGCTACATAGTGTACAAGTTAATCAATGTTTCTGAGTTCAAAAGAGAGGAAGGTCAACATGGATTCCGATAAAGTTTATCTCACATCAGAAAGTTCAGAGCCTGGAGAGGGAAAATGAATTGGACACTTTTAACTGTATAGTAATTCCCCAAAAAAGTCAGTTAAAGGGATGCAGATAACATGGACCTGTGGCGAAGAACGTCTGGGTTGTTACTTTGAGAAAATACGAGGTCTATAGGGCTGTAGTACAGACAGTATATTTTTGTAGTTCCTTGTTTTCATTTTCAGTATGTCTACCTTCTTCGTTCTTGTGGATAGGTTCCAAAAGGCAAAACATGCGTGGGCGCACACACAATACTGTTACAACTGTGAAAGCAAATACTTTGGGTTAAATATTCAAAACTCTTGATTACTTCTGAAGTTAAGTGGCTTGTTTAACTCAGATGAACTGAACACCATGCTAGAAGCAAAAACTGGTGAAATTCAAGGCCCATTAAAGCCAGAGGAATTTTCCCAGGCTTTTGCTAAAGGCTTTCGCTAAAGGCTTTCTCCACTTGCAAGAAGTCCACCTCACTTGGTTTTTAGTGTTGAGATTCTGTTTCTGGTTCACTCTTGATTCAGTGTGGTACTTGGCAGGGTAAAAAGGTCATATCCTAGCAGAGAAGCAAAGTCTGTTTCAGCATCAGAAGAGAACTTGACTGAGAACAGTTTTTTAGATGCAGTAGGAAATGGATAGCTACCTGCAGCGCGGCATTTTGCAGAGATGCGCATCTGGAGATGCTGCAAGCAGCCCCTTCCAACTTCAGAAAAGAGAACTTCGGAAAAAATCTCATCTTTTGCAGTTTGGGCATTCAGTACTCACATTTGTTGTCAAGACAACTTTATTTCCCAAATTATTTTTTTTCTAGTGGGAAATACAGTTAATACAAAAGTCAGAATGATGTCAGAAAGTGTGGAATGTCTGCTAGCCCAGAGTTCAGAGATTGACTTAGAAAGACAGGCAGATAATAGAGAAGTACTTGGGCTGGGGGTGGGGAGAGTCTAGGGGACTGGTTTTTGGGACATAACTGGTTCTAATACTTTATTTTTGGCCACATGTGGAAGCATATGGGGAAAATGCAGTTCATTAAGAATATTGATATTGGCACGTAGTGTTGGAGGTACTGGCAAGTCTCTCTTCATAATTATACTGTACATCTCCAGGTTTCTCCTAATATTTTTTCAGAGCCGTATATTTTCCATCTAAATATGACGTGATCAGCTAGTTGCTGGAATAAACTGAAGCAGATTTGGTAAGGCAAATGCATTAGTTAGGATTTGAAATGCACTTACTTGTTAGTAGATACCTGTTCCATATAGAAACATAGACTTTATTAATAACTACAGATGGATTTATTTTATTTCAGGCTGGAGTCTCTGTTGTTCAGCTTGCTGTTCTGGAGATGTATTGATCAAAAATAGGATTTTTTTTAATGCTTTGGAAAATTTGTTGACTCTTCCTTATAATGAAAAAAAAATTACTAACTCTAGTTGAACTCATTCACTGCAGTTCCTTGGAAATTTTTCTAAATATGAAAAACAATTCTCTCAAGTGTTAATTTCAACTTTCTGTCAGCGTTATATATAACCTTGGCTTTGAGGCTTGTTTTAGTTGTTGTAATGTGAAATTACTGGACTGCTTTTGTACAACTACCTTCAGGAGGTTCTCTCTCCAAAGCTGCACGTCTTGCCCATTTGCAGGGGAGGTTGATCTGCTCAGGAGTGGGTGGATTTAGTTTAATGCTGATCTCCTTCCGTAGCACATTGTGGAATGGACAGATCTTTGGACCAATTTATTGGGCAGAATTCCTTAAATAACCATACTGCCTGCCCAGAGGCAATCAGTGTGTGTTAAGTCAGGAGTTGTTAAGCTCCTCTGGGTTTCTTGCTGGCCTGCCCTTGCAGAGAGCTCTTGCTCATGTAGAGTATCACCACTTCAGCCTGGGAGGAGGTGATGAAGCAGCGTGAGGCAAGCACCAGGGCCTCTCTGCCTGTTCTCCTCAGGCAGTGCCTGGGCTAAGCCAAGCCAGGGGCTGTCGTTGATCTTCGGTGGTCTCCTGCTCCCAGTGATGATTAGGCAGTGGCCGTGATTCTAACACTGCATGTGCCAGCTTCTCTTCTGCAGCAGGATGAAGTGCCTTGAGCTGCATCTTAGCTGAATTTGTCTGTGTTGGCGGTTGATAAATAAACCTCAGATGGATCTCTCTGATTAGGTAGTTCTAAAAGGGTTTAGAAAAAGGATCCCAGGTTCAAAATAGTTTCCTGGCTTCTCTCCTGTATAGCTTCAGCCTGCCATAGCCTCCAGAGAAGGCTTTTCTACCTGCAAAACGTTTTCTGCCTGGCTTTCAAAGTCCTTATACCACCTTCTCGACATTCCTAAAGCCATAGTGTGTACTTTCCCCTCTATTTCCTTCTGCACGCTGAAATCAAGAGGCCAGCCCCGCCAGTAGGGGTCAGGGAAAGCCTGAGCTAATCCTACCTTCAGCGCACCAAGGAACGGTGGTAAAACAAAACTGAGACACCTAAACCTGCAACCTCTACCAGGTTTTGCACAGAAATGGACAGTTTTGTTAAACTGTCATATAAACAGACACTTACACCCGACTAAGCATAAAATATTTACATTCCTTTCTGCCTGTAATACAGGTGTCTAGAAAAGACACAACTCCAGGATTTACAAGGACTAAGCCTGCTCTTAGTTTTCTCTAAGAATGAATATGAAAGTCTATATCTAGGTTAATTCCATATGTTACATGGCTATGGAAGACATACGAGATGTGAATACATGTCATGTCCCTGACCTGGAAAGCCTTTCTCTGAATGTCGAGTTTTTTCATGTTTCCCCGTTAAAGAAACAGGTTTTCCTCCACCCCTCTAATTTTTAAGAGAGAACTTAAATTCTGTGAGCATGTCCATCTTTCAAAATCAGCCTTGAAAGTCAAGCTATTTCACTATTTGCAGTTGAGAAGTATGCTGAGGACATGCAGTAACCGCATTCCATGGCTGCCACGTCATCAGCTCGTGTTGGAATAGGAACTGTGTCCCATACAGATCCATCTCTTTAACCTGCGCTAGGATCTCAGGTGGAATACAGATCCCCTGTGGGTTACACAGTCTTGTGCAGAAGAACAGTAAATCTTTAAACATCATTAAAATTGAATGTATGTGCACACACATACAAGTTTATACAGCGTAACTGTTATCAATCACCATCTCTCTTTGCTGGGCTGCTTTTTTCTTTTTTCTTCCCTTTTTTCTTTTTTTTTTTTAAGTCTTCCCTTAGGAATTGCTTTTGAAGGTATTTTGATTTGTTATGTAATTAGCCACTTGTACAGTTAAAAGCAAACTTTCAGGTCACATACTGTATGTTTACTCTTTGGCTTTAGGAGAGCTTCATTCAGAAGAAATTGCTATTGTTTCTTTGCCTTCCCATGGGAAAGCTTTAGTTTTGGAAACCGTTCAACAAATGTAAGGTATGCAAAGAATACTGTAAAGACCATTCTTGAGTTTGCCAAACCTTTTTTTTTTTAATAGTCAGTAGTTACCAATTACTTTATTCTGAATAAAGGCAGAGGTTTTTCTTGTGCATGCTGCTGTGGTCTGAGCTTTGATTTCTTGATGACCCATGAAATTGATAAACTGTAAGTGTCTTCTCCTCCCTCTCCTCCCTACCCGCCCTGCCCCAGACTGCAGCAACTTTTCAAAAGGATAAAATGGCTTACCTTAGCTGATTCGGAGTGATTACCTCAACCATTCTTGATAAAAAGCTAACATCCAGAAATACAGTGATATAATTGTCTGAGCTGTTACTTTTTTTTTTTATGCTCAAGCCTGTCATACCTCTTTTACTTCCAGTGAATGGATGTGTATTTCAACCATAGAGAACTATTTAAGATTGAGAATTCACTGGAGAGCTGAAGATGCTCATGAAGAGCTTAAAACACTTTTTCATCAGGAAATGGCTCTTTCGATGACTTGCCCACAGCGATCAGTATGTTCAGTACTTAGGAATCATTTTCCTGAATCTCTGTCATGTCATCATGATCCCATCCTTTTTTGGTTATAGATTTAATACACAGCTGCACTGAGTCCAAAAATACATTGAATATACCCCCATCCTAAGATAGACTTGATGTCTGGTTCTGAAATCGGTGGCTTCCGCAAGAAGTTTTGGAAGGGCTGAAGATCTGGCAGCAGATCACTTTCACAGTGCCAGTTCTTACAGACCTGCCCTTGCAGAATGGGCAAGGTGATGTGTGACACAAAGCCAGTAATGATAAATTTGGGCAACCTGAGGATTATCCTGTATACGGGCAACCTCTGGCCAGCTGCTTGGAGCAGCTCTCCTGTTATTTTAGGTACATCTGAAATGGGGATATCAATTTTGGCAAATAGTTTCACGTGTTCAGTCTTTCTCAAGTGATGCCTTTAGTGGTATGGATGGCGTATTCTGTACAAAGACTCTACAATGTGTAGTACAGTTTGCAGCTATGGTAGCAACGTTTGCATGTGCTAGGCATGACTGAGAGCCACCGTGCTCTGGGTGGGCAGTAGACATCAGGTACGCATTCATGATTTTACTGGAGCAGTGGTTGTGTAAATAGCACTGAGGAAAGAGCTGTTGCACTGAACCCGCTAGTCAGTGTAAGGCCTCTCTGGTTATTCATTTGTATAGCAACAAAGTCTTTAACGGTGACTGAAGGATTAATCTAGTTTGTGAAATATATTATTTCAGTTCCAGTGGATATGTAAACTCTCTGGTTTTCTTTGGTTCTAGGGTGACTTTCTCAATTATTTAATCTCATGTTATTATAGCGATAAGGTACTTCCTAATGAAAATTCTGGACATAGTTCCTGAACGGTAATTTTTGAAAACTTAAACCATGGAGATCTGCATTTCTCCTCTGAACATGGTAGGTATTTTATTAGGCATCTGTTATGTCGGGTTAATGGGAGAGGAACTTGATTTTTTAACTGGCAAAAGAATTCCCTGTAAAATATAATGAATTATTATATAGTTATATGATATGAGTGAATTAGTGCTATCACCTTATCTGTTTGGTAAATTTCAATCCTGTAAAATCCAGCTATGCTGTCTTCTGAATGGTACAGTGGAAAATCAACAGAAACTTCCAATTGCTGTGTTGGTTGGCAGAATGAAAATTTCTCAGAATTATACTATTGCTATAGTATAAACCATAGCACAAAAATAAATTTGGTGATTACGTCTCCTGTTATAAAACAGAAAAATTCCATCAAAGGCTACACCTTATACTTTGCCTGTTGATATAATTGCAATGCGAATAAAAGAACCCCTTAAAGGTAGCAGGCAACATTTCCTAACTGCACCATGATGGTTTGGCTGTGAGAGACTGTCATGAGGAAGCACTTGGGCGGCGGGGTTACATAAACTCCTTTCTATTTAAAGTCTTGAAGCTCTGCATAACTGTCATACATGCGATGACCTTTCCTTCTGTTGCTGTATCGCAGCAACTGAACTTTGACAGACTGCATGGGACACCTCTGCTTGCTTGTTAATTCACCTTTTCTTCTGTGCACTAAACCAACCCTCTCTGAGCAGAACTGCCCAAATTCTCAGAAAGAAAATTTGTTCCTGGGTGACCATAATTCATGTCTTCTGTATTTGAGTTGCTGTAGGTGACTGAAATAGAGCATCTATCTTGTGCTGCGATTCATGTTCTCTTTGGCTTACTGTCACTGAACACATGCTTTTCATGGACTATCTTGCCACAGCTCATTCTATTGTGTTCAAAACTAATCACACTCTAAAGTTTGCAGGGAAAATTTTCAGCAGTATTGAAAGGACTGTTCTTGACTTCAGCTTATCTGACCTGATTTAACAGAGAAGGAAATCTAATAGCTGCTGATCTTCTCCTGGCAGTGCATGACCATCATGTCTGTCATTGTCTTGAAAGCTTTTGACTATGTTGAGTGAAAGACTTAATAGCACTTTGGCTAACAGGCTTGGAAAGAGCAGGATAGGGTTAGTTGGGGGCAGCTAATCCCCTGAGTCAGGTAAGGACTTCCCCGGCCAGGCTATTGTGTCTCTATTTAACAAGGTACATATGGCCTAAGAGAAGGTTCGTGGGTAGAGGTGAGTTACAGTGCTACCAGGGGACTGGGTGACTTACCCAACACCTCTGCTAATGAATGGATTTTGCGTTGCTCTTAGTCTGAATTGTGTAGTCATACTGAAGCACCTTATGCCTCGTCCTTATCACTAGGACAGAATAAACTGCAAGCCTAGGAGGAAAATAAAGGAGAAGTCTAATGAATGTGTGGGTGTTTGTATGTATAAAGTGGGGACTCTATATCAAATGACCCTGAGGGAAAGCTAACCATTCCCAGGCAGAGGTGTGGTGGGAACTCAGATAAAGGTTTGTACATAGCCTGCAGGAAGAAAAGCTTAGAGTAAAATCTAGTCTATTAAAATTCATCGCAGTCTTGCAGCCTGTAGTGCTGTGGCAGGCTCCCGGTTCCATAAGCCAGGACTGACACCTGCTTCCAGGTAGAGCCCAGTAGAACTATCAGGGAAGGGGTCCTCCATGCAACAGAGCAAGAATATGCCGGTTATGCTCATTTCTTTAACGATTTGTGTATGCTGGTCTTTCCCCAGCTTGCGCGTGTGTTTCAATGAGACCAGAGGAATCACACCTCCTTACCTTTAAAGCCCATGCTTAGGGAATTTGCCTGCAAATCTTCCCTATCGAAGCCTCTGCCCAAAAAGAGGGGAATAGAAAATGGAGCCTTGCAATGAATGTCCATTTTATGCATTGATTAAGGATATTTGGTTATTCTGAGGATACCCTTACACTGAGGAAAAGAGAGCAGGCTGCCTCCTCTCACCTACTGTTATAGTTTTATAGAATGCTTTGTTTTAATCACGACTTAAATAAATAAACAATATATCTGTGAAATACACCGGATACTGAGAACTGCATTGTAATGCAGTAGTTTAAGAGGTGGACCAATAACAATTGTTTCTCCTGCTTCCTATTAAACTAATTGATACCAGTCCTCACAGGATCATCTTATCCGTAGGTGGGGCAGGGACAGAAGTGTCTGAAAGGACTTCTTTGGGTGTTGCATTTCCATTTTTGTCAAGTATTGAGATGGCTCATGCAAACCTGACCAGAGTCTTTTAATCAGTATCTTACCATCAGGCCCCAAGTTATTGACCAGTATGAAATACAGCAGGGTTTTATGAATGGAGTCACATAATGAGTTTGGTTGTTTGAGACTGAGAAATTATGTGAAGCTGCTGAACTGGAATTGCAATAACCCAGAATGTGCATAGAGTTTCCTGGTCTCATTAACACTGGGGTTCATTGTATTAGGATGCACGAAGCTTGGGTCAACAGTTTTTATCTCTAACATAGTACAAGAGGTTCAGCGATCCATTTGCCTAACAAAAAATCATTTATAAATGAAATTAAGTACCAATGGTTAGTGGTTAGGAAATGTTTTTGGCAAATGGGAGGTCACGGTTCAGTTCACTGGAATCAAGGGAAGGGGAAACGGGTTTGATCTTCAGTGCAGGTGACCACCAAATAAGGGGTATTTGGGGTTAAGGCACACATGATCCTTCCTTTTAAGTCTGTTTCATTGTAAATAATAAATTATCAAGGAAACGGTGCAGAATTTTAAGAAGGAATACATATCTCTTTACAATGATGCTTCTAAAGGAGTTGCAAATTCTAACTTTTATCTCATAACCTACATATTATAAGTAGATCAGTATCAATGTGACAAAGTGGAATTCCTTTCCTTCTCACTGTCCATCATCCTTGCTTCCAGAGTGCTATGGAGCAGCGGTTGGTTCCTAAACTATTGTCCCAAGCAGAGCTGTTGTTGTTCTGAAGGTTAAAAAGCACAACCGGTGAAAATTCAGTTGGGTTTGGGGTTTGCTGCAGGACAGACGCAGAACACCTACCGCAGTTGCTGCTGGTAGAGTTGCAATGGGAAAACATAGGAAGTGAAGCCGCTTGGCTGGGACGCAGGTCTCCGAAGTTCAGGATCTGGTTGGTTAGAGGAGAGACTTGAAAGTGGGTTTACTCAGACCTGAGTGAGCGTTCTCATCACAGAATTGATGAATGCGCCGAGCAGCTCCGTTGTTAAGTAGCTTTGCCAGTCAAACCCTTAATTTTCTTTGCTTTTATTTACAATGGACTGAAAATAATATCTTTTGTGGAATGTGACATTTGAAGCACAAATATTTTGGTCTCTGTTTTACCAGAAGAAAGTAACAAATGTAAAATTTTCTTTGAATTGAATTGATTTTATTTATTTATTGGATCATCAATGGTACCAGAATACCAACATTTCATGAATCCCCATTCATTAGATCAGTGTGCTGTAAAAATTCAACTTTTTTTTTTAATTAAAGGCACGTTCCTGTAATTCCTCCTAGAAGGGCCTTGGTG
Source organism: Phalacrocorax aristotelis (assembly GCF_949628215.1). Classification (NCBI taxonomy): domain Eukaryota; kingdom Metazoa; phylum Chordata; class Aves; order Suliformes; family Phalacrocoracidae; genus Phalacrocorax; species Phalacrocorax aristotelis. The sequence goes on from NC_134280.1 coordinate 67,375,742, forward strand.
CATTAGTTGAAACTTATAGGAGTTAAAGAAGCTCCAGGCTTTGGTTTTAATCTATTCAAATGCTCCAGCATGTATTTAAAGTGTTGAAATTCAAATGTCTAAATTTCAGATTCTACGACATGCAAGTGGATGTTGCAGGGTTGGAGCAGAGGTGCACCTAGTGAAGTACGCTGAATCTGATAGCGGATGCTTAGGGAAGAGAAAAAGACTATGGTAAGTGTAATAATACTCTTTCAGAACACTCTCCTGAGCCAGAGAAACAAGAATTATTTCAGGTTTTTTTTTGAAATGTTTCCACTCATTTTTTTGAACACATGCAAACCCTTAGCTTCAGTTCTGTCCTATGGTAAGGAATTCCCCAGCTTAACCACACTGTATCAAGAAAAATCTCCTTTTGTTCACCTTAAAGTTGTCACCTGCAAGTGTCATTTGTTGTTCCTAGTTCTTGTATTAGTAGCTAGAGAGCATTTTTTTTTTTGCCGTTCACCTTTTCCATGCTAGTCACGACTTTAAAGATCCTAACCACATGTCCCTTGTAATTACCTGTTTTCCAGGCTGAGGACTCCTAGACTATTATGTTATTCATTGTGTAGAAGCTATTCCATACCCTTGATCATGACTGTTACTTTTCTTTTTCCATTCTACATTTTATAAGATGGGGAAACCAAAACTGCAGTATTTGACCTGTGGGCACATCAGGGACTGTTTAGTGGGGAATGTTGTTTGTTTCCTGGTATCTGCTGTCTATTTGTTTTCCAACTATACTGGTAGACTTCTAGTGCCTGTGTTATGGCTGACGTGCTGGACTGAATTCACTATCATTTGGTGAGTTATTCAATAAGTTCTTCCTACTGTTTACCCTAAATAACCTTGTTCATCTCTGTTTCCTACTCCGGTTTCCTCTGCTAATAACCCACACACGCACTCGGCCAGGCTGCTTAGAAAAAGCACTAGTGCCATCGTGAACTTCAGTGTTTCATGTACTGAGGTGTTTTCCTACACCTAAAACAAATGCCTAAACCCATGGGACTAATCTGTTGTTAGTCCCTCCTTTCTTAGCTTTCTTAGCTTTCCTTCCCTATATTCCTCTCCTAGCTATACTATAGGTGCAAGTTCCCTACACAGGGGTCTGGCCCCCTTCTTTAGCCCTGCAGCAACAAAATAAACAACTAAAATGTGAAGTAAAAGGATAAATAATATAGGTTAATGTAATTTTGATACAAGGTACTAAATAAATAAATGTTCTGTAACTGAAAATGATGAAACGAATGCTGTATACGTCCCATGCCCTTTGCTTGTCGGCATTGGTTTCTGTGCTTGCCAGTGTTGCTCAGCATGCTGTGAGGAGGAGAACGATCAATCACTCTCACCTTGGCCTTTTTGCCCAGGTTGATACCAAAAGCTGCTTTCACTGTTATTGTGGATGATTGCCAATGGGAACTGGCTTAAACCCTCAAACTTGGTTTACATAACTCATCGACTGTCTATGCCAACTACCAAGATCTCACCATCAGCTTAGAGATTAAAGAATCTATTGTCCATGCAAATCTCATGATGAAGAATTATTTCTTAATGATATAATATCTGGCAGTTGCTCTTGCAAGCTGTACCAGGTGTGCTTGTTTGTTGCTCTTTAAGAAATGTGTCTTGTGAGCAGCTTCCCTGCTCTTATATATGAATTTACAAATGTGCCTTGCAGAAACCATTCTGCTATGTAATTGCATTCTATTAGTAACTCTATTAGATTTACATCTCTTTGAGGGCAGACTTAGCCTAAAATGAAGAACTGCATGAGATTCAAATCTATGCACTCAGACAGCAAGAACATTTTGAGACCACAAGGCGGGGAGAGAGTGTTACCTTAGCACACAATTGCTCACTTGCTCTCTCCTGATCTCCATCTCTCTCTCTCTCTCAACCCCTTTGCCCCCGTATAAAACCTGGTTGTTCTCTGAAATGTAGTTATGTGATTTTGCTGCAGGCAGCTGGTTGGGTTACAAGTAAATTGCTGCTTTCTTCCATATCTGTCTTTCAGATGAGTTCACATATTAGAGTAGATTAAGATGAACAATGGAGGCTATTAATGAAAAACAGGAAGGATGGTGAGGGGAAATCACACACAAAAACTTTGCTGCTTTTTTCTGACCCCCTACCTCTGTTATATTTTGCAGTGGCATAAAGATATGCAAAGAGCATAGCATTAGGTAAGTGGTGAGAATTTTTACCTGATACCAGGTGGACAGTAGTTAGTTTGTTCTTAAAAGTACTCGCCGCAATGAAGAATAATCTTTCCACATAAAAGGGTATTCATTTGACCATGTTACTAGTAGAGATCTCCATGAACCTGTATGCTTTTTGACTTACTTTCAATCTTTTGGGAAGAGACTTGTTTGGAATAATTTTTAGGGGGAAAAAAAAAAGAAAGTTAAAATTAGCCAGCCTACTTCAGACACTAGCCTGAGTGTTCTTTAATGGTCTGTACCTTTCTTCTGGATATCCGTCATGTGTGTATTGGTGAATTTAACTTTCTTATAATAGTAACTTAACCCCCAAGTCATTCCTTTGTCTCATTCCTCTGTGTGTAGCTGAGTTAGTCTGTGTTAAGAATTTAATGTAGGTAACAATTTGAATTGATGTAGGTGGCATCATTAAAATAGAATCTGAGACCTTGCAGTGCTTTCTTCCAATGTGAGGAAACAATGCATCTCAGGTACTGTCATACTTTAAAAAAAATTAAAAAAATTGACTTAAAAATGCCAGCTGTTTTCTAGCAGCCTCCTACTTAGGACAAAGATTTTTTTCAAACATTAGTGAATTCTCATAAGGGTTCTGTAGGAGGGAATTTGTGTAAATTATTGAAGATGACACAGGAAATCTCTGGCACAAATGGGGAACACTCCCTGACTCCCAGCTCTGTGTAGTGGCTGTAAGATCTTCTTTAACCCAGCATTTCCTTTTCTAACATGGAGAATTTGAGGTGATGAAAAAATTATCTAAATAAGTAGGCAAGCTAATAATAATAATAATAATAATAATAATAATAATGTGCTGCAAATTAAGGCTGATGGCAATTTTTCTGAATTCAGAGTGAACAATGGCAATATGCTTTATTAAGAAAACACAACTGAAAACCTGTATCGATGTTGCAGAGCATTTTACTGACACTGTCTTGAGCAAAGATGCTTGCAGGATTGAATTGCAATGGATCAGCTGGTAGCTTTGCTTGATAAGCAAGAATATTTGTGGTGGTATCCCAGCTTCAGAGCACTACCTTTGAAAATGTCTTTGTCAGTGTGAAAACTGCATGGCATCAAGCTGCTCAGACTAATTATGATCACGTGGAGCTGGAGAGAGTTGACAGAGTTCTCAATGACAAATAAGATATGTGCTCTTAACTTGAGGGGATTATTACTTTTCACTTATCGCATTCTTTGAATTTTGAAACATTCTGTGAAGGAGGAAAGTAGATGGATCAAATACCATTATCTAAACCCAATAGCCAAAATATCCTACTGATCTAAAACTACTAATTGTCAAAAGAATTGCTGTTTGATTTTTAATAAGTATTGTGCTGATGAAATCTCTAGAAACAAGACTCGATTGCATTTATAAATCGAGGCATCAGCTTTTGTCCTTATTTCCGTGTCACTGGTACACCGCCGTGACTAAAACTGATGTGATTTATAATTACCCTGCTACTTGCCTGGCTAGCACTCGTATTGCAGGGGTGCAGCAGTAGGGCCCATGAGTACAGACGTGCACATGGACTCTCCTACACTGAAGCTCACAGTCCTGTTTAGTTTAGTTTATTTTTTTCGAAGCGGCATGAAAACCTTGACACTGTGTCCGCTTGCAAACGCCTGTGGGAGAGAGGAGCGGTGTTCCGCAAAATCAGCTGCACCTTCATAAGCCCGCTACAAGCCAATGGCAAACTGGCAAGTGTCCCTTCTCCCCAGTATCCAGGAGGAAGTACTCTGTCATACGTGGCAGGCTGCACTAAATGGTCAGTCCAGTTAGCCTTTGTCCAATGAAGTGCATACATATGGAAACAGCCTCTTGCTTGCCTTTAGGGACCTATTTAAATGAAACCTAGAGGTAATAGTTTCCAGTCATAAAGAAGCCTTACATTCAAATTCATTTATCTACTCTATGTTACAGTAGCTGAAGTTTATTCATGCTGTTCTTCAGGCACCCAGAGGAATGAGATACTCATAGCCAACATTTTATTGCAGCGATGTGTCTGTTATTCATGCTTTTTGTTTTGATTAACTTTTCCATGAATATATTGAAGAAATCCTGAAGCAATTTTTTTTTCTACTATGCAGTCGTTTTTTCCTGGCTTAATTAAAAAAACAAACACACAAAAACTTTCAAAACTTTGATGCTAGCTTTCAAAAAATGTGGCTGATTTTGATACCCATTTTCAGATAAATGCTCCAAATACAAAAGATTGAAGAAGCTTCATTTTCACCTGTTTAAAAAAAGGGGGCGGGAGGGGGGGGCATGATGCACAAATGAAAAATAAACCAAATATTTTTATATCCGACAGGGGCAACAGTGATAATTGGCTAGTTGTGAATAAATTTTATGTGCATGTATGGTAATAAATACAGAGAATAGCTAATATGCGTTATGGAAGTAGCACTCTACAAGTTATCCCTAAATTCACAACTGTTTTTTGAATAATCATTTGCTCTTTGAGTTTCTCAATATTCAGTCTTGAAATGAAGATTCCAGATACTGTATTGTTGTTTGTGGGTAGGTTCTGAGTACTCTGGACGACGTGCCTCTTACTTCAAGAGCTCACAGTCTAGAAGACCAAAAGTCAGTGGCAGCTGCGAAGGTCATAGTGGAAAGGATTAGCTCCAGTTTTTAACAGTGTAAATTTGTCTTGCGAGGTAATAAGGCATGAGTAGCACCCCAGTTACATTCCTTGCTGATAAATTACACACAACTTATGTGACTGGAAGTTTATTTAAAGGAAATGTAGATGCTTGTTTGGTTCTTCAGTGTAAATTTGGAGATATTGATACTGTTAATAAGAATTCACTATATTGAAAGATTTTTTTTCCTAAGATGAACCTTTTATATACAACCCTTTATTCCCTCAGATTAAGAAGTTTCTTATAAAGTTGTGTGGTATGATGTGCTAGGCATTGACTCCACTGTTGGCAGTTCTAGTAACTCAAGCAGCCAATGTTGGTAATTTTACTTGACATTCTCATTCCAAAACTCATTGCATCCAGGGCTAAGTGTCACGTAGGCTCTTGTAGCAGTTGTCTGGGTTATGAGTGGACATAACAGCAGGTCTCAGCCTGTACTTTGTTGACTAAGAAGTACGGCTGGAGCCAACCTTTAGTTACACCATAGGTTTTGAGAGGATGCACCAATGATGACTTGTGTCAGGGTTTAAGAGATTTTAGCTCCCGTTTAGCCCCTGAAATGTGGTATCCTGGACTCTATATGTATTTGGCACCCAGTAGTTCTTTCTGAAAAAAAGCAGAAGCTTAAAACTAATATCTGACCCTAATATATGGTGATGAAAATGAAAATGATGATGAAATTCAAGACGATGGCTATTAGAGACATAGAAATTTTATTAACTGAGTGCTAGCTAACTGAGGTTAGGCCTGTAAATCTATACAAAGATGTGTTCTGGAGCATGAATTGAAGCATAGAAGTTGTTGGCTGGCTTTTCAGGCTGAACATCAACCACTTCTCAGCATTCTAGGCCTGGGAGGCCTGGGGAAGAGAGCCGTGTAGATGTGCTGTTAAGCATCTCTTGTGGCTGGTGTCTGCAGTTGCATTTAACTGGAAGTGCTGCATGGCTCTAGTGGAGCTTTAGTAATAGTAGCAAAGTGTCCTCATTACCTAAGGAAAACAAATTAGAAAAAACCTGTCACTGTTAACATTCCCATTCACTGTTTATTTTATATACACAATGAATCCCATTTAGCTTTCTGGTTATTAGGGATATGGTAAAAATTTTGAATCTGTGGTATATTTGTATTCCTTGGATAAAGTTCACGCCTTCAGTAGATCTTAAAGAAGGCATAAAGCCTGTTCTGGGTTCTCAATCAGGATTTAAGTGGAACTTAAATGGAGCGTAGACCACAGATGGGCATAGGTATAGTAGTGAATTGCACACACAGCAGTACCTTGTATGCAAGTACTGATAATACTTTACACTCCAAGTACAATTTGAGATGCTAATGGCAGTGGCCATTATCATATGTTTACCTGAAAGTCGGGTGAGCATTTGATACAAATAGCTCCCTAAAGAGTGGAAGGATGTGCATCCCACGGGGCTTTCTATGAAATCCTTAACACCAAAAATATTCTTAAGTGATTTTATTTCACTATGAAAATAAGTAAAGCCCACAGATTCTGTTTAGCTGACCATGTTTTTAGACAACTGTACAACAGTATGTGAAGAACAAGGATACAAGCCAATAACTAAAGGAAAAGGTTACACCCTTTTAAGGAGGGGGCTTTTGTTGTGGTTTGTTTTTGTTTTTTGTTTTTGTTTTTTTTTTTTTAACTATGAACTCTTTCCATAGTAGATGTAAGCATTGTAAAGAATTATAATGGTTGTCCCCTTCCCTTTAAACTCCTTCCTACAGAGAGGAAAGCACAAGTGTCTTACAAAGTCGTCTTCCTTCCCTGTCTCTCTGGGCTACTTGAGAAAGATGAAATTTGTTCTTGTTTAAGAGGATTTAGAAACATGGCAAGTCTTGTGCTATTAGTGTGCGTCAAGATGAAATCACCTCAGACACCTTACCTCTTCAGCACATGGTATATAGTTAGGGACGTTGTTGGCCCACATAAGACCAAAGCTATATAGAAGCAGGAGGCCACGCTGGCAAAGATCTCTGATACTACTTTTGAGTTCCACTCTTCCTAATGGGTTACGTGAGTAGTTACCATGAGGTTATTGCACAACCCTGTGAAATATATTTGGTAGCTGAGCCTCTGGAACCAGTACAGAATTCAGCTTGTTTTTTCAAAATGCCAGCTCATGTTACAGTGGAACCGAGTACAAGATAACTATCTGTCATTGTTTTTATTTTACAAACCCTAAACTATTTACCTTGCCCATGCATTGTGGTCCAAATCATTGTGTGTTTGGGATCATCTAAATTTATATTTTGGCTTGTTTAAAGACACACTATTTGTATGATTTAGGATGCTTAGTGGCATGCATACTAATTGTAAAAAAAAAAAAAAGTAAAAATCCATCGAATATTACCCAGTAGACTAGACAGGCTGCTTCAGGGCTGTTATGGTCCATCAGGTAAATACATACTTTGGAATGCATACTAATGTCAAAAAACATGAGTTATTTACCCAAGAGATGCTGTTCCAGTATATGAGGCAAATGTGTATCTAGGGTCTTTTTGGTTTTTTTAACAACAGATTTTTCATTTTTTCGGACTGAGAAGACTATAGCAATTTTGAGAAAGCTGCCATGGCCATTTATTGGAAAAATATACACGTTTTCAAAGCTAGCACGTGTGCCAAACTGCAAAACTGTATGCTGTTATTAATATGCATTTATATAGCACCGTAATGTTGCATATAACAACCTCTGGAACCAGGTTCCTAATAAGCCTATATATTACTGTAGTCTTATGTAATGCTGGCTTTGTTTTGCTGGTAATTGAACAGATGGATTGTTGTTGCTCGCTCCCAACAACAGTAGTGCCAGGTCCCCATGTTAATTCCTCAGTGTTGCTGAAGTCCTTATGGGACATCAGAAACAATATAAATACATAGCAAACATAATATAAACAGTGTGTTTTCTGCACATTAACCACTTCATCTCTGCATCCGAGGCAACTGTATACTCTTAGCTTTGTTTACAGCTGAATAATATGTGGTATTGAGAGATTTAATGACTTGTCCAAGTTTAACCACCCGGTTGTGATGTGGGCATGCAAAATGTTGTTTTCTCAGAGGAAAACTTTCTCAGCTTTCAGTACATTTTGTCTCTCTCCCCTCCTATTATTAAAATAAACATGCCTGTAATCAAGCAACAGACAACTTTCTGTTCATGTTACTGAGTGGGGTCTCAAAAAAACATTTTCTGAAAGGATCTGAAACATGACAAAGTGTATAGACCAATGCATTTGAATCTGCCCTCTGAATTTGGATGTCTTTTATTTGATCATTTTCAGTCTATCTTTTAAGACCAGTTCTGTGGCGATGCACTCACTGAGATATGTTCAAATGTGGGCACTGTAATATTTTTCCTCTTTGATTTCACTCCCATCTAAACAGCCATCCCCTACTCCGATTTCTCAACAAAATGCATCCTAACTTGGCACCTTCTTTGCAAAGTTCTGGCAGGCAGCTACATTGTAATGGACAAGCTGCAATGCCAGCTATGGTAGTGTAGGGAGGGGAAGAGGGTCCACGGTAAGTGTTGCTGATGCAGCTTTTTCCATAGGAGTGCCAACAGCACGGCTATATTAAATTATATAGCACTAAAGCCAGAAGGTCATTAAAATGATTTGAAAATTCCTCTGTTATACAGTTATCTTTATAACTTACTCCTATCTATAGATGGCGGAACTATGACTTTCATTCATGTGCCAACCATATACTACAATAATTATAATACTACACTCATAAAACCCAATTGCTGTGTGCATGTACAGCTCAACTAAAGTTCAGCAGATGGGACTGTGATTATAGCCCCAGCCGCAAGAGGAAAAACTGTGATATTTGGAGTAAAAACTGAGGCTGATGGAGTTGTTATGCTACATGTTCAAAGTGTCATTACAAGCTGGTAATTTATGTTTTGCGTGCTAACTGAGCGGCCTTTCTTGTGTGTGTTAGTTTGAACGACAATGCATTTTTTCATATGGGAGGAAGCAACAAAATAATAGAGTGAAATTAACCAATCAAAATCATGGTAAATAAAAGTCTCTCTCTCTTTCTTTCTTTTTAAGACTCAAGAGGCAGCTGGCACTCTCAGGCTTTGTTATATTGAGGAAAGAGAACAGCAAACTGCATGCAGTATAGAGTCAGTCTCATTGAAACTAATGGCATGAATGATCTCACACTATTGTAGTAAGACGGAGATTTACTGTGCTTAGTAGAGAACCCATATTATGGAGAAAAGCATCGATCTACTTCCACATTTTATTCACATGAACGACAAACAAGTTATTCACTACTATGCAGTCACATTCAATCCCTTAGTGTCTAAGTCACAATGCCTTCCAAGTCCCTCACACTTTACAGCTGTGCAGAGCACCTAGCCAATAACTACTTGTCTCCACTTTACAACTAACAGAAAAGGTTTATTAGCCCCTCTTACTTGACCAGTTTACAGTTTAGACCTCTGTTTGCTGGACAATTTTAGCCACAACTTTTGATTCCTACAATAACATATCCATTAATACAATGTCCCCTCTCTCCCCTTATTTTTCATGGTAGGCATTAGGCAGGTGGAGAGAGAAGCTGTGACTACGTTGACAATTTCACTTCTTTTGTCACATTATGAAATTTCTGTGGCCTGGACATTCTCCTTCCCAGAGCCTGTTGTCTCTGCAAACAGACTGCATGTGAAATCAGCAAGGATAGGCTAAAATAAATGAAGATAGGAAAGGCAAGGAGAGATACTCAGTGCAGCATGGATGCTTTGTTCTTGGCCTTCCTGTATTTATTGACTAATGCCACCTGATACGGTTAAAAAGAAAGGAAAAACCTATAATTTTGTTATCGTAATGGAGGTATCATAGTGGTAATGGTTTCAAAAGAAGGAAAATGCTGGCAAATTGTTTTACTTCTGTTTATATTTCCTTATCATTGGAGAGAGACTTGATAATGGCAAAGGATAGTTGAAAGGTGTGTAGATAAACCACATGCAGAATACTTCTGTGCTTCAATCCCTGATTCTCTACTTTATACCATAGTATCTGTGCAAGTCCTCCTTAACCATAAGAGGATGCTTTTGGTACATGAACTTCGGATGATTGAGAGTCCCTGCCACCGTCCTGCTCATCACTTTCAGCGTAGCCCTCAGGGCAGCAGATTAAGGATCTGACTGGAAAATCTGTGTACTCTACTACCATTCCTGACTATTTTAGTGGTCTTTTGGGAAATGTGCAGTTGATCTATAGAGCATCTGTAAATATGACATCTCAAAATCACCTTTGAGCCCTTGTTTTCAGTCATGTGTACCTGTATTTCAGTTGGTATCATTGTAGCTCCAGTTGTATAAGTTGCGTTGCCTTCATAAACTCTGTTGCACATTCTTTAATTGCATACATTTTCTATAATCTCTAAATATGACACATAAAACACTGCAGAAAAATATTGTTTTCTAAAATGATATCACACCAAATATATCGTTACTTGTTATAATATAATTTATGTTTATTCTTCACTCTCCACTTTCAGGTCAGCCATACTTTTTAGGGAGTATGAGCACACAGTTTTCAAAATGTTGATGTTTAATAACATTAAAGGATTTGTCCCAAAGGTGGCCAAGTCAGGAATGGAATCTCTCTTCTAAACCCCTGCTCTCATTCTTAAAGAGCTTTCCCTTGATCTTCTGTGTCCCCTTGATCCAAACTCTGATTATAGTATGGAATGGATGGAAAAAATACCTTAGTATCCCCAGTGCTATAAGGTAACACTGTGTATGCTGCATTTCTGAGTTTGCCTTTTCAACATATACTTTTGCTTGGTTCTTACATTCCTCTTCTCAAAATGGCATAAAATAACTGCAAGGTCTTGATTATAAAAATAAGAAACTTGCAGTTTTAAAACAGGCTCTCTGCTGGGAGCTGAGTGCAGTAATCTCAGTGTAAGCAAGACAGGCTGTTGAATTTCTTACTTTTAAACATGAGCTTGGCTGATTTGAATTACAAGCAGCACAATTTTGTGATTTGGAAGCCCTGGAGATACATCGGTACTGGAAACGGAGATAGAGGAAAAGAGTTTCCAGTCCCAGGAAAAAAAGGTTGATTGCACAATGGTGTCTCAAATAATTTAATAAAGGAAAATAACCAAAAAGAATTCCTGGGGAATTAGCTCTGGACACATGAAGTGCCTCATGCTTGCCCTTCCTGAGGGAAAGGTGGCTTTGTCATTTTTGCTCTGCAGGAAAGCAATTGTGTTGGAGCTGAGTGTGTTTAGGAATCTAATTTTCAAAAGGATGCCTTCATACCTTTTTGTCTGTGGTTGAGAAAATACATGGGAGCATAAGTTGCTGCAAAAGGAGTTGACTGGGGCATGGTATGGCCTCAGTTTTCAGGCACGGCTTTTATGCTTGGGCCTGTACTCGTATATAATGTATCATTTGTGCCTGGGATTATGCCCACTTTGAAGGTTTAGCTATAAAATGCATGACTTGTTTTTCCTTTTCCTGAGGCTGGACATGCTCAAGAAAATCCAAGCTGATCTTGAAAACAAAGCTAAGCTGTGCACAGGTTTCTAGGAGGTGGCGTACAGGGCATGTATGGCAAACAAACATTCGCCTTCAATTTCACAACAGGTTTCTGAAGTCTGGTTTCCCTTGGGATTTTTTATCTTCCTCTTGTCTCGGTTACTCTGTACTACTATATATTGCTAATTGTAATCCAAATGTAACACAGAAGTCACAATCTGTTAATAGTTTTGTTTCAATCACACAATTACTTTTCCTCCCGTTGTCCAGAAATTTTCTGTGAGTCTTTGTTTTCTCATCTCCACACCTTGGAATTGAAGAAAAATAGGACTGGAAGAAACGTCAAAAGAACTTCTAATCCATCCCTCTGCCCCAAGGCAGGATCAATTATACCTCCATCATTCCTGGCAGATGTTGTCTCTTTTGTTTTTAAAATCTTCCAATGATGGTTATTCCACCATTTTTCAAAGCATTACATTAACTCTTTAAGTTAAAATGAAAAGTCCTGGGGTGTCTGATTTAATTTTAAAGCAGCACTGCAAAGGACTGGATGTAAATGTGCTGTGGAATATGACTTATATAAGGCATAGATTCCCTGTAACCTTTAGGCATGTAACTGAAATTAATCTTTGCAGGGGCTCTATGTAGGACTTAAATTCATTTTTAATGAACTCTGCTATCACAAATCTTTCACAGCTTTTGCTATCCTTTGAAACATGATAGTTCTTGCCATTTGATTACAGAAATTAGTTTAATTTTAAATTGATGCCAAACGTATGATGAAACACAAATATACATTCAGAAAATTTAAATACAAGTTCTTACCCACTCAACATAAACAGATTCCTATTAGATAAATGCTTGTTTATAGGAATGGCCAATTTTATAATTCTAGTCTTACTGAGAAAATTAGCATACCTGTATGCAAGGGTGGTATGTTCTTAGCTTCTGTGTACTTTGTATGTTTTCCATTTATATGGAATCCGTTATTAGAAATGTGCTGTTGCTACAGCACTTACAAGGAAACAACAGTTTCAGTATTTTAAGACCTGTGGGATGGACTGTCAATCTTTTGCAGTTGGCAGATGATACTCCTGGTGATGAGGGTCTTGGGTGTAAATAGTACATTCTGTTAGTTTCTGAAGATGCTGACATTTTATTAATAGAAATATATTAAAATTGTAGCAGATCAGAAATCGGTCACCCTTTGAAGGGGGGAAGTTCCTGGGTTGTGGTTGTTTTGGTTTTTGTGGTTGTTGGTTTGTTTTTTTTTTAAATGCTGAAGAATTAAAGAAAACCCACTTTCTGTGAAACCCTCAGACATGGTAGGGAAGATAACCAGGATTCAGGGCTTTATTTACGGCTTAATGTTATCCAAAATACCTCTAAGGCGGTGCTCAAATGCCTAAGACTTGTATGTATTGCTAAAATTTTACAAAAACATTTTCTGGCTCTCCGTACTGGCAAAAAGTGGAAGAGTAATAACCTCTGTATCCTGTGAACTTGCATACTTGATTATTGGCTCTCTTTTGAAGGTTGCTACAGTTAGCTAGAGGTGATCCCAAATTTTCCATACCCATTCCTCTTGCTTTCTTTTACAGGGTGTTTTCTGTTTTCCTAAAATTACACTCATGTTAATTCTTTTTTTTTTTTAGAAACTCTTTATTCTCATTCTGTGCTCTGAAATGAGTGTACTGGCTTGCCCCAGGACAGCCTTCCATTCACAATCTTGCTAATGCTGGAGTTACCCGAGCCAGGTGAAGAACAGAAAGTCTTCTCTGGAGAAATGGGTGGGACATGCATAGACTGGGACAGCCAGGGGCTCTGAAGCTCCTCTTAGCTAACAAGGTAGGTTTACTCCAGTGTCTGCTAATCATCAGCTGGGAGAGTCCAGGAGGTCACCTGAAATCCATATGCCCCTTTGCTGTTGTTCTCCCTCTAAGAGCTCTGAGTGTGTTAATGGTGCCTCAGCCGTAGACAAAAGGAGGAGGAGAGATAAGAAGAGCGCAGGGGTATTATTCAATATGGCAGTACACGTGTGACTTGTTTTCTCAGGCTATCACTTAGCACTCATGCTATGATACTGTGCAGGAGGGTTCCTTGGATGGACAGTAACCAAGCAGCACTAGCTTGGAAAGCAACAGATACCTCGATTCCTCTTGTTTTTTTTTTTTTGGTTCATGAACCAGAACAAGCTCCTTTTGGCTACATAGTGAGAATGGACCCTCAAAGCATGACTCTCCAGTTATTCTTCTCTCTCATGATACAGTCCTGTGTTTAATATCACTTCCAGCTAACCTTCATAAAAATTTATCTATGTTTGCAGAGGAGTAGGAAGAAGAGATTTTGCTAAGATATAAAATGCATTTGATGTGCTAAAAGAGTGAAAAACTCTACAAGCAAAGAGTGTTGACATATCTTATCTCAGTTGTCAGAAGTGACTTGTGAAATACAGTGAGATGAAGTCCATGCTCTACATATGGACAGTACAAGCATTTCTTGAGCTTATTCTAACTTCATTAGGCAGCCTTCAGACTCACAAAAGGCGCTTGCCATGACAAATGTAAGTAAATTCTTCCTTGTCTTTCAACTTTTTTGCTTTGTTATTTCTTTCCTCTCAACATCCCTATTCTCCTGTTCTACCTAACTTTCAGACAGCCCGATGTTGTTGCCTTTCCGTACCTGTAATGGCTGTAACCTAACAGGGAAACGAAGTGGTATCTTTTAACACCCATGGTTTGTTGTTATTTCTGTCTTTTTCCCTTAAAGAGTTAGGGAGCATCTGAACACAGACACAGTACCCTTTCCACATGCTATCTAAGGATGGAAAAGCGGTTGAAAGGACAGTGAATTGAGGGGAAGTAAAGTGATACAGAAACTAACAAACTGTTAGGTAGGCACGCAAGCGTAAAGCTGAAGTTATGCCAGTGCCAGTTAATGAGTTTCTAATAAGGTATGCAGATGGTATCCAGGAGGGCTGTGCCTGCAGGGAGCGTAGGTCCTAATATGCATCAGCAGCTTCATGAAAGAAGATGCAAAAACATTTGTGTGACAAATAGATTGTTAAACTTGGTGCTGCTGTTGGAGAAAGAGCTCCTTTACTTCCATCATTTAATTAAAAATGTTCCACTTGGGTAGTTTGTTCTACATAGGAAGCTCGTTTTACATACGTAGTTTTTGCTGTGGGCTTTAAGATGTAAGATATTGGCCTCACTGCATGTGATAACATTGCATCAACAACGAGCCTGTTCTCCAGTGTGCCCAGGCAGATCTTTCATTCAGGACAAAGGAAGTGTGGTTTGTGTTAAAGATATAGTTCAACTTTCATAATAAAGCAAGTTGTGAATGATGAATGAAAGCACTTATTGAGCTGAAAGTGCACACACCAGATTGAGCAATGTTGATCTTTGTGCAACAATCAGCTGAGTAAGAGAAAGCAGGGACTGTCTCAGCTTGACCTTCATTTTATACTTTTTTTAGCTGCAAATTAATGTTTCCAATTCTTCGGCAAATGACAGCTGAAATTTTGCCTGTTCCTTACCTGACGGTGCAAAAAAGGTAGATATGCAAATTGCACTCACATAAGGGAAGGCCAGTCTTCTGCCAATATAAGCAATAAAGTCCCGTTGTATAAATTGTTATGCAATCAACATATGCAATTATTCACATTGGTAGTTTAGAGGGAAAGATTCCATACTCCCTGGCTGACTCTGAGCCATTTCTCCTCCCTCTTCTCCCCCCTCCCCAATTATTTTTTTTTCCTACAAAATCAAACACTGTCTTTTTAGTAGCTTATTTACCATGAAGAAATACCTTGATTGGAATTAAAGCTGAATCAGATTTTAATTTACAAGGAGTGTTTGAAGCAGATTTTCAAATGGCATAGCAACACAAAGGTAATTCACAGAGGCGTGTGTTTAAAATAAGGGGCTAGTTTATAGGAAAATCCGGAATGTGGGCCGGAACGTGTTCCAGAATTCCACCCTCTTGTCCTGGCTACACAAACAATGTGACCGAGGCCTGCCAAGAGTTGTCATGTTTAAACAGAGAGAAGGAAAGTGGCAAGAATTCCCTCGGCACCATAATCCCTCCAGCCTCGTTACTTAGCACTTTTAACAGAAAGGCGGATACAGGAAGCAAGAATAAGACATAGCACGCTCCATCCCTTCTCTCCAATAAACACTGCTTAGAATCCTATCTAATCTGGGAGAACAAACATTTTCAAGGCTTTCCTCTGAACATTTGATCACAGTGACTAGAGCTGTTCATTTTCATTATTATATTTTTTTAGCCCTATCCACTTTTCCACTAAATGCTGCAGCTTTGCGCTTCTTGCACTCCAAGACGTAACTCAAAAACTAAATCTTGGGGTCTTTAGTCAGGTGAAATTCTATGAACTTTAGAGGATATTGGCTTCAGGAAAAACTACTAGGCTGGGCATTGTAACTGCTGCTGAGTTAACAATTACGGAAAGAGTTAAAGAGCCTATCGCTAGGGTGATGGCTGTTGCATAAGGGAGTCTTAACCTATGTTGAGCGAAATTCCTCACAAGGCAATTTGAACTGATGGGCTTTTATAACCACCCAGTCAGAGATGAATGCATAATGCACTGGCACAAAAAGGTCCATCCCACCCAGAGGTTGGCAGGTATCCCTGTGTTTTGAGGTAACCAATTTTTATGAACTGTCTGCCTCGTGTAATTGACATGAAAGGAATGGTTTTATGGTCCCTTTTAAAAGTTTTTGCAGGTAGATTGGCTGCCCTTTAGCATTATGAAAACCGCGTTTGGGGGATGTAGCAGGAATTCTTTTTATGGGCTGTGGCAGTGAGTGGCTGAAGGTTGAGAAGGTTTGACGTTTTCCTTTTAATGCTCTCCAAAAGGATGCATGCCACATCAAACTGCCCCGTTTTCCCACCTATATGGCAGCTTTGCCACCCACCACGTCCTTCACAAAATTTTCATCTGTGTTTTCCATTAATAATGTCAAGTTCCTCTTCAGACAGGGATGTGCTGAAGGGTCATAATACTTATGTAGGCAGAAGTTATTAATACAGAGTCTCTCTTGAGAATGAGCACAGAGCTTCAAATTCACGTACAGAAGAGCAGATCTTTCTCTCTCATTTGTATTTGCCTCAATTATGTGTGTCTTCACTCTTGCCTGAGGCCCTGAGGTTGTTGCTATCTTCTAAACATTCGCCTTTCTACTGCTACTTTTTAATGGGAATACAGGAGGCTGGGGAAATCTGGGTCTGTGATAGCTTTTACTCTAGGCTTATTGTTAGAACAGGTACTTTTGTCTTTGGTTTTTTTCACCTATAAACTGAGAAAAGTAGTGGCCAGCTTCCCAAAAGCTATTGTTAGACTTAAGCAACTAATGCTGTAAATTATGAAAGACACGGAATATGCTAAGTGTTGCACAGCTGTTCATGTCCAGGCCAGGTTTTTCAAGGAGCTGAGTGCTCAGCGGTTGTTGTCGACTTCCAGTTCAACTCCTAAAGGAAATGCCAAAATAATCAAAACTTCTGCTGGAGGCCTAGTGCTTCAGGAAATCTAGTCATCTGATTTGGAGATGCACGTGGGCAATTGAGTTCTTCTGAATATCTGGCCCCTAACGGCTATGTTTAAGGTTGGCACATCCTTCTTGCACAACTGGCATATTAAATACTTTGAAAGGCTCTGCTTTCATTTTATCCTGAAAAACAGTGTTTAAAACACAAGCCTTGAAATATGTTTCCTGCTCATTTTGCTCTCTGGGAGACCAAAGCCTCCTCTTTATGAACTGAACAGGCAATTACAGCCTGCAATTCCCCACTGGGTTCTACCAATACGCCTGCATCCTCACCTGGAGGGTAGGAAGTAGTTTGTTCTTTATGCCCAATCAGTCCTTGGCCTCTCTCCCCAGCTATCAAGCAGCAGTTTTTCTCATGCAATATTGCCAACTAGTAACCAAATTGAAGCAATTAAAAGGCTTTGCACATGTATCGTATGCTAATTACTTCAGATTGTCAAGTGAAAGTCTCCAGAACCCATTAACAACATTTTGAACTAGTTCATACTCCTCAAAAAAACTTCAAAGTCTTTTGGTGGGTAATTGATGTGTCTTAGTCTTCCCCTTTTAAAATCAAAGCACAGAACAGTGTTGTATGGCTACTGTCATAAGCATTTGAAAACTAGTTGCCATGAAGAACTCACTCTCTCTCTGGTCTATTTACAAGCAAACACTGTTCCAAAGGATCAGATATTTTTTTTCTTCTCAGTTTTGCCATTGTAAATGGAAGAAGTCAGAGGAATATATAACATGGAACTGTAACCACTAGTAGACTCTTGCTTGTATTAGCTCTGAAGTTGTTTGTGGTTGTTTTGTTTTGGAGAAATGTATGTTCCAAGTGATCAAACCCTCCAATACTTGCTAGGAAGGGCCTTTTGTTACGCCTGTCCTTAGCTGTGAAAGCACTTAATGCTTTCACAGAAATCATCTATAAGAATAAGCTATGAAAGCTATGACTGATGCTGAGAGAGGAGAACAAGTTAAACTTGTTCTTCAGAACTCCCCCACTCTTCTGGGAACTGAGGACCATTGCATAATATATAGTAAGATATCTAGTAGTATATAAGCTGCTGGATTACCTAGATACAAAGGAATGAAAGGATCTCCTATCCCTTTTTGTTTTTTAATTTCTTGTATTCTAACACACATTTTTTGAGAGATATTTATATGGATTAGATTGACTTGCCAGTCCTTTGGCAAGAGTGTTTTGTCCTATATTTAATCTTCCTTAAAACTACTCAAATTGTTGTACTAGGCATGCCTGTTACATTCATTTTGAGTGCAGAGAAAAGGGCAGCTGCTTCAACAGTTGTCTTTTCTGTTACAGTCTTATCAGAGGAGCTATAAAACCATGGATGTCTTTTTCTGTATGCACGATTTTATAATCATGAATAATCTCTGCGTTGCACTGATTCCTGGGAATATGAAAATTGCCACTATAGGGCTCGGTGTTGTCAAAAGGGCATGTGTGTACATGCGTGCCCAGGCACGTGGTTAGACTGGAGAGAGTCGCTGCAAATACACCTAATAAGTTTTCCTGTATACATAATATGTCCTTTAGGTGGTGCCATTGTGTTTTTTTAAGATAAGACTGCACACTCGAGAAAGTGTAAGGCACTGTAACAGAAAGGATGCAGTGCACAATACATCCTTATACCCTAAGTGACTCGGAAACATCTGAGTGTACACAGCCATCCCCATGTACAGGATGTAATGTCGCTAGAGTAAATATAGAGCTGCTGGTGTCAACAATGAAGAAAGCAAAAGCTAAAAGAAGAATGGCAACTTGAAATAGCCAGGAATCTTTTCTGGAAAAGCTTTCTCAGACACGGTTCAGCTTTTAAACACTAATGTCAGTGAGAAATGACAAGTGAAAAAACAGTAAGAAATGTAGTTATTAGCCGTGGCTGTGATCCACAGAGGCTGGATTTGAACTGCCAGGCAATGCTAAACCTATCCAAAAAGTAGTGTTTGGATATGTCAGTTGGGTTCACGTGGCTCTTGGTTGATGATGAATCATGAGGAATCCTAGAAACATGCACAGAGAAATGTCTTGGGTGGGTCTCAAAGCAAAAGTGAAATCTATTTTGTCCATATTTTGTTGCTAAGCAGGCAGTGTTGCCTCATAGCAGGGGCAGGGGAAGGAGTAGGGGAAAGTAGGAGACCAAGTGCCTGGTCTCATGGCTCTGGATGGCCAGTTGCTCACTGTGCTTTTTTTAATACATCTTCTAAATTCTCTGTGCTTCAGTTTGAAGCAGCGTAGTTGGGCTTAACGATCTAGTGCGTTTTAGGTGCCTTGAGAGAATGTTGGATTAATGGGATCACATCCATACAAAGCATTGCTGCTGTTGTTTACATATTGTTTATCTTATGTTTTCTTAAAAATCAAGGCACCCTCTGTCCCATGTTTTCTCACTACATACAGGTCAGAAAAGCACAAAAGTACTGTATGTCTGAAACATTTCCAGCAGCTTCCCTGGACCTGCTTCCAAAGCTCATTGAAATCTTGTTAACAGAACACTCTACCTCCCTCTGATACCTCACACTGCAAAACAGCTTTGAAGGCCTAGACTGAATAATGAAGGAAACAAGGGCATCTGGGGTCCATTATTTACCCCATTTCATAAGGCGCTTCTACAAAGTCTGCTGCCTGCCTTTTCAGATCCATGACAGAAATAAATACAAAGCCTGGAAAGAGCGAGCAAGTCAGAGTTGTCTGCTGCCCTCTCCACTGCCCCCCTCCCCTTTTCTTCCTGTTTCACAGGACACATTTGTTTCATCTCAGCTAAATGTAGTTCTCTTTCTGCCCAAGACACTTGTTCTTTCCCCTTCACAGATTGTTTATTCCAAGGAACTCCTTTTTGCTTGGGAAGACATCTCAAACACCTTTGGGTGTTTCTAAAGGAGACCAACCGGTGTGAAGCTACGCAGAGATTATTTTTTTTTAATTTATTTTTTTCCTTGTCAAACTGACGAGGACTCGAAGACTTGAAATGTGATTATGGCTGTGTTAGGAAAACACATGTGAAATGTCAGTAAAGTGATTCCCATCTCAGTGTCCTAATTCACAGGAGGGTATTTTAATGTAATGGGAGTAATATGAAATGTTAATGCATCCAAAAGGCTGGAGCTGTCGCAGAAGGAACAAGTTGTGGAAATTTTTGTAAATTCTAGAGCGCCTGAGCATTTTTAAAAGGGCTTGCCCAAGATGCCTCTACACATCTTGTGAAAATAAACCCTCTGCAAAGCTGGCTTTCCAGTGAAAGTCTTTCAGAATGCTCAGTCAACACTAGAGCACTTTCTCTAGGCACTTAGCATGTCTAGTATAGGTAAGGTATCTGGGTGGTTACACGGTCACAAAGGAACTGTAAATTACAAACAAAATATTTGTGAAATTAGTTTTCTTTAATCCCATCCCCCCTTCCCCCCCCCCCCCCCCAGATGGTAATTCATACTAATTTGTTAGCTGCCACAGTTTGATGTAGTTGTCTGTATAAATATTTGCACCTGTGGTTTCGATCCACAAACTTTCAAGGGATTATTGAGGGGGGCAACTATTTGCGAGCTAAACCCTGCCCTTATTAAAGTCCTTTGCAAGAGCTCTCGCTGAAGTTCCATAGATTTTTTTTTTTTTCATTTACCTAGATAGGACATCTCCTTTACACGCTTCCACTTTGAATTAGTTGAACTTGACTGTTCCAGATTAAGTAAATGAATGTCTGCAATCCATCTGAAATGGACTTTTCCTTTTGCATTCAGAAATTGCAATAATGTTATTAATGTGTCAAAAAAAGATGGAAAAAAATAGAAGAGCTTTGGATAAGTAGTTGTTTAGTAAGCTCCTAAAACTAGTTTCAATAATAATTTATTTGTCCTGAATGAGGGTTCAGGTCTAAAGAAGAAGCCTAGATTGTGCACATCCTGAATTTTAGGGCTGCTACAGCCTCTGCTGTTTAGTCGCAGCCATTCAAGCCATTTTCGAAATGGGATAAGGTTTGTGTTTCAATCTCCCTGCCTATTGTTCAAGGAGTAAATAATCTTGTGTTCTTTAGGCTGGGATCAACTTTACTAGACCTTACGTGCCTGAAACATCATCCAGAATTAATCTCTGAGGTGCAGAGGCTACCACTGATTTCTTTTAAGTGCACAAAGCTGCTTCCTGGTTATATTTATAAAACTAACGGGTGAGGTTTTTTTCCTCTTGGAGAAAACGATAAATCTCAGAGTTCACCAGCATGTGTTTCACGGGCAGTTACCAACCTGTGATCATGTGCATATCATCTAAATAAGAGACAGAAAAATCTCCCAGAAACAGCATGAGTACCATTTATCTTTCTACCATAATAATTTTAGGTTTAGCCAACAAAGTATCTCACAGGATATTTAGCTGACAGCCCACACCACCAGCCTCTGCTGAATCATCGTCATATTACATGTGCCATTCCTTTTTCTTTTTTTTTTTTTCAGTATTAGAGAGCACGTTGCTTTGCCACTGAAGTAACTGCCAGGCAAAATAATGAGTCATTCCTTTTAAAAAGCAAACTGAAAATTTATGTTTAATTCAACCATAGCATCTCATAGTTGGCTCTCAAGCCTCTGAGGTGCTACATAAAGATTTACCTGTTTTCAGCAATGTGCTTCCCACCAGTCACTGTTTCTTTATAACAACAAGCCCCAAAGAGAACCCAAAAAAGGTAACGCTTTCTGCCAAACAGTACTCCACATTCTGCTGCCTCGGTTTCTTGCACAGGCAAGAGAGAAGTGAAAGATTACCAAATACCTGTTCTTAATCAAAAGCTTTTTGTTGTACCTTTGCTACTATTTTGGAGGTATGTGGGAAGCCTATTCATGTGAGCAATGCGAGGTGGTTTGAAGACACTGTTATTCCATTTCTTGCCACAGATGTTAGAAGAATGGCCCAGGCCGCACAGGTTAAAATGGGTTAAAAATGAGCACTCACAGGTTAGCACGGTTGACTTGGACGGGGTACAGAGGACTATAATATTCCATGTTCTGATTGCAACCTCCTTTCGTATTTGCAGGGAGATTTTCCTCATTTTCACCATATTTCTTATGGAGTAAGAAGGGTATATGAAAACCAGTTAGTGGTTATATGCAAAGCTCTGTGGAAATGCCAGGCATCATCCCCTTGATCAAAACCTGGTGGATAGCACAGGCAGTTAAATCAAGAAGGTGGTGGCAGTCTAGCTCTAATTACGTACTTCTCACTGGTCTGACTTCTACATACCTCCTGGGGTACAGCACTTGTCTGTTAGGCTGAAACCATGTGGTGGTGAGTACCGCATGCTATTATCTGCTTTGCAGGCACTACTGTGTTATTGCCTGGTAACTGCAGTTGCTAGACTTTGAAACCAGTAGGTTAACTAACTCTCGAGGGAGCTAAGGGTATATGGTATCCTGCTGTCTCACAGCTTTGGAGCTATTAAGCGTACATATGCTATGTTCTATATTAGCCTGAATTTCCCTGCAGC
Source organism: Phalacrocorax aristotelis (assembly GCF_949628215.1). Lineage (NCBI taxonomy): Eukaryota > Metazoa > Chordata > Aves > Suliformes > Phalacrocoracidae > Phalacrocorax > Phalacrocorax aristotelis. The sequence goes on from NC_134280.1 coordinate 67,398,184, forward strand.
TCACAGCCTTGGCTTGTTTTTCATTGCGTGGTTCCTCTCACATTAGTTCCCTGGGCTTTTTGTCCATTTACTCTCAGTTTCTGAAATAACTTGGTATTTCTCGCCGGATTTCAGTAGGATCCTTGCTTCTTTCCTTACACTTGCTACTGTCCTTCTTGTCCACTGTCTGTTTGTTTTTTTCTTTCTGCTCTATTCATTTTAAATGAACTTCATAGTTTTTGCAGTTTGAGCCTGCTTTGCAGAAAAGAGTGTAACAGGCTACTGACAAAGGCCCTGAGAGTTGGACAGTTTTCAGTCGTGTCAGTAACTTGTTCTGATTAACTATAGGATGTAAAATGAGTGAAGAATAGGTACAGCCCTAAAATGTTATGACAATTACCTGTCTTGCTTTGAGGTCCTCGGGTAGGAACAGCAACACTATTGATTACTATGGGCAGAGAACGCTGCTAAGAACTCATCTAAATCCCAGCTTTCGGAATTAATCCTCCCTGTGGTGTAGTTAAATTGTTCAATCTATTAGTCTCATTTTTCTTCCATGTTAAATGGAGGTAATACTAATTGCTTAGTTATCTCATGGAGTGTTGTGGGGGCTAATTAGTGCTTGGAAATGAAAAGATATTGTTTAAACACCACAGGGACCAAGAGACGAAACAGTGAAATTGGCTGGATTCATCCCAAAAGTGATGGCTCCATCACATTTACCTACATGTTTTTCTGTGTCCTTTCATCTTGACTTGTCAGCTTGCTTACAAATCTCGGTACGCACCAATACAGGTGGGTGGAAGGTGGGGGGAGAACTGGGGAAAATTTAGTGGGGTGGGTAAAAGAAGAAAGGAAGAGCTTAGTCACCTGTCAAATTAGTAATACCCAGTGCGGTTTGAACTGTTGTACATCCTCCTCCTTTCACAGCACACCTGATTTGACCCTGCCATGGTGATATGTGGGTTTGGTTTTTTTTTTAAAAAAAAAAAGAAAAGAAAAATTAGAAGCTGCAACAATGACACAAGCTGTTACTGGAGCCATTTATAAATTTCTCTTGTCCTTCTGCATAATCTGCCTGCCCCTTCCCTTTTACCTTAACCTTCTGCACCTTTCCTAGCCACATGTACGTTACCCTGTCCTTACAGTTTCCCTACCCTCTTGTCCATGTCCTATTCTTCGTCCTCCTTATAGCATTTTCCACTTCCAAGCTACAGGTTTATCTTGTCTCTCCTATCATCCTACATGTCCTTATGCCTCCGTTTCCCATTTTCTTGGCAGAGTTATTTAGTGTTATGTATTCATTGTGCACCCCCCGATCTGCTCTTTGCCCAGTGGTTCAGGCTTGCCAAGATAGCGTCTGATTATTGCAGACTTTGAGATATTGGATGCAGGATTAGCTAGATGGCTGAATGATTAATGAACCAGGCTCACAACCACATCTTGTTAAGACTGAGTTTATCAAATCCATAAGGGAGCTGCTCAAATCCACTGTTGTGGATCATTTTTCCTTCCTCAAAACAAAACAAAACCCCAACAAAAAAAAAAAATTAAAAAAAACCAAACCACAAAACAAAACACATACGAAAAAGTCCCCACCAACACAAACCAAAAAAGCCAAACCTCTCCCCTTGTTGCTAAAATATTTATTACCTGGTGACATCCTACCTGGACTCTTGTGTCTTCTTGGTGTGCTTTAATGGCCAGTTTCATCACCATGGCTGTGTCCCCCTCTCGAATTATTGTGATTTTTTTGCTCATCTTTACCACAGAAACACCTACAATATCTTGGTCTAGTTATGGCCATTTCTGGTGACCTTTCAGACCTACTCAGGCCTGTTTCATCGCTTTCCCTTTTGCTGTGGTCGCCCTCTCCGCTTTCAACCCTCCTCCTAGTGCCTGTCATGGCTCACAGCTGCCTTGTCCCTTCTCTGTAAAATTTCTCTTTTTCTTAATGCTGCCTTGGAACCAATACCTTTTTCAATTTTTTCCCTCCCATTTCATTACTCACCAGTAATCTCCATAGGCTTCTTTCTCCAAATTCCTGTGGCGTGACCTGTCTTTTATTCTGTAATAAACTCTTGCTCATGTAAGTGGTTCTAGTAAATGTCATCTCCACAAACTGCAAAGTCCTGATGCAAAGAACTGATTTTGCAACATGTATGCACGTATAAAGTGCCTGTGTACATCACTGGCAGGTCCTGGCCTGTATAATGTTGTTAAATACATGGGCCTAAGCATCGCCTTACGCCTGCCCATCAGCTATGATTCCTGTGAGCATTTAGTAACGGTCTGAATTCATCACATGTGGAAATGCTCTTTAGTTCTAAGGTCTTTGTCCTGGTTGTCTATGCTTAAGGTAACATATTCTTAACTGTGTGAAAGGAACCATAAATTCAATCGTGTTACCATCATCAACCTTTTAGCTTCCTCAATATACTTGTACAAAGATGGTGTGCGGAATAAAGAGAGGCTATAGGATAATTATGGACCAGTAATGATGAGAGCACCAACTCACACAGGTCAGAGTCCCTGTAAATCCCCGGGGGGAATCATGTAGATGCTCAGCAGCGTGGGGAAGATTGCACACAGCAACCGAATATCATAACGTGAAACAATACCTGTATGTGCAAGCTGTGAAGTGTTACAAATAGTTGTATTATACCTAACAGCAGTTACCTGCAGCGAGGTGGAATCTTGTGTCCGTAATGAGTTTAAGCAGGTATGTGTAGTAGGCAGGTGTTTTCCTATAGGCACATCTCACATGCAAGCATGTGTTACTAGATGTACCACAGATCTGACATTCTTCTTAGTGAACTTGGGAGAAGAATGAGGTGGAAAAGGGAGGGGGAGCAGAAACCAATCAAAGAAAGCAATACTTTTTATCAATCATATTTGATGCTATTCTTTCTCTCTCTTTCATCGCTTTGATCTCTCAAATAAAACTGATACTTTGGCCACTTTCCAAACTCTTAGCTTTGCAGTCTGAGAGGGCTCTGGGTTAGCTGCTGAGGGTATGTGTTTGCAATTATGCATTTGAAAGTATTTTCCCCTCCGCTGAGATAACATTCTTTTTGTGTTACCACACACTTCTGCTGTCTCGTTTTTCTTCTCCCATGGCACTGCAGGCTGAAAGGCCTCACTGCATTCCCCCTCCTCCCCCGATCTTTGCAACTGATATCTGAATAAAATACTTTACTCTGCTGGTATTTAACCTGCTGAGCCTTTCACTTTCTAGCTGTGAAACAGACAAAAAGGGTATCGTGCAGAAACATCCTGGCAGTTTCATTTCTTAATATGCCTCCAAGGTAAGGCGAGATTGAGCAGGGGTGGGAAAATTTATACTGATGTTAAGGATCTTCAGCGTTTTATTTATAGATTAACATTCACTGGGAACAGCTTTACATTTAATTTTCCAACAAATATTTTTCCATACAAGAGAACAAATTTGGAATGTTGTTTATCTCTGGCTGTAGTTCAGTGGATCAAGTTTGTAGTAATAATGATCTGTCTTATATAGGATAGATAGTTTGGTTTGTGTTTTTTGAGTTGATAAATTTTGGCTTCACATTACTGAATATACGGAATTATGTCAATTAGTAGCGTAAGGAAGATAGGCTTTTCTGTATTCCCTGACAAACAGCCAAGTTTCTTGAGTGGAATAGCAGAATTCTGTGTGACCCTGTGAGCCCTTTGCACTGCAACCTGTTCTACCACCCTTGATTTGTCTGACCTTGGACTTGCTCATCGCAGCCCAAGAAGGAGATACTATTTCTTCAAAAAACATATTGCATTCAGTATCAACAAGAAACCTTCTACACATGTAATTTAAACCTTATATATGGAGTCCAGCATTCGATAGGCTTAAAGTGATTGGGGTCAATAAGAATGTGAACACTACTATCTTAGGTCCAATGTAGCATATTTCATTCTAAGTCCCTGTGAAAATCAAACATGTGGGGTCCAATCCTATGATAATCCTTCCCTCCCACTGACTTCGAAAGTTGGTTATACGCACTCTCTCCCTTTCGTACATGTGTGTGAGCTTGCAGCCACATGCACCCACACGTGGGATTTTAAAAGAGTAGCTGCCTCAGTAAGAGATGTGTCCTGTTTGTTTCTGTCTAGCAGAAAGGAATCCTGTAGGATGGTGCTTGGAGAGGAGAATTGTTCCTGGTGCTTAGCACTGAAACGCCCGAGCGTTTCCTGGTTCGGCTAAAGCTGGAAACTTTTAGAAATCTTTCTACTTCTTAATAGGAAGCAAGGAAGATTTTTGCAGGCCTTGCAGATACCTTCGACAGGATATAGACTTCTCCATTCTTTCATTTTGTGAAGAACTGGCAGGGGATGTTGAAGTACTGGGTGAAATAAAACTGCCAGTCCAGATGAAGTTCCCAGCTAAATACCCCTGATGTTAATGGCAATGTATATACTAAGTGAAGGCAGAATTCTATAAAACTAAGGCCTAATGTCAAAACCTTATGCTAATCATTCCCAAGTTTGTTTTTTGATCATGATCAACTCAATGCTCTTCAGCGATGCATATATACCCTCACATCAAACTTTACACTGAAACCTTATAAAGGACGTAAATCTTCTTGGTTCAAGGCAGGTCTGCAGACCAGCTTGGCATAAAGATTATTCACGTAATAGTCTTCATGACTTGGACCCAAACCCAGTAATTTAGGGTGGAAAAGTCAGAAAATAAAATGGCAAAGTTAACTCTGAAGTATTTGTAGGACATGGAAATGGCAGTTAATTAAAGCATAAACGTTTTCCTGATCATCTTTCTTCTACTGTTACATCTGAGTTGTGACATGCTTCATCTTATGCTAACTTCTTATAATTCTTATCTAGCTGAGTAAGATGAATCTCTATCTAGTCAAAAAGGCACTTCAGAGAAGTAAGGACGATCTGACTGGGGCCTTGGTGCCTGATCTTTGTGAGGTGCAGAATGTGTTCAGCAGCCACTGATACTCATGGGAACATATCGTGTTTCTACTGAAGTCCAAAGTTGGTCCTAATTGCCTTAAGGGGAGCACAAGGCTGAAAGGGAATCAACAGTGTTGAGTGCTTGGCAGCATCTGATCCTAAAAGGTAAGCTTTTTGTGGGCAAATATCTCCTGTTTTCCATGTCACTCAGTCTTGGCTGAAAATGCAATACTGGATGAGGAACTAGCTCTACAACTACCAGCCATTTTGAATTCATATTTCGCAGGGCTGGTTAGTCACATCTGCTAAAAGGCTTAGACTAGCTTTGCTGTAAATTGGTGTAGTCAAAGGAGTTGCACCGGCTTACACGAATGAAGGATCTGTCCTCTTGCATGAGCCTGCAGCCTATTTCCGCTTGATCTCAGCACCGCTGCAGTTGTATTTACGGTATGCCACATGATAAAGGACACGATGTTGGGTATCACTGAGCCTCCCCTCCCCCTGTTTCTGACTAATGTCTTTTCAGTGTGGGAGCAGAATCCTGATACGCGTGACACAAGCAGAGTACGTGGGAATTAGTTCCATTAAAGCCATGCCATATGGCTCGCAGGGTGCTCTGTGATACCACTGTGCTCCTTGACAGTCTTTCCCTATGGATGGGATCAGCGCATATTCCCTGATTTGCACTCTTTTTTTTAGCGTATCAAACAGGGACAGACTTTTAATTAAAAATGACATCATCATGCTGCTGCTGCTAGCTCGTTGCAGGCAGTCCACATATTAATGCTGCTTGTTTCAGTTTTCAATGATCCTATTATGAATTGTAACCTCATTACACAAACCTTGCTATACAGTGGAATTTCAAATGGGGTTTTGTGGTTTTTAGAACTTAAACAGCTAGAATAAGCACAAAGGCAGTTGCGGTCAGGCAGCTTCCTCTCTTACCACAGCAGTTGTGGAGATGCCATTCCAGTGACCACTGTTTCTACAATGAGTCAGTTTCATTTTTAACAATCTGACTCAGTTCTCTTCAAAGGGGGCAGCATGTTATTTCTGCATGATTTTTGTGTGCATGACTCTTGTACAAAGGGGTCAGTGCCAACTTAACCCTTTGGGACCTAGCCTCCAGGAGCAGCCTGGATTCTCCCGCTTGTGAGGAGGTGCGCTCCTTACACGCCGCAGAATTTGGACAGCTGGGCATACATCTGTTTTGCCAAACATGCCCTATGTTTTCAGCCATCAGAAAAGCATAGCTACTTCCACTCTAGGTGAGCACCACTGCACCGTGCAGCCTTTGCCGGAAGCTCTTGCAAGGAGACAGAGGTTAAACTGTTTCCTTTTTGAAATGAAAGCATGAAATAAAAGTGCATAGATGCCCCAAAAAGTGTAAAGAAAAATAAAATTAATTAAGCTAGCCAGTAGCAAGAAGGGGTCCAGTTGTTTCTGTGCATGGTGTGTTATGAATCTGCAAACCCCTGCCAATAACTGCCAGTCACCTTCTAGAATCAGTGATTAAGTAAACAGGAGTTTGTGGAAGTTCAAGCTTTACCCAAAACTCAGCTGCAAGCTCTTATAGCTCATTCATGTAAATTTTACAAACAAGGAATGCAGCAGTTTTCAACATTAATGAAATATAAGAACGTCTTTTTCGTTCCCTATGACTCACAGTTTCGTTTTGAAGTTTTTGAGCTTCTCTTAAGGTTATGGAGTGGTCAAGCGAAGCGGAACAGGGTTTTTGAAATCAGGAAGCCTGGGCGCTGTTTCATTCAGAAAAAAAAAAGGACAGAGAGAGGGAGGGAGGAAAAAAAGCCCTATTCCTGTGTTTGATTGAAAAATAAAACTGCTGCTCTCAGTGAACCTTTGAAGTCCCCCAGCCCAGTAATTGTTTCACGACATTTGCAGCTTGAGGCAGCAAGAATGTTTGTGGTTGTTTTAAAGGCATCTGAGTGTGGATTCCATATGGTTTATTTTTATTTTGGTTTTTTCTAATTTTTTTCTTCCCCACTTGGAGCCTCAAGTTCTTGCTTATTGCCCGATACCCAGTCCCAGCCTACTCTGTTTCTGCATGAACTGTTTGTGAAAGAACTGAGTGGATGCATTGTAGCCCCAAGATTCAAGCGTGCTTAATTCAGACAAAAATCTGTGAGTGCCTGTTGAGGCAATAGTTGATTTTAGTCGTGCTTTATCGATACTATATTTGGAGTGTGGCTTACTAAACAGTGTACAGTTTGCTTTCCTGAACAAAAGACCTCTTCATATGGCCTATACTTAGAGCATGATACTCCAAATGCTTGCTATAGAGCATAGTGCTTGCTGTCATGCTTTCAATAGGTAGTTTGCAGTAGGCCTGATAGTAAGCCATTGGAGTCAAATAAAGGGCCTGATTCACCACTGTGTTCCTCCCGTCTTAAAGCAGTGAAACTGTTTTGTTCAGCAGAACAAGCTGAATCTCATCCAAAAATTCTGAAAATATGTACTATAGAAACCAAAGAAATCTAAATTCACTTTAAGGCATACAAACTTGGAAGTGTCAAGCATGCTTGCAACACCCCCTCGCCTCCCCCCTCGCACAAGACTGCCCATTATATACAATATAATAGGTAACACTATATACGTATTGACAGGGTCCTGTCCAGAGCCTATTAACAAATGACGGTTTCCAAGTTGTCTTTTTTACTTTGCAAGACAAAATGTAGGAGTAAGTTATAATCAGCCAAATGCAGAGTTGTAGCTTGGGTGGTAGTTATCTTTGATAACAGTGGAACTCCTTCAATTACAATTGGAAGTTATATTGAAGACCAGCATTAACCTTCTAGTCCAGCATGGAACCAGTTGTAGTGACAGGAAACGAACCTAGCGTGTTCTGAAGAGGGAGTCAAACTAGAAGGCACTACATGCTTCATCCAGAGCAGTCCCTCACTTCCCTGAAGTGACTAAATGACTTCCAGCTCTTAGAGTCTGATCAGCTTATGTGTGTAGTTACAGTGTTCTCGCTGGGGTGATACCAGTCCGTGGGGTCTGAGAGCAGTTAGTACGCAGGCTTTAATCCGAGACCTGTAAATGAAGGCTATGTCTATGTTAGTGTGTAGTGCAACATGATCGGAGCAGATCTACAGAGCAGAACAGCTGGTGCTGAGAACCAAGCTGCCCACGTTGCAGGCGTTTGACTTTGGACTGGCTACGGGTGGGACCAGTATTGTGGGCTAAATATCCACTCTTTTGGTTGGAGAGTATTAATGCCCTTCCAGTTTTGTTTTGGCTGAAAGGAAGTGAGTCCCTGCTCTTAGTCTGACATGTAACGGGAATTGAAATGTGGTAACTGGGGACATCTGAAGGAGGAGGTTCCTTCAGAAGAACGCCTCTGACTTGAACTTGAACTCTAATGCACTAATACACTTGAAAAGGCTGACGCAAGTAATTTTTACTAATGACGTTTTTCCTGTGAATTTTCTTTAAAGGAACAAACGGGTGAATAAAGAATATGCATTTACTAAGGGGGGAGGGTGTCACAGAGATTATGTCTACTAGGAAATAGCACAGCACCGGTCAATATTCCTGTTCTGTGGTGTTATGTTGTTGGAATGGCCCCTAGCATGATTTGGGCCAACTTGTGCTCTAGGCAATTCCTGAGCAAGGCAGACAGATATGAAGAGCCATGGGCTATTCCTAGTAGGCAACTGGAAGTGGCCAGCCTATTTTGGGAGAGTAAAAAGGTTGAACATGATGGGAGTGGCCAAACTGTGACAGCTGATGTAAAGGCTGGAGAAGGAGTCCTGCTTAGTGTGCGACTGCAGAGGTAGCCTGAGTGACGAGAAATATAAAAGGAATGATTGCTTACCGTAATGAATATCAGATGGATGAAGTAGTCAGATATGTGTTAACCAAAGACATGAACATGAAAGTTCCTCAAACAAAAATGTTGTAAAAGCAAATTAATGTTTAATATGATTAATGTCCTTTATTTGTGGATATCTGTTAGAGGGAACTCTGCTGCTGTTTTATGCTTTCACAATACATATGCTGTGTATTACCTTCATTCTAGTCACGTTGTCCTATTTAGTGAGGCCGGGAAAATTTAATTACAAAATAGTGGAAGAGCCTCCTAGAGGGAATCAGATGATCCTCAGAATCAATAACAATGGCCAGTCTCAAATGACAAACCTCCACTGCAGTTAATGGTGCTTGGATGACTTTGGTGAATGAGCTAATTTCTAAGTGCAACCATGTCAACTGCAGGCCTAAACTGAAAAGAAAGGAAGCTTTTAAGGGACAACCCCCCCATTTTAGTTCTGCATTTGCCAAAACTTAAAATCTGCAATAGTTAAAGTATGACAGTGTTTCCAATACCAAGCACGATCCTTTCCATCAACAGAACTCAGAATACTCAATAAATATCAGTTAATTAAGCTTCACCCCACCTCTGAATGGACGAGTTGGCTGCAGAGTGTTAACTGACCTGTACAACTGGGCAAAGATGTCAAGACATTTACCTGAGATTACATAGGAAAAATCTGACAGAGTCTAGAAATACGGCTGGCTTGAAAGACAGTCATTAGAACCCATAAAGCTGAGCACAAGCAATGTGGCTATGTTATGAGAAGAAATGCACAGCTGACTAAAAGCACAATCCCAGAACCAATGCATGTTTTGTCACTGCACTTCACTGGGACAAATTTGCTGAGTAAGTGCTAAAAAGCTCCAAGACCTTGTATGCCATTTTGAGAGGGGCTTTTTTTATCCAATGTCCTACACATATGAAGCACATCATCCCTTCACAAAGAACTTACTGTTGGATCAGTTAATCAGGGAGTTAACAATAGAATAAAAAACTAAAAATCCATTGCCACTTGGGCAGGAGATTCCATGTTTTCATAATCATCAGTAATGTACGAATGCTTAACAAGCATGAGGGCAGCTGTGCTGTTTCCACTGAGTACTGGAAAGGGGAATATAATGCCCTAATGTGGTATGGATTAAGATAGAGACAGGTAGACACAACTTCTATATAACTCAGGTGGTCCATGCACCTGCAGTCATACTGATGGCGCACTAGTACCTTTCATAACTAAAGGTGGCACTCTGAAGCCCAGTGGTGCTTTTGTATTTTGTCTTAGGAAAATAAATTGTACCTGTTTTGCTCAGATAACAAATTTGTAAGATTGAAAGCTCTCTGGTCTGATGTAAATACATATCTAACAAAAAATGAATGGTAGAGATACTAATCCTGATCTAATTTATATCTTTCTTACCCTTAACTCAAAGAATTAGAGAGGAATTAATTTCCTCAATCCTAGAACAGAATCCATAGCTCTGATGCATCTCTAGAGGTATGTGGTAGAGATGTGCTGGCGCTCCAAATGGGAACTAAAGAAGAACCATTAACATAAAAGTTCAGGGCTTTTGGGGCAGTCTGTTGTAAACAATGACAACATTAGATATTTTTGGAATGGTGGAGAAATATTATGAATATCAGTTCAGTAAAAGACTAGACTATTATACTAGGAAGTGACAACTATGTAAGCACTTGTATACTAATAATTGCATTGAAATTCCAATGTAACACAGAATTTGGGGGTGTTTATATCACGGGTTATGTTTGCGGTTTTGAAAAAAAAATCAAACAGCATGTTATGAAGATTTAAGAATCTTTAGGTTTAAAAGAAAGGGGGGAAAAAAAAAGAGAGAAAAGGAACAAAATATGTGTTGTACATAATATTAAAAAGTGCCCAGGACGACCATCAACATCAAAAAAGGGCTTGGTCTTTGAGTAGCGGGAGTCAAAAATACTTGTCTGCCCATTTTTATGTGGTAAACCCACGAATCACTGAAGCTCTCTGACCCTGCCTTCTGAAAATAAGACCAAATCTAGGCTAAACTGTGGAATTTCTATCAGCTCAGGGCAAATGCTACCCTGATGAGGGTAAGCAGATAAAGGAGGCAGGTCCAAGCTGCAGTCACTTGAGTATGTGGAATCTGACAGCAGCTGAAAATCCTTCCTGAGAAGTAGGAGTATATGGCGGGGTTAGCTTGAGCTAAGCTCCCTGCCACACTGCTGAAGAGCGATTGAGGTAGCTCATTCAGACCTTGTCCTTTCAGCAGTTGACATTGCAAGGCTGCAGTTATCGACAGGCACACAGCAAATTAGGATCCAAGGCGTAATTAATGGGACTAAATCATTATCAGAAGGCAAGTGCTGGAGTTGTAACTCAAATCACAAAAATGTTTGTTCCAATGGAAATAGAATATTTGTAGTATTATTACTTGCTGAATGTGGAACGTGCTAGGAAAGAATGGGTCCTGTTTCAAGGGTTTGCATTCTACTAATGCCAATCCTACACTTGCTACAAATTATAAATTGCACTAGCATTTGCAGAGATAGGGATCCACAAGGGCTGAAGGGAAAAGTCTGGGGCAGCCAGTGGGAAATCAGATGGCCAGTGTCGAGTCATTGTGGCACTGCTGAAGACGTACCAGTTCAGTGGCCTGATGTAGCCTTAAAGAGTAGGCTAGTTTGCTGGAGACTGCTGCTAATTATAGGGCAATGGTCTCATAATTGTGTGTCTGACCTTATGTCCAAAGAAAAACACACATTTGTCCTTTTCAGAAGGGTTTTGGCAGCAGAATGATCCTTAAGATACAATCTCATCCTGAAGTCCTCTCCCTCCTCTTTTTTTGAGATGTAATGTTACTTTTATGTTCTGCATGGCTTGGAGTGAGCCAGTTGATAGAGAGCAACGCTTTAGAAAAGAGCCCTTTAAGTCACATCCATTTTAATTGGTGTGGTTTAATTATTCTGCTGTATTCTAGGATAATCTAACTACCCTGGAGAGTAGATCTGAAAAAGCTGTGGGGGCTCCATTGTGGTTGGGCAAGCTAGGAAATGTCTTATAAAAGGCACACTGTATCTGACAAGACTAGACTACATTTGTTTGGTATTTTAAATTCCACTAATTTTTGCATGTCTTTGAATTAATTATTCTTCTTTCAACATCAAAGGGAAAGAGAGGACATTTTTACTTTTAACAGTTTTGTGCTATAATAATTATCTTATTGCTCCAGTGACAAGATTGCATGCTTCTTAGGGCTTTGTGATTACAAAAGGAAATGCAGTTAATTATAGTTTGATAGAAATTACAGATTTTGTTCTTTATTTTCTCAGTGGCGTTTGCTCAAGATGGGTCAAATCCTGCAAGGGGTTAAGTTTCTAATGCCCATTGATTGCATCTGAAATCTGAAGACCTTGCAGATTCTGTCTTTGGTGATGCTTATTGACTTTGTTTTGTCATGTGAGCGTAAACATGTACTTACGGAAACAGGCTTTGGTGAAGGCCTTGGATTAGAGAACCCCTGACTGATGAATTTTTGTTCTACATCCAAACTTGTAGCTGACTTCTCTAAAACTGGCCATGCAGGATGTAAGCATTTTGCTTTAGTGTGGGAAAGTTCATTTCAGTGCCAGTTCACCTTTTCACAGTTCAAACCCAGTTCTACCGAACGGCAATTTTTCACCCTTCAGAAACCGTGATGATTCATTTATGTGAGACATTTTGATGAGCACCTAGCTTTAGATGATTCTCTTGAATTTCACGCAGCTCTCTGCAGTCAGCATAGCCACGTTATCCTTTTTCTCCAAATCCCTTCATAAAATTTCCTTCCTGCAGCTAGCATTTCGGCATCAGTTTCTCCTGATATTATTATTAGAGGGCTCCAAATATTAGCCTTTAGAAACTTGAGGAAAAACATCAATAACCATGAAATGTTTTTTTGTTGTTTTTTTTTTGTTGTTGTTTTTTTTTTTGTCTCCTGCACATAACTTGTTGACAGAATGAGTGAGAACACACATAGTTGCATCTTTAAGTTTTCTGTGGCACTTGTTGTATTCACTGCCTAGTCCTATATTCTAAGTTAAAGCAAAAATGATTAAGGGAAAAAAAATCCAGTTTCTAATGTAAATATAAATCTGTAAATCTTTGGAAATTAGGAGTGCTGAACAGGTTGTATATTTAATGTAGATAAGTTACTTCTTATCTAATCTCATTTTTAATTAATTATTTGCAATAATAATGCAACTGCAATATTCAGGCATATCGATTTTAACCCTTGAAGCCTTCTTATATAAGAAACCTCATCACCATAATAACTCACCGCAGTTTTCATGTGCTAGGGGTGGTCACCTGTGTTTCCCCTGCCCATTACTCAGCCTTCTGCCGTCTCTGGGAGGGCCATAACCTGGTGTCCTTGCCAGACATGGGTTTTACTTTACTATACCCGCTGCTTCATCAGTTTCTGCATTTGAAAGCTCCACCGGGCTATTTGGGGACTCATTTGTCTTGATGTGAAAGGTTCAAGAGGGTGGGAGGCAGGGTAGGAGGCAGCAGGTACTGGCTACCCTTTTCCTGACCTTGATCAATCTGTGTGCGAGCAGGAGAGTCTGGGGCTTCCTGCCCCTGACAGCTGCACCCTGGACAGTAGCAAAAAGAATGATAGAGCTAGAGAAGTCCAGGGAAGGAAGTTTATGCAGCATGGAGGAGTCATATCCTGAGGAAATTGAGTGGAATATGTGTGTATAACTATATAGATAAATATAAACTTTTATTTTTAAGGAATTAAGAGTGTTAAGTAGAAAGAAGAAAGGTCTGAAGAGAGGAGATGCAAGCAGCAATGGCAGTAAGCCCAGGGTCACTTTTTCTGAAGACAAGGAGATGAATGTTAAAGGAACAGGGAATTGTGAATAAATGTGTTTTCTACAAAGTATTCTTTTTCTTTGGATCTTAGACCAATTTGCAGCCATAGATTTAAGGATACTGCTGGTCTGTATAAACGATGGTTTTAATCAGTTTTGTTTCTTCCATACCCTCTTTTGGTGTGTCTGTAATTTCTAATTAAACCCCAAACCTGCAGCTCGGCTCTGTGCAGGGCGCTCTGAACTTCAGCTGGGGCTGAGGTGCCTCCACATGGGAGCACAGCAGAAGCAAGAAGGCAGTTCTCTCGTTGTACAGGTCACGACTCCCTGTGTGTTTGTACAGCAGTTGGCGTATGAGCACTGAGGCCCTGAATGGCACATTTGGACACTCTGTGATAATCTTAATAACAATAGTAAGGATAAACAAGGGCATGCTATGAACTGATCCTAAAAGAAAGTTTTTTGCTCTGTGAAAGCTGACAGGGTCTGTGACCAAGGGACAAATCTCAGCCTCTTACGGAAGCAGTGCGGGGGAGCTGTCGCCAGAGCCTTTGCCAGCCGAGAGCTCTCCCCAAGCGTTTTTGTGTGTGCTAGCTGCTGTTAGAGGAATGCGGTTGCTGCAGCTTTATCAAATCATATGAATGTCAGCAGTAACCTATGATCTTCCTTCCTTTCATGGAGCATAGCTTGTCCTTCCCTCTATCTGCAATAGCTGCCTCAACTCTTTTACATCCTCCTTCCAAAGTACGTATGAAGTCATCTTCTGTGCTTCTTCCTAAACACACAATACACACCTGTGTCTTGCATTCTGCAGCCGAGAAGCATAGTTAATGGCATAAACGTTTGCTGGCATGGTGTGTTATAGCATGCGTGTTGAGTTGATGTTGGAGGTCACTAGACCAAATGTGGATCTAAGGCAATCACAGGAGACATCAGACAGAAAATTACTGCCTGTTTTGTGGCATATAAAGTTAAGACATATGCATATAGGAAAAAGAGTGGGATGGAGACTGTCAAGTGGAAAACATGGGTCTAGACTGTGGAACGAGGGAAGGCATTGCCAGAAAATCTGTTTTGACTATAATTATTGCAACTGTAACTTGCTGGTTTTTCTGTCGCCTGAGAATATTTGAGGGCCTTGCTTAGGTCCAGGCGCTCCTGGAGGCTTCTGCGTGAAGAGTCCCCAAGAAACTCAAGCTTGTGTTAGTCAGGAGTCAGCCTTAGGTGGGTTTGTACGTTTGCGCTCTGGTTTTTACTTTTAGTAGTTCTGACAGATGAAGAACAAAGATAAAAACTGTAATTGGGCGTCATATCCAGCTAGCAGTAGGAGTTTTATTCCTAACTTGAAGAAAACATTTATTATTACTCTTATTAGTTTAGAAAGATTTTTCATAATGCTTGACCTGGGGTGATATCGTGCGTGCTGTTCTTTCAGGATTGTATCACCGTCACTGATTAGATTTTTATTATTCTCTCTAAATAACTGGGAGTAACAGGTTGTTTTTGGAATTTTGTGGTGGTGCAGCCAGAGAAAATTCCCCAGTGAAAATAGAGGGGGAATAATCTTTTGATGATAAGTTTAAGCCTGGTCTCAGCTGAACCGATGTAAATCATGAGTAAATGTATTGAAGCCATTAGAGTTTATTCAGTGTAAAGCCATAAGGTAGGGTCATCGTCTCCGAGTGGCTGTGTACGTGCCAAAAGACAATCTGATCCAAGCGCCTCTTGCATTTTTTCAAAAATATTTCAAACTGTAAAAGTTCTCAGAGAAAACTGCTGAATGAAAATAATTTGAGGAAGGAAATCTGCAGTTATAAATTACAGAGCAATTTACTCCTCATGGTTCCTTTTCAATTATAAACACTTCTGACTATCTGGGGTATTCATTTCCAAGGATGCATTTTTCTCTGTCTGATAGATGGTTCTGAAATCTTAAAAGTGGAGTATCACAAGTGGTTAGGCGTGGGAAGACAGTGAAATGGTTTTTAAGTGTGGAGGAACTGAAAAGGTTTTCAATAATTTTATATCATTTCAGCAACATTCTGTCTCTCTCTCAGGATGTCTAGGAATTAAAGAAAGGAAATATTTACATTATAATTATATTTCTGTTTATTTAATTAAGTTATTAAGCAGATCTGGCATCCAGAAGCAGGTCCCTTTAGTCCTAATTGTTTCTCCTAATGTTGCAATTACAGCATTATTGAAAGAATTCAGCGAAGAAAGGCCTGCAATCTCTGTCAGGATGCAGCAGGAGGGCTGGGGGGGGGATTTGTTCCATGGGAAAGAGAGGCAGTGAAACGGATTGCTCAGCTGCCCCCTCTGAAACAACACAGCAAATCAGTTTTACAAAACGAGACAGAAGTCTGCAAAGGATTGGGGGCGGGGGGGAAGAAAGCTTCTATCCGAAAACTCTCTCCCTAGTTATTAAACAGTTTACATAGGTCTGCATACGAGGAGCTTTTTTCCAATCCTTCTACAAAGCCTTCTAGAATAGTAATTTTTCTGTCAGGGACGTTTATATTAAGAAGCCCACAAAGCCACAGTCTACTTTCCATACACGTAACTTGCAAGGATCCATATATAAAATTTCTGCTAAAAAAAAAGCACTGAGTGGTGTATTTACTGTATGGGCTTTAATTTCTATTTATTTATTTGTTTGTTTGTTTTTCTGTTAGCTTTTTTTCCTGAAGATCCTTTTCCCATTCAGGCAATCATAGTAAAGAGTGTGAGGATAAAGAGCAAAAGCAGTATACAATTACGGGTGCCAAAGTATCTTTGTGACCGTGTTTGCAGTATCTGATTTTTTTTTTTTTTAAACACATTTGCTTCACTTAAATGGAGAGCTATTTTTTATATGTATATTTATGGATTTTTTAGTTCTTTTATGAGTTCTGGGCTTTAGAGCAAGCTGTATGGGCTTAAGATCTCTGAAACCTAATGATACCTACCTACCTATCTGTCTGTCAATCTATCGTATTAGATCAAATCACTTAGTTATTTTCATGCTGACATCAGAGCTTCCCATGGATAAGTTATTGAAGGCTACTGATTTAATGTTCTTCCCAGCTTATCTGAAGAATTTCTGTTCATTTTTGTGAAAGTATTCAACCGATTCCATTTACCAAGTACAGAAGATGCTTTTGAAAAGGTTCTTTTTTAGGAGGAAGGTTAGAAAGATTAAAAATCACAAAAAAGTCTGTATGCAAAGGATAAGACTTACAAACCCTTTAAAAAATTCTCAGTGGTTGATGTGGGGACGAGGGAGGAGAGAGATTGGCACTAAGATATCTTCAGAAAAGTAGATGAAGGATTCAGAAACAGGAAAACTGCCAAAGTGAATGGATGGGCATATAAACATTTTTCCAAGAGGCAGTTATGTTCCTTTAGAGAAGAAATAAAAAGTTGTTTCTAACTTTCAAGGGTTCAGTGAAGATGTACAGTCTTGTATAACATTTGTCAGTATTTCTTGTGTCTTTTAAATCAAATGTGATTCAATAATCTCAATAAATAAGTACCTCCAATGTAAGGAGGGAGTTCCACAGAACTTAGCTTCTGGAGTTTTGTTCCATGGCTCTATGGTGAGCTCATTTAAAGAGCTGGAGACCCTCTTTCACTATTTGCCAAAGGGGAGCAGTGGGAAGAAGCAGAGTGGTGCTGACCATCTGGGGAAATAGGACATCTGTGCTTCGCCTCACTGTGGTGCCTCAAACCAGCCGAGTCCTGCTTCCTTCCCACAGTGAGGAACAGTGAGCCACGTTGTGCCATTGGTTTTAAAACAGGAATCCAGTAGGAAGCCACTGATGAAATCTGTTGAGTATCATCAATGACATGGGTTTTTTTCATACCTACCAAGGGCAGGTGAGGTAGGGATCCACAAAGGCTTGTTAAATTGTTTTGCTGAAGCTCAGCCAGGTGGCCAACATGCACAGACTGCGGAAAGATGTGGTGGCACATAGCAGAGCCACATCATGGAGTAATCATGGAGGACAGAGGGTCAGGCCCACCTCTGCTGAAGGTGAATGCCTATTTCCCTTCTCTGCGATCTGCTTTCCAGGTACAGCACACAGTGCTATTAGTCTCACGTGCAAATGCATACCCAATTATATTCTGACATGTTATACAGCCTCCAGGTGGGGGTGATACCTCATAGCCCTGGCTCAGGAAGGCAGAGTGAACCTCTGGCTTGGCTTTCCTTCACTGTTTCATGGCATGGGGAGGCTGTCAGCTGCTGGCCCCAAAGAGTGGGAGATGATCCACATTCCCCCTTTGATTCAGCCAGGTTGAGGGTGGTGGAGCCAACCACTGTGCCCCTTCCCTCTCCTCTCAGTTTAATGCTTAGTGTCTGTTTATTCAAACATCTTGGGATCTGTAATCATATGCAGATTAAAACTTATGCAGGATTTCAAACCAGCAGTGAAAATTATCAAAAAACCATGTGTTAACTTTGGGAAGTACCAAACACTGCTCAGGCTTGAAGAGGCCTTTAGCTTCTCTTTCAGTGAAGCTGAGACCATGGCCCTTCTCAGATCAAAAGAGGGGCCAGCATAGCTTTTTGGCCCAAGTACCGTGCCTTCCTTGGGCTCTAGCTCCTACGGTCCGTAAGGGACGCAATGGTACAGAGAGGGAATTGGAAACTTGGAGACAAGTGCAATTGCATTCTTCTGGGACTGGGCTTTGCTCACTTTTCTTGTCGTGGGACTTTTCGGTCGCTTTAGGGTGAGCATAAGGGACTGGATCTAAGGGTTTCCCATTTATGCAGCTTTGCCGCCACCCAAGCTGACAGCTGCCCGCTTGGCTAAGAGTGTGGCATCTAGTAGTAGGAGAAACTTCTTGTTCCAGCTGGCACTTTCTTATCTAACAGTCAGAGCTTTGTAAGTGTGGACAGCTGCAGTTGCAGAAATTGGCTCTATCTGTATCAATTGGATTTGTGAAGTCAGTGAAAGGGCATGAGGCAGATTCATGGGATTTCCTGTTAGTATTAGTAAATGGAATCTACTGCAGAATTTTAAAAGAATAGGAGACTCAGTCGACGATGCTTAAATGGGGCCTGTGGTTAGGGAAGTCTACCACAAAAAAAATTCACTGGTCAGTGAATATGCTGGGCACGATGGGCATGATTTCCAGAAATCTTAAACCTTCTTGAAACAAAGGCAAGAAATAGCCACAGTGTCTGCGTGCCCTGGACGGCGAAGCCGTCATGAGGAAGCAGGTGGTGTATTGAGTGGGATGGTCAGCCTGTGATGCAGCAACATTTCAGGTTTTAAAAAGTATGTGCAAAGAATGGCAGGAATGTGGAGCCTTGTAGGGGTTCAGCAGCAGCTCTGTCGGGACCTGTAAGTTCTCCTCCCACCTCTGCCATTGGTTTGCTGCGTAGCCGTGAGCAAGTCACATACCTTTTCCCTGTCTCGGTTTCCCAGCCTACAAATGGGTTTGATCATGCTGAAAGCAGGAGGAACGCTGCAAAGGCACGATGCAGTTATGTAACAGCACAGGAATAAAAGTCTCTGCTGAACTTCCACTCCCTTTCCTGCTCCTGTGGGATGGGGGGAGGGAAAAAAAGCAGCCAGAGGTTTCTGCTTATTCCCTAAGTGTGTCTGTGGGTACTGCATAGGATTTCCCCAGGCCGTACCAGATGGGCTATGAGGGAAATCATTGACAATGCATTTAACTTAGCCGGGGGTTTCCTAAGTTTCAAACTTAGTATAATATGAGCAGTTTGCAACGGTTTCTATTCATATTTGCTTAGCTGGGCCTAAACTACTGTAAACCCAGTATTGCAACACCAGGTGTTTTTCATACCAGTGCCGATATTTTCCTGGTAATGAAGGAGGGGAGGGGATATGACCAACTTTTGCATTTGTTATTTGAATGTCTGGCTGTAAGAAAGTCTTTTAACCTCCAGTGATATATGTGAAAATTTGCACACAAAAGAGAGATTGCCTGTACCAAGGAAGTCCTATGTTAATTCTACCGGGATGTTGCAGGTGTCAATTTTTCCTGCCTTCTATTATGCCTAAACCATGGCAGAGGTTCATCCTCCCTGTCCAGGACAACCGACCAGATGTTCATCTCCACCTGCCCACTTTAGCAACAGTTTGGGCAGAGGTGCAAAGCTGTGAAGGGCAGTGGCTGAGGTGCCAGTGGAGGTTCAGTCCTGGCTCTGCCCATAGGGTGGGAACATGGCACAGGTGGAGAGCCAAGAGCAGAGGGGAGTAGTGTCTTCAGACTCTGGACTTAGGCTTATATTTATAGCTGACATCTGTCAGAGCCCTTGCTTCATAAATTAGAGGTGAAGACAATCATTTGAGGAAGGGAATATACTGGGTCTGGTCCCACAGCTGCTTCTAAGTTTTATCCCCTGGTTCTGATGTAATGATATGATCCTTTTTTTGTCAGATTTGAAGCCCCTGATTGTTAGTAAGGGCAAAAGTCTCTTGTATCTGCAAGCCTGATGCCAACATTAATCACAGGGGTATTTGAAATTTGACTGATGAAGTTCTACATCTATCTGTTGTTTGATTAATATTACAATACTGGTACTTCTTCCGAAACCACATTATATAGCATGTGATTCTGCACAGCTTGTGACTTCCTAACAAAACGACACAATTGCTTCTGTAGGAAGTCACAACCCATGGCGGTTGCCTGGCAGAACCCCGGCCTGCAGCCGGTTGCTCCCTGTAGACTGTACCACCTGAACAATGTTGTTGATTTTTTTTCTAAACGCAATGGTGTGATTTCTTATGCACTGATATTATAAAAGCCATCATCTCCCGTCGGTGCCGCAGAGCTGTAAGACAAGCTTGCCTTTTGGTCTTCACACAGCAACAGGCATGGTACTTTTTAATCACATGATTAAACAGTGCTGAGAATTTTAAAGAATATTAATCAGCAAAGAGGAAGTTACTATCAGCATATGTTTTGTTTTTAAGAACTGGATAGTTTCATAGGACCATATGTTCCTCTTGCACCAGGCTGGTGTGTGCAAGTTTAGGATCTGCAAAATGCAAGCTTAGAGAATTGCTCTACAACATTCCCAGGGGCAGTGAGAGATCACATAGGAAGAGGAGCTGTAAAATCTGTGGGGTGTAGAACCCTGAGCTGTCTGCTGTCTGCATGTTTAAGACGATTTTTATGGAGGATATGAGCCTTTCCTTACACAAAATATGACAAAGGTGTCAGTGCATACCTTTAAGCCAGACTGAAACCTTTCAAACAACAACTGAAGCACAAAATCTTATCAATATCAGCTGGACTTTCTCCGTATGGGAGGCCTCTGACACATTTATATTTAGCACTGGTGACATACATGTGATTACCATTTGCATTGCATTTCTTGTGATAATCTAATCGCATATAGTATTTTTCTGACCAGCACCATCTGTACCATTGTCTGTACAGTACCATTTTTCTCTTCGAGCTTTATTTTTGGCATGATACCAAGTAGGAGGTTCCCCACTGTTTGGGCTTTCTAGGTTGCATTCGGAAGAAGTGAATATACTTTTCTTACAGCACAGTAGTATCGAGGCTGCAGTACAGTGGGAAGGCTCACTAAAAAGAGCAGCCACTTGCTGTCAGACAGAGAGATCTTTATTTTAGAATCATTAAGGCCAGAAGGCAGAAAGAGCAAAAGTCTGTGTGTGTCGGGGGGAAGAGGTAATGCACAGTCTTTGTGTCTCTACCTCTGTGCCTTGAAAAAAACCTGACAGCTGCTTGTGGGGATATTAGACGGAAATTTAAACATGCAGCATACGGAAAAGAAAATAAGTGTTTTATAGCTACGTCCGTGATGGGCAGGTGGATGGGAAGGGTTGCTTTATATGCCACAGGTGCTACATTTGACCGAGCACTGCAAAACCTATATTCTGAACATATTTAAGTTATGGGCATGTTCTTTAAATGTTTATCTTTCTTTCTTTGGAGATGTGTTAATGTATATTTGAAAGTAACCTAACCGTATAGCTTCCAATCAGCATGGGCCTCAGCACTCTTGGTTCCAGTCAGACTCAAGAGTTATAGACATGATTAAATTTTAGATCAGTTGAGTTGCTCATAAACTTGAAGTTCAGAGCATGTGTAATTGTTCTGTCTGCTTCAGGGCAGGATGCCGAGCACCCATTACAATCAAGTTCCTAAAAACATTAAGACACCATTGCTTTCCGTGGGAAAGCACTAGCTGTCTAGATGTTACAAGACTAGCCCAAACCGTTCCTTCTGTCCCAGGAGACAGCTCCGAGGATTGCGTGGGATCCATCCTTGCATACAACTGGATACTGAGCTTTGCTACTGTGATCTCAGGTCATATAATTCTTGTGCTTAGAGTTTTCCCTTTAATGGATAGGGCTTTTTTCTATCCTGTTTGAAATTTTAAAAAAAGAAAGGAAATTGGCCTGTATTCATTCAGAGGTAAATACATAAACCAGTCTCAGGCGATCAAGTTTATGGGTCTGTCTTTTGAGAAAATTGTGGCTGAAATTTTGCTGGTAACGAAATTCAGAGCATAGTGCTATTCGTATTTTGGGGAGATCCAGAGTGAATATCTTGCGCAGATCTAACATGAAATCTAGCCGCTGCTTAGGCAGAGTTTGTGCTATCTATTCCTACACATTGTACAATTTTGACACTGATGCTGTGAGCCTGAGCTGACCTGGCAGCCAGCCAAATGACAGTTAAGCATCTGATGTTCTTTTATCCAGTGAAGCTTTTTTTTTTTTTTTTTAAAAATATGATTAGGGAAGCTCCTTTTTGCTACTTATTTCCTCTGACTTAGTGCAGCCCTTGGCTGTCTCCTGAACTAAAAGCTGCAGCTAAACAGACTTTTTTCAGGCTGAATAGCATGTCTCAACGTTTTCCTCTCAACCATCATGTAGGTCTAGTTGCATTGTTGATTCCCATTACATGTCTGCTGGGATGTAAATTATTTCAATTCCCCCACACCCCACCCTTCTGTTCTTGTACTTTCAAGGGGTTTAATCCGTGAAGGGGACTACTTCAAAGCTCTCACAAGAAACTCATTTCTTGATGGATAGAAGGGCCAATAAAATGAAATTAGAGTTTTATCTCATTGTCTCTATAGGAATGAAGTATAATAATTATTTCAGGCAAATACATGTTGGAGACAATAATTAAGATCACTATCATGTCTTTAAGGACAAGCAGATTCTAAAATAAGCATTAGTAATGGTATTAAACATTATTGCAGTGCCCCGGATCTCAGCATTGCCAAAGTGCCTAGCACGTCTGAGTGCAAGAAGCTCGCTCTCTGGAGGAGAAAGGAACTAAAAAATTTTCTACATTCTACAGAACCTTTTTGGCTTGTGGCCCGTTAAATAGCTGAGGCCCCGATCTGCAGAAGAGTCTCGGGTGCCTGAAGGAAGTGGAAACAAAGTGGAATTTAGTATCTGTGTCATCAGTGCAGTCCAGAAAGTCTGCTGCCTAATGGGTTAGGTGTCAGCATTTTTACCAGCGCCGTTCCCAGGGAATACCGCTTCTGAGCAGAATTGTCAGCGGCTTAGCAGGGCAGGGTGGTTTGCTATTTAAGCTCGTTTGGGATCCACAAATTAGGTGTCCCTGTCTCTAAATCTCTGAAGGTCTGCCATAACGGGACACTCAGTTACATGCAAGCATCACGTAAAGTATGCTACCTGTAAAATATTTATTCCAGCCATCTGGACTAAGTTTGCAACAAGCTGACCCTCAGTGCAGCAGCTTCCCAAGTAAACTCTGGAGACAGACAGTTTCTCTTCTTCGAAGATTTGGTCTTTTCTTCTTTCTTTCTCTTAATCTGCCGGTGTCAGTTGTCTGGACAGGCTTTTATCCATACCTTTCCCTCACACAATTTCCTCCTACCTGTTTTCACTGCCATCGCTGCTCTAAGTCAGAGAGGGATTATGGCCTGTTTCTGCATACATTCATTTCTGTGTGGAAAAGTGTTCAGTTTGGGCCTCATTAATTTTAGCCTAATTAGCTGCTCAAATCTGAGACCCCTCCTGTGGAAAGACAACAGATTGTTGTGCTCTGTTACTGCCTAGCACTTAGTACACAAATGTGAACCATCTGGCTAGTGGTATTAGCTTTGATTTATGGCAGTATATCTTCACCATGCCCAACACCTAGGGGGTTGACATGAAATGACGGAGGATTCCACAGTCTTGTTTTTCAGCTCTTACAGTCATTTTCGTTCTTTCTAATAGAAGTCAGTCACAGCTATGACAGCAGGTATCATCTGTCATCTTAAAATCTGGCTTTTTACTTTAGGTTAGTGTTGGTTTAGTTTTATTTTTGTTTTAAATAATAAATTTCCATGATTATCAGCAGTCAACAACCTTCCTGGCATGCTGTAAAATATAAAACCACAGAGGCTGAACTTGTTTCTAGATAATTTGGGTTAAAATGAGTGGAAGCAGCAAATGCAACTTGCTTGTCCAAATCATCCCTACTGTGAGTTTCTTATTCAGCCAGACCCTCCTGCGGGACAGAAGTAAATAAATGCTGCTAACCGGCCTGACCTGTTATCCACAGGTATTTAGTGATTTTTTTTTCCAAATAGTGTAAAGCAAATAGAAGTGGTATCAGTAAGCAAAGCTCTAATTTCAGCACTCGCATCAGTCAACAGAGCCCGCTACCATGTCTAATCCCTGGCCTGTTTAGAAGACAGGTAGGGCCTAGGGGAAGGGGAAGAGCGCAGACTGGAATGACTTGTTACAAAACATAACATTCATTCAGTGGCTGTCCTGCGTAGCTCTTTGGAATTAAATATCAAGAAGGAGGGAAATTAATTTGGCAGGTAGGAGAAGTCAGTGCATGGTAGCAGCTGGAACAGCCCTGCCATGCTACAGAGCCGGACCTCCCCAGCTTCAGTTAGCTGAATCTCCCACTCCATTCTTAGACTCTGTTCTCTCTCCAAGGTGGTATTTGCTTTGATTTCTCCTTTTAATGCTCCTTTTGTAGCAGCCTGAGGACAACCAGGGGTTAGAGTTTCAATAGCCAATTTAGTTGCCAAACCGGGCTCCTTGCGAATTTGGCCCAAAAGTAGTAATAACAGAAATACTTAGAGGTTGCAGTATGTAGCTCTCTGCTTCTTGAAAGCATGGTGTAGAAGGTGAGTGTGCCAAACGTTGAGTGGTTTCATTGGGATAACTTCTTTCTGGAGAGGATTCTTCCATTTCTGTACCTAGGGGATACAGACAAAGTGGAATGAAAAGGAGTAAAGTTCTAGGGATATGGGATCAGTCATGTACAGTGTGGGAAGTGTCAAAGACAGAGTATTGTTTTGATTCTAGGTGAGAGAATGGTATTTTAGCTTATACTCCATTCACAGTGAAGTCAGAGTTACTGATGCTCTGACGGTAGTCCTTAGAGCAAGATCAACCCTCCTTATCTTGTTGGATCTGTTCACCTGTCCTGCTGGTATCAGTTTTCCTCCAGTATGTATGGAAATCGCAGCTAATGCCCACAGGCTAGGCTCAGTGACTGATGGTACGAGACAGCTGGTCTTAGTGGGACCGCGCCATCAAGCTGCGAAGGGTGCAGTAGCTGACTTGGTTTATCAAGCTAACCTGGCGCATGTAGAACAAAGATTGTCAGGGCCACAAAGCAGGTTTCGTATGATATGTGTCGCGCTTGCTAACAACCAAGGATCTTTCTCTTCCAATCTCTCTACTTAGCTTGGAGACAAAACTTGAATGAAGCTATATGAGAGTTACAGGTCAAAGTTTTTCTGAGGCAATTTGTGATAATGTCAAATTACATCACTCTAAGATAAGTAGCCAACACAAGAACTGTATAAAGAAGTCCTCTTTTACATCCCATAAGAAGGCCAGGCAGCTTAAAACTCTTTTTTGGATAATCTGAAAAGCTATTTTTCAAGACAAGTCCAGAAATACCTTTTTGGTTTTTTTAAACGGTGATTATTCATAGAAGTATGATAACTTCTCCTTTTGGCATCTGGTTTTAAACTAGCCTGAAGGATGTATCAACGAGGACTGGTGTATTCAACTCTTTGAGTGGATAAACCGCAAGCAGAGACCAAGCTGTGTCACTTGAGAGTCACAGTTCGGAAGCTGGCCTGCTTCAGAGGCAGCACTGTGCATGATTTTATCTGCTCTGATTTACAGATTGCTAATCCTGACTCTTGTTCACTTTGAATGAATGAATGGGGGAGGACTGGCAGAGCTCATGGGGCTTTATGTGCTTATGAATAGTGGCAGGAAAAGATCCCTTCCCATAGGAACAGGAAAAATATTCTGTTTCTCTTTGCCACCAGTGCCAGATAAGAGTTTGATACTCTTATCCCTTTGATAGAGGTATACCTACCTGTGGCTGAGTTGTTAGTGCTGAAAAACTGTGTCCCTCTGCTGTGTGCCAGCCTATGTGAAATGAGAGAGATGGTTTCGGTCGAATTCCTGACACATTTACGCTGGCCAAAACCCACAACCGCCTATTTGTGCTTGTTACCTGTCATGTTAAGAGGGTCAGTGGCTGAATCAGAAGAGGAGAATGAATCCTCTCTTCCCTTGAATAGTAAGTGCTGCTTCTTGGCTTGGTGAAAACCTGTTCCATTTTAGAGGTGACTGCACACGCCATTCCCTCTGATGTTCAGTGTTTGTTCACATTTACAAGCATCTGAAAAGGGGGAGAAGTTCCTGCCAGAAAATACAATCAAGCAAGCAGGAGCTGGAAGTTTCTGAAAGGGGTACGACAAAAAACCGCAATCAACTCATCTTACTGTACAGTGTGTGGTGATTTCCAAAATCTAAAAATGCATAAAATAATTATAGGATAGACAATTAAACCAGATCATCTAGTTTGAGCTCATATAACAAGTACCTTAACATTTCAGTCGGTCCTTGAGGATAACTGAATCGCATCATCTGGGCACGTACCTTATCTTCAGCTGAAGATGTCAACATACAGACGCTTCTCTGTTTCCTTTGGAAGCTTGTTTCGTTAGTTGATTGCCGTTGTTAAAAAGGGAAAAAACGTATCACTTTATCTGCTTTTGCTTTATCTGGATTTAATTTTCTGTCATTCTGCAGAGCCTCTTTAGTATTCAAATTATTTTCCCTGTAAATGTAATTATACTCCATAATCAAAGCATCTCTGATATTTATTTCTGTGACAGTACTATGCAGATTGAACTCCTTAACACCCGTCTCACCAATGGACTTTTTCTAAAGCTTACTGGAGCTTGGGGGACTTCCCACTGGTATTAGTGGTTTTTGAACAAGGCCTAGAAAATGGCACAAATGGGGCTATATGTGAATAAAGTCTGTAGAGTCAGGTCCCTGATAAAAGCAGCTGGCATCCTAATCTTTTCGTTGGGTATCAGATCTAAGGGAGCTGTTTCATCAATATATGCTGAAGAGAACTGAAAAGATTTGGTCATGCCTTTGAACATACTAAGGATTTTGAGGAGGCGAAGTGGGGGAAAAATAGGGACAGCTGGGATTTGTTTTGTTGCTTTTTAATACAATTTAAGGTTTTTGTTTATTTTTTTAATAGTGTGAATGTAACGCTCATGAAAACGCTCACTATACACTGAAATCTTCTATGAATCAACAAAACATGTACCAGCAGTACAAACTTCACCTTGCCTAAACAATGTATGTCTCAATTCCGACTTGAAAAGACCACCTGTAGGGGAAAAATGTTAGTTCGGTATCCAGGGGCCATTCATTCCTTTGCCACTTTGCTGAGACTGCCAATTAGTGCCAACTTGTGGTGGCAGATTTTGTGATGTAGACACATGTTCTCTGGAAAGTGGGCTGAGATATTCGACTCATTTCACATGGGGCACAAAGAATTATTTGCTCTGTGCTATACAAATGAGAATTGTCCAAAGCTTTCCTCTGTGTTAGCCTCTGTACGCTTACTGAGTGTAAATACAGGGGAAATTGGTGTTATTGCAAGGACAAATTAGCACCAGAACTGAGCTGTATTTTTTCAAATGTGCTGCTAATTGTGCCCAATTTGTGCTGGAGTACTCACTCAAATGCAAAAGCACAAAACCAACAGAACACATTTCAGGGTGCCAAAGAGAGCTTGCACTTTTCTCTTAGCAAATTATCCTTCTAGTTTCACACTGCAGCAAGTGCCAATTGGGCCCACTAAGACCTTTATCTAGAGTAATCAAATTAGCACTGCATGTTAGCAAATTAGGTTTCATTTACAATGGTTTATATTTGCTGCAGGTTTGAGCATTAAAAGAAAGCAGTTTCTGAGTTTTACTTTAAAATTTCTTATATGAGTGACACTGATTCTGTCTGTGACATTTAAAAAGAGTAAGCTGATGAAATGGAAGAAATGAGGCAAAATTGTTGTTTGTATTTCAATTCCAGAGAAATGTGGATTAGGAATTGCAGAAGTTTCTAAACTTTAAGGTAGAACTGAGCAAGCTGGAAGAGGTTTATTCTTGTTTTCCTAGTAGGTTCATTTTCCCTTTGGTTCACAATGGGCCAAATACGTGCCACTGGATACACCCAGGAAACCACTGAGGCTACACGGCTCTAACAGAGGGCAGGACTGGGCTCAATACAGCCAGCAGGCATGTCGTGAAATTTGCTTCTGCCAAAATGTGTGCCACGGACAGAGTGGGAAACACAAAGCGCTCCAAGCGTAAGAGTAAGCAGGACTGCCAAAAGGAGAGAGGTAAAAAAAACGAAGGCTAAATTTCTCCCTGGCAAATATCCATGAAATTCATCAGAGTTTTTATCAGGGCTGAATTTCACCCACTGAGATTAATTCATTCATATTTGTACCGTCTGAAGATTAATAATGTGAATGTGAAGCATTATTGAGACTTCTGCTCCCAAGATTGTCTTTTTTTTTATATTTGCAAAACTAGCCCAAAGCTGGATTATTCTTTATTTTATGAGCCTGGTTGTGAGAAGGCAGAGAACTGTAAACCACAGGAGTGGGTCTGACGGTAGGCACTGTCCCCTTCCTGCTTTTAGTTGGAGGTCTTACAGAAGCACAAGAGCTGATCATAGGGGATGCTTTAGCAAACCTTGCTGTAAAAGAAGGCAGAGGCGTTCCCCAACCAGTTACACATGAGGCTATGTCAAGCAGCACTGGCTGTGCTGGGGCTACGAGAGGTAGGCAGTTGCCTTATTCAGTGACTTCAGGGCACAGTAGCCCGAGTCATTATATTTCATTGTTATCAGATGCAAGAATTTATTTGGGCACAAAGTTCTGCAGGATCTGTAAAGTGCACATGTAGACACTGAAGATCCGGGTTTCACCCCTAATTTTGAGGTCTTGGCCCAGATCACTCGTTTGCTGATTCACTGCCTCGAGAAGCGTGCACATACATAATTTCTAGCCAGTGCTATAAAAGAATAAAACACTTGTAAGGGGTTTCTGCAAATAACTTTGTAAAAATCGTGCTGTTGATCTGCTCTTCAAAGATGGTTATATCTGAAGTATGCTCTTTTAATTGCATCAGATGCCAATACATGATTCAAGAAGCCAGCTAGAGAGATGGTAAGGAGGGCAGGACCAAAGAGGCCACACAGAACACCATGTAAGCAAGCAGCAATCATAGCCTTGCTTATCAGCTGTACAATGGCATAAAGACAGCTATTGAGCACAGTAATCCAGAGTATCATCTGATTCAGGAAGTCCCAGCATCATTAATTTCCAGAAATTGAGAGGAAAACAGGGCGGGGGGAGGGGAATCCCTTCCTACTTGCCCTGGTTTTTATAATATTAGGCAAGCATCCTCCAGTGGCAGCTGCTGGGGACAGGATACGGGGCTACTTATAGCTTTGGTCTGACCCAGAGTGGTCATTATGTTCTTAGAAGATGCTATTGCTATCCTCCTCTGATTACATCCACAGGAACCGAATCAAATATATATAAAAACATATTGTACAATTAAATAAGACCACAAGCTTTAAGGAATAGTATAAACACTTTAAGTTTGCTGAGCTGGATTTGGAATGAAAAAACATTTTTTCAGAACAGTCTCTGAAGTTAAGCCCCCTCCCTGAAGTTTATTGCCTGAGCCAAGAGAGAGAGCCCATTCATTCTAACAATGCCTTTTCAGCTACTTTGATGCTAAAAATAAAAAATGTTTGATAGCTATCCAAGCAAAGAAGGTGAAAACAGTAATTTCCAGCTTTTCTAAAGCTCTTTGGCTATATACATTTGACAAAACCCTAGTCACCAGCAGATGAAGTCAGATTGTTTTTTCCTGCTTTGTATGCCTATAAACTCCCTTTCACTTCTCCTAAGTCTGGACAGGCAGAAATAGTAAGTCTACTGAAAAATTAACTGAAAATGCCTGTGCATTAATAAACTTGCAGAGCAATGCTATGTTTTCAGTAGAGATAATGCCTATTGCTTATAGTTACTGCAGTTGATGGTATGGCTAAATTTATTTTGTAGCTGCCAGAGAGTGCCTAGCCTGAGGACAATAACAAGAATTCTTTTCTTAGCATTGCCAGTCACACGTTGCCCTTTTAAGATAAGGCTGGGGGAGAAATCTCATGAAAATATTTAGTCATTGACTTATAAAAGTATTTCTCCTTGTGATCTGATTTTGCAGCACCAGTGACAGGGCTGAAATGGAGCTGACAAGGAGAGTTGCCGGGGCTTGTCAGTTCTGTGCAATGATGTGGGAAGTGGAAGCAATTAAACCAAATCGATTTTTTATCGTTGGAACCGTTTCTTTTGTCAGGCTTTGGAAAAAGGGAATTCTTTCAAACAGAAATACATTTATAATTTTGTTGAAAAACGGAATTCTAAAAATGGAAGTATTGGCTGCCCTGCATTCAACCGCTGTAGTGCTGTAAATAGTTAAAAGTTCTGCTGTGTCTCACCTCCTTACTCCCTTAGGGGTGAGACTCCCCAGGCAGTGTCATTTCTAAAGACACACAATGATCCCTGTACCTTTTCCCCTGGTCAGGCATGGAGATGGTAATGTGTGAAGGAGGATGAAGTCCTGTCCCAGAGCCCTGTCCGAAGGAAGCTGTGGCATAACGTACAGCAGGAATATCTCCACAGTGTCCGAAACATCAGCTTTTCTTTCTGAGGAAAAATGTGTTATCGTTTTCTGTGGTGGAAAAAGATAAAATCTTCCTATTTTCCAGGCAGCTCTATTTGAATAATTTCAACTATTAAGAATTTCTTCTATATGCTTACCTTTGTTAATATCATCAATGATATTGATGCTCTGAAAAAAAAACCATGCTAGTACAACACACAGGCGGTGTACGTGCTTCTCTTGCTGACAGGCAAGTCTCCAGTTACTCCTGAATACGGCTTTTCCTGCCAGATGAGTGCTGGCTGGTGCACTAAATTTTTGATGGGTCAGTGATGATAAATAACTTGTGCTGAGTAGGATGGAGGCTATCACATTTATTTTTCCTTGTTTTTGAGAAAGAATTTGAACCCAAGTCTCTGGGAGTAAACTGCTGTGTATTTACTCTGCTACTAAAATCCCTTTCTCCAAATCTGGTGTCAGTAGCAGGAAGCGTACCCAACATACTGACTTGTAAACATGTTTCTCATGTCAAAAAGATTATATAGGGTCTCATCCTCTCTATAGAAAAGATATTATACCTTGCAATGAACACTAATATGGAGAAATATGACTGCATTCCTGAAAGATCTAATTGCTGCTGAAAAATGGTATTTGTCCCTTGTATACATTATTATGACAGATTCCTCCTTAAAGCTCAGGAAAGTCAAACTCCTTATACAGGCCAAAACCAAGGCCTCGAATGTTTTGCTTCACACATTTGTTACTGGATGTTAAAGTCTTAAAGAGGATGCTCAAACATTAAAGGGGCTAAGCAAAGTGTAAATAGAAAGGGGTATTTTGCTCATGCACGAGGATGGTTGTGATGACTTAGTGAGCATTTTAAAGAGGTTTAGGTTTTAAAATAAAAAATAAGTAGTTTTCAAAAATATGGACAAGAAGTGGTCATTCAGCCAGCTCACCAAGATGCTCTGAGTTGACCTTGGGAAAAGGCTGCCTCACTCCATTGACTCTAAAGGAAATATAGGAAGACCAGCATCGACATGGGGCAGCATCAGGTACGTTGTGTGCTCCTCCCTGCTGGCAACACCAGTTGCTTTTTCCGACTGAAAAGTTCCTTTTTCAGACTGTTCACTTCAGTCACAGTCTAGCTGGCTTTTGAAAATGAAATCTAGATGTCCATGTTGCTTGGATGTGTAAGTTATTACTTGTTCTCTTTACTTTGGCCTAGACTGATGTGCTCTGAGGACTCTTTGAAAGATGGGAGGACTAGTAGGATTAAAACAAGTCATTGCGTTAGGGAAATGAAATCTCATTACGAAGGTGGTTGTGATTCTCTAATCCCTCCCTGTGAGTCTTGCCTCTGAGCCAGCGCTTGGGCTGACTGAAGCGATGAAGACACCAAATGGGCGCTACTCCCCGGCGCCACAGTGATACGGAAAGACATCCACAACTGGGACTGTGGGTCCTGATGCACCATAACTTGCTGCTGAGAAGCCAACACATAAATAAATTCACACCCTTAGGATAATTTACTCATATGCCCATATTCTGAATCATAATTTGATTCCTGCCAGGATCCTCTGGTGACACGTTGGATTGGCTTGCCTGGTGGCAGTTACTGGGGCACTCAACTCCAGCATGCATTCGTTACTGGAGCGCTCAGCAGGAAACACACAGAAGGAGGAGTTAATTCAGATGCCTGCCTGTTTGATTGCTTCTGGTTAAGAAAGTTACCTCTTTTTCCCGGATGGACAGATCGCAGGAGTGCATGGCTAGTGAGAGGCTGGTGTCATTTCCCAAATTCAGATCAGAAGTTTGAATGTCTCAGTGGTATTGTGTTTACTCTGTCCTAAATATGAGGAAGTAGCTCACGTAACTCAGGGCGTTCAGGTCGAAGGTGTGGGTTCAAACCCTCACACAGGGAAAGGAGTTGAATTGCTGTCTCCTACCTGCTGAATGAATAACAGTTCATCTGAGGATCTTCTTGATAATCTCTCTTCTCAAAAGCTCAGCACATCTTTTATCATACACAGGCACTTGAGGGAAGAGTAAAAAAGTGTTACTTTTGTTTATAAACAGTTTTAAGTTTGTATGCGGGTAGGGTGGGATGATCCTTTTTCATTTCAATAGGAGGAATGGGAAGAAAATGTGATTTGGATCAAGCTGATTTTGGACTGACTTTTTTACCCCCCCTTCATATTTCACTGTCAAAACAAAACAAATCTTATATGGAAAAGTTTTTCTCAGTCTTACATGGGAAAGCTAGTAGGGTTGCCTTCATTGCAGTAGGCATCAGAAGAGCCTCCTGCCATAGCATTATCTCTGAGGTTAGTTTTAACAAATGTATACCAAATCAAAAGCTGTTCTGAACCTGGATTAAAGGAACATATTAAACTGTCCCTCATAACAGGGAAATTATATGGATGAAGAAGTGCTCCAGAGCTTCTCTGCTAACTCATATTTGCCTGGGAGACTTGTTCCTCATCAGCAGTCTGACTGAGTGCTCTCCCTTGTGGTAACGAACAAGCCTCACAAAGGAAAGCCTAAAAAAATTGCACCACTATCTGATGATAAATGCAAAACCTTGTAGTTTTAGGGGTGGGCAGAGACAGTGAGCCTTTTGGGAATGTTCAGGAAAAGAATATTGTACCATAATCCAGTTTACATCAAGTGTCAAAACAAAAAGCAAGAGTTTGACTGTTTCCATGATCAGCTCCAAGCACTGTCACAGATCATGACACGACTGATCCATTGATATATATGTCTGCCAGAACAGCATTCCCAGTTCACATTAAATAATAAATTTCATCAATCTGTGTCTATTTTTTTCAATTACTTTCTGAAATCCTGATAGCAAACCTGTTTTAAGTCTTCCCTCCTGCCCCCCTGACCTAGTTTACTCCACTTCTTCAGGAAATGATCTCTAAAGCTTGAATGCTATTTACATTATCAAGATTTACTTATCTTTTCTTTTTTCCATTGAAACGCTAAGCAGCTCTTACATCAATGTAGGTGTGTTTGAGAATTATGAGAGCCTTCAATTCTCATACCAAACTACACCCACACAAGTCAATTCCAGTTCCAATGACTAAAGGTCATGTGAATGGCAAAAAGTAACAGGTAAGAACCTAATTTTGCTATTAAGAGTAACTGAATTTGCAGTTATGGTTTATTAGTGAAAGAATTAATGCCACGAGCAGTAAATCCTTTCCCTACCTTAGATTTGTTGGTGTTTGTTCCCACTATTCCTGTTAGTATTTTTAAAGAAAATCCTAGTGGAAAAATAGAAGCATGATGTGTCAGAACAAAGATTTGGTGGAAAACTATACCCATTTGCCTTTAAACAGCCCATCGATAATCAGAGACAGTGGTGGGCCAGCTCCTTTCCAAGGAAGAGGTAGCATTTGCTATCCAGCTACTTCCTATAGGCTTTGCTGATAGCAAATGTTCAAGTGGTGAGAACTGTCAGGTTCCCTGAGGCTGACGGCCTCTTGCTAGGTCATTATATCCTTCCCAGAATGACATATTCATATTTCTTAGGTTTAATTGAATTCTCACATTAATTTAGTGGTTCCAGTTCTTGGCACTGCTCTTCGTCTTCTTTCAACCAGAGAGACCCTAGGATAGTGGTCTCTTTTACTCATTCTTCTCCCATACCATACCTGTTGTTAACAGTGTTTAATTTGTGCTGCCCACCTGAGCGATTTATTAATCTATAGACTTTGAAGACCAAAGTCATGAAGACTCCACAGAGACTACGAGCTCATACAGTAAGGGTGGTCTCACAAAGCTGTTGCTGCCCTTAGGGATTTTCACAGAAGATACAACCTCTGAAGTGGCTTATGATTTCCTTGGTTTCAGTCAGGTGTGAGCCATTACCCCTCAATATTCCCCTTAACATTAACTTTTGCCAGTGTATAAAAGGTTGCCCTAGGTGGGAAGTCTAGTTATAGTTGCTGGGGGTGACATGAAAACATCTTTCAGGAATTCAAGAGCAAAGCCAGTGGTTACGGGAGATCACTTTATTTTTAATTTAGAAAAATACTGTGTGCTAAGGGACTTGGCTAGTCTTGCAAATTACGTTTAGTAGAGTGAGTTTAAAGAACAGGAAGAAAATTCCATGTGTGGACATCCTTCTCTTATCATAAACCCTCTCTTCTCCTTGGAATCACCTCTTCATCAATCTTGGTCACCTTGGATTCAGATAGTGAAAAACTTAGAAACACTTGAGAAATTATCTTCAGGATATTAACAGTGATGCTTCCTTTGGTCTCTCTCTTTCTTCTGCTTTTAGCTGGATCCTAAAGGATCCAGGTGCTGTTCAGGATGGTGTGACTTATCCTGTTTCCATGTTTCCAGCAAAGTGATGTCTGACACTCCTAGTGAGTGGTGTTGGGTTTTCTTTTAAAATACAGCTAGCAGACTTCAATTTTCCTTTCTAGAATACGGTAGGACTTGCTGTGAAGAGGACCGTATGTAATTATCTAGACAAAATGAAGTTATTCTGTAGCTCATCCTTATTATTAG
This sequence comes from Phalacrocorax aristotelis, assembly GCF_949628215.1. Classification (NCBI taxonomy): domain Eukaryota; kingdom Metazoa; phylum Chordata; class Aves; order Suliformes; family Phalacrocoracidae; genus Phalacrocorax; species Phalacrocorax aristotelis. The sequence goes on from NC_134280.1 coordinate 67,433,292, forward strand.
TGACTGCTACAAAGCTTGAAGGGCAGGCTTCTTTTTTTTTCTGTCACAAGATTTGCAGTAGATTAAGCTGTGTATTTAGGGTAATTGTGAGCAGGCTAGTGGCATTCTACCAGACAGACTGAGCTTGTTTGACAAGGCATGTGGTTTTCTCAGTTGCCTGCCTGTGCTCTCTGTCCATCCGTTTCAATTTGTGCTGGTTTTTATGCTGGTGGATATTTAATGCCCTTACAAATACTACAAATTATTACAAATATTGGTGGGATTTTTGTTTAAATCCATATTTTAGTCAATTAAATACAAGAGGTAGCATAACACCCTGTCCGTAACAGGGAGGCTAACCATTCAGACTGGCAATGTCAGGAGAGACACAAGGACATCAGGGTAAATGGAGGGATGGCAGAGAGAAACTTGGAAAGAAGAACAGGAAATGGGAAAGAGCTCTCCTCTTAGCTAAAATTTGGCTTGAGCACATTTTGTAGTGCGTGTTGCAGACAATGCTGGTTTTAACAGAAGTGCAAACTGAAAGCAAGCCACTGAAAGAGCAAAGTTACATAAAGCCATATACCTCACCGTGAGAGCTGAAGTTAGCATTATGTCTAAATTTGTACTGTGGTTTATTTGTACGATCTACAGGATATCTCTTTGCATTTAATGAACTTTGGTATCTTCCAGTAGAAGAAAGAGTTCAGATCCTGTCTGCAACCATTGCAGTGTGTATTTTCTGTATATTACTGGGTCTTGTTATACCTAAACAACGTCTTATTTGGAACATTTAGATGCAAAGCTCAGTCCTGCTTTCCAGCACAGTTCTCAGCCTCCTGCCATGTTTATCTACACTTCCTTGGTGGTCCTGTCTGTGCTGGTGGCATGGAAACCGATAGCTCCCCAACGGCTGCCAAATCCCACTGCCCTGGTCTCAATTGGTGTGGTGCTACCAGTAATTAATTGGCGGTCCTAAGGCCCCAGTACTCCAATGACATGAGGGTTAATTTGTTGTTTTGAAAGAAAATAAAATTGACTGAATTTTTGGTGGGTACAGACGTACAAAGCTGCTTTCAATTAGATAATCAGTAGCATTAATAAATAATAATATGATTGTTGTTATTATTAACACAGGGCCCGGTAATATTTTCCCAGGTATCAGGGAAAAACAGTTCTTTCCACTGCAAAAATGAGCCAGTTAAGCTGGGTAGCTTTGCTTATACAGGACAACAGGATGAAGGATCACAGTGGTCCCTTCTGACCTGTGAGTGTCTTTCAGTACTTCTCCCCTCGCAGGCCTAACTGGTTAGGCAGCTCATGCTTTCAGAACACAGGTGAGTCAGGATTTGTCCAGTAAAAGGAGCAGCAGTAATGCCATAGCTGACAATTCTTTTCCAATGCCCTGGCAAAAAATTCAGTGCCAGACAATCTGATGCCAGTTGCAGCTGAGGATCTACTTGATCCCTGTGTGAGGAATTTTCCTTCAGTGTGTGTTAAGTTTCAGTTTCAAGAAGGTAACTCCTCTGGCAAAATAACCTGACGCTTTCCACCTTTACTCCAGAAAGTCCACAAATGAGAATATAGCCTTTCTTGAGACTCTTCAGACTTCTCAATGAACGCAGTAAAACAGAAACTCTGTTTGCTTAATAAATGATAAGTCTTACTTTTTCTGATAGTCTTTATGCAGTAGGAAGAACCATGGCAAAATAATTAAGACAGAAGGCGTGGTTTCCTTTTCACATGAAAGCAGCGTTCACTTTGAAATACTTGGTGGTGATTTTGTTTCATGTCGTAGGTGGACCTTTGTCTGCCAGAAGGTGCTACCTTTGCACAGCTAGAGAGAAATTGCTGTGCAGAGCTGGAATTCACTATGGGGGTGGGAAGAGAGGGGAGTTCAAACATGGACCAAAGGAAAGTGATAAATCTAAAATAAAGTCACTGGTGCAGGCAGACTTCCATGTTGTGTAAGACAGAAGATTTAAATCCTCTTTGCTGGCATCGTTTTTCAGAGCCATTTCTGCTTGAAGCTGCAGTTAAATGCAAAACAAGTCACAGATACTGTTAGAATTTTACTATGTGGGTCGGGCTGTTGTTTTCAATGAGCAGTGGTAAAATCCCCGCTGTGGTTTAAGTATGGTTTAAAGGCCTAGTTTTGCTGTTCGCAGTGATTAAAAATATAGCATGTTTGATATGCTTTTGAATTATGTGAATGCTTCTGTTTTAAATAATGAGGGAGAAAATGGTTAACAATAGGTTAATTTTTGTTTGTTGCTCAGATGAGATATTTTAGTCCCTAAAATGGAACATTAGTGTAAATCACTGTCTCCACAGCATTGATAAGTTTGCTTTCAGATGGATTTATGTTAAGGTTTGGGTTTGTTTTTGTTTTGTTTGGGTTTTTTTTCTTTAATCTTATATTGGTTTATAATGGAGCTCACACCAGAGTCTTCTAGTGAACCAGGCCAGTATAGCTGTCTTCTAGCTCATGCCTCAGCAGCTGCAATGTACTGGCTCACAGCAGAGTAGCTTTGTGTCTTAGGTTTTTGGATTTAATTCTGTTGGTCCCACTTTGCATATTTATTCCTAGTAAATCACCATTAGTTCAACACCAATAAATGGAATGGTGTGGAGAAAACTGTATAAAGAAATGCGGTCCACTTGGCTCTCCTTAGACCTAACTTGGTGAATATTTGCCTGATTCTTTGGTTTGGGAACTCTGTGAAGCCTCTGAATTATGCTTTGCTCATCCTCTCACTTAATGTAATGAATTGAGAAACATTCCAGTGAGGTCAGTAGAGTGACTCTTGAATTATACTAATGTAATTTAATATCTACCCCACAAACTAGGTAGGAATCTTTGAAGAAAATAAGTAGAAGAAACTAATGTTTATAAAGCGAATTGAATGTCTTCATCAATGCCACAAACTTTAAGCTGGCAGATTCATACCTGCTGTATTTTTATTTGCAAATAAGAACTGAATATACAGTGTGCAGTTCTGATCCCCTCTATACAAAAAGGATGTGGACAGGCTGGAAGGGGTCCAGAGAAGGGCCACCAAGATGATCAAAGGACTGGGAAGCTGCCATATGAAGATAGGCTGGGAGAGCTGGGTTTGTTCAGCCTCGAGAAAAGGAAGCTCAGAGGGGATCTCATCACCATGTGCCAGTACTTAAGGGGTAGCTGCGAAGAAGACGGAGACCCCCTTTTTACAAGGAGTCCCATGGAGAGGACAAGGGGGATGGACACAAGTTGCTCTTGGGGAGATTCTGATTGGACATGAGAGGGAAATTTTCACAGTGAGAACAGTCACCATTGGAATAATCTCCCCAGGGAAGTGGTTGACTCGGCCACGTTTGGCACCTTCAAGAGTCGGCTGGACATGGTGCTGGGCCATCTTGTTTAGAACTGTGCTCTGCCTAGAAAGGTTGGACTAGATGATGCCTGAAGTCCCTTCCAACATAAGATTCTGTGGTTCTGTGATATCACAGTGTAAATCACAGAATCATAGAATAGTTTTGGTTGGAAGGGACCTTCTTCAACCAGAGCAGGTTGCTCAGAGCCCCGTCCAACCTGACCTTGAATGTTTCCCAGGGATGGGGCATCGACCACCTCTCTGGGCAACCTGGGCCAGTGCTTTGCTGCCCTCATCGTAAAAAGTTTCTTCCTTATATCTAGTCTGAATCTACTCTCTTGTAGTTTAAAGCCATCACCCCTTGACCTGTTACTACAGGCCCTGTTAAAAAGTCTATCCCCATCTTTCTTATCTGTTTCTGGGTTTTTTTGCAAAAAATCTTTACTCAAAAACATTGGCGTTCATCAGAACACTCATCTTGAGAAGTTTGATCCCAATTATCTGGGTGCAGGTGACCAATACTGAGAAGTTCATTACAGCTGGCCTTAATGTGCCCCCACAGTGCTCTGCAGCAATGCTGTTTTGTGCTGCTAGGAGCCTTTTGTCGTCTTTATAGATGAATCACTGCAAGAGCTGAGCCTTTGAAGTTCCTTACTGAAACAATCTTATCTGTCCACCTTTCTACCTGGCCTTTTGAGCTCGTTGGATAGGGTGCACACTGCGACACGAATATTACAGAGAAAGGAAAATATTATCTTTTAGGTTTTTTGTTTGTTAGTGTTTCTGGCACCCTGCAAGTACTGAACTACCAGAAGCTGATGAAATCTTTGCGTTAAGGGAGTCACAATTGAAATGTCCCAGCAAGGGCCAACACCAGAATAATATAAGCTAATTACCCCTAGTCCTGGCGGGAGATTAAGAAATGGATTCCTTTTTACCAATATTTGCATCTAGTTGTCCAACAAATAGTTAGACCTTGCTTCCTTGACACTCTTCCTGAATGAGCAATACGAACAATAGCAAAAGAAGCTATCGCAGGAGCCAACTTTATTCCAGGGGGCTTCAGTAAGGGGTACAAAGTGTCTCGGAATGTAGCTCAGATTGCTTTGCCTGCTGAAGCTCAAAAGCCTGGTGGTTTTATCATATGCTGTGATGGCAGAGGCCCAGCTGTGGAACAACATTAAAACCATTGCAGGTCAGCAGATGAAAGAAATGTTGTGAGAGTCACTGACCGATTAAGCAGTCTGTCATCAATAATTGATTTTGATGAAGTGGGACAGTAAATAAATGTGGGAGAAGGAAAAATTAAGTCAAAACTGAACCTATACCTCAGACTGAGGTACAGTTATAAATAGAGAAATACTGTGCTGTACTTCTGGTGTTTTAATTTATGTGAATAGATAGGAAGAAGTTGCTCTATTTCCATTTGGAAAATGGACATTGGACTCTGAATACATTTTCTGAGTTGAAGTTAAATAAGTGGAGAGGGCCAAGCCAGTAACTCTATAAGCAAATAGACCTCTATTACATCAAACAAGCTGTGGCTATTTATTTTAGAGCTGATTTTGGCTAGTGTATTGTGCTCAATATATTGCATTATGGAACAGTTTGATGGTGCTTCAGATTACTCCTCTGGAGTATGGGGTGAAACTATTCATGCAAAATACAAACCCAAGTGTGGATCGGCTGTGTCACAGGAAGGTTCCACACTGCAGTACTCCACAGAATGCTAAATGGGTTTGCGTGCAGCACAGCCAAAGCTTGCTGTCACATACTAAGCTCTGACAATGAAAGTGTGGTTTATGCTATTGAAAAACACTCTAAAATGGTATGGCTTACATCAGGTCCATCGGTGAAATCAGCCACTTCAGCAGAAATAGTTCTGTGTGAGTATAACTGTATTTAGGGCTTTTGTCCGCATGGAAAAACTGAATTTAAAAATGACACCACTAAATGATTCGTCCTATAACAGCAATGGTTTCTGCAGTTAACCTGGTCTCAACCAATTCTGCATTGAGTTTATAGCCATAGGGGAATGAACCTGTGGGTACCTTCCAGCAATTTGTTGGGTTGAGAGATGAGTGAAGCAGAGGTTTTCCCAACCAGCCTCATTTAAAGCATATGGGACATCAGTATCCATATGGGATGCTTCATGATTAATCATTGTGGAGATTTGTCTCTGTGGAAGATGTTTCATTTAGCCCAGGACTGAAAAACAAAGGATATGTTGCTGCCACACTAATCAAAAACACAGACAATCTGCTGTTCATATGTGCCAATTGTTGCTGCAGTGTGATGTAAATTCACTTAAAGATGAGAAAAAATAATTATAGGCAACCATTCTGCAGAAAGCTTATAGGAATATGGGCTCTTTAGGGGGACACTTTTAAGTGCATAAAAAGCCTTTCAGAAACTTAACTCTGGTTACTGAGTTCTTCTTTGTACTTGTTGTTGGTAAGTTCATCAGACCATAACACCTGAATTGAAAAACTGCCAAGCGAAAGGCAAAATTGTAGTCAAGGGGTGAGGAAGGTCAGTGCCAACTTCAGACATTAAGTATTTTTGTCTGTTATGGTGGTATGACTAGGCACAAACACAAAAACTGACTTGATTCCCAGAAAATCATATTTATTTATAAGGGGGAACATGATAGGTACAGCTGTGCACATATTACCACTCCAGTTAGTCTGTGGAAGTTTGTAAGTAACAGAAAAGTGTGAGCACCACCACTGCAAAATATCTGTAGAGAAATGGCTGCTTCTGTAGGTTGAAAAAAGTGTCAGCTGTGGGTAGACTATACCTCTGAATAGTTCAGCAGTGGCAAGGATCTGACTGCTTTTGTTCACCAAAGTTTCAAAATAGATTTTGTAATATTACCTGTTAAATATTCAGGCTGTTGCTCAACTGTGGATGAAATCATTGCAGTATGGATAGATACTTCTACAGCCATTATTACAGAGAGAATTGTACCCTTCCCTTTCTCCTGCAGTTTCAATAGGTTCTTCTCACTTCTTGTCCTGAACAGGGTGGGCTGTTGCCCTGGAGTGTTGAAGAGTTGCCACTATGTCATTCTGCAAACCCATGCTTCACCCAGAGCTGCAATACCATGTGCAGTGCTGGTGCCTCTACTGCAAAAGTGAAAAACAAAACCAAAAACCACAAAAGGCCCAGAATAGGGTGGCAAGAAGGTCCAAAGGTCTGAGCAAGGAGTGACTGAACTGCTTGGGATTCTTCAGTTCAGAAAGATCTGATGGAAGTCTACAAATCACGAGTGGCGTGGGTGGGTGGATGCTGGTTGCCAGCAGTACAAGAACTAGGGGCTGTCAAATGAAGTTAGCAGGAGTCATGTTCAAAACAAAGAAAAGTAGACTTCCTGCCAACAGATGCTTTGGATGCAAAAAAAAGTCTGCATGACTTCAAGAGGAGACAGGGCAAATACCTGGAAGGGACAGCTCTATTGAAGGTTGCTAAATGGCCAAACCAAGCTCAGGAAGTGTTTGAGCTTAAAATAATTACAGACTGGGAAAGTACTCAAAGAAAGTATCATATGTTTGCCTCTGTTCTCAACTTACACATGAGGTCTGCTTATGGCCATTGTTGAAGACAGGATGCTGAACCAGGTGGCCATTCTGCAGCTCTTACATACCTATCTGCTATAGTTAAGGTTTTGCCAAGATGTTTTAACCCTTGGTATCTGAGACCTTGATGTTTTTTTCTTACTTGGTCTTCCAGGTCCCAAATTTAGTGCTGATATTTCCAGACTTCTTCCAGATCATCTTGATAGTGGCATCTGGAGAATTAATGCAGTGGTTTTTGGTGTGATTAGAACAGGACTTTTGAAATGAAAATGCAGAGGGCATAGGTCTTTTCCTCCCTCCTCAAAGTATTATTATGAAAATGACTGCATTTTCTTTTGTTTCCATCTGTTATTTTTGTGGTGGTAAGTTCCCAAACATGCTGAAAAGAGCTGTGGACTTTCTGTATTGGCCATTATTCATACATTGCTTTGCTACTCATCCCTAAAAAACTCTCTTAAACTATCTTCCTTTGGATGTATAAGGCTCAGTTTCCAAGCTAAATTTCATTTAGTTATTTTTATCACAAATACTAACTGCTAGTTTTGGTTGTTAGTTCTGGGGCTTTTTAGCCTTTCACAAAGGCCAGAGAACATCACCATTTGGGAATCTTACTACCATACATGTGATACAAGAACGGTGCAAGTGTCACAACTCTGCCTTTGGCAGAATGGAAGGCAAGTACATCAAATACTTCCTTATTATGATGCTTAGTAGTGAGTGTTGCCATTAAGTCATCAGCTAATTTCTGATTCTGTGAAAGAACCATGTTTTGGGCAGAAATTTTCCAGGCCTAGGTTTGTTACAAAGTAAATTGTTTGCTGAATAAAAAGCTTTTAAGCAGATAGACAGCTGAAAGGCCTGTAATTCAACAGTTGCGGTTTGCATGGAAATTGTCTTTATTGTGGAGTTGTCTATAGGTTTTTTGTTTTGACCTTCGGTTTCAGTTGTCTCCATTGCACTGCTGCAGCCATCTTGTTTAGTCTTTGCCGTTAGAAAACAATCAGAAAACCAGTGTTGCCAAGTACAAACGCATCTCATTTTTAAAGTTCAGCTGTTTTTTTCCTTATAAGATGAATTTTACAGAGAGGCTGCTGCATGATACCTTTCAAATATGGCCAGCTCTGCCAAACCTAATGAAAGGAACATTTTGGCCAGACATTATTGTTGCTGCCATTACAAGTTCCACCATTGACAGACCTTCTGGGCTAAACCAGCACAATTTTATGCCTTCATATTTAAGGGGCTAACTGGCACAAAGGAGAAACCTTGCATTTGTCTAGATGTACAGCAGAAAGAAGCAGGTGCATATACAACAATGCAGAGACTCGGTAGGAGAGAGCAAGTAGCCCTAGGATTTCCAGTATTGTCTAAAAGGCTCTTTAAGTACAGCTGAGAAATAGCTGCAGACTAGGTCATGTCAAAGGACAAAAGAGATTTAGTAGATTATATGAGTCCAAGAAGCAGAAGCCAACTCCAGGTGAAAACCTAAGCACAGCTGAGAAGCTTAAGGGAAGGTGGAGGTGAGTATAGCAGTGTAGAGACATGATCGAAATGGTATCAATGTAAGGTTGAAGGCTGAACATTTGGGAGGTGGAAATTAGTAAAATTTTTAGGTATTCTAATTCACTTTCAAGCCATGATACTGGGGCTTAGTTGAAATAACACCTGTCCTAAGCCATCCTATAAAACAGGCCTCTGGAAGTGCTTCTGAAGTTGATTAATTTTGCTCCCTCACCTAGTTTGCTTTTCATGCTTGTTCTGGTTTCACTCAGGGCAGGAAACAAGAGTTGTCAGGAAAGCTAGTTTTGTGGTGCACAAGGAAATGCAAGGGTTTGCCAATGGAAACCTTTGTCTGGCTAGATTTGTTAAAAATATATCCATATACATTCAAGATATGAGCCAAATGAGTCAAATTCCTCATTCACTTTGCGATGCACTAGTGAAACTTGACGTGACATGGCAGCCTGGGGATGACACAGAGTAAGGTTGCAATCGAACGCCATTGTCAGAAGCTGGCTGGAGACAAGCAACACTTCCAGCATTTGTGTCCCTGGTCTCAGACAGCAAACTGTAGCTTTTGGTTGGCAAGGTAGACCAAAAGATGGCAGAGTACGTTTTTAACTGTGAGTGTGTTTTTTTGGGGAGCTTCATTCTCCTTTCCTACCTCCTCTCTGCAGCTGGTTTCAGGGATATTGATACTGATATTTTTTAAGCTGGGAAGACATGGTTTTTCTTTATTGCCAAACTCGTGAAATGGTTTCCAAGTGAAAAGAGATGGGGGTTATTTTGGTTTTCAAAGCTTCCGCTACTATCTTTTTTTTTCCTTTTTACATATCCTTTGCACTTGACAAGCAAAATGATTGGATTCAAAAGAAAATGTGCTCAGAAGTCAGTCTTTTTTGCAGCATTTATAAGTGAAAGTGCAATCCAGCTGTTGGCAAATCATAACCTCATTGTTTTGGCAACGCTGTTTCATTTACTTTTTTTTCCTTTTATACTAACTTGTTTGCTCAGGTATTGGAATTCAGAGTTTTTCCTTCTTTTTAGAAATTCACACCCTTTCTGGCAAGGTTTGAACTGTTTTTATTGCTTACAATTATAGCTACAGGTAAAATAAATACTTTCCCACGGATGCGTTGGAATCCGGTATGGTTATAAGCTGATGTAGCTGTAAAAGCCGAGTTGTACAACTAGTATTTCTGCTGTTCTGTATTTTCCTTCTGACAGTTCTTAAAGACGCAGGGCTTGAATCTGCTCTTGCTCTTGAGTAATCAAACCAATTATTTTTAAAGGTTGCAGGGTCTCGTCCATGCAAAGCTGGTGTGGATAAGAAAAGAACTGAATGACTTGTAGAAGCCCTCTCAGGGAAACCAAATGTGGAGGTGACTTTACAACACAAATATAGCTGTGGCCTTTAGCGCGTAACTGTCTGAGCAGAGCTCTATACTGTGCACACAGAAATGACATTGAAAGAACATTTGGACATTGCAAAGAAAGGCATGGAAAAGTTAGGAAATGCCCTAATTAAGGCTGCCTGTGTAATTCATTATGATTCATTTTTTAATTATCTGATCACACACTATTTTTTCCGCAGAGGTCTCTACCTCTGTGCACAGGATGTTCAGAGCACTCTTAATAAGCAGCTATTCAGTAGTTCGTTTTATCTTCATTGTTCCATGTGTGGCCCAAGGCCTTATTTACTGCATGCTATTAAATGCTGTTTTGAGGGCTAAATCCATAAAAAGACTTTGGCCTGGTGACCTTGTGTGCTAAAGTACCTAACATTTCGGTCCCCTGCTGTCTAGTGTTGAGAGGTAGAGTTTATGACCCAGGTGTGCTGTTGCAGCTGTACTGCCATCAGAACAGGTCTAGCTCTCCGGTCTGGTACTGCGGCGTGCTGTGCGGATGTGCCAGTCCCAGCCACCCCTTGCTCAGGTAACTCCAGTAAGTACGTGCCATTCTGTGGCATCAACCTACTGTTATACAAAATTCAAATAAGCATCTCGTTTCATTACACAGTTAAACAGGAATCTAGGATTTGTGACTCATGCATCCTGTTTTCAGCAATGCCACTTACATGCTGAAAAGCCTTGGAAAAGTTGGAAAAATATTTCACCAGTTGTGGCCCAATTTTCCTCTCTGTAAAATGGGAATAATGACATGGGCCAAGCCATGTCACAGAGGTGTTCTCTGGGTCCAGTGTTTAAAAATCCTTTGGAGTCTTGGATATAAAAATGTTAGGGAAGGACAAGGTATTGCTTCTGCATCCAAAACTGAAGGTCAAAGTTCTGGAAATATTCCCTTGTGTCACTGGCTGAACTAGATTTACATTAGAAACCTTGGTGATTGTTTTTTTCCATAAGAAAATGGGCTACTTCTACTGCTCTGTAAACGGGGATCTTCCAGAGTCATCCCTGAAGTCCCACCAACACATCTGAGAGAAGACACAAGAGAATCATGGAGAGATAGAGAAGCATGCAGTTTTCTTTTAATTCAAACTGCCAATATCATGTTTGTAGCCTAATACAATGAGCCATGGATGATTTTTTAGCCTGGAGATCAAAGAACATGCCATTACTCATGTGTATGGCTAAAAACTCACCCTTCTCCACTCCCCAAAAGCCAAGATACCTTGGCCATGGTGCCTGGTGGAAACAACTGGTGACCTTTGCTATCTGTCAGATTATCTGTGCTTAAACAAGTCTGGGGGGAAAGTAGTTGGCAAGAGCCAAAACCATGTTTCTGATTAGGCTAGCAGCAGTGTGGAGAACCGTAGGCCAGGCTTGCACCTGTGCTCTGGTCCTATTTAGTTTGTCAATACAGACATAGCCTGGGAGGTGTGTAGGGAGCTCAGCTTTCTACAAATGTATTTGTCACAGTGAATGTAGAGAAGGCTTTATGGTCTGAGATGTTTTACTGTTTTACCTCTGGGTAGTTTAGAATGGTCTAGATTATCTACATTGAAATTCCTTGTGATGAGAGCTGACCAGAAATCCTGTGATGTAATGACACTAAAGCCAGTACTCTTTGGTAGAGTTGGGGGAATGTACCAATTCTGACGTCTTGTTCAGGAGAAATTTTGCAACCTAAGAATGTAATCTCTGATAGCTGGATAAAGAAAGGTTTTCTTCGTTCCAGAATACCTCTGGGGTTTATATTTCAGAGAGGGAGGGAGGTTCAGAAGGAAAATGGTAGAGCACCTGAACCTGAACTTCAGAACTTGAACCTGAACCTCTTGCAGTTTAGGAAGACATCTAACCGTGGGGTCATTTGCTGTACGATTTTTCTGGGTTTGTAGTGGTGTTTGGAGGTCAAGGTGGAAGGGATGGCCATTTTCTGTTTCTGGGGGAAAAAAATTGTTGAGAGACTACTGGAGTTTTTCCTTAATGGGGTTTTGATGATGTTATCAAGGGCAGAGAAACAATTTGCTGCTTATTTCTACCCTGAGGCCCTGCCAGTTTGACCTCTTGTTCTTATTCAGCCAAAAGATGCATTGATTTGCTGCATTGATTTTCTTTCCTTGATATTTAATCTGAATTCAGAAGTGTGTAAATCATACTGGAATTGTTCCTTCCATGTTAACATATCAGAAATTTTCATCACATTGACTGAGAATATGCTTCCAAGCATACGCATTCAAATAGCAAGTCAAATAGACCACAGTTAATATGTCGGATAAGAACAGATCCATGAGAAGCAGGTTTCATTGTCCAAAATGAGCATACCTTTATGGAAGCCAAACTTTCTTCCACCACTAAGGGCCTGATTGCACTTTGATTTGATCCTTGGCTGGCCAACACATGGGAAACGAGCTACAGAGTGGGGAACAATCTCTATAACTCTCCAAGTTCAAACCTTGGATTAATGCAGATAAGCAATCTTGTATATTGTATAATTGATTTCTATAGCAGGATAGATTTTATTTTTAAGTCTAGCAAAAAAAGAAAAACTATCCAAAATTCTATCTTAAATACATTTTCCACTAAACAGGACTCAGACCTGAGACGTCGTATTCGGCTTCTGTCATTTCTCTCTGAAGTCCCTAGTCCTTTGCCTCTGACTCCTTCTGTCAGACTGATCAGGAACTGGATTTCCGTGTCGCTAGTTCTGATCACGTCCCTGCTTTGCACACTGCTTGGTGAACCTGATTGGGGAACCTATGATCAGTGCTCAGATACTTTCCGGATCTTTATTGAAACTGTTCTGAAACTCTTTGGTTTCTATAAAAGCAATGATTCAGCCTGACTTGATCCATGTCGAAGGCTATGACACAACTTGGGTTAACTTCAGAATCAGCCCTTCTGGCAGAACAGACTTTCTTGCAAGATTTATAGTACTTCCTGCTTCTAGCTGGTCTGCAAATAGAACAAGAACAGCCTTTCTCATAGTATCTTGGCACTGCTCCTTCTAGAGGGAACCCAGAACAAACAGGATACAATGAAAAATACCAAACTTTCATGAACTTCTTTTTAAATTAAAAAAAAAAAAAAAAGCCTTTGCTTGTGGTTGGATTTGGTGGACTTTTCTCGGGTTGTTACATACTTTATTCATGCCAGTTCACCCACCATTAACTTTTATGAATGTTTATATAGCAAATACATGAAGTTATAACTCTATGGACTAGATATAATTCAAGTTGCCTTGAAAAGGTGATGTTTTGGCACATCAAACTCTTAATATTAGCAACTCTTTTGCTTTTCTTAGTGTTTCATTCGCGCTGTCACTTTTTGCACTTGAATCTGACATTAAGTACCTTTTTACCAGTGATCTAAACCCTTTAAGACAGGCAGTCCCTGTCCATCTGCCTGAGGCAGATTAATGGCAATGAACATCAAAGTGACCTGCTGAAGACTGCAAAAGGAGGAGGTGAAGGAGCAGAAAATCAAGGACTCCCACAATCTTCTCTCAAGTTTAAAAAACAGGATGCAAAATCCATTAAGAGGAATAGATTTTTTTCACATAAAACTCCAAATACCATGCATGACTTTTCTCCTGTGAAACATAACTTCATACTTTTGAAATATGGGCAAAAATAAAAAGAATTTAAAACTTGAGCTGAAAACTGGGATGATGTGCATCATAAATAGCTGCAAAATAATAAGACATTAAAAATTTGATTACCTTAGCTAGTCTGAATTTGTTTAAAAATTGTGTGCACCAGCCTCGTATGCATATTAGCAAAAACCAGTAGCTGAACAGGTTAATCAAAATCACCTAAGTCCCAAAGTACTCAAGTTTAAAACTGCTAGCACTAAAAATACACTCTTCAGCTCTCCACCTGATACAGAAGCCCATGTAAACAAGCAGACGTTGTCTAATAATAAATGCAGATGTTCAGAAATAGTGTTTATATTTACAGTCATGAGCCCTGCATTTCTATTCACAAGCCACGTGGTTTCTTTCCTGATGCTTTGCTAAATATATAGATTTTTTTAAAAAAATTTTTTAAAGCTTCTGTGACTCAGGCTGATCTCCAGGCTGCGTTAGTATAACCTAAGTGATGTCCCTTCTCATTCTGCTAAGATCCTTATAGCTGTGGGTCCATAATTAATGAACTGTAAGGTCCCTTCCTTTGCTTCTTTTGGACAGTTACTTGTACATCTATAAGTTTTTCCTTACCACCAAGAAGAATGGTAGTAGATAACCAGTTCTTTTTTGTTTGATTGACAAGAGTTCTTTTCTCCTCCTTTTCTTCTCACCTTTGCACGTGATTCTTTAACACCAGTGAATAAGAAAGTCAGAGGATGATCAGATAGGTGAAGCTGGAAAGTCAGAATGAGGGATGTGTTGAATTCCTCATTCCCGGAGCTGTTTAGCAGGGATGGTGCATATGAGCAAGGTCTGGAAGATCAGCTCCACTGAATGAAAATACCCATCCATCTCCTATACAGCAAAGTACATCTTGGTTACTTTTTTGTAAGAAACCTATCCTGCGCATTCTTCAAATGTAAGTTTGTTAGTCACCTTTATTTTATTTTAGAACATTGCATACCTTGGGAGGGCCCAATGCTCTCCCTTAATCCATCCGTTTTTACCCTCCTCTAAAATAAGTAGAACTACTTACATGTGAAATAAACCCCATTAAAATAATTTAATAGGGGCAAATCCCAAATGAGAGGAAATATCCAATAAAAATTGAATGCAAGAATAAGGACTTGTTTTTATTGTATTTTTCTTTCAAAATACCCACTTGCAAACAAACGTTTGTCAAAAGGACCGCTCCAGGCCCCGCACTGTGAGCTCCACAATGATGGCTGTTGGGCAGCTGAGCCTTGAGCTGGCATCGCACACCGCACTCGCACGATCGGCGCGGCGCAGCTTGCACACGCGCAGCCACGACCACAACGCGTACCCTGTTGGGCCTCGTGGCTCACTTGGCATGGTTTCCTGTATGAATCAACTCTTTCCTGTAGCTCTTCTTTCACTTTAAATCCTGGTCCTCAAGTACCCGTCCTAGTTACTCAAAAGGTAGTATCAAAAGGAATTAATTTGCTATAAATTATAGGCTCAACATTTACTTTACACAATATTCATAAGTGGGCAACAAATGGACACACTACGGAGGAACTTTGTACCAATGGACTGTTTTGTGATTGTTATTAAGAATTAAATGTATTTGTTTTATTAGTTTTAAATTTTATGGAATATAATTGTGGTAAGAAGGCAACAATTAAGGGACACCCTAGTAACCCGCTCATAAAAACCCATGTTTTTGTCTTAAAGTAATAGGAGTAGAATTAGACTGTTATAGCTATTTGGATATAACAAGAACGTTCAGCTCTCCTTTGTAACTTTTAATGGATTTCTTCTCCAGTATGCCTCAGAGGAAATTATTTTCCTTGCTTTAGTGAGAGGAGACTCAGAAAGGCTGGGAATCTGTTTGTCTTTTCTCTTACTGAGATATAAATCAGCTAGATCAGCCTTCAAGCCAATGGAGTTTAAGGCAGGTTTAAATTGTTATTCATGAGATAGGTTTTGCAGACAGTTATACAGCTGCTGTGAAGGGTCTTCATCATCTCTTGGTACAAAGCACGGTGAAGAGCTGTTACAGCAGCTGTACGGCAGCCGGAGAAACCCTTAGTAAGACTCTTGGTATAAAGCAGGGGTTCCCAAACTGTGATATGCATACCATTGGTGGTACGCAAACCATTTCCAGATGGTAGATGAAGGCAGCTTCTCTATTCCTATGTGAAGTTACTTATAAAGCTATGGGGTAAGTATTTCCACACAGTTACTGGAAGTCATTCTGTGCCTTTGTGCAGACACCCTGTGGCACAGATCAGTTCCTGCCTGTAGCGGTTAACTCCAGTAACTGGTGGCGTGGTGGCACTGACCTGAGCTGTGAGTAGGTGTCTCTGCACAAACTGAACCACCCGGCAGCCGGTGAGGATGGGCCAGCAAGGTGAGTGAACACCGTGGATGGGGCGGGCTGGAGATGAAGGTTCCTTATGTGTGAGCACGACGTGGTCGTGGAACTGGGAGCTGTGATGTCGTTACGTCTGCTGATACCCATGCCTACCGATACCAGTGGCATTCATTCAAACTGAGTTAGTAAATCCTCAGCACACTGACTTAGTAAGCCCTGAGCACACGGGATTAATCTAACAAGAAAATAATCCACTAGAGCACTCGTGCATTAGATCCGTCGGACGCTGAGTAGAGGATCTGACCTGAGTATGTTCTCAAGTGAGGCAAAGTGCATGTCTAAAATGGCTATAAAACACGTTGGCCTCTCACAATGTTTTTGCTTAATGCATCAGAATAAAGTAACTGAGACAGACAGTAAGAGAGACCTGAGGCTTTACTCAAGGTGTCTGGCTGTGCGCTTCTGTGTCAGCAAGGACGCCTTACTGCCTGCCATGGAGCGGTGTCAGCGGTGCCTGAGCCAGGGTGGTGGAGCTAGGCAGACAAAGCATGACCATGTCAGTACAGGGCAAAGACCGAGATGATTAACCTGTCTGAGAGGCCTTCGCCAGTGAGGCCTTTGCTTTGTGGTCTGCAGGGTCAGGATGGGATTTTGTCATTTGTCATTGGTGCAACCAGTAGCTGGTTGTCTCTACACACCAGCTCACCTGAGCCAGGGCTCTTCCTGGGATTTCCTGCTGATGCCTACGCTTCCTCTCTGTTAATCCATGTGGTTCTCCTTTTCTTCACATGAGGAAAGTTTTCTTTGAGTTGTCAGCTCATTTTTAAATACTTTGCAATGGCAGCACGATATACACCATTTGAGAAGAGACCGTGTGCGATAGCTTTCTAGATATACCTTTTTGGATTTTTAAGAGGTGTCGCACAGACTATTTACTTTTGCCCCTTGGTTTTTGCTGTCCATGATACTGCATCAGTTTTCTGATCTTGTACTAATTTAATGATATTTGATTATTGTGGTGAATCAGTGAAGTGAAGTAGGCAAGACAGTTTTAATCTTTGGGAAACACAGACATTCAGATATTTCACAGATAATATTTTTCAGCACTCATCTGACAAGGAAATGTGGTGAACTATCAGTGAAAGGCATTTGTAGTAATTTAGTGGCATTAGTTGGCATGTGATGCTTAAGGTATGCACAGCAAATTGCAGAATGTAATTAGGTGAATTATATTTTGCTCTAAACAAGTCTTTCTTCACCAAAAAAATCTCTGGACCTTTAGTGATCAGCAGGATCCTTGTTTGGCATCTCATTGGTACATTGCACCTGAATGACAAAGATCTCCCGCACCACTAGCTTTTGGCCAAGTCTGTGGAAACCTTACTGCTACTAACTGTAATAAATAATCTTTCTTTATTAGAAAACCTCCAACAGTGTTTTCAGACTGAGCCAGTTTGCATGTTTTCACAGTGGTTGATTCTTCAGCTGCAAAATAATCAGCATCTCATTTTTTACAAAAGCTCACCACTTTGGGGTTTTTTGGTCTACTCTCCCTTTAGTCTCCCATCAAAGCTTTGGGCCTAAATTGAGAACCTTTTCTATTGTACTGCTTCCTAGTGCAAATTACATCTCATACCCTCATTTCTGCTGTAGTGTCAGAGTGCTTCCCGGTAGTGAGTTAAGCAATATGACTAACATCTGTCACGTGTGGTTTGTTCTCTCTCTCATTCTCCCTCCAGGGAATCTTTCCATTTACTTCAATGGGCTTCAGACCAGGCTCTAATTTAGTCTGAAGACTTTGGGATGAGTGTGTTTTTGGTTTTTGTTGTGGGTTTTGTTTTCTTCATTTTTGTAAATGTCTACTCACTTTGCCAACAACCAGCAAGTGGTAAAGACAACTAGAAAGAAAAAAAAAGCAGGAAATTGTTGCTGGGATTGCGACTATTAGATGGGGAGATTTTTTTTATAACTTCTTGCAGCTGCAGCAGTTATTGCTGATGCTCTCCTACTGCCCTTTCCCTGCTTTTCTGTCTGTCTCAGATGGCAGGGAAAGCAGACTTGTACTTCTGTCTGCTGGAACCTCTTCCCCACAGGAATAACAATCATATATTTTTCATATTGGAAGAGGGTTTGTGGTTATTAATTCCTGTGTGTTCATCTGTGTCTTTCCATTAGCACACTGGTTGGGCTCATCTCCATAAATTACTTCTTTACATACCTAATTTTTTGCTTTTACTTCCATCTAAACCTCCTTTATGGATATAACCTCTGCACGTGTTTTTTCAACAACATTCAGTGGAGCAGAAGGAATGGTGTATAGGTGATCCTTTGAAATGCTCATTCGGGTGAATGCAGGAACAATGCTGACGTTTGTCTCTCACTTGCACGTATTGCAGCAGAGCAACTTGACCTTTTTTAAACTGAAGAGCCACCTAAACTTTTCTGGGGAAAAAAAATTGATCCCCTAATGCAGTTTTCTTTTGCAACCCAATTAAAAAAAAAAAAGCTTTGGATATCCCTTTAGAACTTCTTATATTAGCTATTTAGGGGGATTGTGTGTATGTGTGTGTAGGTAGCTGTCTCTATTTAGCTATATATGTATACAGATGTTACTAATTTTGTAGGCTGGCTTTCAGTGTCTTCTGGAGCACCCATGCTCCTAGATCATAGCTGGAGGAAAGCTTATTAGAAGGACTGTAGTTATCTAGAACTCTTCTAGAGTCATTCCATTGCAGCCTGAGTTATCTTGAGAAGTGACCCAAAACCCCACAGAAATCAGTGGTGTCCCTTCCAGTGATTCTAATACCTTTTGGAGAGAGTTCTTACCTTCATACTGAAGTGTTCTTCCCAACCTCTGTGTGGTTGGTAATGGAGTTAGAGCCACTTTGCTGCCTTCCACAGGCCTTGGTATCGCTGAAAAACTAACCTCTTCTGAGTATTGACTTTACACTCTGTGCAGGGCATTGTGAGCTCTAAGCTTCTTCCTGCTTAGAACTGTGGCAAGGTTTGGAGTACCAGTTACTGAACGATTTGAGCTGGCTGTCAGTTGAAAAAAGATTGACATTTTTGTTGAAGAATGAAAGCAATTCATGCCACAGTTTCTGACTTGTTCGCAGCTTTTGCAAAGTAGCCCTAGCGACAGCTATAAACTCCCAGGCTCCAGCTGTAAACTCCATGTCCTTAAAACATGGAAAAATATACCTATTTTTTCCAACCTCTAGTGAACATTGTGAGAATCATGGAATTGGGTCTTCATTGTTCATCTTTGCAACACAGCCCATTAAATTGTACAGTTTATAATTTCACATAAGGGCAAGCTTCATCCCAGAAAGCTTCTACCCACAGATAACAACCTGCATACACTGAGGCTACAGAAATTCCAGGTTCTGTCCCAACCTACACATTGATAGA
Source organism: Phalacrocorax aristotelis (assembly GCF_949628215.1). Classification (NCBI taxonomy): domain Eukaryota; kingdom Metazoa; phylum Chordata; class Aves; order Suliformes; family Phalacrocoracidae; genus Phalacrocorax; species Phalacrocorax aristotelis. Next base: position 67,452,482 of record NC_134280.1, read on the forward strand.
TGTCTGAAGCATAGCTTAATAAAACTAGCAATTGTACAATATGTGGCTTTTGGCCCTGTTGAAAGAGTGATAAATTTTCCCAGTCAGTAGTGGTTATGGATGTAAACGTACAAGGATGAACTATTTGCACTCCATAGAACAGTAAATTTGTCCAAAAGAGATCCTCATTTCATCATTGTAAAGAGCAGTAAGTCAGCAGGTACGCATGAGAAGGAAAATATGCAGCTGAAAGTCTGGCTAGCTGTACGGGTAAGGTTGAAGAATTTCAGACTCAGACAGGAACAAACATAGAAGAAGTTGTATATAACCTCTCTCTCCCTCCATAGAAGCACGCTCAGTACTCTGACCCATTCTCCAGGCAATCACCTCTTAGTTGTGGGTTAGGAATGATGCCTGCAAAGAAAAAAGCCTGATCCTGCACTCAGCTGGGTGAATGGGAATCAGGAGCCGCTCCGCCAAAGCCAAGAGGACTGTTCTGGCTGAAGGGAGACGGAGGCCCCTAGAGAGGTCACTCGACAGCTGGATTAGTAACAGCTGAATGCCCTCCAAGCTGCGGTCAGTCTGGCTAGTTTGAACGCCTCCATCTGATTCATCTCGTTTATCTGTGTTTACTGCGGTTGCTAGTGTGGTCGTTGATTACCTGCATCATTTGCTGATCTGCGTGAAACTGTAGCAAGTTTCTGTTTTGAAATGCTTCTTGTATTACTGACACCATGTTTGCAAGGAGGAATGTCAGCTCCAGTGCAACATCTAGACAGCTTTTCATACCTGAGCTGACTGTATGGAAACTTTCACTGTTGCATGCTGTACATTATTAACAGAGTGCCTGCTGGGGCACTTCTGCCTATGGAAGCACTCTTCCTACCCTATATCTCCCAAAGTTTTTTTTTCATTTATTTATTTGGAATAATTCTCTCTGGCTTTACCTTAACACATGCACTGAGTAAAAAATATTGATAAACAAAATATGCATCAACATAACTTGTAAGCAAGGCCTAATTTTTGGAAGTAGTCTGGGTCAAAGACTTGAGTTTTTTGAGAAGTGCCTCTCTAAACAGTTGATATGCCAAATTTGTTCTGGTTTTAACTCTCAGGGAGGCTTACCTGGAGTCTTCTGGAAGGGTTTTATTTTGAATAGTTACTTGGTTTTGCATTAATTTCTTTTTAGAGAGGTAGACTAGTCCAGCAGTCAGGGCCCAGAGTGCAGAGCCAGGAGTCCCAGGCTTCTCCCTAGGGCTGCTGAGCTCCTCTGCAACCTCAGAGTATTACTTCATGTCTCTGCCTCTCGGTGTTGCTATTTTTGAAGTGGGGAGTGGTAGTCCTTACATTTTAGACTGACCATGCTGGGTTGGTGGTAGTATTCAGCAGTTAATGTTTGCTGAGTGTTTGGCAGATGTGAAATCCCATGTTCTCAGATGCAGAGATTATAAAGCCAAGAGGGACCGTTGTTCATCAGGGCTGACCTATTTATTGGAGGTGGGCCCAAATCTAGACATCGGATCAAACATACCCAAACTCTGGGGAAGCTCAGTTCTGAATTCAGATCTGGATGTGAGCCTCGTGGCTCAGTCCCATCTCTGTAAACACCAGACAGGAATACAAACAAACAATTTTTAATATAGAGAAAGCTTGGATCCAGAACTGAGCCTTGTTCCAAACTGTCCCAACCACTGTAAACAGGTTTCCAATATCGCTGGTTATAAAACTCCAGAAGTTAGATTATATTAGTGAAGCTTATGCGTCTGCACAGAATGATGTCCTTAGGAAGGTTACAGTAGCAAGTTGATGAGAATTTGATCTGCAGGATGCTGGTAAAAAACTGGAAAAGCTCCATTACCTTTTGCACTAGAGACTAGGATCTGGTTCACCGTATCTCTCTCCTGCTGCCTTTTTGTATCTCCTGATTTTAGTAAACAAGAAGGGAAGGAGAGGAAAGGAAGGAACTCATCATAGACTTTGAATGATGCAAACAGTTTAATTAGGAAATAATGCTGGATACTGTTTCCCTTCCTTTGCTGTTTTTCAAGCAGGATGCATCCTTAGGAAACAATAATAGAACTGAGGATTACAAAGCCTTTGTGCGCATTGCAGCCAAGTGGCCACACAGGAAAGTGATATACGGGCAGGCGCTTGTGTAACGTGAGCGGAAGTTATTCAACATTCCTTGAGGAAGCATAGGACTAACTCTTAGCATCAAGACAAATATTCCTGTCAAGCTGAAAGGGAAGATAATGCTGGGCACCATTTTACATTGTCTGTCTTTGTGAAGTTTGCTGATTTTGTTCGCTTGTGCCTGGCTTCAAAATAATAGCATGAACTAAAAATAACTACACATTTGGGCCTTAAAATGTCTCTGTGACACAAGGTCAAACAATAATGGGCATTTCCTACTCTTTAACCTTTGTAGCAGGCAGAAGGAAAAGTGTTCAAAAGGGACACTGCTATAGAGGTCAACCTGAAACATTTGACCCTGAACTGTTTTGGTTCTTAAATTCTATATCCAGGAGAAGGTATGTGGAAGCCTGTGAGGCACCAGTTTTCAACCTCTGTATCTTGAATTTCTCTCTGTGCTATTTATAACTGTCATGATGTTTCACTGCATAATAGCAGTGTTTGCAAATGCTTATGCAATTAAACCCTCACTAGCTGGGCTCTGTGAGCCAGATCCTACAAACCAGAGCCCATGGTGCAGAAAGCCCTCATCAATCTGAATAGGTTTGGTCTGTAAATTGCTGATAACTCCCAGTGATCACAGCTGGGAGTCAGAACGCCTGTGGTCTAGTCCGTCTCCCTGCTGGTGTGCTGTGTGAAGGTTAGAAAGGTGCACCGCACTTCTGAACCTCAGTTTACCGTATTTACTACTAAGCTACTGAAATTATGGAAATTTCTTTTTAAATGCATGTTTAAAAGTCCTCATAGTTTTACACTGGGTTTCTACAGAAATGAAGAGCCTTGAGGAATCATTCTGTGGTTCTCCTTTGGGGATACATACCATAAACTGGTGTCTTATCAGAAATTAATTGCAGAAGAATGCTCTGATTACGCTCCCATCAGTACACTCAATGTTCAATACCTCTTGCATCTTCAAGTGTGATTCCTGTTCTTCCTCAATAAAATACTTCTGTTTTCCTGCATTGTGGAAAAAGTGAATTTAAGGATGGTATTAAACAGTATGCCTAGAATACTGCTTTTTTTCCTCTCTATACAGAGCTCTTTTGAAAGGAAAACTATTACCTGCTCATGTCCTGACTACTGCACCCTCTCTTTTTGGTCTTTGAGTAGTGAATTTCTTAGTTTCCTCAATAGTATGCATAATTCTTACTCCAATATCATTCACTTAACTCACCAGTCTGCCCACAGCTACTGTCTGAGCCCTTCAGAGGCTCTACCTTCAACCTAGTCTTTTACTTTTGAGACCCTGCATGACTTAGAGGTACTCTTCCTTCTTGGCTTATCATAAAAGTGATTCTTCCCACTCATTATCTTTTGTATTTTCATACTGCTTCATCTGGAATGCAAATATCCATGAGAAGCCCAATTCTTCCTTTGAATTTCCTAGTATCACACAAAGGGTGGTCAGAATGGATTTTGAGTGGAGAACAGGGTTTTTTACTAACTGACACTTTGCCTAGAAAATGCTGTGAAATCTACACGGCTTCATCTTTTACTTGAAAACTTAGAAACCAAAGAACGAATTTTTCTAGGACAAAATGAAAAACCAACCAACAAACAAATCCTTAAGGCTTGTGGGGGTTGTTTCTTGCCTAAACGGACATTTCTTCTCTTTGCTTTCACGGACATGTTTTTTCTGTCCTTATTTCTACTTAGACTGTTACCTCTTTGGAACATCTTTTGCTAGCAATTCAACATGTAGGCAGTTCATGTCAAAAGCAAGTCCTTGACCACTGCTGCATTTCTGCTGGTCATTCTGCTTACCTTCGCAGCCACCGCACATGCCAGGATGTGAATCATGGCATGCTATAGCACTTTGGGGTTCCTTAAGTATAAAAGGATCTGCAGAAAAACCAAACTCTTCTGTTCCCTGTGATCAGCATTGAAAAAATACTTTTGCAACAGTCTGGTGGGATTTAAGTGATTTATTAAATACAAACCCTGATACCAAGTAGTGTATATGGAACAGATTCTCTCAGTCGTGGGAACGTGAAGGGAGCATGCAGCTCTGAAGCTGTCAGGAGTCCAAGGCAAGAGTGACCGAGCTTTTCCTCAGCTCACCTCCCAAAGAGAGAATTGCCACCTCAGGGCCCGGGCTGTGGGGAGGAAACATTGAAACAAGCAGCCCCATCAAACAACAATGTGAAGAAGGGGCTCTTGCAGGTGCAAGCTCTTCTGTCTCTGACACTGTATGGGGCACTATGGTCTTGTTTTGCTTGAGACTCCAAAGACACAAAAGCTAGCTCTGTACAGGGCTCCAAGAGAGTAAATAAATTCAAAAGGACATGCCCTGCATCCTTTGGGGCGATACCATTGTGCATACCATCTTGTGCAGAACATTTGTTTATCATGAGATCTTTTATTGATGGCATCATTAGTATCTAAAGAGAGGGGGAAGATTAATTTGCTTTGACAGAACATCAGAGAGTTTTGTCAAGGTGTAAACACAAACTGTTATCCATGCAGAGAACTGTAGAAAAATTAAAAATTAAATTTTTGAAAAAAATATTTAAAAAACCCAAAACAAAACAGAAAATAATTGCTCGAAACCAGATCTACTCAAGTTTGAAGTAAGTTTGTAGTCTGAAGCACAAATAATGAATGAAATCACCACCTTGGTTTCTTACTCATCAGGAAAAAAATTAGTTCTGATACAATTCTAAAAATGAATTCTGAGTTTATTTCAAACTGTTGCCATCTCGCTATGACAAAGGCTCATTGGGGCAGCTACTCATAGGACTTCAGGTGCTTCCAAATTTATCTTTGTCTGGACGGCAGGATGAGTTTTGTAACATTTACATTGTGATGGCAGCTTTTCACCCTACTCTCTGTAGTTCCCATCCAAAGCTGTACGTCAGAGAGTCCTTTTTCTTACTTCAGAATCTTTTTCTATCATTTCCAAGCGGTATGGGAGTTAGATGAGGCTGAGGGAGGAGGATGTACATCTTTAATGCTGGGATGATAGTATCAGGCAAAAATGATGTACATTTCCTCTCCAAAGCCAGAGTTTGTCAGCAATTATATTTGTTGTAAAAACTGTAGGAAAAGTGAGTTCACAATTTTGCTAAACATTAATTTGAAACCTGAATTTCTGCATTTGAAACTGAGTTTCATCCAAAGATATAAAGCTTCAACCAGGCCTGCTAATTTTATTTCATAGGTTTGCATTAGGCAATATGACTCGAAAAGTTGGATAAAACTCAGGAGATCTTGGGCCTAATGTGGTCTCTGCCCTGACTTTTTCTGCCTTGCAGAACCAGGCTGGAGTCTCAAAGCTCAGTTGCTCCGCACAAATCTATAAATGTACTGCAAATTTCATGAGGCAAATTTACCTTGCTGGAGCAGAGCAACAGCTCTACAGTTTCCTGTCATTAGTTCTCTTCCTATGTTTTACAGGAATTAGCTGGGCTATTTCTGGTATTTCTGTGTCATCCTGTACTGTGCAGGATAGTTTTTCTTTCAGTCAAAGTGTACAAGAGAAGTGCCCGAGACTTTCAGATATGCAAGCCCCACTTATTTTCTGTTAGGATTTGCTGTACTAAGTGGCTTGAAGGAGTATTCTTTAACATCAGCCCATTTCCCCCATCTGTGAAATGAGAAGAGCTCACACTCTTTTGTAGTTCTGGATTTTGGGGATTTATATGTGATATATTCCATGTGAATAATTAACTTAGTGTGAATGGATGATTTAACCTACTGTGGAATATAATATTTTTCTTTTTTTAAAAAATAAATGTACTTCTTATTTGGACTTGTTGAGGCAGTTGTTTGGGTTGTGAAAGCAAGCGCTCTCTTCAAGGCTGGTTTAACAGCCCTTAGGGCTACACAGAGAAGATGGTAGAGAGGCTACAGGGGCTATATGCCAAGATTGAGAAAAATATATGTTAAAACTGGGCTGAAAATGCCTGAAATGGTGTTTTTGTTTATTCTGCCAAGATTCTTTCCTGATGTAATGAGCATATCTGACTCGTACTGACTTGAATTGTCCATAAACAGAAGCCACCACATTATTTTCACCACATCTAAGTCACATATCTTTCATACAGAGGAAGTAAGAGTTGCTTGTTGTTTTGGGATGGTGCTTTTTGGAGGGTGAGCACATTTAGCATGTTTTGCTCATAATGAAGCTTTCTGGTGGCTCCCTTTCCTCTGGGAATGAGGGCAGGTCTTCTATTCACAGGGAGATATTTCAACCAAGTCCATCTGTTGACCTCACCCTCATATCACCTGTTCTCTCTGTAAGTGAAATCCTATGAATTACTGATTTGCTCTGCAATAGCCTTGACACCTCTTGGGCCAATGAGAGGTGAGGGTATGTAGCACCAGTCAACAGACCCTCAGCACACTGCAGTATCAGTGCCTCTGGGCATATTGGATCGTAGATTCAATTTCATTGTCAGCTGCCAGTTAAACCTTGTCATGGCAATTTTTCCTCAAATTTTGTATTAAACAGCACGTATCTTATCTTCTTAACTCCCTGTGAAATAGTAACATGGAAGAGTGTTCAGGATCAATCTTGTACTTAATGAAAATGATCTGGTAACATTCATTTACCAGATTATTCTCATATATTTCAAAACAAAACGAAACAAAAACTCCCACCCCTGAAACACTTAGACTGAATTTATCCCTGAGGAGATGATGAGAAAGAAACAACACGTGACAGTTGTTAATCACACTGTGTAATATATTACTGGAAGGCTCAGGCACTACAGCGAAGGGCATAGTATTCAGAAGAGAATAGAGTGACTTTGATCTGATGTTCATTTTGGGTTATGCTGTGGAAAAAAAAATCAACAAACCCCAAACAAACCTTGTTCTGTTACAAAGATAAAAATGACTAAAACCTAAGCAGTGAACTTTATGAACAGGTTTCTCAGCAGATGCCAGGAACATGCAAAATCTGACTTGCAGGGGCTATAAGCACATCACTAGTATGATTGTACGCAAGAGTTAAAAGCAAACTAAGAATTTGAAAATTCCACAGTGTTTTATTACACACTTGTTATTATTTATTGTACATAATAAACTAGATTTATTATTAGTTCGTTAACTTTTCTTCACCATTTGCAACTAAACAAAATCTCACATGCAGTCAGTCTACCAGTGCCCAATGTTAGCCTTCAGTAACAGAATTTGAGAGGGACAGTGGATGTCCGTGGAAAGGCACCTCTGGTCGTCTAATCCCACCTCCTGCTCAGAGCAGGTCCAGTTAGAGCCAGATGCTCAGAGGTTTGTTGAGTTTTTAATCTCTCCGAAGGTGGAGAGTTGCCAGCCTCTCTGGGCTCCTGCTCCAGCATCTGACCTCTCTGCTGGTAAAAAGTTGATTTCTTTTATCTTGTCTGAATTTCCCATATTGCAGCTTGTGCCCACTGCCTCTCATCCGAACCACGGGCACCTCTGAGGAGAGCCTGGATCTCTCTTCCCTACACCCTCCCATCAGGTTCCGTACAGATCACTGATTTTACTGAATTTCTTCTGGAGCCAAATCACCTGTTGATTGGTCCCTTTGTTTAAAAAGACACTGACTTTTCCAGTTTCTGCCCACATAACACAACCTTTTGCATTCTCTTATTTATACCTCTACTACAAAGCACTTTTGGTGAGGGAATTATTAAGCCTATAGAAGAAATAGGACTGAGAAACGAATGATACACAACACCTTCCAAAGCTGTCTGCATGATACTTTAGAGCACATTGATTAGGATTCTACTTCTAAATCACTTTTATTTTAATTGTTCTAATGTAACTGCAATTGTCATGTGAGCGATACACTCCAATAAGTGATGGATGCTTCACAAAACAATGTTATTCTAACGAACTACTGATTGGGCTGGCATATTCCAAAAACCACTAAAACCAGTATTCTTTTAGATGTTGCATATCCTTAAGAACCAGGCACATTCTTTGGGAATTTTGTATCAATTGGCTGTGAATATTACTTCCTCCCCTCCCCCGTGACTGTGCCTACCGAAGCACTCTTGAGATTCATTTGTCATCAGAATTTTGGAAGATTAAGTCCAGCAATGACTTTTGAAAATGGGCTGTACGCTGAAGGGGGTAGGGCACGATCCTGCCCTTGGCGGGGGGTATTCACAAGATTACGTAAGAACCAGGACTTTCTTTTTTCACGTCTCTAATTCTGGGCTGCTCAAAGGTGGAAACATACGCAGAGATCCGAGCCTGTGGCAGATGATCATCGGTTATAAGCCAGGAACCCCTTGCCTCGTTCTTTGCCGGTGCTGCAGTGGGTGATAGATGGCAGTGCAAAGCGAAATGGAGAAACACAACTTCTCTCTGCTTTCATTTGATCTGCTTCCTTTCTCACATCTCTGTGTGTGGGTCGAGGGGGAGGGGAAGGAGGGTGAGGAGGGGAGGACGAGGGTGGGAGTTTCCTTCATGCTTCAGCAGTGGTGTTGAATGTGAAGGAAACAATAGTTGGTCTGATTCCAGGCATTCACTTGGGCAAGGGCTGTTTGACGAGTGAACGCAGACCTGCAATTCTCACAGGTACCGTTGCCAGTGGCTGGGTTACCTGTGGGATTCATGGGAACAGATAGAAAAGTAGAATGCAGTTCAGGATCTGCCCTAAATTTAATTCTCTGCGTTTTTTATGAAATAGATTTTTTACCTCTGGACCAAAAGTGCATTTTCAAAATAAGGCTTAACAAACACTCAGCTGTCAAGATGACATTTTCTCTTCTTAAATGATAGTTGTCATGTGATCTGGGGGTACTCAAAATGCTTGTTGCTTTCATGTGCTCAAGAGCAATATGGAAAAAAAAGACTGAGTATGTCATGGGAAGAGATACATACCGCTGAAAAGGAAATAAATATAATCAGCTTGCTGGTAGTTGCACCACAAACCGACTGAGCACCGCATTGCTTTCTCTCTTGCTGGATATGATTAAGAGGTCTGAACTAAAGATAACTGCTTCGGAAAAATGTTAGGGCAAGCATCCACTGAGCACTGTAGCCAAAGCAACTGATGGTTCTTCACCAGAAATAATTACTGCCTACCTCTGCCTGATGGAAGGCACGTTTTTTGATCAGCTGTTCTCTTCTATTTTCCCATGCTTTTATTTCTCAGAAAGATGAGCTTGATTCCTAGGCAAAGGTTGTGATTCACATGGGGCAAAATCATGCAAAACCATGTTGTGTTTTATAACATCTCAAAATAGTTTGAAGTTATTGCAATTTACATTATATCTCATCTACTAAGGGAAAACCTTTATAGAGAAAGGGATTTTCAAAGTGCTATGACTAGACTACGTGATTTACTACGGCTTAGACATGAACGCAACAGTCTAGATACTGTCAAATCTTATTCGGACTACCCAGGCAGTCTCTCACTTGCAGGACGGGCTCAGGTAGCTAATTAAGAGCATATTGTTAAGATTCCAAGAGTATCTTCCTTCTGATAAGAACAATATAAAATTAGTCTTCTCCTCATGTATTTTGCTACCGTTGGCTCCAGCTGGCATTGTGATTTACTGAAAATGAGTGCAGAATTCTACCTGACCTTTATTTGAACTCTTACAGGTTTCATTTGGGTTAAGTTCAAAGGCAAGTCAGACAAATGTTATTTAAGGCTTGATTGTTTGTTCTAGACACAGGCCAGAAATAAGGGATGGAGAAGAGCTGCACCGTGTTAGCAGGTGGCCAGTGAGGAGAGATGCTGCTGCTGAGAGGTCCTGCCATTGTAGAGGCTGCTTTTCACTGCTTACATACCCTCAGGGTCTCCTCATGTCTCAGTTCAGCTCTCCTGACCAGCCTGGCCCTTCTGACGAAGCAGCATTCGGGAGGTTTGGTGGAACAGTTGCTCCGCCGTCTGAGCTGTAAAGGCTACAATTTTGTGCTAGTCTAATGCAGGAAGCCCAAAGGTGTCAGGGTAGAAAAGAAAGCGATTTCTGTTCTTCCCTCCCAGCTTCTTCTACCTATAGTGCAACTCTGAATGCGGATAAGTAATCCTGCCCTTCATTTTTAGTGTTTTTTTTTAAAAGAGGGCTTTTCTTTTTCTTTCCCCCTCTTCTCCCTACTTTTTATTATTAATAGAGTATGTGTGTTTGAGAAGGAAAAGGAGGCGGAAGAAGGGATGTAGGCAGGAGTGTGTGTGATACAAAAAGCTAGCTCTAAGATAGCTAACCCTTTGGGGAGGGGCTTGTGAAGGAAAAAAAACCCACATGCAAAATCATACCTTTAGTTTTCTTAGGGATTTTTTTATTATTTGAAATGAATGTTTTGGCTCCACTCTGGCACAATAGTTTGTGTCTGTGTACATACACAGCGAGAGATCAGGAGAGCACGTTACGTAGCAGCGCAGGGACCATGCCCAGCCACGCTGCCCGCTTGCACGAGGCAGCGGATTCTTCGGCTCCTACATCACTCCCAGCTTAGTCAGACATACCCTGCAGACAGCAGACTACATAATGTGCTGCTGTTGTTTTGATTTCGAGGCTCTGGGGCCTAGCTGTCAGCTGGCTTGTACTCTAACAGGACAAACAGCAAACGCTGCTAACTCAAAGAGGATGCAGGAAATACAGGAAATATATGTATTTTTAAGGATATGCATGATGGGGGAGGAATTGCTGATATGACTGTGAACCCTTGTGATATATTTAGAAACTTGGAGTAAAACTCCGGTTCCACTGAAGTCAATAAAAATATTGCCATTGAATTCACTGGAAACATTTTTTCTGTCCTCTGTCAGAGGAAAGTAATAGTTGAAAATATACATCGACAACGCTTTCACATCTGTGTCTCCAGGGAAGAAATGACACTGTACTTCCATAATGCCTACGCACAGACATACATCTTTCTAAAGATGCTGTCATGAGCCCTGCAAACCCTGTCTTTTTTCTTCGTTTCTCAGCTTCCAGGTCAAGTCTTGGGTCAGGTCATAGGTGTAGCCGCTGGGGAGGAGGAAGGAAACGTGTCCTACTCACTCCAATCCAAGAAAGTTTTTCCGCTTTTTTCTGTAGGGGTGGTGTGGTTTTGGGTCAGGTTTTGTTTTGATATGAATTATGTTCTCCCTTCTATTTTAAAAACAAAACAAAGTGCATATAAGTCACATACACAGCCACCTTCAGGTTTACTTGTGCGAGATTCTGCAGACTTCTCTGCAGCAAAGGAAAGGCAATAGTATTACAAGTGAGCAGAAAGCATTTTTGGTTTTCCTAAAGCACCTGAGTTCTTTGGTTCTGTCTGAATCAGGCACTAGGGACTAGTGTGTTTCATACCAACATCAAATTGGTTTTAGTATCGGTCACTTGGACGTGGTGCTCCACTCCAGCTTTGTCTCCTGTGGTGTCTTCTTGGGAAATATTAACTGAACTGACTTTGTCATTTTTCCATGGCTGCTCTCTCTGCAGGATGTGCCCTGTGCCAGATGGTTGACTTGAATGAATTCTCTTTACATAGTTAAGAATCACTTTCTTTTATTATTCATGACTTGTTTCTTCCATCTCTCATGTTTTTCAATTTTCTCTCTGCTTCATAGATGGATAGTCATGCCAGATTGAGATGAGGCTGTTATTTCATCTTATTTTAGGAAGCCATGTTGGGGCAAAAAGCGTGTCAGAAGGACAGGGGGCATTTTCGTAGATCCCAGCTATTTTAACTTTCAGTGTCTGTGCTGCAAGATGATGTAGAGAGCTGCTGTTTATAAAGTAACCATGCTGTCATTTTTAGGCTGTCTCTAAGTTTTTTGTCTGCAATAAGCGAATAAATAAAGAGGAAATTTAAAATAAACTACATGGGAAGTTGAAGTATGTGTAATTTTTCAGTTAAACAATTGAGTTCTGTGGAAGTACTCATTATATATGAAAACCATAATGACTCCCTGTCCTTCAAGATGCAGCATCTACATGGCTTAGAAAGATCAATAACTGTGTGTAAAGCTGCCCTGATGAAAAGATTATGCACTCAGTTGCACATGCAGTGCAACTAGGTATTAAAAATCAGGCTCTGAAGCATTTGTTAAAACCAGATCTAACTCCATTGATGTCAAGTGTGCAGATTTTCTTTGGATAGGGATCTATTGCTTTAAGTTTATATTCAATATAAACATCATATGCAATAATAAATCTTAGAAGCACATGCTCAGATTGTTTATTGATTTATTATTTCATTTAGTGTAATGCTATTCCATTTCATTCCGTTCTTGTATTTCTATTTCCTCAGTAACAACCTTGTAAAAGTGACAGGGAGGCTCAGATCTTTGCCCAGCAAACAATATATATTATTTGCTACATGAAAGTGGTGCACAGCTCTCTTAAATGTTCCCTAGCAGACTCCTATTGCATTCCACAATGTGCCTGCACTTGAACCACCTCCATTCATATCAGAGTCTTTTTATCCCAGCACACATTGAGCAAGCTGCTCTGAAGCTTAATTCTCCTGACCCTTCAGTGCAGTCGGATATTGTCACCTAATCCCCTTTTTTTCCTTCTGTCCCATGTGTGGTTTTGACTTCTTTCTCTTCTCAATTCCTTTTTCCTCTTCCCTTTTTCTTTCTTTCCTATTCTATAAGCCTCTCTCCAGGCTCCACATTCCAGAATTCATCCTTGCATTAGGGCTGCAATACAATGCTCTCCCAGTGTTAAAGGATTAGACATTAAGGAGACTGTGGCAACTCCAGCCTTACTATATGCACAGGGGGAACATAAGGGGATGGAGGAGTGCTTGCTAAAAAGTAGGGAGACTGGGAAACAAGGGGGGGAAATGGCATCTTAGTAAAACCAGAGTGGACGACAAAGAGATTTGTGTGAGGAATAGTAGTTGTTTCTGCTCAGTTTAATACTTTGAGTTCTCATTGGAAGACAGTAAACCAGTTGGAAAGCAAAGCAGTGTTTCACATTAGAGTGATCGGTACATTAAATGCAATTTTTATTTTAACACCCATCCCTGAGAAATGGCCAGTTTGAGGCACTCATGTGGTGACACCCCATTCCAATATATGTGATGAGAGTGGGATCTGAAGTGCCAATGCTAATCAATATTGCAGAGCCTTTTTTTCATGGATAATTGTACCTCTGCCTCCCAGATTTCCAAAGTTCATACTACTCCCAGGGAAGAAGTCTGGTGCCTTAGCTTTCAAATATTTCCTGCAGGTTGGCTTTCACTTGTCTTCCTGTTCCTGAAGGGAGTGGTCTTTGTTAAATGTCTCCTCTGCTTTCATTATTGGATTGAAAACAAGTATATTACTTTTCAGGATACACAGCTTCATAACAGTGTAGAAAAAACATATTTTGAAGAAAATAAGGTTAATTCCTTTCTTCGCAACCGCTTCGCCCCTGCAAAAGTAATCCTGTAAAAATAAATTCAAGGATATAATCATGCTCTGTTTAAATTAATAAAAAGAAATCTCCAGAAGCTATTTAAGAATGAAATCCTTAAAACAGGGTTTTTTTGAAGCATGCTAAATAGATCTTGTAGTGGAGCAGTAATTGTCTGTTAGAATCTGTAGCATGACTCACAAAACCCTACAGAAGGGTTCTTGTTTTCCATCAAGGTTGTTTTTGCTTATTTGTTGATAGGGTGGGAAACCTAAATTGAAGAAGTAAGTTTTGCATTTTGCATTGGAGGCGGTGAAGTTCGTGGTCATCCTAATCTATTACGGAAGTGAGTTCTACAGTCGTGGGCCAGCTGCCGAAAAAGTTTTGTCACCCAGACTCATGAGTCTCACCCTTGTGGCTGACAGTTTCATTGTTCCTGAGGAACGTAAGTGTCATGGAAGGTCATGGTTGCATTATTATTATTCAGCTACATTTGAATAAATGTACTTGGCTCTATAAAGAATGCTACAGGCCTACTTACCCTGCTGTACCCCACAGGCATGTGGTGAGGCTTAAAGATTGTAAAGTGCTTTGAGTTCCTTGGAAAAAAGGCACTCTATGAATGCAACAGATTCCCATTTGTTCATATAGCATCTGGTCCCACATCACTGATGTTATGATATACAGGATCAGACCCAGAGTGCTCTACGTGTGTTTGATTATTCACAAACATAAACGGAGATATGGCCCCAGCCCCAAGGTCGTTACAGTGTAAAGAACTGGCCTGGCAGCCTACCAAACACACCTTCTGTAAGGCACTGAGTGGTTTTTCTGCTCATCAGCTTGCAAGTTTTGAGTTAGAAATACACCAAGCAATTAAGGATGAGGATTGAGACTTGGACCAGACAGGAAAAAGAGCACAGAGCGAGTATCGGGAAGATGAGCAAAAGCAGTGCTGTAGGAAGAAAGATTCAGATCTTGAAATTAAGGTTGTGTTGAGTGCAGAAGTTATGTTTTACACTTGGGTGCATCTGCGTACTTGTATGCTTTGTATTTTCTCATGGAAATACATAATGAGATTTTGATGAGAATAGAATGAACAAAAACCAGAGCAGTAGCAGTAAGACAGAGAGCATCGTTTTAATAACGAACAAGTACTAGATGAAGTGAATAATTCTGTCAACTAGATTCTCACCCTGTATCAACGGCCCATATCAAGGACGATTAGTGGCTTCTGGTATTATATTCTAGCTGTAGATGTTTAAATATTATTTTTTTTTACATAAAGAAAGCAAAACTCAGACACAAGACAGACGTTCATGTATTTACATGTGGAGATTCTTGTGTCAGCAGGGTGCAGTTTGCTGCCTACGTGTGTTGAGAGCAGGCCATGACCTTCTCCGGCACATAGGCTCTGCAGTGCCTTTCGGGCTTTCATTTCCAAAGTTCTCCAGGACCAACATAAATGGAAAGTGGTTAAAATGTGGAATTAATACTAAAATAGCACACTCCTCTATGCAATGAAATTCAAGGCTTCTGTTTTGCACAGAAACCTTCTTTTCTTCATGGCTAATAAAAGAAAGTAAAGTGTTAGTTCTGTTGATAGTGTTCACAAAAACTGTAAGAGCCTAGCGACTATGTAATAATTAGCCCAAAAGAAAACGCTCAGAATGGTACTATAATTTTCCCCACCTGTTCCCCAAACTGTCAAAAGGAAACAAGTCTCTTATTTCACTCTGAATAAGATGTAGTATGTTTGTGGTTTGGGAGATGATGGCTTGATTGTCTGTCAGTTGAAACAGCTGGCTGCTGTGATGCGAACTAAAGCCAGGACTGAGAGATCCATGTACCTGCCTTGTTTTGAAGTGTTTGGTCTTACAGAGAGAACTCTTTGCTTGCTGCAGTTGAATATTCACCAGTTGAATAGGCCAGGATGTTTGTTTGAATGTATT
The DNA here is from genome assembly GCF_949628215.1 of Phalacrocorax aristotelis. NCBI lineage: Eukaryota > Metazoa > Chordata > Aves > Suliformes > Phalacrocoracidae > Phalacrocorax > Phalacrocorax aristotelis. Next base: position 67,467,882 of record NC_134280.1, read on the forward strand.
TTAATGTAACTATGAAACGGCAAGTGTGAAAGAAAGGATGCAGCCAATGAAAACTACAGAGAGATAAGGAACAGAGGAATGAACAGGTTGAAGATTTTTAAGAAAGGCTTATGTGGTTATTCAGTCGTTCCTCACATGTGTGGTTCCAAACTATTACTCAAGAATGTAATAAACTTGCTATGTGTGGATTTTTTTCTTGATGCAAAAACCCATTGCCCAGTCTCATCTCCCATTTCTCCCGCACTGCTGGGAACGCCGTAACCTTGTATCATACATGTAAAACTCTTCTACACCCTCCTATCTGCCTTCCCTACCTAACTCCCTCGACTCTTCATTCTCCTCTACCTACTTCCTGTCCAAAATCCACACTTTGCAGCCTGGCAACGTTGCGTTAAACTGTTGGTGTGGTTTGTCTCAGGAAGGAGTAACCTGCTGATGGTGGCAGGATGCATGCCCAGGCCAACACAGCGCCTGGGAGAGGCTGTCAGCGGTGGAGAAACTGGAATCTCCTTCGGCCTCCCCTTGTCTGAGGCAGCAGTGAAGCCCTGCTTGGGATCAGTTGTGCCACAAAAAGAGCTATCTCTTAGCATTTTGACACAGTCCCTTCCTGTACTCTCTGGAAAACCAAAATTGAATGGTCTTGTGAAAACAAAAGTGGAAAGTAAATGACTGGGCAAATACAGGCTAGATTCTGATTCAGTTTAAGTTGTCTACATACTGTTTCATATTTTTCCAGGCTGTTAAAATTTTAGGAAAAAATAAAATTAAGCTAGAAAAAGAAGGAAGTGTCTGTATTCTCTGATTTGTGCCAATCCTAACCATTCTTGAAAGATCTATTCCTACATTTAAAAAATCCAACAAGTCTTTAGTCCCCATTCCAGTTCATTACTTACTCTTTTTACTCTATCTCTGGGGAGGTAACAGAAGAAAAATGAAAAAAAAAAAAAAAAAAAAAAAAAAAGGACTAGACTGAGAACTACTCCCAGATGATAATAAACTGACTCGAAAAAGTTGAGAACAAGCTGGATCAGCCCTCTAACAGATGGGAGTCTTTACTGCTTTACTCTTAAGAAATGCTGGTAAATCATTTGGCATTATTAAAGATACCAACCACAAAAAGGATCTGTAAAAATATATATCTCCAACTTTTCATCATCTGGGATTCTGTAGTTGTTAGTGGTCCATGAGTCACTGCTAATATTTAAATGTAATATATTCATTTGGATAGGTGCATAACAGAGTAATCTTCAAGAACGTAATAATTGCCACTCGTAAGAAAAAAAATGGTGGTTTCATATGCTGACATACATAATCGAAACATCTCTTATACTTGTTGTACTTGAAACAGACCTTTTAAGCTGTAATCATAGATACAAAGTATGGTAGATGCATCAGGTCTGTCTCACCACTATATTCGTCTGGCTTCATTCAAGTGCAACTCAGTTGGAGAAGCTGGAGTTACACTAGCATAAAATTGAGCATTTTGCCCACCAACACAGCTCTGTGTTGCCCCGTGTCCCGCTTAGTCATTCGCACCACACAAGGAAAAGGCACAGAATTATGTATCTGATTTTGATTGTGGGATTTCAGTAGATGTTTGTGGTACATTGAAAGACTACACAGTGCGGTAGGCGACAGGGAAGCCGTCCCACCATCTTTGTCAAATGCTTTAGCTGATAGAGTGTAATTTCTTGTCTAAGAATGGTAAGTATTTACTAATGGCAATGGACTAGGATTTCTTCGTGCAGTCAAGGTACTTTCCAATATGTGACCCTTCTTGGTCAGCATCTGGAATTCAGGACTGGGACAGGTTTTAGGGCAGCTGTGGAAATAAACTTTACCAAGACATTAGAAAACACAATATTATCTTATGGTGCTTTGTGATTTTTGGAAGTAGAAGTTAACAGGCAGGAGACATCATTTTATATAGTAATTCCGGTCCAAGTTCTGATGAGTAACATTTTACATGCTTTCGGCAAGCAGAGGAGTAGGTTCCCACAAAACTTTGCATCTCCTGGTTTCTTTACATATGCATGCCATCTGTACCTTCCATCAACAGTGCTCCCAAGTAAAGGGGCAGAATGGCATTTCAGTGGCTTTCTTCCTGCAAATGTTCAAAGTTACTAAGTAAATTATTGAACCTCAAAAGAAATGCAGCTGAAAAACAAATGAGATGTCGAGAAAGTCAGAAGTTGATTCAACATTTCCTAGTTATGCACACAAAAATGACAGCTTAATACACTTTTTCCCAAAAGAGGCAAGAGTTTAGTGTGCAGTATCCCCCTAACCACTCGGCACTCTCCAAGCATAAACTCAGTAAAGCTTATATAAACTAACTGCAGAACCTCACAGCTGCTGCAAAATTTTGTGGGCCAAACTCCTTTGGTTTAAGTGGAACAAAAAACACCAAGGTCAAAATAGGGTCTCAGTTTGACCCTTCCTTTTTTCCAGATAATACATGAGGCCTTTCAATTTGCCTGATGCACTTTAAGTCGACATAATGAAAGTGCGGTCCACATCCCTACGAAGTTAAGTAGTATATAAACAGAGAAAAATGCCATTTTATCTCTGATGTGAAAATGTATGGGTGAGTAACTGTTTTCAGTTACTTCTAAGCTGCGAGGTTCCTGGCTGTTTCTTTTAGTCCGAGCTGGAGTTGTCAGCAGGTTGTCTTATTGTCCCTTTTACTATTTAACTTGAGAGACTTCATCTAAAATTCAGTACTGGTGTGTGTGCATAAGCAAGGCAAATAAATATCAATCATCTCCCAGATGGTGATAATATGCCCCATGGGAACGGAGCGGAGACTTGCTTCAACACTCCTGCCTGTGTGTACGTATGTCTATGCATTGCATTTCTGAGCTCTCCAGCAATCCAGCATCCGTTGTTCAAGTTGTGCACCCAGTTACGCTTGTGCTGGTGTTACTTCTTGTGTATTTCTTGAATATAGTCCATTGTTTGGTCCTTTTATGTCTGGATGTGTTCCTCCTCAGAGCCAGGTCTTTCAGATTTTGGCTGTTGCTGGTTTATTTTATTCTACTTACTGCAGCTTTTTGCATCTGGTTTCGAGCGTGCAATCCAGAACCCTGAATTAGGCACCTCTGCTCCTCATAAAGTGAGTGAGGAAGGTGAACTGCTGCAGGCTGGGCCTCGTGGTAGTGAGTGCCCTGAGCAGAGCCACTCCTTTGCTGGTCAGTAGGAAATTACTTCAGTTCTACAGCTCCTTCTCCTGGGCTTAAGTGCCTAACTGTGAGCTGCAGCGAGGTATTTCCCTGAAACCTTTCCTGGAATAAGGTACTTATGTCATTTTCTTGGAAACCATCATGGAGATCATTCCTTTCTTTTAAAGTATAGCCAAGAAAGTACTGCCAAACCCTTTTATGCAGTATTCACAACCCGAGAATATGAATAGCCCATTCCCTGCTCTCTTGGCTGTGTTTCAGGCCCATATGGCCCAAGTGCCCTGAGGATCCCCTAACCGCTAAACCATACTTGGAGCAGGGAGCACTTTTTATCCCTCCTGTTGAAGCCATTCTACTTTGTACAAAAGCCTTATGAGTTTTCTGGACTAGAGAGGCTAAGAGAAGGTGTACTAATGACAAATTGGAGTCCTTGGATGGCAACTGTGGGGAGGACCTGGGTTCTAGTTCCTACATACCTGCAGTGGGGACTGTTCCCACAGTTTTTAATGAATCGTTGTTGGATGAGAAGTCACTGAACATAAGCAGATGATAGGCCTCTTTTCTCTTAGACAGTGTCCTAATCCTGGACAGGAGAGCCTGTCTCTATTTTTTGGCCTCGTGAAATGGCCCCAATACAAAAGTCAAGAGTTTGTCCCTTTCTTCCTGACACACAAAGCTGGGTAGGTAGCCCCCGTAGTAAGAAAGGACATGAAAGAGCTCATTTTTACCTGCTTTTGTGAATTTCTGTCCTTGTACTTGGTAAGTGTGAGCCCTGAGATCTGTTTCTATAAAAAGAGGTGACCTTGGATGGGGGGCAGAGAACATGTTTTCCTCTTGCTTTCTGTATCACCACTCACTGGGTTGCAAGGGCAAAGCACTTCTGACAGCGTGCAGCCACCCTTCATTTCCACGCCCAGTGGACGTTGGAGCACAGAGATTGCTTAGAGGCTTTGCTTAATGGACTTTTCTAGGAACGGTGCCTATGATCATCTTATGGTGCTTTAGTTGTCACTGGCGAGTCAAGTTTCGGAAGTGTTTGTATCACTGCACCACCTAACTCCGCCAGTTATTCTCCTCTAACTTTCTGATGAAACTCCAAGCATTTCCATAAAGGGATTATTTATAATTATAGTTCATAAACATGAACTAAAGATCAAACACAAAATGTTGTGAGACAAATGAATATAGATAAGCCATGAGATTTTTTCTTTCACTTTATTTTCTGAGAATATAAGACTGAGAGCAATATCTGCCTCAGTAGTCAGGGCAGGGTATCGGTTGATTATTGTCTGTATGTGATACTTGCATACATAGGCAGGAACATACCTTGAAAATTCACTGATGCATCAGTGCACGGATGTATCGATTACTTAAAGATTAATGCCTAAGATACCCTTTTGCCCTAAGGCAAAAAGTAGTAATTCTTTTTCCCTGCTTTCAATAAAATTCAGGCTTTCAGGTTATACAAAAAGAAATGTATTTTCCCCGGTTGTTATGAGCGATTATGAAATGTATTTCCCATTATCTAGATCATTCAATGATCCTGCATTTATGCAGGGAAATGAAAGGGGAAGATTAGTCAGTGACTATAAAGATACTCGGTTAACAAAACTTGAGTTTTATGTCTAAGTTAGTAGGTCTGCTACTAGCTACCAAATTTCTTTTTCTATTGTATTTTCTCAATTAGAGGAAACAAAATAGTGTGTTAGCTAATGATTATTCTATGAGAAAACCAAAGCTGGTTGATTATTAGTACTAAAACAAGCAGCACTGCCTTTTAATTTCCATTGGTGGGTTCATCCTTCAATGCATATAATTGGCATAGCTCAACAGCGGAGCTGTCCTAATCTCCATCAGCTAAGGACGTGGTTTTTCATACATTATCAACTAATGTATGACTTGCATTATAATTACAACGTTAAATCAATATAGGCAACAGTAATTTTTTTCAGTTTGCCATGCAACTTGAGTGCTAAATATGAACCGAGCTCTGCTGTGGAGCACAGGGTGCTTGCAAAGAAAATAAAAGGGGTGGCAGGGAACTGCACTCAGAGGAGACTGCAAGTACTAAAGCTGGTGTGGTAAAGTAAAGCATAAGTAGAAAATAAATTTGCTTTGAAGTTTCTACTCAAACATCTTCTCCCAGAATAAGGAAAATGATATCTAGCTGTCATAGAAAAGAATAGAAAAGCATTAAAAAGTCATTGGGGACTTTTTTATTATTATTATTTTAGGGAGCATTGACAGCTTTTGGTTACTTTGGCTTTGCATGTCTTTTGCTCTAGTAGGTGAAAGGTAGAATAGATCCCTTAGGAGAGATTGCATTTACTCTGCTATTTTAGGGCAACTAAGTTATTCTGAATCTAGTGGAAACTGGCAAAGTGAACATGGGAGGAAACTTCTGAAAGCATAATAACCTGGTAGATGAAGCTGGTAATTGAGTTTCATGTAAAACGATTGATGTTTTTACTGGCACAATGTACTTGTATCCATCATGCAAGGGCTACTGAGCAAGGCAGCGTGCAAGGCCTCTCTAGATGTTATACAAATGGCTCTGATTCATAAGGCGGGCTGGCTCGGAGAGGGACACGCGTAGGGGTTCAGGTCCCTAGCAACTTATTCTTTTTCCCTTCCCAGGGTTCTCAGCCTGCTTTGGGAGGCAGCAGTTGAACAACAGCAGGTAGCAGCCCATTGTACGCTGTGGATGCTCATGCCAGGTCCAACTAGTAAGAGTTCAGGGACCCTCTGCGGACAGCTGAGTTGTTCCCTCTGCAAGCTAATGGTGGTGTCTTGGCAGTGTTTCCCGTCACCTACCAAGGAGTACAGCCATTCTGCTTTTCCTCCTTACGCTTCTCATGTTTGTCTCTCCAAGAGTACATTAATCCTTTCTGCCTCAGCATTTCAGTCTTGCTTGTGGAGTGACCTGCATCTTGAAGTTCTAACTCCTCCTCAGCAGCACTGCTTTCCACATTATAGGTCACCAGTTTTTACCTCTGTCTGTTATTTTTTTCATATTGATGTAACATTTAATTTGGTCAAACAGGCCACGCTTACCCCTGCTCCAGATTTTTCAGTCCAAATGTCCTGTTCTTACCTTCACTTATTCTGCTAGGCTTTGTTGGAGATACAAGGTGGCTGGGGTGTTTTGTTTGGTTTGGTTTGTTTTAACGAGTGTTAAACACTATTTCAAAACATTGCTAAAAACACTGAAAAGGTTTGGCCGTGGGGGAATCTCCTAAAATGCCATCAAGTCAATTGTGATTCCCTATTGATGGATTAAAAACAAGAAGTACTCGGTCCATTCTTAACGCCTTTAACATGTGCTTTATTGTCACCACGTGACACCATTTTTAAGCACAGTGTTGTACTGTATATTCCCTTTACAAAACTACTAGTAATCTCCATTGAGAATGAAATCAGGTTTGTCTGATGTGACCTATTTCCTGTTAAATGCATTGAATGACATGAACTCTTTCCTTTCTTTATTTCCTTCTGAGTTGACTCCTGCTTCAGCTGATTCATTATTTTACCCAAGACTGAGGTCAGCCTTACTGACCTGGTGCTGTCTGTGTCATCCTGCCTGCCCTTTTTGAATATAGCACTCTTGTATTTCATGGGAATCTTCCTGGTCTTCCAAGGTACATTAAAAATGTGCTACAGATTTTCTTCAGACAAGTTTTTAGGATTGTTTGGGGCCAAATGTATGGGCTGCCAGGTTTAAAGTACTTATCAGTAACTGATGGCCTTTACCATCCTCTACAGCTCCTAACAGCCTGGGAAGTGCTTTATCATCCTCAAGTGAAAAAGGTACTTTATCTTTTTTTATTTCAGTATGGGATAGGAATATTTACTGAACGTTTATCTCATCTGCAAAAACCTTTAACCATTGGAAGCTTTCTCGGATTCTTAAATACTCCCGAAATTCTCATCATATTAGTTACATATCTCTCAGGTATAGAAATGTCTCTAAAGTTTTTAGCTTCCCTTTTTCTCTGCTGTTCCTTGCTCATTATATATATGTTGATTGTTACCTAGTCTCCAATGTCTCTATTTCATTCCCAGCAAAGCAACATTATACATGTGCAAAAAGAGACTGAATGTGTATAGTTAAGTAAAGTTTCCTTGGTCCATTTTAAGGTTGCCATGAAATACCCAAATCTTTACATTTTGCTGAAGGAACACAAAAATATGAAAGCTTTTGATCCACAGCAGTTACTGTGGATCACTGAAGAGTGAAGAATAAGTCTACCACACTGAATGTGAGTGGAAGGCATGAAGGATATGCGAAGGGAAGGTAGCACTGAGGGTTGCCTGTAAGGGAACCACAGTTGCTCCCGCTTGGTGATTTTGGAGTAAGTTGCTTAGATGTTGCTTGGAGAGTGAGACAGCTACTGTTTCATTTATCTGCTTCATTAAGTTTAGACTATATTTGTCTCTGTTTGCTTTTCTACTTGTGCTTGGAGTGTGTCTATCTGTGCTCTGTTTCACAGAGCCTAGAGTTTATTTGCCAGAGTTTGCTTTCCACTGCCTTTGGACTATGTTTGCACTGAGCTCTGTTTCATTCAGTCTGGACTTTATGGGCCCAAGTTTATTCCACAGCATTTGGACTATGTTTGTTTTGCTTTCCAGAGCCTGAGAATGTGGCTGTATATGGCTTGCCACTGCCTAGCAGAGTGTCTCTGTCTATATTGTGGTTAGCCTGAGCGTACTCCTGGGCTAGCTTGGCCTTCGCTCACCTGTCTGTTAATATCTGCCTTGCCCCGCGCCTTGCTTCTGGATTTAGCTAGTTTACAGTAAGGGGGAATCTGAGAGAAACTGAGAGTGGTTTAAACTCTGGGTGGATTGTCGAGATCAGGGTAACCTGTTTGCTGTATCCCAAATACCAGCATGGAAATCCTACCCAAATGCATTGTAGCCTTGCAGACACGTAGAAATGCATTTCAGCACATTCTTATTTTTTCTAGCAGAAATCAATGATTAAAGACTATGATGAAGAATGGTCTCTGTAAGCCCACTAGTATAAATGAAGTTGCTGGACATGAAATATTACATCAGTGCAAAATTTGTCCCAGTTCTGGTACAGACAAATCAAACTTATGGGAAGTCGGAGGGGGAGTGCCTACCAAATTCCTAGCCAAACACAGACATTCTCATCCTGCCCTATCTTTAATTAAAACAGAAAAGGGAAAAAATTAACCATGTCTTGTAATTCTTACTTCTTAAGAATGATGGCAACTGGAAATGCGGACGCTTTCTTACTTCTCCAAGATTATTAGCCTCCTTTTTAATTATCTTATTTCCACTTTGCCGTTTTTCTTTTAACCTAAATCTGGTTTTCTGCATCTTAACTGGTATGTTTCCCCAGTGCTCACTTCTCCATGTCCTCCAGAGATAAGTGTTTTGATACAAACGCAAATGTCCTTTGAGGGCGTTGACTAGAACAAGTTGCTTCAGGTAACTAGAAACAATTTCTTACCTACTCAAACAGCTGTTGTTAGCTTTTCACCCAACACGAGCTGATCCATTGCAGCACACAGTGCTCTGCTACGTTCATCTTAAGCATTTTGTTGTTTTGTAAGTTACAACCTTATACAGTTTTGCTAATGGAGGCAATCATATAAGGCAATTATTTCTAGTGTGTTATCTGCTTTCTACAAAAATTAAACACAATGCCATTTTAAAAAGTAACAGCTGGGTACTAATTTGGCTGCATATACCTGTAGGACAAGTAGCAGCATCACCTGCCAAGGTTTTCCATGAGAGAACAATGAAAATCACAAATACAGCCAATTCCATTTTGAAATATACGGCATATTGAAAAGGAATCACCTCCTGTGTTGTGGAGAACATCAGTCTCCGCCTGTACATTCAATCTCTTGCAGTGGGCATGACTGTTGACCTTGTGCTAAACACTCCAGCTATTCCTCCTACCCCATAACAGATGGAGTATGTACACAGATTTGAAGCGAATGCATCAAAGTATACACGCAAACCCCATCTTCCTTCTCACCTGCAGCTATTCATCCAGCAACAACAGAACTAGAATAAGCCCAAAGAATAACTTAAAGCAAGGGGAGGGTTGGTTTGGATAAGGGGAATTACAGATGTAGTCAGAGGGACTGAGACAGCAGTAGCACAGACGGAAAACAGCCAGGCTTCAGAGTTAACCAGCCTTGTGGCAATGTTTCTGGAATCCCTGAGAGTAAAGACAAGCCTCCAGATCCAGAGAATGTGCCATCTCTGGGGATGTTTAGAAACAACAGGTCCTATCTAGTGACCAGGGGACAGACTAGTCAACGCCCATCTCAACGCAACTCTGTTTTGGACTATAATGACAGAAAGGGATGTGTGATCAGTTTTATTTTAAGTAGATAAATGCATTGGGAAGACATTGTGACCTTAACATGTAGATTTTGCTGATTTTGAGTAGCTGATGTTTTTACTCTTCAGGGATAAAAGAAAAAATGACCATAAATGAATGAAAGGTATTGTGAGTAATATATGGGTTATATATAATTTGAAACCTTGTAATATATTAAAATGCTAAAAGTACAAGTAGTAGTTGATAGATCTGAAACATTCACTGGACTGATCTCTAGCAAAGTTTGGTGATCACCTTTAGGTGGCTTGAGTCTGGAAAAGGATGGAAAATGATGAGGACAGTATTGCATCCAGAGTAAAAAAAAAAATATCTGATTTTAGATTTTGAATGTGTATGTTGGGGTAACAGTTTTTCCTGTTATGGGAAACTGATCATTTCAGGGTAGGTCTTAAGTAGATTTTTTATAAGACACATTAAAAGTTCTATAAAAGTAGGTGAATGAGAGTTTCCTCTTTAGAGAAAGGGGATGAGAATTCCTCCTGACTTCAAATTTCAGCTCAGCTAATACAAACTTTCTGTTACATCAAGCTACTTTCTGCAGGTGGAAAAGCAGTAGTTTTATCAGCCCTTACAATTACACAAGGGGAAGTGGAAAAAAATGAACAGCAGTAAATGGGACAACACTAAGAAGATTGTTTTTAAAAGCTTTCTTCTGTATGGAACCCCCTGTGTGCTTTTCCACTACCATCATGAGCAGTTATCTGAAATCAAACTAGGAAGATGTTGGAGCTGGATGGATCTGGCACACAGGTGTTCGTGTCTCTTCTTGCCAGTGTAGTGCCTGGCTCTTATCCAGGGGAAGCATGGGCAGGGAATCCCCTGTTGTATGCTGAGAAGAAAAGAGGAAAGCCTAACGTCTTCTTCGGGCTTAGGACCTACTTCTTCTCCTGTCCAAGACTCAGGATGTTATTTAAGTATATTTACTTCAAGCTTGCGAACACTCCATTTGGCTTTGTTGTTTCACTTATGTGCCTAAATTTAGGCACGTGCTTAAGTTATCTTCAGACTTCAGTAGAAACAATCAGCCCTGGACAAGAGAATGTTTAAGAATGTCTAGTTTGGGAAGCACTGATACTGGTGCTTAGCAATAGTTAGCAGTGCTGTACCTCAAGTCTGGCTTTAACCACTATCAAGGTGTGCTGCCTCTGTATTTGGAACCTTTCTATGTGGCCATTTATCAAATCTGTTTTCAAAATACTTCCCAAAATCTAGTTTTGTGTACACTTCTATCCCTATTTCTTACCCAGACAATAACATTTCTCCCACTAATTTGGATTCTCAATCCTCTTAGCACTGATTTTATTCAGCCAAGAATAAGACTTTAAGCACTTATTGACTAGGTAAGCCCAGTCCTACCTTCATTGCTGAGGTAACACATCCACTGACTTCAATTCAGCACATTTGATTTAGTAAAGGACCACTGGAATAGATTCAGTGGGCAGACAACTCTTAGCTTATTTCTTGTAATATTTTGTCTTGGCATGAAGCTTAGCTTGATTTTTTTCCAGGCCTGTAGCCAGCTGTTTAAAAAAAAATGATAGCAATGAGACTCTCCAAGAAATGACCAAACAACATAGGAAATGTGGTGAGTACTATGGTTACACTCAGAGAAACACGCAATGGTGTTTGAATCCAAAGGGGAGTAGAAAATAGCTAGAGGTTGGCATTTCATGTATCCATCTTCTAAATAAAGCTACTGTGCAGCTGTGGTTATAAAATAAAGATGCAGGCGATTTAGATGTGTTCTTAATGATGTTAGATGAAATCCAGTCCATTGCCAGCATCACTGGAGCCAACGCTATTGCTAGGTATTTCTACAGCACCTTTTCTGTGGTTGAAGTGGTGGCATTCACAGGTCTATATCTGTTGCGCAACCTGTGTGGTCCTACTGCAGAAGGCTGCTTCTTCAGTGGACACCGCGAGCACGAGCAATTTCTGAACCAGTTGCTCACACAAACCACCAGAGAGGTTATCCCTGAGCTGGTAATTGGCAAAATACCAACAAACTATTGAAAATAAGCAACGGAGAGTGGGGTCGAAAGGGAGGAAAAGGAATGTTTGTGAGAATATGCAATACTTAGGATTTGCATTTTAGTAGTTTTTGAAAGTGTTTTTGCGCAAAGTGCTTTACAAACACATATTAAGGCATACTCCCTCTCTGAGTGCTTAAAAGGCAAACAAAGAGAGACGGGAATATTATTATGTTCATTCTGCACAGAGAAACCGGGGGGATTAGCAGAGAGATTAAGTGAACTGCCCAAGAGCATGAAGAGGGTCTGAAAAACATAGGCAGAGTCTCCAGTCCAATGCCTCAGCCATGATATTTCTGCCTTAGTAGCTACGCTTTCTGATCAGACTTGGAAGTCTTTCCCTAGCCTCAAAACCCCAGGAAAGATTTCACTGTGGATGTTTGCTGTGTGACTGAAAAATCGTCTTATTTCTGGTTTTCAAATAGACAGCAAGTGCTGTCTAATGGTTTATGTATTAGGAGGATATTCTAATTTTCCACATGCTGTCTGGCTCTGGTTGCTGTTATAAGATGTTTGGAGAATGCTCTTTGGAATAAAAAAAAGAAAAAAAAATCAGAGGGGGCCAAACCTGATGATAAGTTAGACCCAGCGCGATGTATTGCTTTTCCTCAATGTTTTCAATGGCAAGGAAACAGCAAGTTACATGAGACTCTGCCTTACAGACCCTTGGCCAAAAGTCTGAGAGCTACAATTTGTTCTGCGGGAAGTTGAAGCTGGGAGACGCGTACAAGAGCAGCCCCTGTAGACCAGCCAGGGGATCCATGTGCGACTTCTGCTCTCTCCCAGCAGCCTTGGTATTTGCAGTTAAATGATTATTAGTTAGGAGTTGCGGCTTCAGTATGCAAAATCCCGTGGCCTAAGCAGAAAACAGTGGCTAAACATCAAACAAATGAGCAGCTGGGTTAAGAGTGTACACACAGCACATACTTTAAATGTCAGTAACATACCATATTCCTGTAGCTGAGTACCCATTCGGTACCCATGGTAGTTTAATCTTACTTTTTCTTGGCAAGATCAAGTAGGTGTCTTGGCTGAATAGATAGAATGGAATTGCCTGCTCGCTTTCTGGATTTCACGGGAGGAGAAAAACCTTGAACTGCTTATTTCTATTCCTTTTGTTTAATAATTTATTTTTATTACCACCTTTCTTTGTACTCTTAGACTATAGTAGCTATTGGTTGGGTTAGGTGAACTAATGGTCTAATAGGTCAGGGGATCAGAGACCTTCTGAAGGCCTAAGACCACCCACCCCTCTCCTTTGAGATCTCACAAATTTAAAAAAGATATATTTCTTCAGGTTTTGGAAGGCTGTTTCAGCAACTCCCCAAACCAGGAAGATCCTCATTTGACTAACACAGATTACATTAAAAAAACATTGAAAAATCCTGAAAAACCTGAAACATTCAAATATTTTTCCTGTCGCTAAATCTGATGTGTGCTGAATATGTTACATTGAGTGTGTTAATATAAATAGATAAAAGAAAAGGTGAAAACGCCCCTTGCAAGACACACACTAGTAAGGATTTCCCATGCTATGCAAGCTAAACTCAAATCCTAGAGAGTAAAATTCCTGCTTTTTAGAGTGGAACGGATTCAATCTAGCATTGTAGTCTAGATTCATCTCAAATAATATTAGGTACCTACCTGTGGTACCTAATATGAGCTTAGACTGGAGAGAGAAAGACATACCTAGAGAGATAATCTGTCCTGTCATCTGGTGGTGCATATGCAGCTCTATATTGACTTCACAGAAAATCTCTTTAAATGTCCATCACAAGATACGAACAATGGGATTTTTCAAAATTCCAGCCTTAGAGGTTTAGACAATTTACTGTTCATCCATGGAGGCAGGGTTGAATCATAAGTTTTGACTCTTCTTCTACTTCACGAGACTTCACATTCATAAGGAAGCTTAAATCTCTCAAATTCTGTGCTTTACAAACGTTCTAGCTGCTGCAAGGATGCATCATTTTGATGGAGGGGAAATGATTTGCTCGGCTGTGAAGGAGAGGAAGAGAAGCAGTGGCTTTGAGATAGGATGTGGGAAACCTATGACAGAGATTTCAAATTCTTGATTTAGAGGGTCAGACATGCCCACATATCATAAAAATCTCTACTTGATTCCCTCCCTCTGAGTGAATTAAATTTCAGTCACGAATATTCAATATTGAGAGGCTACAGGAATCACAGCCACACAAGATACCCAGTTTCCTCGGCAGAGCAGTAATCTAGCTGCATTTAGCCTTATCTGCGTCCACTACTTTAATTTAGAAACCCAAAAATGTTTCAGTGTTCTTGAGACGTTGCCTAATTGCTTTAATCTTTGCAATTGCTTCTCATCAATAAACTAGGAGATACAGAACAAGTACAGATTTTCTGCTAGAACTAGTCATTTAGGGGAGCAATTTCAGACAGAAGAGAAACACAGGCAAGTGTTAAGATCACACATGGGGGTAAGTTTTCCTCCATCATATATTTAGAATTTTGTAATGGAAATGGACAGACAAACGTAGCACTGAATTGTTACTTTATAGTCTTCCCTGAGGTATCAGTAGATGATAGCAGCTTTGTTTCTGCAGCATTCACAGTTCCTTTCCTGACTCCCACTGGAGGACAGCAGATTCCTTCATTGTCTTCAGTGGAGCATCAGATTTGCCACTTGCTCACCCGGTTACGTACCGTAACCAGCAAGCAAATGACAGGGAAACCTGAGGGTGCCCCCCACAGCCCTCCACCCTTTGGCCACTTTTGGCACGGAGCTGCTACTCTCTTCCTACACCTTGTGTGGAGCTGAGCACGGCAGTAAGGAGGATCTTACTCTCCTTTCAGCGGAGCTACTGCGTTAGCTCTGAGTGCGGAAAGGAAAAAGGTTGTTACCAAACTCAGAAATTATTGGAAATTCAGATTTGGGGAATAATAGATAACTGAAAATGCAAGAAGTGGAGGTTTCTTGAACTTCCACACTGAATAACAAACAACACCGCTTGAAAGAAATCACTTGATTATAGTATCATATTGTATTTTATACCTTTTTTAGTCAGACATTATTACTCATAAACTAAATAATATGATCATTTTTTAAGAGCTGAGATCATGCCTAGAAATAAGTCCAAACATGACTAGACATTGTAATTCAATTTTTTTTTAAGGTTTTTGCTAGCCATGAGCCAACATCTGTACTGGAGTGGAAAGGATTTTAGCGAAGATGGGTTGTTTGTAAAGAAACCGGGGTGTCATTTTCAGAATGCAGCTGAAATTAAGTATGAGGGTAACAACAGTCTCCTCTCTTTCAAAAGGGCCCATCAGTCCAAGCTAGGGCTTTCCTGTGTGAAATATGAGTAGGAGAATATGATTTCTTATAGCTGTATTTTATAAAAGAAAAAACCAGACCTATCTGGTGACTTTAAAGTGAGGTAAATACCTCACAGTTAACTTTTTGGACCCGGAGGCCTTTTGCAGCACAGGATCCGCGCTGCAGACAGAACCCCTCAGGCTTACTAACCCTAAGCACAGTTGAGGTTTGGGTCATTTGTATGCCATTGAAATGCCTTTGTGGTGCACTATAGTGGTTTCTTTTAAAAAACACGTAGACCTCCTGTTTCCCTCCGACCAGTACTGCTGGTTTTGGGACCCAACTGGACTTGTGCGTGCATATCCAGGGGACCGGAGCTGATCCAGCGCCAGGTCTAGAGCAATTCTAACTCAGGCTTGGCTTTTCCAATATGTTTTTATAATCACACTTAATTATGTGCATGAGAAATGACTAATTATCAAAGTGCATAGCTTTCCTCTCCCAAGAAAATGCACCATAATTATTTTGCTTATTAGATTTTGTAACCGATGCAACTATTGTTAACAGAAAAGGTACTAAACATAGAAAATATTATTTCCTTCTGAGTGTTTAGTATAACAATATAAGCATTGACCGTTGTGTACTTTGGTATTATTTTCCTTTCCTGCTTATAGTCCCTTCTCATGTTTCTCCATCATTTTAGGCCCCTAATAGGGATAGGATGAACCCATTGATGTCGGCACATGGAGGCCTGCTAGTAGCATGCCTTTGGTTTTAGTCTCCTAGCAGCAGCCATTCATGTTATGTGGGCTTTCTTTTTTGGGCATTGCCCACCCCTGAAACTGACTTCAGGCATTTTTCACTGCCTGTTCTGCATGAATAGCCACAGGCCTCTTGCCAATTGTCCCCCCTTCTTGAAAGCCAGCCTCAGCCAAAGGCCTTTTCAAGTGTGATCCCAGAGTGCCACACAGGCTTTCAGGGTATTGTTGTCGAGATGAGGGCCCTGCACTGGAAAGTGGGGTCAGAAGAGAAAGCACAATAAGGGGTGATGGAGGCTTCATGCAGTCCTCAGATGCTGGCCTGTTTATTAATTTACAAAACTAATGTCACTGTCTTTAGAGAAGAGATTGAGTGAAAAAGATGCCCTTTGAAGAGAAGAACTGCTTTTGATGCATTACCAAAACATTGCTCCCCTTATTAAATTGATTTTATGGAAGCAAGTACAGCTAATAAAAGTTCAGAAACACCAATAAAATATTGAAGGTCTGGATTCAGTGTTTTCGTTTTTTCCTCATCAGCTCAGACACAAATCATGTTAATGGGTTTTACAAGTTGTCTTTGGGCAAAAAAAATCCTTAAATATAATGGGTGCAAATATCTGTTCTTCCTTATGCATGTCACACAAACTATTAGTCAAGACAGTACAATAGTGCAAGCCCCTTTAACAGAGCTCTTCCTCATACATAACGTAATGACATATTCAAGCAGATTTCTTTTTTTTATCTTTTGGTGTTTGTGGGGGGAGCTAAAAGGGTAAGGGTCCAAGAATCTTGAATATAATGTACACAAGCAACTTGACTTGGGATTCAGAGCTGGGCTTGAATGTTGCTCCTGCAGTCACTGTTGGTGCAGATTAGTGGATCTAGGCAAGCAGTTCTCTGATTTGCTAGTTCCTGTGACATTAGGTGGAGTCCTGCTGCCCAGTAGCGTATAAGGTTTGTGTTGCAGGTTTTAATCTAAGAGCAACCTTGGGCATAAATGTGGTTCCTTGACTTCCTTATTCTTCTTCTTTACCATAGCTGGCCAAAAGAGAAGCTGGCTGTAACCCTTTACAGCCACATGCATGGTGGTTTGATTTTGCAGACCACTTGCCACTTCAAACTGTGAAATCTTTTCCATTGCTCTCCTGCCTTCTAACAAAAAGCCAGAGAGGCTGCTCTCTCCATCTCAGATCAGCTCCCGAAGCAGTGTGTCATACGGAGTTGAATCATATCCTCCTACTGCCCTAAGAAAGCAGACCAGGACCAGTGTCTTTATCCGCAGATGGCTTATCATTTCCACAAGTGGCTGTTGTCATGAACTGCCGGAGATACGTGATGACTATCATTGTGGATACTACTTAGGAATGAATTTAGGGACTTCTGATGCCACAAGTATGAAACTACAGCTGGAACTAAAGACAACTGTCATTAGACTCGTATCCTTTGTAAGCTGGATGCAGGAGGAAGGCATTCCAGTCTGACCAGTGGGTTACAGATGCAAGATTAGGAGTCAGTTTTAAACATGTGGCCATAAATGTGTGATTGAATTTTAAGTGCTTTCAATTAATGCAGATCAAAAGAGACTTTTGTAGTTGGACAGACTTTCAAAAGTACCAGACTTCGAGCATAAATCTATCCAGTCTTCCTTTGTTTTTCATAACTTGTCTTGCCATGTTTGTTAATTATGGAAGGCATTTAGGACTTGCTCTGTCTCATCCAGTTTCTTCTCTTCTTTAGTGCTCCAGCAGTGAAGTCAGCAGTTTTACAATCCACTGCCTTGAACCCTGAAAGTCATTTATGGCCGGCAAGTGGGTGTAAATTGCTAGTGGTAACATTTTAAGTTTACTCTGTACGCAAAGCAATGGAGATTGATCCATGGAACAAAAATAGTTATAACCTACTCACCTCCCTAGTAGCAAAAAATAATTCAAAGGGTTGTTACCCCTTATTTAAATGTTAACGCAGGAGAAATATGTTTGTTATGAGGAAAGATCTTACCTGAAAGCAAATACCAGAACATCACCCTGTATGATAAACACTGGTAACTTTCAATATGTTTGTTTCAGTTTTCAACTATGCTGCAGACAGTACAGTTCACAGATTCATACAGCTTCAGTGTTAGTCTCCATGATTCTATCAAATACCAAATATATTCGTTATATATTTGGTTAATTTTATATATATTTGGTTATTTTTATTTATATATTTGGTTATTTTTATAAATATTTGAATCATAATATATTTATTTTTATATACATATATATTTGAATCATAAAAGTGTTTTTTTCCTGAGCAAAACACTACATTACCAATTTTAGTATATACATTGATAGCTGATTCTCTACAAATTATTTTTGTTTGAAAAAGACTTAGTGTATTTTTAAACACAGAATTCAGCGAAGAATAAGGAAACTGGCTAGTGAATTATTCCTTTTTTTTTTTTTAATAAGCTCACATAATTTTGTACTTGCAAAAATCTGGTGTGAAGATATTGCACAGCTTACTAAAAAGGGATGAAGGGCTTCTGCATACATTGTCCTCTAATTAAAATTGGCTAATTTGAAAATGGCTGCTTGAATTATGTTTAAGAAGTCAGATTATCCAGCCTCTTACAATGCTTTCATGATTAGTAGTCTCAAAGTCAAGGTAGATAAACAGGCCAAATATCTCCTTATAACATTAAGTCATATCTCTCTCCTATTAATAAAAAATGCAAAAGTAAAATGTTGCTAAGCTGACACTGCTTCAGTCAAGGCTGAAAGCTACTAACTGTGTCTGAAGATTTTATATGAAACATAGCATCTTTGCAAAAAAGCATATCTCAAGTGCAGTAACAGGCGTGGAAGAGCTCTGCAGCCTGTGGCAAGAAATCCATCACTCTCAAACAGTTTGGGACTTGCCTGTGCAAGAGCTGTTTATTTTGGCTTCGGGTGGAGGAGAGGATTTGTCTTCCATATATAAACAACCACAGATAATAGGATGTCAATAGACATATTTCAATATTTGCCTTTTAGAAATTAATCAAATTAACCACAGTAAAAATACTGAGATGGAAATATGGCAAGTACTAGTAAGCTTCTCGTGAATTGTTTTCCTTTGCCTTCCTTTGGAGCAGCAGTAAGCGGTTAGAGCACCCAGGAAAGTTACTCTGGCAAACTTGGCACTCTCATGGCAGGAATAAGCATAGCCATGACCTGGTCAAGAAAATCCCCAGTGTGGGGAGAGGTTTTATGACAGCCTAGAGGCAGTAATGGATAAAAAAAGGTGTCTGGAAAAGATAGGAGTATGAGTAATTCTCAAAAGTAGTTCAGCATTTTGGTTCAGATAACAAGCTAACCAGCTTATCTGAAGTTCTCTGAATCTCACTGAGGTAAAACTCAAGCAGCAATCTCAGGAGAACAAGGCTGCACAAGACATTTCAAACTTCTGCTTCTGGTCCATTTAAAAATTAAAGCAGAAGTGTAAGAACGATATATTTCCTTTTAAAAGGAAGTTAATGCAATATGCTTTATAGTTAACTGAGTTTTAAATTGGTTAACTTTGGGTTTAGGTGTGATTTTGGACCATCTTATGCTTATTTCAAACCATTATCTGTTCTCTAAATAGTTGGGGTTATTTGAGCTACCTGGGCAATATCTATATCAGATTCCGAAGCAATACAGCGTGGGGTTAGCATTAAAAGGGGTTAGCAATGCAAATTTCCACATCCTTTTATTTTTCCTCTGTTTGGAGCTCTCTTACTTCCTTCACAGATATTTATGATCTTAAGAAAAAAGAACAGGAGAGAATGGGCAAGTCAAAATAAATTTTTGAAAAAAAAAAAAAAACAAATCTGTCTTTTTTAATCAAACACTGTTTTCTTTTCGCTCTACAAAATAGATAAACTGCCTGAGAAAATCAGGTTAAATGAAGAGTAGTGACATTGTGATAAGTGTGGACAGAGGCTTCGAACAAAGTGGCCACGCTATGAGGAAAAGACACGGTGATATTTTGCAAAGGAAAGAATATAATGTTGCTGAGTTAGCTTTTGCAGACCACAGGAAATCCTTCTGCAACATTCTCCAAGGATGCTGCATCTGCTAATTTAAAGCTATGCTATTTTATCCTTGATGTAATGAATGTGAAATCTCCTGTGAATGGGGAACGTCCCGATCATGTCACAATCCAGAGCCTTGCTGCAGACATGAAATACTTGCTTCTCCACGTGTACATAATCTGGCCCAGGACTGCAATGTCAAACTGCTTGTAGCATCTGTCTGCCTTTCTCGCTTTTTTCAGCATTTTTAGAAATGCTTATTGTTTTAGCACATGACTTTTGGAAAGGCTCAACTAAGCTGAAGAGGTGGATGGATTTTCAGAGGAAAATCTTGCAGTGGGAGGTCACGGATATAGATTTGTCTGTAAAATCTGGCTCTTGTTTAGTTTCTCAAATGAAAGCTGAGCTGTTTAAAATCTTTACCTCAACTGTAATGGCTGGGAGCCTGAAAAAAAGTCTTAATTCTGCTTTTGTGTCCCTTTAACATGCATCCCTACTTTTACTTACGGGAGTCGTCTACCAAGTCCTCCCTGCTTCCTTCTGTCTGTCTGATTCACACTGAAAGAGCTCCTGAGCATGGATCTGCAGATAGACTCGGGCAGAGTTTTGTTACCTCAGAACCCCTCATGCATGAATTGATTTCTCTTGTCATTGCTTGAAATTTTCACAGCAAGCTTCTTCATATCAAAGAGACTTTGTTTTCTGGTTTTGCAGAGTAGTCTGAAATGACAAGAAGATCCCTTGGGATGGAAGTGTTCTGAAGGAGGAAGGTATGGTTTCAATTAATATTCAGCTTTAGCGGAGTCAAAATGTTTCACAAAGTTACGTTAATTTTGACAGGATTTGGACTTTAAGGTTCAGTTTTGGTTCTGACCAGGGAGAAATGGATTCACCTGAGATGAGAACCTGTGGGATTTTTTAAGAGAATACAAACTAATTTTGAAAATGTTTGAAAAAGTTTGGTTTTCTTTTATTGCAAAACAAAAAACAATTTCAGGGATTCAGAACTAGTGTAGAAGCAAATTTGTCATTCACTGGCTATTTCTTTGAAAATAATAAACACGGAAACCAAAGAATCCATCTGATAACCTCAGTATTATCGCTCTCTTCCTAGTTCTTCCACTCTGGAAGCGTGACTGATCTGTAAAGCTTTAAAAGGTAATAAAGTGTTAGGAATAGGATTTCTGTGTGGTCCCTGTGCCAGCATCAGAGAAAAGATCCAATACAGCTAATCTGTTCGAATTTAATGAATGTCCTGCTGACTTTTAAGGGAGCTGGCTGCCTAACTACCCTCTGAGACTTTAAAAATCTCCTCCTATTTTGTAGAATTTTGTCAGGAAACCAGATTGAGTGAGGCCATATAGAAAATGCCATTGCCGTTCCTACAGGTTTCCACAAGACATTTGACCCCTCCCCTCCCTTTCTTTCTTCTTTTTATACCTCTCTGGAATGCAGATATTTTGGTTAATTTTCTCCAGCTGTCACAGAGTCTCACAGGAAAATGACCTCGCAGAGTGACCACTTCCCCTACTCCTTGACTTAAGTAGATTTTTTTCTTTCAGAGCTTTCACCACATCATCCACACCACTGTCTGGTGTCTTTCATGAGTCAGGAAAAAAAGCTGAAAAATAATTTCCATCCTTTAGAAGAAAAAAACCAAGGAACCAAATCAGATCAGTCAGGATTGGTTTTATCAATTTACATTGCTATTTCAGATCAGTCAATATAGCAGAAAGTTAACATTACTCACTCCCGCTAAAGAGTAAGGAGATATTAGCATTTGGGTACCTTCCTTATAAAAATGTTTTTTAGCATGCAGTTAGTTGATGCATTTAGTAATGACAGCAGTCTCAGCAAATTTGAGAATCAGACTTCTTTATTCTTTTGCTTTTTAAAATCTGCTATCGGGGGGGAAATTTTATTGCAGAAACTATGTTTCAAGTTTCGTTTTCTGAAACAGCTCTATGAAATCAACAAAACACCATTCAATAAATATCTATGGCTTATGAAATATGGAAATGAGATGCATGTACCTCAAAAGCTAATGGTTTATTAAGTAGCATGATAAAAATAAGGACATACTTAAGAAGAAAATTGCAATGCATTTTTTGTTGGCTTCACTGACTGCTGAGATAAATTATGTTTTATCCTCTGTTTTATTCCTGCAAGGAATTTGAAATCAATGGGCTATTCAAGGCTATAATGTTAAGCATGTGCATCAGCCTTTGCAGAATCAGGGCCTCCCAATTCTTCATGCAGGTAGTTAGGGCGCCCCTGTATTTTCATTCTCAAAGTCAAGTTCTGCAGTTCTCAAAAACAGGACCAAAGTTTTAGTTTGCAATTCATCTCTTATCTTGGTCTTTTTGTTGTGCCTTTTGTTAAGCATGGCTTTCCTCTTCCTCTGAGTGCCTCCTTAGTTATCACAAACAACTGATTAGTAAGGCTTGTAGAATCCCAAGGATTTCCAACCATCATTTTTCCCCACTGGCGTTGTTGACTATCTTACACTTTGATACCTTTTTATACTTCGAGTTTACCTTGTCTTCTGCCCTGAATTTTAAGTAACTGAATAAGAAGAAGAGAAAGATGGGCATTGCCAGGAAACTGCAATCTTTACTACACCAGCAAAGGAAATTTCTGTGATGTCTCTAAAGGCTGCATTCACGTCTGTTGCGTCTGAAAGAAACTACCGCATTGTTCTGCGCTTGACAGGGATGTAGAGCAATTCCATGCTGCAATAACTCTTCATATTCTCTATCTTATGTTTTGAATGAGTATCCCAAAATCTTGGCATTTTCTGTAGCAGTTTGGGAAGTTTCCTCCAGGGAATTTTAATGACTGTTCTTTTTGAGCGTTTTTGTGTTACATGAGTGCTATATGGAGTCTGTTCAGGGTGAGCAGGTTGTAGCTGTGGTTCATTTCTCTAATCCTCCAAAGTTAGCGTCACCAAAGGTTTTTGTAACACAGACTTTTGAATTGTTTCACCTTAGAATTTAGGGGTTGATTACGTGGTATAATCCCCAGCAATTTAGGCATTTTAGAAAGAAATTCAAGAAAGATTTTCATGGTCAGTGGTGTCAAGTGGGCTATCTGGTATATATTTATGCCTAATAAAGCCAAGTTCTAAAAGCAGATTACTCTCGTGCAGTGACAAGGTTTTGGGCTTTTCTGTCCAAAGAGATCTTTATGCATGCAGTGTATACGCCTGGCAGAGTAATGAGGTCACACATTGGAAAGAGCAGACCTGAGGTGCGAAGGGCTAAGTGTGGGTTGTGGATGTCATTACGGCATGAGCCTGGTACGTAACCTCATGGAATGGGGGGAATGGGGTGAATGGGGCTGGGGCTAGAAAATAATGAGATATGATTGTGTCTCAAAGGCTATCACAAAAGGACTGAATTAGAGTTCACACGTGAGCAAACTCATGGTGTAACTGCTGAATACTTGGGTTTATAACCCCACTGATGGTTCTAGGGTTTGCATACAAACTATGAATCATTATGCTCTCTACTGTCTCTGTGAGCAGACATAGCAGGGGTGCCTCAGCCTTAAATGGAATCATCCTAGTTTGTGATGGGACTGTATATTCCACCTCCTCATAGACACTGACCACAGCAATGAGTGGGAAAAGCAGCTTTGTCTGATAATGCACTCAGCTGGATCACAGACAGCTAGTTATACAAGCTTGCCAGCTGATGTGCGACTTCAGCGGCGCTGCTCAGGTTCAGCGTGTGGTCAGATGTGCTGCCTCAGCTGCTGCTGATTCAGGTTACTGTTCCTGTCTATCCCAACCACTTCTCTTCATTCATTCCCTTAACCCCACAGCTGGAACCAGATTCTGCCAGAAGATGTGGCAAATCTGAGGAACCGGAAGGGAAGAGGGAGGGTGACACAGTTGCTGCAAGAATGTGAAGGGTCACAAACTCTTCACTGGAATTGGCCGTGGCCTGAACGGTGTGTCCAGCTGTGCTCTTAGGTAGGGATGCTCAGTCGTACGTTGATCTCACTTTCTAGAGACCCCATCTTAGCTGGAGTTGTAAAGGCACGTGCTTTTGGAGCAGCACTGCAAGGTGTGATCCTGCCACTGCTTGAAGATTCAAGTGGCCGCATTGACTATATTGTAACTTGGGAATAAGGGAGTAGGAAAATGCTTCAAAATTGCATGCAACATTCTTCCACTTGCATGTATACTGAACAGACTTGACTTCATGAACAGTCCCGTTTATTTCCATGGAAATTCTTTCAGAATAAGCTTTGGCTGAGATGAATAAAAATGATGGCATCTTTTCCTAAGTGATTCCTTTTTGCATGGGCTGAATTTTTACAGCTAAACCCTTTGGAATTCAAGAAATCTGATAAACAGGTTTCCTGAGTCTTTCTAGCCTTAATCACAGAAGTAAAGGAGAATGGTTCTAATGGTATAATGGTCTTATACCCATGCCCTGTTCCAAATGCTTGCTTTACACAGGATGGAAAACACTGCTAATAATGTTAATATGGATGATAGATGTAATACTCTTTCCTTGGAATTAGTATCTTTGAGACATGGCTCAATTACTTTGCTTCACCTCTCAAAGGGAGGCACTTAATTTCCAACTTGCATATTTTTTAAAGATCATTCAACTTGAAAACAAGAGGTCTTAGGAAATTGTTTAACCCAGAAGGTGAATACTGTTCCTCTTGTGTTTATGAAATGAAAGTGGGTTCTTTGTAGCTGCTATATACATATAATTACATAAACATCTCCCTGTTAACTTAGATGGATTCTTTGCATTTCGAACTCTAGAAATTCTAGGAGGAAAAGAAGGGATGAAGCAGAGAATGAATACCATATTCCAACTGATAAGTGTTTCCTCACATGTATCTGTTTCAGGAAAAGACTTCAGCATATGTTTAACTTTAAGCATGTGCTCAGGTCTCACTGGATTTAAACATGCACTGATCGAGGATGCTTTCTTAAATAGAAGCAATATGTTGTCCCAGTGAAGTCAACTTGATTTGCCAACTACTCCCCTCTTGTACATATAGTTGATTTCAACAGGCATCTCTAAAGAAAGGGGAAGCTGAGGTCTTTAGAGCAGCTCCTGCCTCCAAAATGGGTTTTGTTCTTTGCGGGACAAAGTGCGGTCTTTCCAGTGCCAAAGCTTTTTCCTATCAAAATAAACACAATGTAGCATAACGGGCCTGCAGTTGTCTTTTGTAGTCTATGGGAAAATAATAAATCTCTTACTATGGTATTTTTTGTACTATCCCCTTTTTTCCTGTCTTTACCGTCTGACCACCGTCTCTAAAGACCAAGTAGTTCTGGCTGCACAAATACAAGAGAAGTTGCTTTATTGTGAAGGGGGAGAATAAAAGGTGTTGAGAGTGACTAGGTCATATTCTTGTCAGTCTCCTGTATTTAGACTCCTTTCAGCTTAGGTTTTGGTGACAAACTGCACAGCTGTAATGCCTTACATTTACCAGCCTGCATATATGAAAGATGTGTAATGTTAACTAAGCCCTTTCCCGTCCCTCATGGAAGACCACCCTGCCTGCAAAATCTCCAGAGGAAAACACGGTATGTCCTGATCAGAAACTGCCTTTGTTGGCAGAAATACAGTATGTTGCATTAACCAAAACAGCATTTTTTAAAAAACATTTTTGATGGTGGCTGCTTTTTATTTAAATATTCGTTTTGCTTGTGTAAACGGATCTCATTTGGTCTTTACGTCCCGACATCACAGGACTATCTGAAAGACTTGTTTACATTTAGCAGTGGAAATTGTTTCAAGCCTTGCACAAAACCTTCAAAACCTGATACGCTCAGGGCAGAAAAAGGGCTGGCTTCTCCTCAGCAGTCCCCTAGACGGCAATTTTCTCTGGGACGACATTTCTGGTGATGAAAGTTGCCTAATCTTTCCTCCCCACTGACGGTGCAGTTTTTCTACCAGGTAGGAGGTGTTATTGAGCAAAAATCACTTTCAAAACTTGTTCTGCTTCTCTAATATTGGCTTCTCTGTGCCTTCGCTTGTTGCTGTGTATTCTCCAGCTCCTCGACTGTGAGTTTATCAATACACGTCAGTTGTTTTCTGAACGGTAAGTAATGCAGCCCCCAACATAGGAATAATAATAATCATACTGTGCTGAACACAGCTATTTCCTTACTAGTTGTGAACACAACTGAGGCAAAAACTGTTTGGCTCTAATTGTACAGGTAAAGGGAAAGCCTGGGATAATTGACTCCAGGGGGGCCACTTTAAATTCACAAGGGCACAACTGCATTTAGAACCTGGCCCCGGGAAACTCATACTGGCACCACCAATACGGTCTGAGGACATAGCAAACATACCTAAACACTGTCCTTCTTGTTCCTCCTCGAATCATGGGTACGAAGCTTCTTGCTTCAACTGTTACTCTATATACATGTCAGCACAGCATAAAATATGCCGTCTAGACTGTCTACTTGAGCTTGCAAGGTGCAAGATTTGTAGAACTAAACACTTCTCTCTTTAACACCATTTCAGCAGTGTAATTTCACTCAGACAAATAAGACAATTCCTGATTTACCTCAGAATAACCTCAGGGACACTTGGCTAATCTCAGGGTGTCGGGTTGAATCCTACGCTAGGAAACCATAGCTTGAGTCAGTGTTTTCTGATGAGTGATTTACCAACCAGAAAGGTGTGAACTGTAAGGCTGGTGGTGACAATGAGCTACTTCTTTGCTGTGTCCCAGTTTTACCAAGAGTGAGATGGTTGTAATTATGTTAATTTACCTGTCTCGGATACTGTGACGAGTAAATTGCAGGAGGGCTTATAAAGGGGCATCAAATGTGTGGTTCTAGATGTGAAATCTCAAGGTTTAGACAGGTACTTTTTGTAGGTCCCCAGAGAAGTGTCAGTCTTTTCCTGTCCACCAGTGAGTCCTTCATTCCAGAGTGCATGAAGTAGTGACCATCCTACATCAAAATCTTGACCTTATTTTTATGCATCTGTCTAGTATTTTTCCTACTCAGACCGTCGTGAGAGGCAGCACTCTCATCTCTCTAATCCCAAAACTTTTCTGCAAGAAAGGTAAATATTACTCTCTGCATTTTGCAGATGGAAAAACTGAGCAAAGAGGTTAAATGGCATAGTCTAATAATAGACAGAGATAACGAGCATAGGAACAATACGTATGGGCAGAAATTTTAGGCCTCTGGAATTGCTCAGGATGACCGTGCACATTTGGCTAAAGGCTAAACTCTGCATTCATGTGCATCTAGAAGTGTCTGCTTTCCTGTGTATCTCCTTATAATGTGATCTATGTACTCACAGAGCCAGGTGCAGATGTCATTACGGTAATAATGTCATGGAGCTTTATTAGAGCATATTTTCCACTCTGGTACTAATCCACTCAAATATCCATGGAATAATACCCCAACTTTGCTTTCTTATTGCATGTCATCTCCCACTCTTCCTGTGAGATTTAGGACCAGTTTCTGGACATGTAGAGGAGGCAGCTGGCATCCTCACCTTACTCTTCCATAAACTTATGTCTTCAATGGGAATGGAAGGACCAAATTCTGCCAAGTTTCTTAATAATTTTCTGGACTGTGGTGGTGTTGTGGTTTAACCCGAGCTGGCAACTCAGCCCCACGCAGCCGCTTGCTCACTCCCTTCCAGTGGGATGGGGGAGGGAATTGGAAGGGCAAAAGTGAGAAAACCTGTGGGCTGAGATAAAGACAGTTATTTTAACGGGTAAAGCAAAAGCCGCACACGCAAGCAAAGCAAAACAAGGAATTCATTCACTCCTTCCCATGGGCAGGCAGGTGCTCAGCCATCCCCAGGAAAGCAGGGCTCTGTCACACGTAACGGTGACTTGGCAAGGCGAACACCATCACTCTGAACGTCCCCCCTTCCTTCATCTTCCCCCAGCTCTATGTGCTGAGGATGATGCCATATGGTGTGGGACATCCCTGGGGTCAGTTGGGGTCAGCTGTCCCGGCCGTGTCCCTTCCAAACTCCCAGTGTTCCCCCAGCCCCTCGCCGGTGGGGTGGGGTGAGGGGCAGAAAAGGCCTTGACTGCGTGTAAGCCCAGCTCAATAACAACTAAAACGTCTCTGTGTTATCAACACTGCTTTCAGCACAGATCCAAAACACAGCCCCATAGTATCTACTATGAAGAAAATTAACTCTATCCCAGGCAAAACCAGCACAGATGTTTTGGGGCTGGTTTTTTTTAGCAGTGGTGGTGATTTTCAGAGAGGTTTATGGGTAATTTTCATGCCTTTCTGTGTGCAAAGTACAAGGGATTTTTTCCGTTTTGAAAACAATCATATGTATTTATTTAATTCACTTCCTGTGGTAACGTTGTATATCAATGAAGCTGAAGAGAGAGAGTCAGTGCTGGGGTGACTTTCATTCATTTACTGTATTTGGAAAATAAGAGGAATAAAACTTCATTAGCATAACACAGTCTGTTAGGTCCCATACTTTCACCCCCCAAAGGTCTTCCTGTTTCCTTGTGTTTTGATAAAATGGCTGATACACTGCTAAATTGCTGGGAAAGTTAGAAATAACATTAATTTAATGAGAGAGTTAGATTAAAAGTATGTTGTAGAGCTGGACTGCTGCTTTAGCTTCTTTTTTAACTGCTTGGCATTCCTGATGCTGGGTCTTGGTTTCTGTAGCCATGCAGCATATGAATCAGAGAGAACCCACCCTGTGCTTTGGCATAACTCTTAAGGCACTGACAGTTCCTCTTTCTTCAGCAGTAATTAAACAAGTAAAAACTGGTTACTTTGGTTAGCAGATATAAATGTGGAAAATATTCACAAATACATATCACTGGGCGTGTGTGTCTAAGGAATCTGGATGGGCTGTGGTTGGACTCTCCTTTCCCACATACTTACAACAAAGGTGCTTTATCCAACAAAGCAATCTGGCCAAGGTCTTTTATTTCAGCTAATTCATGTTCTCTTTTTCTTTGTAAGGCTTGAAGGTTTGCTGATAGTGCAGTTCAGCGCAACCCTTAACAACAGGAGGCACTGTTGGGGATGGGAGTCAGCAAGAGGAAAAATCAGTTAAAACCAGGATGAGACACTCTCATAGAACTAAGGCCCAGCCTGTACTTAATTTTTTGCACTGATTTGACTCCTCCAGTTAGCTCTCTGCAGTTCAGAGTGGGCTAGCACAGCTCTTAGTTTGGAAGCAGTTTGTAACATTGAAAAGGTACCTCTTATTAAAGTAAGCTCTTCAGTAAATAACCAGTATACTGGTGTGAATTTGTTCGTCATGGCACTGGAGGGGTTGTATGCTCTGTCTGCAAAGGCAGATATATTTAAAAGCAGAGCTAAAATGAACGCAGACAAACCCTAACTGACTGTTTAAATAACCACATCTTTGGGGAGGGAGTATGAGCTAATGATACAGCATCAGCGGTGTTTCAAGAGCAGTGTGCTTAATTGTGACTTCTTGGAGGCTCCGTTTATGGCCATAGGTGGGACAAAAGCACTCCTTTAGTCTCAGTGACCCCTCTGTAAAATGGGAATGATCAAACCAGAGTTTATAAATCCAGAAATCCTTCATGTGATGATACTTCACGATCACCTTCGTTACCCACTCTATATAGCACAGGCTACAGAACTTCCTTGGATTAACTCCTGTCTGAAATAATGCAGATATTTAGGAAAAATATGCTATACTGATTTTAACATTTCTGCTACGACACTCGGTAAGTTGACCCATATCTAAAATACTAATGTGAGCATAACCCCGATCTAGAGGAGGCAGGCTGAGACCCCTTATGATAAAATAACACAGCAGTCAATACTGAGGTGAGGAGGAGACAGGGCCTACTCCTTATTACGCTTCGTACCCAGCGATTCAAAAGTTCGTTGAAAGTGGTAGGAGTTTCTTTGTTGCATTCAGCAGGCCTTAGACCTGATAGTCCTAGACCAAGTAAGGACAGTTTTGGTCTTATTTATTTTTAACAAAATAGCTCCAGTTTGTTCCTGTAGACTATTCTATTTTCCTCAAGTTACCCAATTCATATTCACCTCCTGCAGGGTTCTCTTTTCTCACTGCTGTTTATTTCACACAGAAGAGTTGCCTCTCCTCTAATTTACCCCCGTGGTACAACTCCACTGACTAGAGAGGAGAAATTCCTGCTTTATACCAAAATAAGCAGAAGGAGAACTGGTGCCAGATTTGAACTTTGGTGAGCAGCTTGCTTCTCTTTGCCTGGAATCATCCAGCGATACCACAACTGGGAGCTATAGTCAGACATCCAAATATAACAAATATTTCTGGGTTTGCATATTACGCTTTCCTGCTCCTCAGATTCAGGCCGGGAGGAAGAGGAAGATTATGAAAGAAAATGTATGCATGAATATTTTAGTAATCTGCTGTGTTAGGAAGGAAAAAATGTAAAGAGCAGATGACTGATTCATGGTGTTTTGGTTGAAAATATTGTAGCTTTTAAACATTGCCTCAGTGTGGTCAGGGTGCTTACAGTAAATATATTTCACACCAGATGTGGTCTCAAATGTACATGACTTAGAATTTTCCTGCACACAGTAACTGTCAGTTCTGGGAGCCCGAGGATCCCCAGGTTTCAAAAAGACCATTCCTGTTGTAGCTGTCCTCCCCAAGGGGTGCCGGCAAAATGAACACAAGGGTTGGGGAGGTTGCTGACCTCTAAAAATCTCAAGCTTCAAATAGTCTATAAAACATAGATGCCAGTGTTCTGCTTCCAGGCACTGAATAATGCCTTTTGTTCTCAAACCACGTGTCTTTGCATTAGGAGGAGCGGGCACCATTAGAAGAGGTGATCTTCCATCGACCCCGTAACATGCAAGCTCAGCAGATGCAGAAGGGGGGCCCATAGGACATTTTCTTTCTCGAATTGATAATACATACATTGGCTGTGTTGTTACAGGGTGCAGAAATAGAATGGGGCTTCTGATTCCAGCTGAAAAGCTAGCAACCACCTACCATGGTCGCCTCTGTTAAATCCCTGCAAGTGATTTGGGCCAGATAGATACATGTGTTATCATTTCTGTCATTCACCTCGTCTCATACATACGCATGATTTCTAGAAAGAATTAAAAGAAGTAAAAAAAAAACCAGTTACCGTTGATGGGTTGGAAGTGGATATTCAGTTATAGAAAGATGCTGAGTATACAGAAAGGTTTTGAGTACATTAGTATCAGCAGAGTGTTTAGCCAAGAGTATATTACTTTTGGAACTGAAGCTGGAATTGTACTGGGGAAAATACGAAGCCGAGCTTGTGCACATGAATGGGCAGCTCCAATGAGGCCTGTTCAGGAGCGTGTGTGGAACTACTGCTGCAAATATAGGGCTCATTCTGTGCGTCTGTGAAGACCTTGTTTAAATGTTTGTGATGCGAGAGTTTAAGGAATAAAGGAGCATTATTTCAAACTACTTAGAATATAAATATCACTTTTTCTCCTAGCAGGACTGAGACAGTTCACGGAGAGTGCCTCAATTAGCACCTTCTTTCCCAGGCTGTACCTAAGCCGCAGTCAGATGTGTCACTGCAATATGCACTGCTTTAGCTAACACGGCTTTTGGTAGCAGGAAAGCTGCAACACCTTGGGCTTTGGGTAAGCTACGAATGATATTACCTACCTGAAACCATGAGCAAATATTTGCCTATTTGACAGCTGAAGCCTGTGGTACTCTGACCTCATCGCTTTCAGCACTCAAACCTAGTTTACAGCTAGTCTGAGATACCTACACGTGTAACAGTCGTGCCTTGCTGTCGCCATGTGAGTAGATGGTCCGGAGACTTTGCATCACTCTGAGACAAGAATCAAGCTCAAATCTAGATGTGAGCCTTTGCTGCCTAGGTCTCAAAGAGGCACAGTTGTGTTGCTGGGTCTCTACAAAGTTATACAAATGGCAGGATTTAGTCATGTCTGAATGTAATTTTGGGTAACTAAGTAATTGACGTAATACTGGTCACAATATGTTGGCTGGTGAAGACCACAATAAACTGTGCGTGTCAGCTAATCATGATTAAACACTGATGAGGCCAAGCTAAAACTGCACTTAGCTGACATGTGCTGAATGCTATTTGTTCTTGTCTACACCGATTCACATTGCATTCAATGCGGCACAATATAGATAAGCCCTCTGGGGAGAGCGTAGCTCTGGTCAGGCCTCAGTGTTCCCTGACTGGCCAACAGCTGCTCAGAGCAGTTTTATAAAGGGACCACTTACCCATCCCTTGATGGAGAGATAAGCCACTGTAATGTAATTACAACCAAGGAGATGGGAGAGGGGAAAGAAAAAAATATGCCAATCATGAAGGGGGTACAGGGAGAGCCTCAGATTCCTTCTAACCTAAACATTGTGGCAAGGAAAGAAGTCTTAATTAGGAAACGTGTAGGCATAGAACAGGAGCCCATCCTAAATGAATTGGGGTGTGATGAGCATAAAGAAAATGCTTTTTAAAAAGATCTTTGACTCCCACTGAGTGCTTGTTTCTTAGACTTCCTTGCCTAATAATGTCAGCATTTAAATGGCCCCAACTCCCAAATAACAAGGCTTTGAAGTTAACACCTCATTGAGGTATAGAGTTCATACGTTTGCTATTCCTATTATTTGGCTAGAAACCGTTTTCTGCATGGCTAGCTTAATAGGGCAACAGAATATTAAGTTGTATAGGGATTGAGAAAGCTATTCATACAAAGGAAAGAGCTACAGACTTCATGTATTTGAACAGAACCTGACAATTAACAGAAAAGAGCAAAAGTCTGGGAAGTGCCCCGAATCACGTAATTGCATGAAATTTTTTCATACCTGTGATATTTCCAGTGGCCAGGGACAAACACAAGGGACTTCAGACTTGGACTGTGTTGGGAGTTGTAGCTGTAATTAAGAGATGAGAGGAGGTGTTTTTCCATCCTGCCAAAGTTTTAAAGCTTCAAAAAGTATTTTGTTCTTTAGCAGGACAAAATCAAGATGGTTTGGAATTTTTCATTGAAAAAGACGACAAAATGCTGACCAATGATCTGGGTCTGGTTGGGCTTAGGGGATGGGTGAACAGGACTCAAGACATCCTCTGTTGTTTTCCAGCATTACAGAGGAATGCCTCAGCCACCAGGCTATCTGCTCTTTTAGAGTCTCTTTCTTTTGGTTTTGGCCCCAGCACACAGCAGATCTCTCAGAAACACATCTTCAAACAATATCTTTTTGCATATATATGCACCAATAAAATGGCTTTTCATTCATTTGCATTTTTTGACACAGTAATTACCAGTTGTCTCTATTTCTCATAATATGCTGCAGCAGAATAATTAGCACTGTCCCAAAACAATTATTCTAAGTCATAGTTGTCTGTATCATAGAAAAGCCTAGAGCCTGCAGTTAAAGAGAGCGCTCTTTGGTGCTTACTGCCATGTGGCAGATGTTTTCTTACCCTGAAAAATACATGAATAATCTAAACGGTGCAACAGGGAGAGTAAATGATGTTATTAGGCTCGTTTTCACAGGTAGGGGACTGAGTGATAACATGGCTTGACCAAGGCCATACAGGAAACTTTGCAGAGCCAGGATTAAACAAACTTGGCAGGGTGTCCGAGACTTTGACCCCAAGTAAAGCCACCTGTCTCCTCTAAGTACGCCTTACAGAGCATAAATAAGGATGATGACAGAAGTTGAAATGGTTTAGAAAAGATCTGCTTGTTCCAGTGCCCATCTGAACGCTAGCTTCTACATTTTTTTTCCCTATGGTATTTACAGTTTAGAAATTACTGGCTGCAAAATTGTCTGGTGTTTGGGATTCAAGGGATTTTTTGTCATTTATGTCACTCTCTCACTAACTTAAGCTAAGCTCATGCTTCAGTTTATTTCTCTGAATATAGGTATAAAAATACCTACCTCCTCCAGGCTTCAGTTAATGAAGGATGCCATCTTCATTCTTACCCAGTGTAATTACTTCACATCTATACCACTGTAAATATCATCGTGACTCAGTCCAATGTTTATAGCCCCTTGTCCCACAGCAAAAGCCTCATTAGGTATTCAGTTACAAGCAACTGGCATCCATGCATAAATTAGACAATTATTATGGGTATGCAAGCTGGAGAATCTTCTACAAAAATATCTTTTTTACTCTGTGAGCCCTCTTGGGGCTTGGAAAGCAGATTGAAGGCAATTTCATGTGTTTATATTAACTTGCTGCTAAGAATGAATCACAGTTTCCGCACAAATCCACTGAAGTGTTAATAGCATCTGTTCATTTTGTAGTAAGTGATGGATTTAAAAATGGATGAATGGAGAAGAAAAACAGCCCCATCACCCTGGTGGTCCTGTGTCCAAATGACATGTTGTGCTGAACAGCGATAAATTTTTATGCAGCATCTTTAAAGAAAAAACACCCTTTTGCATGCGTAGACCCTCATTCCTTAAGCACTATGTCCTTCTACAGGGTAAAACGACAATGACAATAATTACTTTGAGAAACAAAAGGAGTCAGATTTCTCTTACTACAAAGTGGTAGCTTGACAGGGCGGGCAGCCCAGGTGTCTAAATGCTCTGCTCCCTCCAAAAGTTGAAAATGTAGTTTCTCAAAATCCCTATTCAGCTGCAGCCTGACTTAGTGTCCCTAGAGGCCTACTTTTCTATGTATAAACCCCTCCCTCCAGCCCATAGCCCGGTGAGCTGACTTTTAACCGGGGAAGCCGGAGATGTATTTCAAATAACAGTGGTACGTAGCCTTGTGGTGATAGCATTCCCCACAGAAGACTGGAGCTGTGGTCCCTACACCAAGGACTGGAAAAGAAACAATTAGATAAAATGCAGAAGTTCTCTCTCCACTCAGAACAGACTGAGAGAGATTCAAGGTGTGATTTTGACCATCAGCGTGGCCATATCTGTGATGGGACTGATGAGCTCTTCAGTCTCTCCATCAGGTCCTACAAGAAATATGTACCATCACATCATGTCATGAGATGGGAATGGGCTCCGAGCTCACAGCGTCTGTGATCGCTGCCCCTGCCACTGGTGCCCATTTTTTACTACCTGCTGCAGTTGTAATTGCTAATGTTCCCATGTGCAAAGTGGCAACTTCTCCCTTAGTTGGGGCGGGGAAGTTAGAGAGTGACAGTGATGTGTTGGCACTGGAGCTTGAGCAAAACGCAGTAAAAACAGAAGCTTAGGACCCTTGCTCCAACCTATCCATGCCTGGGTTTGAGCAAACTTGAGTTAAAGGCAGGAATAAAATCTGTGTTGCACATCCTGGATCAGAGGCGCAGGTTACCTCCTCTGACAGCCAAGTGGTCCCTCCTTCTCCAGCCCTGATCCTAGCCCCCGTCTTGTGCAGGTTCTGCTTTCACCTGACCACACGCTGAGCCAATTTAAGTCACTAATCTTGCGGAAAACTATATTTTGATGGATCAACTTTTCACTAGGTTAGTGAAGTGAGTCTCTCACTGTCCAGTCAGATGAGCTGTAGGGCTGAGGCTAGCAGCAGAGGGGAGGGACTGGAGCAAGAAGGAAGTAAGGAAGAAGAATTGTCCCCTTTTGGCAGCAGGGGTGCTTTAGATTAGCTCAGCCATATCATCTAACTGGACTGTGAGAGTAAACTCTGCTCTGTTTTCTGTTATTGCTTGCTTTATGCTTTGTTTGTTTTGGTTTCTGATAGGAAGAAATGTAGCTGTATATATTTGGGAGAGGGTTTTGGGCAAACATCCTGATCTGACATCTGTTCAATGCAGTTTGGATTGGGATTTCTAGACCCCTCCCTACCAAAAAGTTGGGTTTAAAATGTTTCCCTGTCCAGCACATCACATTAGCCAGTGGCCTCCCGGCTATTTCAAGAACACTGAGATGCTTAATTCAGCCCAGGCGCCGTGCAGGTCGCCCTGCTTGTGGCTTCTTCCCACGGTGCCAGCTACTGCTCCCAGTCCCTTTGAGGAGCAGGTCTAGGTCACACAGAAATCTTGGGCGAAGCAGGGAATTACATTCTCCTTTTGCATGTTGCAATCTGGTATCTTAATTATTATTTCAGTTCTTCCTGTTCAGTGCGAGGGTCCCTCCCCCCACTCCCAGATTTGTGTGTATCTTCTAAGCGTCTGCAACAGAGGATAATCATCTGCAGAAATGCAGCTCTGGGGGGAAAAAAAAATAGAGTCTTGTAAGCATTCATTCATATTTAAGAATGAATTTTCTTCAGCTGTTCGGTGACCTCACCTATATTGTCAGGAGAACTGCTAGATTAATTTAAAATTACACTACAGTGCCCTTCTTCAGTTCCCTTGTAAAGTTTTGGGATGTTGTTTGGAACATTATTTGGCAAAGAAAAAGAATATTCCAGATATTACTGTCTGTGTGGATATAGTGTTTCCCTCATTTTAGCTCATTTCCCTAATGCCTGCTTTGTTTTGGGGAACCTAAGCTGAATTACAAATAGGCAGATTCTGATTTGTATTATTTGTGCCAGAGGATCAGGCCCTGAAATACTTTGCTTCTGGACTGTTAAGATATACATGTGGGAAGTTGCCACCTAAATGGGTAACCCAGGTATATGCTTTTAGCAGAGGAATCCTGGCAGCCTTGCTGTCATGGAAGCTTGTTCTTTTGTCTTGATTTGAAACATTTAGACGTAAAAATCTCACCTGTTCTTATTTCTTAAAAGCTTCTCTAATAACAGCATGTGGCTTGCTCTCCACCTTAAACTCATCAAAAGCAGCAAACCGATCATCGTATTTAACGTGCTTCACGGATTTCTTGATCAGTGCTTCATCTGCTATAAAAGAACAGCAACAACCACCACCACCAACAACAAATAATGAGAACCAAATAAGCCAAAGCACTGCAGGGACCTTACATGTGGTAGGTTTTGTGAAGAGAATTAACATGAAAGAGGGTTCAGTCTGGGGGTAGAGGTCAGGGCAGATAAACTCCTGCGTTCTGATACATTTCCTTAAAGCGGGAAACGCTTTAGAGAACGAGGCTGTGGGAAGAAGCTGTCAGCAATGGGGTGGTCAGTGGTGTCAAGGGTGGTGGCCTATGTTTTTCTTCTGTTGCAGCCTTTCATCCTCCATCTGTCAAGCTCCATAATTTTCAAGGCAGACAGTAGATTTTTAATACAAACCTTTAACTTCCCAGTTCTGAAGTGCCCCTTTTATCTCGGAATAATGCAAAAATGGCAATAACTGTTCAGGAGATTGTTTAAAGCCAGTGTCCCCACTCAGGTCTCCCTGGGACAGAACGGGATTGCCATCTGGGCAGAGGTGTGTGCCGTAGGCTCCTGCTGCTGTTGAAAGGGTGGGCTGCATTTCCTCCACAGCCATTTGTGAGCGCAGAGGCTGACACGCTGTGGCTTGTGGATCCCACGTGTAGCTGTGATGCAGCACTGAAAGGAAAGGTCAGGTAAGGGCCTGGAGACGGGCATCCTGCTGGAGCAGGGCTGGGCACAGGCTTCTTACTCAAGCACCTGCAGACACCCTGGCAGTAGGATCAGCATGGTCTTACGTGTCCTACTGACCCTGCCCCATGCGCCATCACAGCCCCATTGCTTGTTTGCCCTGTGCTGACCACAGGATACTGCCACGGGGACTGATGTCCCCAAAGCTTGAGCTTGGTCTAAGGACAGGTCCAGGCTTCCTTCATGCTACACTGCACTCTAGAGCTTAGCTGGAGCTGACATCTTAGCATGGCTTGTGTCATATAATTTCAGTGTGAACAAGACTTGGCCCACACTCAAAATACACAGTGTTTAAGTGTTTAAATTAAGGCTTAACTGACTCAGACACTGAATCTAGTTTCAGCCACTGTGCTGCTGTGTTACTAAATGCTACAAACTGGAGTTCCTCCATTCATCTGCAAGGATTATCACAGCAGAACTGGCAATAACTGACGCATCCAGATGAGTGAACAAGGTGAAATCCTGGTCCCGGTGAAATCCGTGGGAATTTTTCAAGGGGCTGTTTTGAGACCTAGCTTTCATCCCACCATCTCAGCTGAAGATCTCCCAAGGAGAAAGCTGTTGTACATATTCCTTAATTCAACCCCCAACAGAGATACACCCCTTAAACATCCAAGGCATCATACACTTGCAAAAAATGGACTTAAGTAAGCATGGTTTCTTAGCCTGGAAATCTCATTTGGAAAAAAGTCTCCTTACATATAAGTAACTTTGAGTGTAATGGGGGGCATCTTATTTCTTTGTATCTCTTGACGTAGCTGCTCGCTGGACTTGTGAGTTCTGCTTTTCTGTGGTTTAGCAGAAAAATGACCTGTTCTATTCTACACCTGCTTGTGAATGAACTCGTGAATAACAACTGAAAATCCAGGTTGCTTTTGTGCGCGTGTTTGCATAATTCAGTGCAAGAAATGCCAAAGACTGAAATCAGGATTGGGCAGGGTTAGCAAGTTTGGGTCCAGATGTGAATGCAAATGTTTGCAAATGTGGAACAGAGAGGGGGTTCTGATCCAGACATTTAGCTTGGCTTGTTATTGAAATTCAAATTCAGCTCAGTTGCAACATTTGGAGATGGATCAGAATTCTCTTGGCAACAGGAATTGTTTGGATGTGCAGGTATTATTTCAGGCCATCAGTCTAGAAAGACATCGGTGAGCACACATGCATCAGCTTGCCCACACACAGATGTGCACACACCTTGCTCCACAGGAGCGGGAAGTGGAAGGACCCGCAAAGAAGGGACATTGCACTACTAATGACTTTGTACACATTATCACAGGCAACCTACTGCTGTCTTCTGGATTGATGCTGGGGAGCAGAATCTTAGAAACATGGCAAAAATCCTCACAGTGTACTTCAGGGCTGTATGCAAACTTTTAGGTACTAAGCTTCCTAATCACTACCGTATGGCTCATAAAAGAAGCAACCCGATACCAAGTACCGAGAGAGGTTGTTATTCCTCCCCTCTATCCTATACTGCTCCAAATGTTAGAACAATAAATACATTTACCTCTTGTTTAAGATCACTTAAAATAAGTTGTTTTAATTAAACCTCCTAGCAATCTATCTGCACTAAGTGATTAAGTACCTCTTCTTTCAGTGAAACGAGAGGGATTATCACAAGGCAAGACTGATGGAATTATGGGCAGAACTAGGACTGGGTAAAACTGCTGAACATTTTCCATCTAAATTTATGTGAAAATACTGAAGTTTGAGTTTGCGTGATGTTATTCCTCTCAAATATTCCACCTCCTTTCAGTCCTTCCTTCCCTCCCCATTGCCCCAGAGTCAATGAAATAGTTATTTCCCTCAGGTTAAAGATCAGCTTTGAATATCAACTTTAAAAGCTGCCCAAGAAGACAGAGAGCTTTCTTTACTCACTTTCATTTTCAGCAAATAAACTTAAAAACTAGAAATGTAGCAATTGTGTCAATGAACTATAGCTATTTAAAATTGTATCAAATTTGTAAAAATTTTGAGTTGCTTAGCAATCAGTTCTTTGCAGCTGTATCATAAAAAGCATTTGTGGGAGTTGTTATGCTATTTTACATTATAACCTGGAATACCTTGTGTGAATTAAAATTCAGTAATTGTTCTTTTAAACCCAGCTCCCTAAATTCCTCTCAGCTTAGGAATCACACTGGTGGGTTTGTTGTTTTATTGCTAGCCGTATCACTTTCAGAATGGAAAATAGTCACAATAAAAGGCTCTTTTATGTCTTGTAGTGTGTCCTGTGATGGTTAAGGCAGCATCTATCTTTTAGCTTTCCTACACTCAGTTTCCATTTCAAGTTCCCATCTTTCCCCTCCCTTTATCCCTACCGCGGTACCTGATGTGATGGATTGGATGGAAAACTAAACCAGAGTCTAGACCCTGGCACAGCACAGGCAGGCAAGCACTCTGGACATACTGCTCCGCTAATTTATTTGGATTCTTTACCTGCAGCCTCCCTGCTGTTTTAGTACTGGGGCCTCTCTTGGGCAGAGACAGGCAAGCATGCTGTGTGGTGGTTTTATTGTGATGTGGACAAATGATCATGAGGGACTAGCTGGAAACCATTGAATATACTAGCTTGCAGTGGTGGTATTTAAAGGTAAATGCATTAACAGTGCGCTGCCACCTCCTTTTATCTCACCCAGCAGCATGCTGCGGGCAAGTCAGGCAGGACGCCACCTTGGGAACCGATTGCTGCCCTTTACATTTTATAACCAAACTCCAAATAGGAATGAGAGGGAAAATGCAGACAAAATGTGGGAGTTCAGCTAAAGGTGCAGTGCTGTCTCTCATTTCTCATTTTTAATTTACCCTATTAGTTGAGGGGGGCCTGTGTTGCGGTTAGGCTTAGGGTCTGACTCGCTTAGGCTCCAACTTTCACTGAAGGGCAAATGAAAACAACATGCTAAAATGTTGTTCCTACTGTCCTTCCACTGGGGGTGAATTGGGTAGTTTTGGCTCCCCTTTTTAAAGATTTTTCAAGTGAGCAAGACACACTACCAATCCCAAATATTATTTTTCTTTTTCTTTGCTTATCCTAATACATGGCGTTGCCAATTGCCAGTGCTAATGTGACTCTTTCCACGTCTTTCCAAGACTACAAATGAAATGAAAGAATAATAAATGAACCTGGGGGACTTCTTACTGTGTGACACCTCAGAATATACGTGAGTATGAGAGAAGGAGCAAGACGCTGCTGCTCTGCTTTGGCATGTTTCAGCAGGGACTTCAGCAACCAAGAGAATCCACTCTCTGGCCTCCCGATCAGCTAAAATGGATCTTGGTTTCAGCAGAGGATCGTGACCATTCTGCCTTTTAAACACACAGTAAGAAGTTTGTTTCCTGGGTAATTACAGCAAAAATTCAGTCTTTTCAGGTTAGGTACAGAGCTATACGTTACTAGAATGTACTGCGGCATAAGAAAACCACTCATGAGAGCCTGTCTTGCAAATAACATTTACATTTTTGCTAATTGGAAAGAATCAAGCTTTTGTTTAGCTGTACAGATATGGTTTTATGTTTTTAAAGGAAAGGAATTCTAGAAGGGCTGTTTCATCAGCGGGGTGAATTAACAAAGAAAAGGAGGGGAAAAAAAAAGAAAATTGAATGTTCCCTCACACATATTTTCCAGTTCAGAAGTCTAAAAACCATGTGATCTTCCAGCTAGATTTTCCTCTTGCAAATCCTAGTGGTTTTTATTAGGACAAGTTTCATTTTATTGCCTTGTTTTCCTGTAAAGTCAACAAGTTAAAACAACAGGATTTAATTTTGGATTGGCAGGCCAGCTAAGAGATAATACATCGTGTGCCCCCCTTTTATCTTTTTCTTTTCCTTCCTCCTGCTTCCCGCTCTCCTTGAGGTGCTCCACTCTGCCACTGTGCTGCTCAACTTATTGGCCTAAAAATCTTTGCAGGTGATTTATAGAACCCTATGGTTATTGTATGGCTAATGATTCATGGAACTTCATTAAATACCAAGTATGTGCCTGCTTACTGTCTGTGCACACTGCATATTAGAACCTTTGCACTCCCCCTTGCAAATTGCCCCCATTAAAGTTGCAGACAAAAGGTCCTCTCAGTAGCTTACATATTTTCCCACATGTGAGAGAGCAATTGGAAACTTCCTCTTGATAACTAAAAACTTTTGAATTAGAATTTATGAGAAGGGTCTTTTGGTCTCATTGCCTAAGGGCTGAAACAGATCCCAGTGTGTACAAGCGTTCCTTTGATGCATGGAGCTGCACAGGGTAACATTTTTTAACAGGATCAAAAAGCGTAATGCAGGGACAATGTGCGGAGGCCCTTAGCCTGACACAAGGAGTCGGAGTCTGTGTTTTTCCAAGGCTAAA
Organism: Phalacrocorax aristotelis; assembly: GCF_949628215.1. Lineage (NCBI taxonomy): Eukaryota > Metazoa > Chordata > Aves > Suliformes > Phalacrocoracidae > Phalacrocorax > Phalacrocorax aristotelis. Next base: position 67,509,325 of record NC_134280.1, read on the forward strand.
AATGTAAAAGTATGTGTCCAGGGTAGCAACAACATTTTATATTCTTTTTAATTGCAGTAAAGTCCAAGATAAAATAATGGCAGTCAGTGTTACAACTTCCTTTTCTTTAATGTTCCCCTAAAAATGCTTTGAAGCCACTTTTACCTTTGGGAAAGTATTGTATATGTGTTAGGGGAAAATATATCAAAAAGAAAATAAAGGGCCAGATCTTTAATTGGTAGAAATCAGCATGGTTCTATTACAAGGATTGGAATTTCTCAAGCTGTGGATATGGCTAAAAACCTTCTGTCACTTCTTGCCGTGTGCTAATATATTCCTGCCTACTTACTTACTTGGTAGCACTATCCTGTTCTGAGTTTACTATTGCAAAACATTTTTCAACAGAACTTTACAAAGGCAGCAAAAGTCTTAAACGTATATCTTACTTTCAGATCATAAATATTTCCTTTGGTTTCAGCTGCACTATTCAAGAGCTTAAAAGGAGGCACAGGCATATGTACGGGCTGAGCTGAAGTTTCTACAAAAAGGTCTTGATAAGTAGAATTTTTCTCACCCAACAGTAAAAGGAAATGAGTCAGTACTCATTCAGGTGCCCTATATACGGTCTTTCATTATATCTCACGTCACACTATGTACGTCTATACACAAACAAGAGTGAAAAAAATAGAACAGCTTCTAGTTGTGGGGCCAAAACGTCACAGGCGTTATTACAAAGTAGCCACGTTACCTCAAAGTTTTTGGTTGCATTATTGCAATAGAGATGCTTTTGAGACAGGTATTTTCTGTATTCACACTGGTAATCTCTGTCAAATTTGTCATGCCTATCAAGTCATACACATTAGCTAAAAGGGATGTTTTCACCAAGCAAAAGAATCAGGTTTGAAATACCTAATCTCTCCCTTTACCCCATTTGTAGTCTCCTGAATGAGAGAGAAGATTTAACCCTTGATTACTCTTGTGGTCAGTTAAGAACCAAGTGAACTTTTCAAAATGAGTGTAAGTTTGGCTTGGTCTCACTGTTGCACGTTTTATTCTTCTCCAATAACATACTGCCGAAGTGTTCGAAGCTCAGTGGTGATCTTTAGAGAGCGCAGTGTATGGAAAAGAAAGAGCCCAGAGGAAGTGCTATCTAAAAAACCAGAATAACCTCGCACATAAGTCAGAAAATGTAATGGAATTGCTGGGGGACAGTGAGAAACTTCCTGGGATGGAGGGTCTCCTAATCTTTCTTTGTATGGTGCCAGCACGATAGGGTCTTTGTCTAATGTAGGTCTGACTTTTCTCTAATGTGGATTATTATTATCTCTGACTAGATATTAATAGTTATATATCATATCATGTACAGGCATAGTTTATATGCAATATCTATGCAATGCCATCAGATATCATCAGCTTACTCAGAGGGCCATATTTCATTAATTTGGCCCTAACTTTGTCTCATTGTGGGTGTATTAAATTGTGACTCCAGTAGATTTGCACTGCTAAACTGAGGAAAAAAGATCCCTAAATTCCTTTCTTTTTCCATGGTAGAACGGAAACAACTAACTAGAATGAGGTGGCTAACAGTACGGAAGTGGGTGAGATGGCAGATTACCTTGCTCCAAGTTTCACTCCGTAATCTCAACGGGAATTTGGAATATGTCCCTCAGCAAAGTCTTGGGCACACGTTTGAAATTTATTTGTTGCAAAGCATTCTTTTCTTTTCAGCTGAGCACTGTATAAAGCATTGGCTTGATTGGAGTCCTCGCTATCTAATACTGGAGTGCCCCAGACTAAAAATTCCAGGGCAGTAAATGGGGAGGGAGATTTTTCTTTGTGAAACAGTTTGAAAGTTTCAAATTCAGAAATTAAATTTTGTGAGTTTCATCCATCCCCAGTAACAGTTCTTTGTAAGTACGTCATCAGGATAGATGTAGAGATGTCTGGCCATTAGATCAATAAAAAATATGAAAAGTTTAGAGCAAAATTAGGCAAAAGAAAAAGAGCACTCTTACGTGTAGGTAAACGTAAAGAATTTGTTAATATACTGAAGAGTAGTTAAACATTGTTACTGCGGGGATAATAGCAATAAATTGTTGTTGGAGTAAGCCAGAGGTTTCTTAGATCCATGGAAGCATTAGCAGGTGGGAGTTGGCCACACGCTGAGATTTCTTTTGCTGCCGCTCTGGTTTCAGCTGCAAGATTTCGTAATTCTCACAGGGAAATCTGGGAAAGCAACATTGGGAAATTCTGGTGATTTTGAAAGTTCGGTCAATTTGGGTGACATTTGGCATCATCATTTTTTCCTTCTGGTGAGACTCCATTAACTTTGCTTACTTTGTTGGCAATAACTAAGAACACTATATCATTTTTAATTGCAGTATGGGAACCTCTACCAGGACAACTTAAGGGCAAAACAGCTGCACCCAGTCTGCTCTTCCTTCTCTTCCTGAGTTTGAATAAAATCTGGTCTTATCTGAATATGCACCCAGAAGACCGGATGGTTATTTAAGCCCTGGTTAGGGAACATATTTAAGAATATGCCTAATTTTAAGCATGTGCTTAAATCAATGCGACTTAAGCAAATGCTTGAAGTCAGGCATGTGGTTGAGGTGTTATGCTGAATGTGGGTCCTAATCCTTAAACAATAGCAAAGCCCAGAGGAAAGGGCAAGCTATCTGGGTTCCATTCTTGGCTCTTTTGTTGGTCGTGTTATAGTCTATAAAATAAGGATCATTATTCTTATCCCTCTTTGTGAGGCACATTGAAAATTATCGGGGAAAAGCACTCTGAATACTGTTATTATTGGCTATACTTCTTGAGACTGAAAAAATTTAGAGACAGACATTCTCAGTGGATTTCTGGTTCTTCCTCCTTTCACTCAGGCAGGAAATACCATGAGAATGGAAAGAAGGATGCGTACCCATGATTGCAAATAATCTTAATCTCCTCTTTGCGCTGCTGCTGTAAATAATTAGATATTGCTACACTATTGCTTCTGGAGGTTCCCGCAGCATACGAGGCATACTGTGTGCAGACATACCTGCTTCAGATGTCACAAGTGAGCTGAAAACTGTGTTGGAAGATAATAGCACAACAGAGAGAGTGTGTGTGTGTGAGTGCCTGGGGGAGGAGGAGAGGCTGCGTGTTCCCGAGCCCACGTTATTAGAACTGCACTGAAGATAGTAGAGAGGCACAAGTTTGTGTAAGTTTAAAACTTTGCTTGAAATGAGCACTCTGATCATAGTTGCTAAAGGAGCAGTGCATTAAGGCAAACAATCATTAGTCCCGCATAGCCTTATTAAACGCTGTCCCTATCAGTGAGGTGTTGCAGGACCAGGTTCCATGGTGCTGGGCTCCCATGTGCGGTGCTGTGTTACTGTTTGGCTGAAAAAGCTTGAGGCAGCAAAGAATCTATTATTGATGATATTTCAGAGTTCCTCACATTCTCACTACCTTAAGTCAGAGCTCATTCTCCAGCTTCCATGTGAAGGGCCTGGAGCCAAGGCCATGAGCCTGTGTATATGTGTTCAGGACAGTTAATATTTATGATGCATCTTACTGGGAAAATTAGTATAAAGCTGTGTTCCAACAGTACATTTATCCCATGACCTAGTTTTATGAATAACGTGCTGAAACACGGCCTGCTTGATTTAAACCTTTGTCACCCATTCTGATGGATACAGTGCCTAGCTTAGGCTTAGGCAATACAAGCTCGGATTTGTGCAAAAATGTGATGTGTATTAGTGCAAGGTAAACAGATGGTAATGCTTTTGTTAATACCAAGCACATACAAAGATATTTATCAAAGGACCACATGTAAGGTCCATAGTTCTTGGCAGAGATCCCTACGCTGTTACATCAGCTAATAAGAATAACCATTTTATTGCATTACACACAGTTTTTGCAGGGTTGCTTTAGACTGCGCAGGCGGCTGCAAAACTTGCCACAATTCATAGGCTAAGTATCTGATTCTGAAGAGTGTTGAACATCTATAATACCCTGTTGGGTTTTGTTGTTATTTTTACTTTATTGCTATGGCTTTCGGCATTTCTCCAGGTCAACCCCCTCCCAGGCAATTCCACTGCTGCTTACCAGCTCTGAAATACATATAAGAACGCCAGGCAGTGAATATGCTGAAAAGGTGGAGTGCAGGTACAAGAAATGTTTAGTGAGAGATTTCAAAGGGAAAGAGAATGAACTGTAAATACTGGAAGGGAACTTTGACACTCCACCAGCCACAAAGAAAGGCAGGCAACTCTGGAGAAGGCGGCAGTTGTTTTTAAAGAAGTGTGGCTAAACACAATTTATGCCAAAGAACGTTGCATCTGAAAACTACAAAGCTGGTTTAGGTTGGCAGAGTTTCCTCATCTGATTTATACTCTCTTCTTCCATCATCATCAACAGCAGAGATTACTTGTATTGTGTACTGGGGAATCTGGGTCCTTGGAACATAGGCAATGCCCTGGGGGTATAGCTAGTAACTGCAGAAGGAGAAAAGAAAGTTTTCATTACTACAACCAGCCAACAATAAGAATTTTTATTTCCCTCTCATCAAAAAGATGTTACTTCTCTGGAGATAGCTGGTACCGTTCCGAAAGCCATTTCACAAGGCTTGCTCTTGACTGTGGAGCCATCCAAAGAAGCCCCTAGCGCTGTCTCCAAAGCCCCCTCACTTCCCCTCAGCTGTGCCAGCGCAACTGTTTGTGGGGACCCGTTGTAGGCTGGATCACAGAGGCTGCAGTTCAGCAAACACAAGAACAAGCCAGGGCAGCTGCTGCTGAAGGAGCTATCCCTTCCGGTCCCCTGGGCCAGGTCCACTGTTCCCACTCTGTAGCACTTTGTCCCTCATGCTGGCAGAGCGTGACTGGTTCAGTGGCTACACAGTGAACCAGTCTGAGAATGAATCTGGCAGAAAAAGGACAAATTTTGACACTTTTTCCTGCCACGTTTGTTTTCAGCTGGATCGTTTTCCTAATCTGTTTCACCATGAGGCTTGCGCCAGGATGAAGAAATGCTGAAGAAGGAGTAGGAATGAGCAGGTGGGGGAGAACAGAAGGGCTTCTTTCAGGTGGCAATGCTGAGCCACATCGACCTGAAGTGTTTCTTGATACAACAATAGGACTTGATTAACAGTAAAAAGAACCTGGAAGAAAAGAGGAAAGGAACGTGCTTAACCCGGACCATTTCAGTGATGCCTTTTATAGCAGGGCCTTCAGTAAGGACAAAACTTCAGTGAGGTACTGACATATCTGAGGCCACTGAAGCGTCACGGGTGCAGGGACCTAGCTTGCTGTGGCAGCACGTTCATGTGGGATCACACCCTAAGCATCGTGTTTCTGATAGCAGGGAGACCTGTAATTTCCAAAGCAGTGTTCTTTTGAAACCACGTAGGACAGTGAAGGCAGCGTGGATAGCATGGAGCTACTCCTGCGTCTCTCCATGACCTAAAATTCTGCACTGAGAAACGGAAATGTACCCAAGGTCCTGATGGAGGAGAGCCCTAGCTCAGGTGCCAACTCCCACTGACCTCAATTTTTAAGCACTCTCTTTCCTGGATATGCTTCCCTGAACCACAGCACGCAATTAGTTGAAAAATGAGAGGAGGGTGCATGAGTGGGGACATTTCTGTCAGAAAAGCTACTTTTTCACAGAATTCTCATCACGGGACAAGATTCGGATCCCCTTATATTCATTCAGTAGTACTTTATTCCACAGCATTGAAGTTATTAGGGTCCTCACAGGTTAAAGCATTACCAAAAGATAAGCAAGGGTATGACAGTGTGGCCTATAAAACACTACTTCTGTCATCAGGATAGATTCAGACCATACTGCCAGTTCCTTTTTCCTTGGAAGGTGGCTATGAGCAGCTGTAGTTGCATTGACTTTATAGATATGATCATGAATATTCATTAGAAATGTAAGATCCTCATGATCTGGACCTTATTTGTTTATTATTATTTATATACTGCCTTCATGCTGCTGTAAAGATAATTTTGTTTACTCTAATTTGACTAACTTGTAGCGTTACTTTAACTCTGTGTATAACTAGATAAGAAGTGGGGCTGAAGAAAGCACTTTTACTGCAAAAGTCTTACTTAAACCACTGCGACTTAAGCTGGCCAACTCCAAGCCTCCACCCATGCACATGCTTTATTTTAAGACCTAAATTTCTTTGATTTTGGAACAGTGGTGTGACTCAGAAGCAAACAGTGTTAAATTAGCTCTCTTACTCTGTTCCTACTCCATCACAACCACCTTCCTGTGAATTTTATGGCAAGATTTTCTAAAGTTAATATCCTAAAGTCCAGCCCATGATTCCTGGGACAGCTCCCAGGAATTGTAAGCAGGAGAAACACAGCAGTGGAGCATATATACTCTTCAAGTCATTTGCCTGTATATCTAAAGCAAAGCTATTAAACCAGATGTCGTCTTGGTCTGAAGTTTCTTTTAAATGTTTCCTCTATTGTAAACATTCCATTCCGTTTTCTTCTGTATTGTGGCAAATGTCAGAATTCAAAGGACTGTCATCAGCTGACATAATGACCACTGCCCCTTCCCAGAAACAAACCATGCCACGGTATCTTGCCTAAGACTGTTGCTATACTGCATTCATGTTGGCAAGCCTCCACCCCTAGAGTGTCAAAATCTCGGTATTCTTCCTTTTGCTGGATTTTATCCCCCAAGATTTTTTTCAGTTTAAACCCAGCTTGAAGAGACTCGTCTTGGACTTCTAATAGATGGGACAGAAGTAGACATGCAGCGTATAAGCAGAAAGCTTCAGGCTTAGTTGTGGCCGTTCCTCTGGGGTAATGATCAGTTTGGGGTCAAATGGGAGCTAGGAGGTTGGATCCCAAACTGGTCACAACTCATACCACTGGAGCTGTTACCGTTTCTATTAGCTGAGGTTCTGCTTCGGGCGGTTTTGATTTCTAACATTTCTATTATTATTTTACGAGTATTTCAACTACTTGCCAGTAGGTGTGTCAGTTGCCTTGTCTAATCTTCCTTTTTGCTGATTCTTGTTTCCCTAGGCACCTCAATAAATTACCAGAACTAGGAAAGGGTCCAAACCGGTAATAGTCTGTAATCATGATGTTTGGGAAAGTTTTGATTTAAAATTAGAAATAAAAGTTTCTGCTAAAATTGCACTCAAATCAGAACTTCAGATCCTTTTTTTTCCCTCTGAAGGCCATGAAGAGATTCTCTGAAGCCTGAGTTACACCGTACGTCAATGAGACATAGATTTATATCCATCCTAACCAATTCCTTCTTGAGTACCTCATCCTTCCTATGCAGTTAGGTAGGGCAGACCTTCACAGATCAGGAAGAAATCTGAGGGTTTATGTGCTAGATGAGATTTACCAAGACTTCAGACCAGGATGCTTTGGAAACTGTTACATCTCTGTGCTCAAGTCCACTATCTTTTACAAGAGTGAATCCAGATTTTCAAAATTGAAAGCAAAACTCTTCTTTGCCATCTTCAGACTGTTTAAATGGCCTTGATTATTTTGTGTAGCTGCTCAGCTGAACGTTATGTCAATATAGTTATATCAGTGTGGCTACACTGAAGTGAGCAGCAGCTTATGCCAGTGGAAAGCCAGTCTCTCCATCTCTGCCATGTTTTGCCTCCTATCATGTCTTCTATTAACAAAAGGAAATTTTAAAAATGCCTATATAATTTGGAAACAAATATTTAACTGCAAATCAGTGAGTTTCAGGTTTCTAAATCACATAGGCGTCTTAAAAAGCGCATCTGTATTTGATATAATAACTAATACTCAGAATTGAGAACTGCCTGGTCCATAATGACTTCTAATGGACTTTGTGATCTGTGTGACCATTGCGTAAGGAAAACACTACGGAACTTACTTCCATATCTAAGGGCAGAGTTATTACACTGCCCTATAGCTTAGCAGTCTACAACAATAAATTAAAATAAATCTATCTGAAATAACTGTATAACTGACATTGCTGGGAGCAGGAGTGGTCATGAAATAACAGCACTTTTATTTCAGGACTAGAGATACTATCTGATTGATTGTAGACCTGATACTTCATCCAGATGCCCAAGATTTTGGTGTGGTTTTTCCAGTTTGTACGACAAGTTGAAATATGTATTATGATACCACATGGAAAATGAAGGCCTTGATCATGTAACCCATCTTCAGATGAACGATCCCATTTGGCCAGAATGGATCATTTCTCTTTGTAGGAGTTGTAGGACCGGCCTTTCATTTTTACATTAATTCATTTTTACATTAATTCATTTTTACATTAATAGATAAAACTCTGCTTGTGGAGATAAATTGATATTTTTAAAGCAATTGGTAATTATTGCAACTTCATAGCATGGCACGAGATTTTATTTGGATACATTTCCTTCAGGGTGCCACGTGCTAGCAGTACTAGGAGCAGGAAGGAGTAGGATGCTCTTTCTTTGACCCATTCATTTTAGAAACGTTTCTTTTGTTAAAAATTAGTCCAGTGGCCTTGGGAGAAGGCAAGGGCAGGGAGGGGATTTTATTTTGCCAGGGGCAGAATGTCAAGACTTACGGGCTCTTCTGCTTGAATGAAGTTAAGAAAATGGATTGTATCAGTGGGGCTGCTCCCTTCACAGTCAGCTTCGCAGGGCGCAGAGACCCTCCACCATGAAAACAAACCTCTGTTTTACAAATCGGTGCCCATCTGCTTTCTGTGGCAGACAGTGCAAAGAGCTGCACTTGAGGTGCAAGGTGTTTACCTCTCCCAAGTGGACACTTAGTTAGTGTCACATTCCACATGGCCCTCACGTAAAAAAAAAAAACCTGTAGTCAGAAGGCCAAAATTAGCTTCTGCTTAAAAGCCCAAAAAGGCAAAGAAGAGATTGAAAACTGTGTGGGCCACAGTAACCTCTCAAAATGAAGTGACTGATACAGAATGCTGAGAGTGAACTGTCTTTTCCCATTTCCAGACAATAAAAGAGAAAAGGTCCCTCTAGGCTCTGGTTTTAAATGGACCATTTGCAGTGGCTCCAATTCCAGGTCCAAGGCCATCTATTTTGAACTTGTCTTGATTATGTTATGTCAAAAGGAAAACCTTTATTAGATTTCAGCACAAAATTAAATGAATGATGAAAACCAACTGAGCCAGGTAAAAGCTGGGGGCGGGGGGGAATAGTGTGATGACGACAGGAGAGAGAGTAATAAGCAAAAGAAATTCAGAGTATCTGCAGAAAGCCTATAGGAGCCTTTAGGCATAGAAAGACATAGTCCCTTGCACCATCAAACAGTCCAATCCATAAGCTGATGTGGGGATAGGGTTGTCAGAGAGCGATAAACCATGTACCCAAGTGGATAAAACTGTTTAGGAACTTAGGAAGAGAGTACATTGACATTTATTACCCAGGGACCTGGTATGATTTCTGCCCCTTTGCTGGTGGTTAAATATCTGTTTAGAATAACCTAATAACTAAAAAGTTACTTTTAATAGAATTTTTGTGCCAGGATAATGCTAGTAAAATCTAAATATATATGCTTTATGAGTACAGCTGTGCAAATACATTTTCTGTAAGAACCAAAAGTGAGGAAAGAGGGAGAGGAAGGAATGGGGGGGGGGGGCGGGGGAGTGAAACCAGCTTACAAGCAAGAAACAGGAGGGGAAATGCACTTTAGACTGAATGAGACATCTCATTTGGGGGATTCCATTTGCCTTTTTTATATTTAAATATAACTGAAGATCCAAGTGAAACTTTCATACAGAATGAAAATCTGAAGTGTTTTGTCTTGAAAAACTGTGAGGTAAATCATTTAAATGTTCAAAATAAAACCAATGTTTGAAAGAATATTCACCTAAAAACTTAATCCTTTTGGCTATGAAGATTCATATATGATTAAAAAAGTATTTGACTGAAAATTTCATTTGTTTCTTTTCCCACAGATACTTTTCTCATGCCAGCATTTAACTGATTAAGCAGCATTCTGGAATATAGATGTCAGAATTTAAAGGCTGGGGTTTAGGTCAATATGTATAGACCTTATTATATTTCCTCTTCAATCTGGTCTTCATGTAGTTTATACCTTGGCATACCAATATAGCTAATGATGCAAATTAGGCAGGTAGAGAGTCCTAAATAGTGAAGTCATGTAAAACTTTGTGTAGTCGACTGGGCGTATGAGTTATTTATTACCTTCTCAGCCAGTAGCTCTGCAAAGAATGTAAGTGATTATGAGCAGCCCCTTGATATTTTTATTGAATTGTCCGCACTCTGCTTCTTCTCCAACAGCCATAGGCACCTAAAAATAGTCACACCCTGCACAAATCTCAAGAATTAACACAGTAATCCTATGCTGGAATCCAGTAATACCTCAAAAAATAACCAGGGTGAAAACTGTTTCCCAAATTCTCCCTGACAGACTCAGAGGAGTGTGGTGGGCAAACATAACATTTTGGTGAAAACCAAAGGTATTTTTTCATTTGAAAAAAAAAAAAAAAATTGGCTTCTGTGATTCTTATGTTCGTTTTTCCTCCTTCTCTCTTTTTAAAATTAGAGGGTTAATTTTCAATGGAAAAAATGTGTCAATTCACCCTAATAAAGAGCCTTTTGAGCTCTGCCTAATGCTTGGGCAGCAGGCCTCTGAGGAATGTCAGGAGATGGAGCAGCAGCATTCTCCTGGCTGCCGGTCAGTGCGAGATCAGCAGCGCAGGATGAGGGCTGACTTACTACGCTCCTGGTGTTGCTGCCAGCCAGATTAGATGAGAAACTCAGGGCTGAATCACAGAACACGCGTCACCTTTTTCCCTAGACTTTGATAGTTCGATCTTTGGAGTTGTGTGTTCTCCTACCCAAACTCCTCTTACAATTTCTGTTTGAAATGTTAGTGTTTACTCAGCCCCAGGTTCTGTCCATGCTCTTCTGTCCTGATTGCCAGCTTCTGCCCTTTTTACCCAAGGTAATTTAATCAAACTGGAAGATAAAATTATTTGGTCTGAAAGATTCTGCACAGACTGAAAAAATGCTATTATCAAATAAAGGGTGTCTGAAGCCACCTTTTATAATTAAACCGGTTTACACATGTGGAACACGCAGGCTGCATTACAGAAAATGGATCATTTTAAATTTAAAACATGCTCTCCCTCATTACAGAAATGTATTCTGCCTTTTCTTCTTCTTCTTCTTCTTGTTTTTTTTTTTGTTTCCTCCCCCTGGTTCGTTTAAACAGAGATGCCATTCCTTTCTCCATCTGAGTTAAATACCACAGTATCCTTTTCGGCAGGCTTCTAAGCTAAATCTAATCAAGCTGTGTCACAGCTCTGTCAGGCAGGTTGCTCTTTCTTTGGCCTTGAATAATTGGAAGAATGTTGGCACTTGTGCCTGGGCCATGAGAACGTGACCCGAGTTGATATTTAATCTACTTCAGTGCTAGGCTGCACTAGGACTGGGGCCTAAGCCAGGCCTCGGGAGCAGTGTGTTAGCCATCAGCAGCACTCATTTTACCTTGAAATGGATTCCATTTGATGTATCATTACACTGCTCCAGGAGAATGCTTTAATGAGACAGATACATGCGCTGGAAAAGATTAAATTGTTGTCCTTTAAACTCTTTTTTGCTTTGCTAGGCTAATAGCTACAAGGTGCTGGGAAGTACCTGGGAAAGGCAAAAAGGTTACAGAGCTGGCCAAAAATAGCTAAAACTGAAGGTCTGTCATCTTTGTATCTGCAAGCACATTGCAAGAATTGCAAATATCTGGTCCGCTCTTCTCTTACGCAAACTAGAAGCAAGCACTGAAATTGTAGTTCCATTTTCACCTCTTTTCAGGGAAAGCAGGTACTACGAGGGAATTTCAGCATTGTTTAATGTATTTGTTACTCTGAAGCAGCCCTCTTTGTGCACAAATAAAACATTCATCATCACTTGGGATGTGGGAGAGGGAAGTTTTCATTCCTCTTCTCACAGGCGTATATAAGCTCCAGGAGCCCTCAGGAAAGAGGAAATTCCTTTCAGATCTATGGGTTGTTCCTGCTGAGCAATCTGAAGTCACAATGTATTTCAATAGTTTCGTTAACACTTTCATGCAGATTTCGGAGAGAGCTTGTGAGGTAGGGGGTGGCAGAGAAAAAACTGCGTGTGGGGGGAAATAGCAATTACAACCTTTTCCAGAGAGAAGCGTTAATTGCCGTTCTCTTGACTCACAAGTCTTCTGACTTGAATGACTTGCTGAGACTGAGGTGTCTGAAAATGCCCTAGACTCGGGTCACACACAGGAGGAGCTATTTGAACTCTGTCAAACAGGGGAAACATACTCACAATTTGCAAAGGAGCCTGGGGCAACGTCTAATTTGCCTAAAAAGAAGGTGATTTCAATGACCCTTAATCTCTGATAATGAGATGTATCCATGTGGACACAACAAGCTGCCGCACCCCAATCAGCCAGTTCCGTATTAAATCTCAGTCCCAGCACTTCATTTTTTACCGTCCACATTTTTCCACCGGTTGTCCCCTGAGCTTGGGGCCAACAGGCAGCACCTCTCCATCTGACCGCATAGGCTAGGGGATGTGAATAGTGGGAGAAAGCAGCTTTGTTTTGGAGTGAAGTTGTGAGACACTAATCAGGTGTGTTACTGATTAACTCGGCCTCCTCTGGAATGTCAATGACTTCTTTTCTTCCAGGCTACAGTATTAAGGGATGGAGTGTTTGTCCCTTTCACATGTACTCCCCTAGACTAATTTCCACTTACGTTGTTAGCAGAGGCCAACACCTGCTTTTAAGTCATTCTAGCCCCTGAGATGCCGGGTGCCTTTTACATTTTACAGTATGCGAGTCTTGATAAAAGTGAAGTACTGGTTTAAAATATGACGTTAACTAAAATCTTTTCACTCTTACTGTGATAAATCATTCTGTGGTCTTGAGAACAATCTCCTGAAACCTTTCACGTCAGGCTAAGGATAATGCTAACCTTTGAAGAGAGCTAATAAAACTGCCTCCTAAATTTGTGTTTGTATTCCATGAAGGGTCATGGATGCATTAGCAAAGGTAACGCCAAGACTCTTTTTATACATCTTTATGTGTACTAAACAGTTGGATAAAAATGAAAAACCTTTTGTAGATCAGACAAGAGTACTCAGGGTTGTCCGTTATCCACAGTTTCTCCTCTCTTTATTTTGTCTATGAACTGTCGTATGACTAGAAAGCCCATTCCTTGCTGGGAGTGTTTTCTCACAAGTAGGACAACAATGTCAGACTGACCTAAAGGAGGTTGTTCTCTCTTACAGTTCCTTCGAGGTTTTTGGTTTTTTCTTCCCTTGAATGTGACTTGTTTCAAATGAAGTGAGGCCATCAGAGATGATCTTCTGTCACTGTTGAGCGACAGCTACCACATTGTTGTGTTATGTGGACATTCTGATTTTGTTTAAATTCAGCTTCACACAGTCCCTTTACTTCATCTGCTGACCACTGGGAAAGTGTTTACTGAGCTTATTTGCAGCATGGATTGTTTCCTGGAGTTTGATATCCCAGATTTTTGAATAGGTGACCAACCCGACCCTGCCACGCTGTTGCTGTTATTGCCTCCTTGCCTGACATAACCGTGATTCATTTTTCCTAAATCTTGGATTACAAAACCCCTGCAAACCTGGTATCTCTCATTGAAATCCAATGTTTTGGGCCAAATTTCCAGGGACATAAATAAGCCAGAAACCTGAATATTTGCGAGAGAGGACATGCCTGAGGCCAGTTATGGTTACAAAAGCAAACAAACATGCTCCCCCCCAAATGCTAGACAAATGATCACCTTTCTGACCTTTGTCAGATTGCCGGGTCTTTCCAATGGACTTCGGTGAGAACATCAGAAAGACAAGGAATGCAGGACCAGAGGCTGCTGCTGCCTCAGTTTTTTCTTACACCTTGTGCGTAATCTTAGGCAAGACACCTCTTCATTGCAAAAATACTTCCAGATAAACAGATAGGGGAAAGTCTATTCTCTACTTGTGTGGCATCCATGACCAAATCAAACCCACATATGTTTATTATTTAAATTTATTGCACGCACTGGTTACAAACAGCAGGCTAGGATTTGTCCGGTTAGCTGCCAATATGAGGCGTTATTTAATAATTTTCTAACTGCTGTGTTATGTAGAAATGTTGTGGTATCTTATTAGAATATGACAACATAGTTTATCTGGTGGCTACTTAAGCTGGCAAACATGGTGGCTGAACAATTTCCACTTAAGAAATGTTTGCAGGATTCCCCTTATTGGCCCGTTGTAGAAAACTGAGTCAGGGAAAAGTGAGATATCACACAATACTGCCTTCTGCTCGGCAGCAGCTGAGCAGTCTTCGGGTAGATCTAAAAGCATTGCTGAATCATCTGTACAACTAGAGGGGTATAAAGAGAGCAATAATGAGGAAAAGAAAGCTAAGGGAAGCCAGGAGAAATGGAAAGCTGTGAATGCAGAGGAAGGAAAGGCTGGGATCTGGGTGATTATTCTCCTACAAAGCAGTCAGCAAACTCAAAAGAGACAAGGAATATTACGGAAGCATATGACTAAGCGTTGTTCATCCTTCCTGACCATACTCGGGACAGTAAAAAACTCCAAGGCACTATTGAGGCTTTCACTCGCTGAGCTGCAACTATATATTTGGAGCTAAAGAAATCCTGAACTTAGGAATATGTCCATCTTTATATCAGATATGGCTGGAAAACCACTTCATCTAACAAAGAAGGCTGAAAGAATGTGTGCTTTATCAAAATTTTGTTTTCTCCCAAATCACAAAATGCTAATATTTTCAGCAGAACTGGAATACAAGCAGTTGCCTGCTACTGAGCTTGGGGTATTTTGATTTCATTATGCTGTGAAATAGAACTACAGCATAAATATTCATAGTCTTATGCTTAACTTTTAGCAGCTGCTTAAGCTGCCTGAGCTCATAGACCTAGTCTTCATATGTCAAAGAAATGACCAGACGCAGAAAGCATCTCTCAGAAAAAAAAAAAAACACCTTTCTACGGCATTTTCAAAAAGTCAAAAGCGTGTCGCCACAGCTTTTGAAATTAGATGCTAAATACAACAGATTTAGGGGAAACAGAAGGGTCTCCTTTGGTTTACACAGTACTGTCTCTTGAACTGCATTGGATTTTGCAGTTACAATTGCACGGTGAATAGCAATGAACTGAAGAACTCCTGAAGCCGTAAGAAAAAAATTCTGCATGGGAACTTACTCTGTAACACTCTCTAGATGTGGAAACGCAGGTCAATGGGCTGGATATAGTAGACTATGGAATGAATCTGCATTTCCTGCAGCGCTGGGAGCTGCTGTCCCAGCTGCTTAGCATACAACTTGCTGACACTCGGATTAATGATTTTTTATTTTATGTCAATACAGGAGAAAAATTAAGTGCTTTCACTGTACAGTTCAGAGCTGCTCATTACTACCAACTTGTTTTTTTCCCTGCTAGAAATGGAAACACCTGACTGGTGTTTAGCACTTGGGTCCAAGGTTCTCAACAGTTCTAGTAAATAGACCCTGTTGGAAATCCACTGAGCTAATAGCCACTAGATTTAAAAGGCAATTAAAATAATTTCAAGCATTTTCTCTCATTCTGATGACTACGCACGAATTTCAGTACCAAGTTTGCAAAACAGTTCATTAAGGCCTGCTAACGTTAATAGACATGATGATTCTATCCCTGTCTTTTCATACTAGCACGCTTACACGCAGTGGAAAATTTTGTCTTTGAAACCTTACTTACGCTTCTCTTTCCCTCTCTTTATTGTTACTATCTTCTTTGGTCTTTCTCACTGTGGTGCAGTTTTAAATATTTACTGTGGTTGGATAACCAAGCTGTTTCTTAATGTGGAAATACTCTTTTTAGTTGCAAATGCTCCTTTTATCATGCACAACATTGTTGTCTTTTTTTATTGTTACAGAGTCGTTGCAATTAAAGAAGCAAAAGGCTTCTGAGGTCATCTAGGCATATTCATGCCAGTGCAGGATTGTTCTCTGCAGAATGCTTGATCACTATCTAGTTGTGAAAGGTCCATGTGATGGAATGTCTTTGGGTGGTTATTCTTCTCAAATTCTTCCCAATTATATATCTAGATTCTTAGAAAATTCTTTCCAACTGCATGTGGCTTAAAAAGTCCTTTCTGGTTTTTCTTTCCTCTTATCGCTTCCTTTGTCATGGCAATACCTTCTTTGTAGCAGCTACAAACTCTGCCTCCTGAACAAACCCATCTGGGCCCAAAAGACACCTTTGCTGAAATCACCTATCAGAGTCTGGAAGAGTCATGCCCAGAATATGGAGCCCTTCCTGCGAAAGGCAGAGCTCACATCCCCTGAAGCCTTTCAGGCTATACGGAGTTCTGCTGGGCACTTCTAGGTCAGTCCAGGTGCCCTCTGTACAACTGAACTTCACTTTTAAGCTTAATAGAGGGGTAAGTGGTGTGAATGAAAGCAGAACTAAGCCCAAGATGTGCACAGCATCCACAGCTCCCATTCATTTTGGTGTGGTTGTTCAGCTTTGTATTTTCCTTGCCAACGTGTCCTGATGGACAGAAGGCCAAAAGCAAGTAGTGGTGCTATGAATAGCTACGCTTGTCATTCTGCAAGGTGCTGAGTGCCCTCTCTCAGATTTCTGTGATGATGGATCTGAGCAAGGCACAAAAGGGCTCCACCCATAAATAAAATGGGGAAGAACCCATTTTCTCAGTTCTGGTGGTAGGGTTTGACCACATACCCATTTGGCTCACCATTCTCCTTCTCTCCAAAGAGGGCGGTTTCATCCCTACTACCTAATGGAAGCCATGACAGTCTCATCCTGTTCCTCAAACTGCTCTGGAGAGCGTTAGCTGGCCTAGGCCAAAACCATACCTGGGAGGGTGCTGACAGTTTAACAGGAGGGATAGCTGTGTTCCACTGCTTTCATTGGTGACCTGGCCCTGCTTCCTTTCCATATTTATAAATAGCCAGAGAACCCTTAAATATCCCTGCTCTCATTCTTCTTCTTCATATGCATACACTGAACGTGAAACAGTTCTATCATATGAGTTACTTTATTAACTGCTCACATTTAGAAAACTCAGGGAGACAAAAGAACTCTGTGGTTTGCAGACCTATACACTGTATACATTAATACTATCCTGAGTTAATCTCTGCCCCAAATATCCTGCAATATAAATATATTAGGCAAGCAAGAAATGAAGGAAAGGAGGCATTATTTTCAGTAATGGGAGATGTAGGAGGTTGTGGGTGAGAATCAGAAAAGGATTTAGAAGCCCCAAAGTGAAATTTGGGCACCTACGTGTAAATTGTGATCATAAGGATCCCAGCTTAGCCCACCCTAACCTCAAAAGAGCCTATATTCTACAGACAGTACTGGTTTTTATTTAAAAATCCCCACTGTCCTAATATTCTGCCTTTTTCAGTACAACTACATCACTCCTGGCAGTCCCAAGCAGCTCAAAGCCTGTTTCTAGCTCAGGTGTCACAAAGCCTCAGAAAAAAAGGAGTTTGCCCACCTTTTCTCCCTAACAGCAGTGATCTGACATGCATTATAACACCTAACACATCAAAGTCCCTAAAGAAGGAGAGTTGGCCACTGCTACCTTTAAACATTCAGCCACAGAGGAGCCTCCCTGCTACATCACAGGCAGCGGTTAAGAGGAATTCAGGAAGGAGTTGCAGTGGAAGCCCCAAACTCCACTTATAAGCAACAGAGAGACTAAGCTATGGGCTGGGGAACCATTTGAAGTTACTGGCACCCAGTTATTGGCACCCAGGCACTCAATACATTAAACGGTGAACATTATCAGGGTAGGATGCCAGCTTCTGGTGGTTTTCCATTTCAGCCTCCCACTGCTCACATGACAAATGCTCAATGGAGGTGATCCTCTCCTGAGGAATTTCTCTCTTTAACATGAAAATGACATTTCCAATGGCAAAGATGACCAAGAGGGGAAGGAGGTGATTGGGTCTCTGGAAAGACAAAAAGGTCTGCATTTAAAGCATGGCAATTTTAAGGGGAATGTCTGTTTCTCTCCCTCCATTTCCTGCCAGTAGGAGTGCACAAGCAGGGCGCCAAGGAGGCTCATTACTGTATTTTATTCTCTGGCACACAGAAACTCAGAAGGGACACCAGGAATGTCAGCTCCCAGTGGCCAGAAGGGAGCTGGGAGTGTGAGACTGAGTGCGAAGGCAATGGGACTGTTTGGGAGGACTGGGTTATGAGGAGGCTGGACTACCAAAGCCACAACAGCCCTGGGAAATCCATGACATGGGACATGCAGGGGGCCCATCACCATTGATCTCTGTATAGAGAGGGTCAGGGTTCAGTTTCTTCCTCTGCCTCAGGGGACTCCAGGCTCATGTCCTACCTCCCGGGAGAGCGTGCTGGCCAATGAGCAATATGCTGCTTTGGGTGAGGATGCTCTCTGTCCATCCTGTCCGAGCTGTGCCACTAAGCAGAAAGGAATTCATGAAACCAGAGGAAGAATACAAGTGTGTTGGGGTATCCTGCGGGATTATGTGAGAAACATGCTGGAGTTAGAGTAGGGTGACGGGAACGCATGTCAGCGATGCTGCTTTATTTCTTTGAAATAAAATCCTCCATGCCCTCTGCAGAGCCATTCTTCTCCCCAGTTGTCTGAAGCTCTATCAGTTCGGCCCGGACAAGATGTGACTATTAATCACTGTCCCATCTCCAGAGATGTTACCACCAGGAGCTTTCATTCTCTAACAAATTGGAAATCTTCAAAGCTACATTTAAGGAAAACATTTAAGCGTACCAAAAGAAAGGGGGGAGTTAACTGCATGAATGTGATGCTTCTGTAGGCAGTTTATTAGCAGTTAGTACATATTCGTGTATCTCTGCTTTTCTGTAACAACTTCAGAATGGAAAAGGTTAACTTTCACCGTCAATAAATCAATCTAAAGAACTCTAAGTTATGCCTACAAGGAGAGATTATCTGCTGAATTGGGAATTGTCTTATGATGAGCTTCTTCATATAGACATGACATAGTTCAACATAATTTCAAAAACTGCTCTTTCCCAAAAATAAAGAATTTAGATCACAGGACTTAAATTTCACTCCTTAATTTGGTAAAACTCTCACTGTCTTCACTGGAATTGCCTGGTTGGATATTGATATCAGTGGGCTATCCATAAAATAGTGTTAGTAAATAATATTTCATGGAATCTAAATGTTGGTAGTCTAAGACATTACTGTAACTTTAAAATAATTGCAACATTTCAGCTGCAGTTGATTGAGTGTGTATTTAGTTGTGAATTCAGGTAGACATTGTAGGATGCAATCTTACCCACCCATACCCTTGCTGACCTACCCAACACTAAATTTGATATATCCGTAAGAGCCAAAGCTCCTGTTGAGAAGTGTAGGCAAGCCCTTGCTGTAACTGGGAAATTGCAGCAAAGTATTACATGCGTATTGGAGTTCATCCTGAAATGTGCAAAGAATGATCCCAGCTCTAACAGATTTTCAAACATAAATATAAATTTCATCTTGATGTGTATGTGTGTGCATATGTATACATCTACGTGAGTGTATGAAAATGAGTGTAAGCCTGCACTGACATCTTAGCTAAACTATGCAGGCTGTAATATAAGTGCCTGTGAACATGTAGCAAACACAAAAACACCACAGAAGAACTTGCCTGTTGCAGCCTAATGCACAAACTTCGCAAAATCTCAGAATCAAGGAAAGGTTGTAGCCTTGGTTCAGCCCGTGGCATCTATTGTACCGCTTAGGCACAGTATTTCTCCCAAGGTCTGTGTGTCTCCAGGCCTTTATAATGTAAACCATCACGCCTTGCAGCACTGGTTTCATAGAGTGGTCTGGTCTTTCCGCAGGTGGAAATTACTACTCTGAGGATGGCACTTTTACTTGAGGTGCTGTTTCACCAGGAGACTTAATTACTTCCAAAATCGCCTGCTAACTGTGTGTGCCTCACTTGAGAGGTTCTACTCTTCCAAACTGCTTGGCTTTGTAATACAGCTTTATATGTCAAACCATCCAGTATCGCTCTGCTCATTGAGGACCGAGCTCCAAGGGGCTTTGCTGAGGAGAGCTCAGCTGCCCGCCTGGCAGGCCTCCCCCCGGGGGGCTGCCAGAGCAAATGCAGACCTCCTCATTCCTCTGCTCCCATTCCCCATGCCCAACACCACAGCAGCCCCCAGCTGCCATGAGCAACAACTGCGCAGAAGCTCCTGAGCAACCTCTGGGTCAGGCCAAAGGCTTTTTGGTCCCTACTGCCGTGTCAGGTTGGAGGCTTTTGAGCCCCCACGACCTGTGTCAGGACAGTGCGCATGACATGCTCAGTCGCACTGAATATCTGAAGCCTTTGCCCATGTATTTCTCATTGCATTGTCAGAGCGCAGGGCAGACTCTAACCTCTCAACACTTTGTAAGTTAGCCAGTTCTGGGCAAACTCTCAACAGTAAGGCAAAAGGCAGCCCTTGATCTGTTATAATTTAAATCCCTTCTCTCAAGTAGGGGTTTCTTGAAAGTGCTTCTCTGCAAAACATCTGAATGGGTTTTTTCTCCTCTTATCTTGTTTCGGAAAATGGGAAAGTTTCAACAAAAAAACACACAAAACAGCCTGAGGTGAATACATGGAAAATATTGGGCCAAACAATTACAGTTTAATGAAGTAAAAAGTCCAAAAGTCTTGGAGAGACAATTTTAAGTAAACATGATTGCAATTACTAGTTTCACCTTTGATGTATTTCCTGACAGATTTTTTTCTCTCACACATTAAAATAAAGGAATTAAGTGAAAGATTTAAATGAATTAAAACCAGGGCTTTTATTCCAAACTCAGTTCCAGATTTAGTTGTGTGAAATATTTGTCACCAAACATTGGGATTTCACAGTATCTTCTTGCTTTAGGGCATTATTCAGAAGGCTTTTAGGTTTTATCTTTCTTATTGACAGTAAAGTTTACTATACTGCGGGGTGGCAAATAGATTAGGAAAAGCCTGGGCTCTTCCACCAAAGCTGGATGAGGAAGCAGGGCCTGTGCACTCTGTTCTCAAGACTTCAAACACACCAGATTCTCCCCCCATCATTTTTGCATAATCCAGTGGAATCTGACAAACAAAAGACTCTCAGAAGTCAGATGGCATTTAATTTGAGTAGTAGGTAATCAGTGAAAGAGAGTATCCTGGAGAGAAGGTAATTTGTCTTGAGCTGACAATTTGAGATGGATGTGCTGGGGTTATCTTCAGTGTCAGTTCAGTCAGAGATGAACTGAACTCCATTTCTCTTACCACAAGTCTAAATCAACAGAGACCTCAGAGATAATGAGGTATTTAACGTGTTCTCTCTTCTCCTTGCTAGGAGATCTCACATCTTTTCTTACAGAAAGAGAGCTGGAAAGGAAAGGGAAGGGAAAAAAGGAAATGACAAAAGGGAAAAGAAAGCAGACGTAAAGGGAAATTTGCTTAGTAAATTAACTATAAGACCCACATTAATCTAATCTAACTAATGGTACATTTCCCCCCTCAATTGCACGAGACCGAGGGAATCAGATAAACTGTACCACTCTCCTGTCTCTCAGCTCTGTTTTCCACGCGGTGATTCA
Organism: Phalacrocorax aristotelis; assembly: GCF_949628215.1. Lineage (NCBI taxonomy): Eukaryota > Metazoa > Chordata > Aves > Suliformes > Phalacrocoracidae > Phalacrocorax > Phalacrocorax aristotelis. The sequence continues at coordinate 67,530,881 of NC_134280.1, forward strand.
TGGACCACTGGAAGACTACAGAGCGCTTGCTGGAGCCCTTGGAGAGAGGCCGGGCCTTTTCTTCATCAAGTATTACGTTTTGGGCATTGCCTGAAATAACGTACGGTAGAATTGGCCAAATCTGAGTTTCTCTTTTGGGGTAGAAGCCTTGTTATTTTCACACTGAGTACAGTCCAGATGAATTCTGGTCACTTTACATGGGATCCAATGCCATCCAATTTGAGTATAAATATATTCTTATATGTTAATGGGGAGAAATGAAATAAAAACTTCATTTTAAGAAACTTAATGCTCAGAGAAGCAGAAATGATGTGAGAACAAATTACTAATTATGTTACTTCAGCAAATATGTGACATTCATTCAGAAAAATTGACTTTTTTTATCATTGACTTGTACTGAGGAATGGCATCTACCAGAGGAGAAAACTCTTGAATAAAGCAAACCTATTATTGGTTTTATAGAGAACAGGTCTAAATCAAGATTGGAGCTATCATAACATAAAGTCTCAAAAAGCTTCTAGCTAAAGGTCATGGCTCAAGGAGAAAAAATATTTAAATCCTCCTCAGGAAACCACTAAAATATGCTCTTAACTTCAGAACTTTAAACTTTAAAGCCGATGGCACTGAAACATTTGCTTAGTATTATGCACACGCTTAAATATCTGTCCTGAATACAAACACTGAATAACAAAAGAACTAAAAGAACATAGGGTGGCAGAAAGAAAGAATATTATTAAACAATGTTCTTTAAACAGCATGGCTTTAATTTCTTCTGTAAAATATGCAAGTCTTTCCAAGAATCTGGCATTCATTTTTGCCTGCCTCTTTGCCCCAGCAACTAGATGAGTATGAATATTCCTATCGATAATTTGAGACCGTGTCCTGCAGCAGTCTGTTTTACTTCAGAAAAGCAGTATTCAGGTTTCAAAGTGGATAAAATATCTGCTACTAACAACACAAACATTTGTTTAGCTCCTTGTTCATACACAGATCTTTGCATTTATACTCTAAAATAAAAAGAAGTAACTCATATTTTCCTCATGAGTCACAAATCATTTCATTTCCCTGTGAGTCTCAGGAAGTTTTTGTACATTGCAGGCAAACAATTCAAAACAAGACCTCTCATTTTCAGTCGTGTTTTAAATACGGCTGGCCAACACTTTTAGAATTGGAAGTTCTCTTAAGAAATTATTTATTGTTATCAGTGGAATATTTTGCCATAACAACGTGTTTGAACATCAATTTTTGCTATAAATCTTTTAAAGAAAATATTTTTTGAGCTCTTCTTGTCAACACGTGTTGTGGGGGAAGACGACTTTCTAATCAGAGCTATAGTTGACCTCCTACATTTTCCCCCATCAGAATTCTCGGGATTTCTCACCATGCTGGGTGGAAAGAGGCGCGTTCCCCAGCAGATAGCTTTTGTGTGCCAACGGTTAGGGAGATTTCTGTTGCTTGGAAAATTGGTCCCAGTGCATTAAGACTGAATGGCCAGCCTAGGGCAGAGTTTCCCTAACTGTGGGCTATAATCCCCCCAGGGCCACGAAAGAGTTCAAAGGGGGCTCTGAAGTGTTAGAAAAAACAGTGCTGGTCAGCAGCTGCTGACTTTTTCCTGGCTGGAAGAGTGAGGCTGTGGTTTCACGAGATTAAGTCTTCAGCACCAATTCTGGCTTCTGGTATTCCCTTTCCAGCCTTTCCCTACTGCTTGTTTCATCTTCCCTCCTGCAGTGCACGGGCCCCTCCGTTCTCCTGGCGTATTGGTTTGTGGCTCTGCTGTGAAACGGATCAGGAATTTGATCCAATTTGGAGGAAGAAACACAAAAAACTAAGTGTTTCTCTGCCAGGCTATTTTTAAGCTGGACTTATTCCCTGCTCCAGTTCATTGCACAGATGCATCCATAGCTGTACTGGTGTAGCAGAGGGAGCAGTGTGGGAGCAAGGGACGGATGAGGAGCAGGAACATGCCATTCTGGCAATGCGACTGGAGGGCTGTGCCGGCAAAACCGCAGCCACAAGAGGAGCTTTAATTGCTGGTGGCAAGGGGTTATGCTCTCTAGGGAACGACGAATTGCTTTTCAGTGCCTTAATTGCTGGCAGCAGCTCAGTTCCTCCAGAGAAGGAGCGAGCATTTGTCCCTAAAGCCAAAATTACAGCTGAGTCTCGCTCTCCTTCTCCCCTGTGGGGCACGAACAGCTGCTGAGTCAGGGGGCTGCATGAAAACAGATGTTTCAAAAAGGGGCCACCTTCCCCAAATGTTTGGAAACACTGGCCTTGGAATCTCAATGGGATTTTTATCTCTGGGTGCTTATGACAAATCCAGCCCAGTCTAGAGGTGAACAGTATCTGAAGCAGAAGTTTCCTGACCTCAGGAGCAGACTGTCTGTCCTGTGGAGGACGGTCATGCTCTTGTGTTGCTCACCGCTGACTTTAATAACTTTACATTGGTGTACATAAAGTGAAACTTTGATTCGGGGAAGCCACTTCGCATTCAGGACCAGCCGATGCTGGTCTTAACAGTTTCAGCAAAAAAGGGTTGGTCTGAATTGCCAAGACATGGTATAAATAACTTCAAAACGTTACAATGCACTGGCTGAGCTTTGTGGGGGGACTTAATGAAAACAGCATAGAGCTGGAGAACCTACAGCATGGTCTTCTCTTGCAGCACTTCAGGTGTCACCGCCAGAGAAGAAGCGACACATAAAAGCAAATGTTACGTGGTCACTGCTCAACTTGCAGCGTACCTGCCCCACAGGAAACTTTAGCAGACAAATCCATTCTTTAGGTGAACTCAGCTTCTTTTGTACTGACGGAAAAAAATACAGAAATGTCATTTCAGTGGGGGCAAAAAGCAAGTTAGACGTCAGCTGTGACTGTCCCTGTTCTATTTTTGCTGATTGAATTCTAGCACATGTTTTAGATCATGGCAGATAGTCAAGATTCATTTCATTGTAATAGTGAGGGAAATGAGAAAAAAGTTCAGCCCATAAGACAAAGGGCTGTATTTTCAAAATATCAAAGCTACCTAGGAACTTTTCCTGAAGTCATTTGGATTTATTGCCTAAGTGTGCTAAGTTCATACATTCCTAGTATATGTATAAGTCCCTTTGGAAAACAGAATTTAGGTTCCTACATCATTTATACGCCTTTGAAAATTTACCAGGAACCTGTTTATAGGCCAGAGTTGAGTAGCCCATGACTCTGAGCATCACACTGGTTTTAAATTGAGAAGATGTTATATGAAATCTAAACACCAACTTTATCATTGACATGCAGCCAGAATAAATACAGACAGCCATCTCCAAGGAGTGGTAACTTTGCTCTGCCGTCTTGTGCAGAGACACTGCAAGATCACAATTTCCATTTCACATGGAACCTTTTGTCTGTTGAACACTATTTCTGCCACGTACATAGGTCAGAAACCCCTCACACTGGTTTTATGCCACGTGCTACAAAGTCAAGTTTTCCTCTGTGATGTCCACAAGTGTGGGTGTTCAAGGCTCAGATTTTAATGTTGTCCATTTAAAAAAAATAGGAAATTTGCAAAGTCCGAATCCTGATCTGGATTCCAGTTTCCAAAAAACAACTGATGAATTTATTATGCTTAAACCCAAGGCTCGAGTTTAAAATCTAGGTTCACAAAACCAACTATTACATACGAGGCTTCCGACCCTGCCAACGTGGACACGCACACACCCAATTCAGTGGACAGCCTTTAGCCTCCACCATTAATCACTCCAACTTTATAAAAACTATTGCTATTAACAAAACATGTCAACAATATGAGCCACATCTTTTAAGTGATGCTGATGTTGTTTTCCTCCTCTTTTAACCAAATAATAAACACTTCTTAGCTACAGAAATTGGAAACAAAGTATGAATGGTGTGAACTTTTTGAGACCTGAGAGGGGATGTGCTCTATACTTATTTGAATTGATACAGTACAGCCAACCCCAAACATTCAAAGCTCATGAATCAGACTGTCTAGGATAAGGGGGTTGGTTTACAAAATTAATATTTAAAAAAAATGAATGGATGTTGGGTTTCCTCTCATTTCAGAGCCTTTCAGTGAACATGGACCAGCATGACATGGGTTTTTTTATGGCAACACTGAGGGTCAATAGCTCCCTTTAAAGTGTGAACGAAAGCTGAGATTCTTAGAAAATCTTGTATTTTTAATATATTTGCTGGGTTTTTTATATTGACATGTTTCCATCTACACATGGAACATGAATTATCTGTGCTAGCAGCTGTACATGTAGACAGTCCCTCTCCCAAAGAGGTTACAAACTAAGCTCAAGCTGAGAAGTGTTTATATATAAACAAAAAAAAGCTGTTTCAAGCAATCAGTGTGAGGTAAAGTTACAGTTTCTTCTTTACGAGGTTATTTGTGAGCATTATTACTGAGGAAGGGTGGAAGAAAGATAACTGAGTGGCTTTACAGGTACTTACAGTGAAAACATAAAGACAAAAATGCTTGTTTGCAAGTTTGCATTATTGGTGAGGGCTGCTGGCATCCCTGAATGATTAGTGGAAGAAGGTGACGTCTTGACAGAGCTCATGGGGATGGAGGGTGAAGGGATAAGGAATCATAAGATTTGAGAGGTGGTTGAAGATGCTGCTGAATTTGCAGACCTGTGTGATGGATGGCACACTGGTGAGAAAAAGGAATGGGATTGCAAGAGGGAGCGCACAACACTGCTTAAGTCTATTAGGCTTACATTTATAGCTAGATTATGAGTTTACATTTATAGCTGGACTATTCACAAGGTAAGCTACAGAATTGTGCTATCATTTCTGTCTGGGAGACGCATTTTCGCAGAATCTCTGTATTCAGATATGAGTCCTTAAGATAAGCAATTTTAAGGAGAGAAAAGAGTACAGAAACCAGAAGGGACATGGAGGTGTGAATTCCAGTGCTAGAAGAGAAAATGTCACCATGTTAAAAAATCAGATAGCAGTGAGGTGAGCCAAAAGGACAAACAGGAGGCTAGGCCCAGAGTGATAAAAGATGAAAGTAGGAGAGTCCTTCTACAGGCCAGCAACACAGCTCATAGATGGGGCATGTGAATCATGCTCTCAGGGAGAGCGCAAAGGGTGCAAAGATGTAATCTGCTACAAGCAGCCCAGGCAGCGGAGTTGTTCAGAAACAGGATTTGAATTGGTGCTTCTTCTATAGTGATGCAGAGAGCTCTGCTCTTGCCCACCCAGTCCAGCTGCCTCTTAAAAAAAAAACAAAAAAACAAAAAAACCACACAGTACAAGAAAAAGAAGCCCAAACTATGTGAGAGCCAGTGCCTTGCTGACAGATATTAGGGCAATGTGGGATGCATTGTTTTCCAAAATTCTTTGCCTCACCTCAGAGAATTATATTTATTTTACGGGTTGCAAACGAGGAATTTCTTTTGACTGTCAACCTTGGGCATATTCTTCATTGCCTCCTTCGCACAGCCTGACCAGGAGAGCTGTTAATGATCTGAGCTACTCCAATTTACGCATACCAGTGACTTAAAATTCCTGTGTGTACATCTCTTACTGTACTGTATTTCAGTACACTGCAGGCAAACAATCCCATTGTCTCCCATATGTTTTGAACAACAAACATAAAACAGGTGATTAAACTCTATAAACAAACAGGGTTTTCCCAGCAACAAATCAACACCTCTCCACGTCTGGTATTTGTGGAATTTGATAAGCCACCCACTTTGCTCCCTCCCCATTCTTGTTATGTCTGTCCTCAGCCTTCTTCATCTTTTATCCCCACCCTGCTTCACCCAGTCTCCAAAGGCAGGCATTCATTGTTAATTAACTGCTGAAACAGTGCAAGCAGCTTGGTTCATGGGATTGAGATGGGAATGGAGCTTTAGTTCTGAATTTAAACTGTTTTGAAAGGCCTAAAAGGCATATTTTCTCACTCAGAAGGAGTGAGGGAGACAGGAAGGAGTAATATATAAGTGAGTGAGTTAGGGAATGTAACTGGAAAACCTCAAAGCAGTAAATTAAGACACATGTCTTAATCAGTTTGAATGATAGGGTTTTTTTAAAAAAAAAATCAAAGGTTCTGGTGTTTCTGGTACTTATGTGCTCCCAGATGTAAATACTTGCCTTGTACAATGTTTCTGAGCCAGATACCGGTCTCGGTCAGAGTGGTGTAAATCTGGAATTATTCAGGATTAGTAAACACTCCCTTCATACAGGAGTTATGCTGGCATAACAAATTAGCTGCCTCTTAGTGTGCTGGCTTATCAAGAGCACTTAAAATCACAAGAATGGCCAAAATAATCAGAGGAATCATTCAAAATTACTCCCCATTCACTTTCAGTCAATATTTGCTAAATATCTTGCACCGGTACCTTTACCAGTAGATTAATAAATTACTGTATTCCTTCCACATACAGAAGTTTCCATCTTACTGTGCTGTCTTATCTTACAGACCGTGTGTTCTGTTATTGACAAAATGAAGCCATTAACCGTGTTCAGATTCCAGCTCTACTGGTACTGAGCTGAGTTTTGGATAATTGAAACACCGCTGCTATCTGATTATTCTTGCTTAAAATGCCCAGCCACTGGGATGGCTCAGAGTCTGACTTGAGGTTGTCCTTCATAATTTTAAATGCAGATTCTGGTAAGAAACACTTTTTAGACTTGAGGAGTTGATATTTCTATTCTGATTGTTGAGGTTAAAACTGCATCCACAGTAACAACAGTCGCTCACTATTCCCATTGTATTCTGCCTAATTAGAACATGATCTGTAGTTGTCCCCAGAAATCCATATTGCATTCATCTTATTTAGATCTAATGTAATACTAATAATTCTTCCATGGAGTATCCTGCAGTGTTGCAAATACATTTAGCCTGTGTTGATCAGAAGTGAAAGCGTTTCATTCCATAAAGAAATTAGGAGCTCTGCTGCTGTCAAATTCAGCGGTTAAATGAAGCAGAAACTTAGTTCAAAGGCCAACTCCTGGAAGCATTTTCCTTTGCAACATTTCAAGAAGCAATACTTCCCTTTTGGGATTGTCCAGGAGAACATGCTTATAAACTAAATGCCATGCCTTTTTAACAATGACAAATATTTCATGTCTAGTTAAAAAAACAGTGTGTGTGAATTGAGCAAACCAAAAGGGAGACATTTATTCAAAGGATTTTTGCTGCACTGTCTGTCCTGGGGGAGGGCCGGGACTTGGGAAGTCCAATTCTCGCCTATAAGCAACATCCACATGATGAAATGCAGGGATTCCCTTGTATCCCATCACGCAGTTTGCCCTGAGGCCAGGTACATTAATCCTACAAACTCGGATACATCGAAGAAGTAAGACACGGAGTGAGAGCAGCTTGCAGAGAGGCCTCACGTCTCTCTGCAGATCACTGTTGTGGGGCATGACCTATTCCCAGAGCAGCATGGCTTCCCCCAGACTGTACTCCCCTGCTGCCTGCTTTTCCTTTTCCTCTTCAGCTTCCTTATTCTCTGATGTAGGTATAGAGTGCAATATCTGCGAGGACCTGGGCACTATCGTAATTGTAAATAATAATCAGCACAGTAATGAAAGGGCAAAGGATTGGGATTTCTGGCTTCTGTTTCCTCAGAGTCTTGGGTGTTCTGCAAGTCTTCTTTAGATGTGCTAATAAGGAGCGAGATGCTGAACTTGAAGAACCCAGATTTAAATATTTTGACCCACCAGGGCAGATACAGCAGATAGTTCAAGGGATTTATCTGGGAGTCTTTTCTCAGGTGAGGAGCAGGCACTGCGGCGCTGTACCCTGAAGGTGTCGTGCGGTTAACCTGCCCCCGGCAGCCTCTCAGATCCCGGGCTGCTCTAACGGAGGCTCTTTTCCTGTCTGCAAGGGAGCGGGGCTTATCAGCAACATCTGAAATGTCGTATTTTTTACCCAGATCTTTTCACCAATCACGGGGGTGTTTTTAATCACTCTGAACAGGAAATAGCATGCTGCATTTAAATACTGTATATAATTATCATGGGAAATATAATTAGCAGGCATAATTAAATGGGCTTGACTGCATATCAGACTGTTTCTCGATTTTTCACTCAATCCAGCTGTTTCTCACAAGCTCTTTACTTTGAATACTGGTGGTCTGTGACGGAACCTCTGCACAGAATGAAGAAAGAATTACTTCTTTAAAAGCTATTCATGTAATCTAACTAGGCCAATTTATTTAAATGCAATCACGACATTTTCCAATACAACCTCCTTTACTTTTTGCTTTAGATGCTTCATTTTGGAATGTCTAGATTCATCAAAAATATTCCAGTTTGAAGGTTCTATAAAACCCCAAGTATAGAAAGTCACTGATGAGGGACTGGCTGTTTATTATGTGTTTGTTTTAATGTGTTGCACAATGGAGGCCTGATTCTTGATTGGATTCTCTTAAGTGCTACCAGTATATACAAATAAATAATGATGATAATACAAGTGTGGTTAATTACTAAGGACAATGCTGGTTTATGATGATACTTTTTCTTCCTGCTCAAAAGGAAACATTCTGAATTACTGGAGAAAATAGTCTGTCTTCCCTCTAACAAAGACCATAGGCTCTGTAATAATGCAATAGCGTTACAGAAGTTGGGAAGGATATGTTGAGAAAATTAGCATAGCTACATTTTTATTTGAAAAATTGCCCGTTTTTTGTCCCAGTGCCTGATCCTTGGATGGAATCATGTAAAACAGCTGCAACGATTGAACAGTTTGCTGCCAGTGAAAGAGGCAAATCCATACTGTCCCCTTCCTGTGAGCAGGACGCTGCCCTCACGCTGGGGCTGGTGCTCATATGACCCCTTAGCAAGCTGATTCAACTCCCTACGCCAGCAAAAATGTAAAGTTCTTTTTTTTCCTGGGTTGCCTGAGTGAGCTGAATTAGCTCACAGAGGAACCAGATGAGCACTAATGTCAGCAACGGGGGACATGCAGACCCGTCCATGCCGCTGCCGGGGTCGGGGGGGACACAACCCATTCCCTTTCAGCAGGAGCAGGCGCCTAGGTCGGCCCAGCAGTCTCATCTGACTCTACTTATCACTGGAGTCATGTGGTGAAGGAAAAGGGTATCTGAAGATCGTGGTACGGCATCTCCGCAGCCAGGAATGTTTGAGACATTCCCATAGATACGCCAGCGTGCTTCACTGAATGACCCTAGTTCTTAAAGCGAAAGAAAGCCCATGACTATTTCAGTCATATTTTTCACGAGCCATGCTCGTAGCCCTTTTTTGTCATACATGTGTGTGATTTCATTACATGGGCATAAGTGGTGGCAGAAAATGCACTTCAAAGTTCTCCATTCAAACAGCCACACTGCAAGTGCTTGCAGCACGCAAAAAGTACCCTGCAACTTACCGCCGATTCGCATCTCTTCCGACGAGTAGAGAATTCTACCTGGTCCACAGATAAAAAGTAATGGTTAAATATTTTGTTCTATATTTTTGTCCAATGAATAAATTCAAGGAAGACCTTATGTTCTCAAGAACATTCAGTGACCAGGGAAAGAAAATAGGTGATAAATTATTACTTCAGGATGTGTAAATACAGATAAAGTGTTGTGTAATAAAATTACAGATTAAAAAAATTGTAAGACATGATCACATTATCATAAATAGTGGATGCATGAGCTATCAAATCACCCAGCTGTATAAATTTTATTTGTATCAGGCCTGAGCACATTTCTCTTCACTAGACTCCACGATAAGTGGTTTATACCAACATTACGCCAGTTGTGAAAGGACAGGCAATACTTGATCGAGGACTAAGTTAAATGGTGCAGACAGACTGCACTTGATCCATTGAGAATCCCGCCAGTGAAAAACTAACCTCTCAACAGACTGTTGAACAACTGACACCATGGGAATGATCTGCATTTTGTGCCACACAGCTGTGACATTTTTGTTCTGGCAGTAGCACCCCTAACCTCAGATCTGCTATAATGCCAAGCCACAGCCTGGGTACACTGTGCGCATCTCAAACCTCTGTGTAGCAGGAGCCAACTGTGTCCTTTTTACAGGGAAAGAGTGGTTACAGTAGGAAACAACTTCCTTGTGCTCACTGGAGGATGCAGGACTCCTTACTTGTAAACCATCATCATCAAACAATAGGCTATGCTGTATTCTTTGAACTTTAACAAACATTAAATACTTTATGTCTTACTGAATATAGTATAAAGAAATTGGAGAATGTGTGGCTGACTTAATTACTTAATGCCCAAGTGCTTAAAGAAGCTAATTTCCAAGGTGGTGGAGAAGCAGAAGTTTAGTTTATAGGCACAGTGAAAGGATTTAGCTGTCTTGTTTCTTCATGGCAAAAGCTATGAATCTTTTCTCATGCCAAGCGCGGGGGCAATATTTGATTTAAGCAGAAGCAGTAAAATCAGTACAAAGTTTCTTCTAAACCAGACATGCCAGGCAGCTTTTCCAACGTGTGACTTAAGCCAGTATTCCCTGCAGTCAAGGGAGAGAAGCTGGCCACAGCGCTTTATAGACAATCAGCTGAAAAGGACACGACTGATGCGGAGAATCGTTCGGCACTTCCAACCAAAGACGCCTGCCTGACCTGCTAACCGCAGAGGAGCAAACGGCAGTGATATAATTAGGACCCCTCTAATTTGCCTGGTGTCAAAAATGCAAACCCCAAATTCCACGGTTTCTTCTCTAAGCATACAGTAGAACTAGTCAAAACATCTATAAATACATTTCCCCTGTATCTGCACATTCCACAAATAGTACAAATATAATTTTATAGCAATAACTGAGTCTTGACTAGTGGGATTATCTGCTCGGATTCAGCTGTATAATTTAATTTAGAGTCTGAACTTGGAAAAGATTATGGAATATAAATCAATTCTTGCTTTTACAATAAAACCACGTGCAACAGGGTGTTTGCTTATTCATGAACAGGCTGACATACGCTAGGAGCAAACAAAACTTTTCAAGAGCAGAGATCATCCTGCTTCCACTGAAATCAGTGAGAATGTCACTGCCTTTGAGGAGAGGGTGACAGCACCCTCTCTTACATACTTTTAAAGGGACTTCCTTTTTTTCTGATTTTCTTGTAGTTTTCTTTATTTCTAGTGAAATTCTTTCATTATATTGGTTGTGTTTACTCCTTTGTAAGGAGCTGTCCCAGGGTAGGTCTTTTCAGGTACTGAGAAACCAGAGAAATTAGTTTTACATCAGGTGGTGTCCTCTGTGATTGCATAAGCATATGCTGATCAGAAGGGGACAGTAAATACTGGGTGCCCAAAGAGTGAGTGGATGCCACAGAGTTGCCAGACCTTCCTGAAGGGATAAAGGGGGGACAGTCACGGCAGAGGGAGCAGCAGGTTTCTCATTCCTTTCGGGGAATCCTGGAAAACCCAGTGATTTCCGAGGCTGCGGAGCACCGGCACATTTCAGTGACCAAAAGGAATCAGAGCAGTGGTCTGGCTGTTCATCGACCAGGCATTGACTTTAGGATGGCAGTTTGTGGAGAAGGATGACAGTGGCTGGATGGGGAATAGCTTGTCCATTGTGGGCATACTTATTTCGTGTTAGGATGAGGTATGCATAGCTTACCCGGCCAGCTTCCATGCTTGCGACTTGTCGGTTAGCCTCTGAAGTCATCAATCACTTTTCTGTTCACTTTGGTAAGAGTTGGATAGCATTTTTTCTGGCAGTTTATAACATCCTTTTTATCTATTTTCTGTCGATGCTTAGTTAGTGCTAAATTGAAGTGAAGCAGATGAGGACAAAATTTGCTGTGTAAGAGAAACTCTGGTTTTTCAGTGACTTGGTGATAAGACCACCAGTCCAGATGTTGGGAGACTGGGTCGGTTTCGTGCACAAGGGCTGGAATTGACATCATCCATTTCTAAGCTCATTCAAGATTCCTCAGTATCAAAGGCAAATTAAATTTTAGTGGAGAGACTGGGCCACAGGTGAAGCTAGCTGAACCAGAGACTGGTATGAGAAACCAGGAGAGTCAGATTTTGGTTCTGCATAGCAGGTGGTGGGGAAAGAGCTGGTGGCACTACCCCAAGCAGCTTATCCTTCCCCAGGCACTCGTTGCAAATTTGGTTTTTACTGGATATCTGTCTATAAAATATAAGAACTGTAGATGTGCATGTTATACAACTTCAGTCCTCTTGGTGGAAAAGGTCTTCGTACCTTACCCGAGATGCATTCATGTACCAACAGGTGAAATATTTTCATTCCCTGTTTTCAGTCTTTCAGCTGGATTAACTTTGTCTTTGACCACTTACCACCAGCAAGAAGCCAGTGGTGCTTTACTGACCTTAGTGGTTTTTCTCTGGGCTGCCCCTTGGTCAACCGTATTTGGTTATCAGGGAGGTATTGGCAAGGTGCAGTGAGTTCTACATAACGAACAGGGATCAGTAAAGCCAGCAATGCTTGGCATATAGCTTACCATGCTCAGCGCAGAGAAAGTTTCTGCGTTGCTTATAGTGGACTGTCAGATGTCAGAGAGCCCACAAAGACATCATAGGGAGAAATAATGCTAGCATAGATTCTAAAAACAATTATCTTTTTTTTTTTTCATGCAAAAAAAGCGCAAAAATACAGAAAATACTTTGTGGCATAGCAAAAGTGTGCCCTAATATTATCCATCAGAGAGAGTACTTGTGATGTAGAAGCCTTTCCTGAGATACTGCCAGAGCTAAAACGATTGTTCATAAAACAAAGTTTTTATGAATTGCCAGCAGTTTATTCACTCCTCTTGCCATTGAGAAAACACTCAAGTACTCAGCTGAAATGGCAAATTGCTCTCTTGTTAATTATACCTTAAATTCTGGAACTACTAAACTATGTCTAAGAGTTTGTTATCTGCAACTGAAAACTGTTCTGCGTACCACTGTTTGGTTATTTTTACTTAGTATAACTGCACCAGGAGATATAAGTGGGGATCACCCACTTGTTCCAGGGTAGAAAAAAGGTCTGTATTTCAAGGTCTGTAATCAGCTCTGAAAAGCTGAACCTAATAAAAAGTTGGGTATGGATTATTTGTATGAGAAATACAGGCAGGAGGTGCCTGTGCATGGGAATATACACTTCAGCAGCCTCGTATGAGGAAATGTTCCAATGTTTTATATGCAAGTTCAACTCCTTTCTGTGTGTTAAACTTGTGGGGAGTGCTACGTCCATTGAAGTAACAACTAAAGCAGAGAAATAACAATTTTCTTCTACCATCGGACTTGGATAGGTTGCAGAAACCTGCTAAATATTGATTCTGTTCAGGCTGAGTTTCCAAATCTGAGAATTTCAGTAGAACCTGGGGAAAGCTTTACAAATTGATTTAGAAAACAAAAATGTATTTCAATTATTTCAAATTACAGTAATTATCACTTTAAATAGTTCCGTTCATTTTTATTTAATTGTGTGTTTGAGGGAAGTAACAACGTATAGTTGTGAGAAAAACACATGATAAGGGAACAGGTGTTTCCCTGGAATCCCTTAAAGTGCTGTTCCCTGGTGCTCACGTGGTTGTCCCTTATTTCTATTCATAAAAGTGGTCATCTTAGGAGAAAGATAAAAAATTATTTTGTAGTCCAAGTCCTGCAGTGATGGAGCCAATGGGGTCTTGGCTTAACCCACGCATGGTTTTTCTTGCCACCAGAGTGTCTCTACGGTTTATAAGGTAACACTTTCCAGGCAGGCAGGACAAACCCTTCCCCGCCTGCGGAAGGAGGGTGTGTTCCTGAGGAAGCCCCTCTCCCCGGCGTACCAGGCGGCCACTCTGACTTCGTGGTGTTAAAACTGGAGAAACACTAATAAGTGGTGGGGAAGTGCTAGGGAGCTAATGCAGTCCAAGCGGAGAAAAAAAAAATACGAGTGACTTGAATGTCTGTTTTCTTCTTGTTCTAATGTGGCTGTTGTGTGGGGTTATAAACCTGTATTAAATATACTACCACTAAAAATGTGTATTTCTTGGTGACTTCTATTCTGCTGCTTTTTTGGATGACCAAGTGGCAATAATAAACACAATTAATTTGTGTTTTTAAATAATTTTGAAATTAAGGATTTGGATAAAATGGGAAAACAACAACCAGAGTTAATAAAAGGTTATTCCTTATATAGGATGATTTTTTTTTTTTTTAAATACAGCTCCACGATAAAAAGAGTGAGTTGTAAGAATTACTTTCCCCGCAGTTGCAATGCAGTGCTCTCAGAAGCAGATGAGCTTGCTAAATACCAGCATGCTGCAAATCACACGACAATGCAAAGCAAATGAAAAAAGCAGAAGGATACCCAGCTGCAGATTCAGGGGAGTTTAGGCAAGAAAATGAGATTAGTCAAGTTAGAATTTGTCTAGAATAATAGAAACGACATCCCACGTACAAACAAAATATCTGTAAGGTCGCTGAAGACCGTGGGCAGGCGTTGGGTTTATTTCTCACCCAAAGGACAGACACAAATAAGTAAATAAATAAAAATTAATTAATAAGCTGTGAAGGTTTGACACGGTGTTTTCAATCACGCCACGTGTGTTTTGCGTTTGCATCGCGGCCGGAGCCTCCCCGCGAGCAAGGTGGAGTGAGGGATGGAGGCAGGGAGAGCTGCAGCTTCCCGGGCAGCGCCGAGCTGCCGCGGGGCTCCCAGGGGCGCTGTCGGTGGCTTCGGGGTGCGCCGGGCAAGCGTTTAGCGACAGCCATGGGACCGCACAGTCCCGCGGCACGTGCCGCCGCCCCCTCCCCGCCACTAGCCAGGGCAGCCCCCTTCCCCCCCTCCCGCACCACGAGGAGCCGCGAGGGACAAGCTGCGGGGAAGGACGGACGGACAGACAGACACACAGCTGCCGGACGTCCCCGCGCCGCGCAGGGAACACGGCCCCGCCCCGGGAGCGCCCGCGCCGCTGATTGGCTAGTCCCGCGGGCGGCGCAGCCAATGGGGCGGCGCGGCGGCCCGGCCATTCATCAGAGCCAGCATGGCAGCGCGCGGGGCGCGCCGGCGGCCGGGGCCGGGGTCCCTGCGCCCATCGCGGCGGCGCCTGGCCTCGGTTAGGCCGGGCTCGGCTGGGCGCGGCTCGGCTGGGCACGACACGGCGGTTGGCTGCCGGCCGGCAGCAGGGAGCCCCGCTCCGCTCAAGGCTGTGGAACCAGCGCTGCAGAGCTTCGCGATCCTGCCGGGCCGCTTGCCCGAGTGCTGGATATCAAACTCTGCCCTTTCCAGCGCGCGCCTGCCATGAAGTCATTTTTTGGTGCTGATTGAAATCATCTGTTTTCGGTTCTCTGACAAATTAATTGAACTTCCCTCTGACTCAGGGGCCTTCTGACTTTTGAAGCAGATTTTGTCTACATGCCGTCTCCCAGACGAACACAATTTAATTTTCTAGGCTTTGAATGAACTTTACATTTCCAGAAAGCCAATGAAAGAAGCATTTGTTCTGGTGATAGCATTTCAGCTCTTACAAATATGGCACAAGAATAGAAGCTTATAAAATGTTGATTTTATTGCAACCGATAACTAACTCTAAAAAGTGTTAGATCCTGAGATGCACGGTACCGATAATGTTGCAGGCTATGAGTTGCTTTCTTTCAAGTATATTGAAAGAATGTTCCTTAAATAACTGCGAGAGCTCTTGCAGAACGGAGCTAGGACAGTGTCGAGCCTGTGCCCATTTGATGTGCTGATAAAATAACTACTGATTAAGGACATGTTCCAGTTCAATTTCATTTCATATGGCTAAGCAGGAGTTGCAAAGTTCAGCTAGATTCCAAATCCCCAGCCCCCAAATCCTGCGTCTAGGGTTATGATTCCATCTCCCTGATGATACAGCTTGTTCCACCATTCTCTTGATCTACCCTTGAAAGCTTTTAAAACTCACCTTTTAAACCTAATGAGATAAATGCTGCTTTCAGGTACCTGAATGTTGCTGCCTGCGGTCGTCCTCTGAGTATATCCAGTATCTGAAAAGTCGCTTAATGCAGTAAAGACAAGGCTATGCCAGGCTTGGAGACTGACCAAGGAGTGCTGAAGGTGCAGGCTGTTTGCCATGCTCAGCTAAGTCTGTAGGTATACTCTGGATTTTTTCAGTTATACCTGTTAATTTTCCGTATTTAGAAAAGCAGCAAAGCATGTAATTAGCTCTGTGGGCTTCTGCTTTTGGTTACTGGGGTAGATTTAAGTACATTCTCAAAGTTAAGCGCATGCGTGTGTAGTTTTCTGAACACAGAATGAAGAGAATCTACTGTATCTCTTGGCCCATCTGAGTGTTTCTTCCATTTTCTCCCCCCCATCCACTGTAAAATCCAAATGATTTGTAAACATTAATTAATTAATCTTTGAAACTCTCCTGGGAAATAAGGGTGTTATTTTTGGTCCTTCGTTTATATAAAATTCAAGTGATCTTGAAATAATTTTATGAGGCTATTGAGAATCAAACCCAAATTCTGTCCAGTGCTTTAGCTGCGGTGACCACAGCCCAGAGGGCTGGGACCTCAGCCTGCTCTAACTGACTGCAGAGCTTTTATCATGGACTGACCCTCACACCATTTCTAGTTCTTTATCCGCTAATTTACAGTTGCTACTTGAAAAGTCAAGTAGAGAGCACTGAGTTAATTGAAAGCCTGTGTTCCACTGAAGTGTAAGAAAAGAATTAAAACAAAGATACTAAAATCATAATAGTAGGTAGCTGAAATTTCAACATGAAACCTCAGACCCAAACATTCCCAAATGCCAGGGAAATACAGAAGTGGATCCAGACTCTCACGTTTTGATTTACTTCTTTCCATGAATTGGCCAAACCAGCCCTTCTGATCCTGGGTGCATCTGAACCTTTCAGTCAATGTCTTCAATTTCACTAAAGTTTTCAGTCTGTTGATGAATCGGAGCTCTGCAGCTTGCACCTATTTTTAATTCAATTATGTTACCACATCTAGAACTGTCACTTGGAAGAAATCATCCTTTGATTTCTAAATGGAGCGAAGTCAGCAAAAGACTCTGAGCAAAGCTTAAGTACCAGTAGCGGGTGAATTTAGAGCTGTTCTGTGTCACTTTTGCGCAACCGAGGTCCGAGACAACCACAGCTTTCAGGCCTGTTCGTACCCTCAGGATTGCTGGTGCTCTCTAGAAAACAAAAAAAATGGCAGGAAAATGGCATAGTCAAATGACACTTTTTAGGATGCTGAGTGGTTTGTAATCTGCTCGCATAATAATGTTGGTAATGATATTCAGTGTCTTTGCTTAAGCTTTTCTGTATTTATTATGCAAGCCTAAGAGGTCTGTCAAAAATGTAGCTAGAGATTGGACATGGAATCTGCAGCTGTTCAAACTTTTTACTATCCGGCCACAATAGTTACTAGGGCACATTGAAAACTTTCTGCTGTGAGTGTACTATTAACACTTCAGGGTTGTGAAGCAATGTGAAAAACCGTCGCTGTTTCAGGCTTTTTCAGGAATATCATGGAAAGGGATGGCTATATCCATCTGGACCCCCCCCACATTCCTAGCCAGTATTTTCATTTTATGCAGTGTTGTGAAGTCAAAGCGCACTGGATGCATGTAATCCAGCGATGCATTTTCAGACTTTCGCTGTCTTGTGGCAAATGCCAGGTAAAGGAGATTTGCTGTCTTTTCCAGTCACTTTAACATTCTCTTTGCAGACCCTTACGCTTTTACTTGTATAAGAAAGAAGCACAAAGTGTAAAGGCAAGGCCGTCAAGGTGCTCTGCAGTTCTGGGGTGATGAGGAGGCGTCATTCTTGTACTCTAGATCAAGGTTGCTGCTGCACGATCTTGAAGGTTTAAATGTGCATCTTTATGTTTTATGTCAGTATCAATTTGTAGTGTGTGTGAAAGTACGTTGAAAAAGAGAAGACTTGACTGTGTCGGTCTATAATAATCCTTTAGTCTTTCATCAGATTTCATTTGCTGGTGTTTAAGAATGCTTTTCAGCTTACTTCTAAAAGATCCCTGATTTTTATTATATGTTCATAGAAATTATGTATATGTCATGCAACTCTACAACAGAGCATACCGTGCAATTCTCTTTTACCAGTTTAGTGTCCCACATCTTAATGCAGTGAGAAGTGTGGGTATGCAATAAATGCACAGGTAGCCACTAGATGTGACCGAGATATCACCCAAGACTCTAAGCTCAGACAGATTTCACCTCTCCTGTTTATGCGAGTGAATGATGAAAGATGCTTTTTTGTTTTTCTTTTCTTTTTTTTCTTTTGTTGTTTTTTTTTTTTTTAAGAAGACAGAGAACGTAAAGTTTTTGTCAGAAATTTTACTCCTACCTGGCCTCTAACAGTTCCGTTTGCTCCTCTTTCTGCGACACTAAGATTGGCCTGAATTTGCCTCTCATTTCCCCCCTTTCCCTGTGGTGGGAGTTGTTAGGTTTGATGTGTCTCCCTGGCTGAGGTCAACAGCGAAACTGTGGGATGCTGTGCCAAGACCAACCTGCAGGTAGGGCGAAGCAAGAGAGGAGTAGGCTGGCGACCTGACTGCCTGTGCAGTACCACATGGCCTGGGGGGGTAGGAAGGAAAAGCAGTGAAGCTGGCCTCAAACTGTCTTCTTCCTTGCCCCAAAGTGGGGAGAGAAGTCTGTGCCGGGCAACTCTGGTGAAAGCACAAGAGCAGACATCTGGGAGTGGAGCAGCACCATCCGAAGAGTGTAATATCCTTGATGATAACCAAGGTATTTTACAACAATAATAACTTTGAACTGTGACCCATGCTTCAGAATATCTGTGCAGTTGTGAGGGAGTGAGGAACGAAACAGGTTTTGTAACTACAGAAGAAATTTTTTCTGTCATGCTTGTAGAGGTTGTTGATGCAGAATTTGGTCCCATTTTATTACAGAGCATACAGGACTGAGCATTACAGTTTTTTTCCTTCCATCAGTATGTGCCTTTAGCTCTGCAAAACAGCAGCAGAAAAACACCAGCCTTCTTGGACCAAATCTGTCTTATCTTTATCATTATGGAATGGTCCCCTCAACCCCAGTGCAATTATTCACTAGTGAGGCAAGTATCCTACATCCCTTGCAAAAAAGGAATTGAACATACCTGTGATTATACCGTATGACATTGGCATATCTGTAGCAAAATTTCATATTTCTAATCTAAACTGAGCAAGGTGCTGTTAGGATGACAGTCAGATAATACAGGAAACTAACTTGGGGAATCTTGTCCTGGCTTTTGAATCTGTGCTCATTCCCCTTTTAATTCCATTTGTTTGCCAATGGAGCTTGTTCAGGAAGGCAAAGTGTTGATTACCAGCCAACACTCATTTAATAATGGAACAAAATCAGTTTTGCAGTGAAGGAGAATTCACTTCAGGAAGAAACAGGAGTAACTTGTAATGATTACATCAACCAAACAGGAAATGGAACAGTCCGATGTGGTTTAGGTAGTTTTGATTGCAATGCAAAGGGTGTAAATTGCCGAACAGCTTTTGCTGGCTTGAGCTGTTGTTGGCTTTCCCCTTCCTCCTAACTGCTCCTAGGTGTCCACTCCTGCCTGAGCCATTCCCCTTCCATCTGGACCAAGCCCCTGAGCTGCTCTACTGTGCCTCCAGGGCAAACATGGCTGGGGGAGAATTGCTAGCAGCTGCTTATGCTGCTTAGTCACTGCTGCCACCAAGAACCACTGTCTGAGATAGCTGAAGAAGTATTATTTTCAGTGTCTATTTACAAACAATTGCTAGGCAGAATTTGTCTGCGCAAAGCGTTTGTCAGACAATTCTGAGCAGGAAAAAAAATCCAGAGAAATAGTTGCTTTTTGTGGTGTAGAGGGGTTTTGACCAAGGAAAGTGTATGTGCAGATTTGTGTATTGTCTAATATGGCTCATCATGCTGCTGTAATATTAAAGGCAGTGCAACTATGAGATGTAGCAGGGTGGGGTGTTTTTTTTGCTTGGGCCTATTCTGATGATGAATGATGTCAGTTACATGTTTTAGGAAACAGAAGTCACTTCTCTATAGGAACTTACCAGCAGTACTCACAGCTAAACCATAGATGCTCGATGTTTGAATGCGTACTGATGCCAGCCTTGAGCGAATGACTTCTAAAAGCAGCATCGCATAAATGAGTCTGAGTAAAATGAGAGCAGATCAGAAGCAGTTCCTGAGACTTAAGTGAATGACCTTTCTCGCTGTTGTCATTTCCAAATGTTTGGCAGACTCTCCTCTGACCGCTATATTTCATTTCCATGCACCCCTGTACTTCCCAGTTCCGGGCAGGAGCAGAAGCAGAAGTAATAAAATACCACAAGAAAAGCTATTCTTGTGATATTTCCGGTGCTACTGGATGCAGCACCAACAGGAAATCTCATGAGAAAGACTGTTCCTTCACAGTTTCCAGGCCCACTGTGGAAACCCAAGTGACTTGGTTGAAATAAACAGCAAATAAACATTGGCCAGCTTTGGTGAATAAAACCTCTTCTCCCGGCGTTTCTGGTCCAGCCCTCCCTACTCCCAAGGTGCATAAGCCTCATGGCAGATGGTGGTCACAGAGAAGATAGTCCTTCACGGTCAGCTTAAAATAGTCTGAACCTGCATTTCCATCCAGCTATCTGACATGAAATTAAGAGATCTGCCAGCATATAGGCCTCTCTCTTCTACACCGCACCAGTCTTACCTGCGAGCCCACCGTGCTTCAGGACTGCAGCCTCGCTACCCCCAGTAAAGGTCTGCTGCTGATGATTTGCAGCAAGGAGGCTGTCCCCCTCTCACTTCAGCCTGCATGCCTGTGCTCCAGGAGGAGTCCCCGTCTCCCAAGGGCCTAAGATGGTGGAGAAGAGAAAAAAAGCTCAGAAAAAGAGGGGGAAAAGCTGGCAGTCTCACCACCAGCTGATGCAGGAGCAGCCCACAGAAACCATTGCAACATGAACAATAAAAAACCACTAGTCTTAGGAGCATTCATATGATTCTCATCTTTCCTTTCCTGCTATTCCCCCCACCCCTTGCTGCTTTTGTGTATTATGTTCTGCAAGCAGGATGGGGAAGGAGCTGTGCCTGTTCATTCAGTTTGCCTAAAATGTTAGGTTTCGGGTGATAATTCAGTCTGTTCGGCCACGTGCTTGGAATTTTTAATACATTTTCTAAGTCCAAGAGTTACCATCTAGGGATCAGTCCTCCGCCCACAGAAAGGGGACATTTCCTTTGACTTCATAGGGTAGCAAATCAGATCCACAGTGATCTGCAGATCTTAGGACCTCCCAGAAATGTTTTGCAGAAGCTCTGCTGCTCAGCTTTTGCTGATGGACACACATGCTGTCAAAGATGATGACTCAGATGTAAACCCTTCCTGAAGTGTCGCTCTCAAGAACAAATGCCTTCCCTCTCGGTAACTGATAAAATATTTCTGGCTCTCCAGCTGCAACACCAGATTGTATTTGCAGTGTCACTTTGGCAGTTATAAAACCTTGTCATAGTCATCTGCTTCAACATCAAGCGTCTAGTCCAACTGACTGTGAGCCTTTTTGTTTTCCTCACATGCAGCCAGGATGCAGGTTTCTAGTGATGCTTGATACTCGGGACATTTGGAGATGGAATGTAACCACTTAAAACTGTTTGGTTTGTCACTTTTGGATTTGCTACATAAGGCTCTGTTAATACAAACGGGCCTGTTTATAATATTCATCAGACAGTGGAAGAAATTCCTCTGATGTCTGTATAATGCAGCGAGCAGACTCCTTGATTATTAACATACTGATTGTGTACTCTTATTTCAGATGTTAGCTCAGCACTGGGGAAAGAGAGCTGGGGGAATAAAAAAGTGTAAGACGCATGACATGCTTGGGATTTGGTCTGTGAAGCTGGAAAAAATATTTACACGGTTAGATCGTGTTTTTATGTCATTCTTTCCTTTTATGTAATATTTGGAGAAGCCGCTGAATTTTCAGTTCTTACCCAAATCAAGCCACACCTCTGCGCGCTGGAGCAATCATTGTAAGAGAGGGAATGGGAGCAACATGTCCCCATCCTTTCTTAATCCTCTCATTGATGTACTCATTAGTGTTGGCACAGCGATCGTCTGATGCATCTCATCCCTCCTGCAGCACTTCCTTAAGCTCAGCATTTACATACACGCTTAACTTCCAGCGTAGCGGCGAGGGAGAGGCTCAAACATTATGCCTGTGTGCTTCCCTGGACCCTGCTCCTGTTTGTGGCTGCTAGATGCGGTGACCTCTCCCACCGCGCGTAGCTGACCAGGTCTGCCCCGCCAGCCCTCAGTAAAAGCTGCGGAGTGCGGAATCCTGCGTTGCTTGATTGTGCATGAAAATAGTCCCTCGAATATAAGTCACAGCAATCAACGTGCTTAATGTTCTCTGGCCAGAATAACTCTGGTGGGTATCAGTTGCTGCATCCTGTCACCAGTTACTTACCCGTTTACAAGACTTTCATTTATTAATAAGGCCTTTTTGATGCCTTAGTCATAGAAAATAACAGCAGATACTTTTTGCATTGCTCATTGTTTTCATCCCTTGGGTATTATATCGTCTTTTAATTTACTGTTTGTTATTTTTGCGAAGGAACTTTCACTTTTGGTTAGTTTCAGAGCCCACCCTGGATATCCCCTGGATGGGCTGAAGTACATTAGAGGTGACATTAACTAGCATTAATGTGGAAATTTAGAATCCAAATAGAACTTGTCCTGCTGCCCAACAATGAGTCATTGTCCTTTTTCTCTTTTTAGCCAACAGCAGATTCAGAAGCTGTGAGACAGTTTCCTGCAGATAAGAGATAAATCGAAGGGAAACCTGGCAAAAAGATGATGGTCAAGCTGCAAGATATCATTTCCTCCAAAGCCCCTACATACTAATTAACCATTCCAAGCATATTTTCAACAGCATTTAGGGATTTCCTCATCAAAATAAACTTCCTCCCATGTTATCTTCATTTTTGACATCCGGTGGTATAGTCTGATATAAGTATCAGGGTTAAAAATTCCTAATATTGGGATGGGTGGGTGGGTATATATGCAGGCGCGCGCGCACACACACTCGCACGATTGAAGCTTTGCCAGTATTACTTAGGAATTTTAATGCCTGATCCAAAGTCCTCTGTAGTCAGCAAGAGATTTTCTGTTAACTTCAATAGTAGCAGGATCGAGCCTCTACCCTTCCTGATCCAGATTTTTTCATTTATGCCTTATGACTTGTTTATAACAAACTACAGATGGGCTTGAGTCATAAAGTTCGGAGTATTCGGTTTAGAGGTTTTGCTTTGGGCCCATCCCTTTAATGTACTGCTTATTCCAGACCTGCCTTTTAAAAGGAAAATATTGTCAGAATGAAAGTGTATGTGCAATAAACAAACTTCTCATTTCCTTCCTCTTAAGTTTTTTCCTCTTTTGAAGCTGATTTCTTAACCGGACAATTAGTTTTAGGACTGCCATCGAATGCAAACTTGTCATACCTGATTTGCAATCTTTTCTGTTTCAAGTGCTATCAATTATTTTCTAACTAGATGCTCCTGTGGGATCAGCTGTCACTAAGAGCAAATTTGAACACAATGGGTTGCTTCCTATTTCCAAAAGAATCTGAGGATTGTCAAAGCTTGACAGGCAGCTCCAGTTTTAAGATGAAACAGATAAGTTAGGTTTCCCTGTTAGGCGCTTTTGAACACAAGTAGATAAAGGAAGTATTGTTTCTAAAGAGGGGATGCCATTTATAGTGCAAATTCACTCTTGTTAAGAGCAAACTGCAGTTGATTTAAACACACAGTCAAATACATTTGCACTGCAGAGGTAATAAAATACTTATGAGTCTTTGCAAATATTTCTGCAGACCCTGCACTTACAAATTAGGCTTTCATATTCTTTTTTTAAATGAGAGACTGAGTAAACTGTTAAAAGAACCAGTATAATGTAACTGTTGCGTAGATCAAATGCATGAGGTGTTGATTTTATAACCAAGTTCCCCAACAGTCAGCTGGAAGTTAAATTTATGTAGCTTTGCTTTTGAAGATGCTTCCTATATTGTATGCCTTGGTAATAACTTACTCTGTTGCATATGAAGATCAAGTGCATGTTATTTTAGGGACAGCCTAAGTGAGAAGCGTTGCAACTTTTAGGTCTAAGGTAGCAATAACTTATTTTGTGCCATGCCACTTTTGTTTTGGGGTGGAAAGGTGCCTCTGAACCATTCCTTTGTGCAAAGAAATGTGAGGGGATCATTGAGAGTGTACTTTGAAGGAAAAAAATATATTATTTTGAGAGATGACACGAGATTAATGGTCCTAAGGTCCGAAGCATTCCAGTTGTTCACAGAAGAGGCTCACTGTGTGTACTGGAAACACTCATTACTTCAGGAAAGGGAGTAGTTCTTCCAGTCCTTTTCTGTTTGCAGAGTCAGTCTTGGCCATTTGGTTGGCTATTGGGTGTGTCAACAAAGACGCCGTCTAGTGTCAGGTTTTGGCTGGGTCTGTTGTGTGTCCTCACCCGCTATGAAAAGGGTAAAGAATTTCTCCTTTGCAATGAAAGGCAAACCCCTTAATTATCCAGGTGACTGATCAAACGCCCAATGACTTCAAGAATTAGTCACATGCTAATATGTCTGCTTTTGTTGTAAGTGTCTTGCTCAATGAAAGTCTTGATACTGTACCTAGGAGGTCCTCGGCTTTCAGGTGCGTGTGTAAAAACTGGCTGAAAGAGTATTCTTCCTCCCTCTGAAATCTGAAACGATGATAACAGGAAATCCGAAAGGAGAATGCGCCCACTTGGGTTTGCCCTGTGTAGTCAGTGTGATATTTTAAGCTTTAATATTTTGAACATTTTCAGTTAAGACCAACATCAAGGAAGAGAAAATGTCATTCAGAATCATTACTGTGGGAAAACCACCAGGGATTGGTAAATATCCTTAGACAGAGCAGTATTGTACAGGCTCAGTATAGCTGCCACCATGTTGATGGATTGTCCCCAGAGCGGATCAAAAGAAGGAATTTTGGCCACGAGGGCAATTCAAGCGATCTACCAATGGAGAGAAGCAATGTTATTTCCACTTGCAAAATCATAGGGCTCCATTGCCACACTTTCTCAATCACCAAATTAGAATCAGGTGTTAATTAGCACTTGTGTTTGGCAAGCTCAGTTTATTGAGAACATTTGCCTTGGTCAGACTTTTGATTATTTTGGCTCTGAAACCTGGTTTACATTGATTTAATCATTAGAATGCCCTCTTCTAAGGCTTTCAAATGATGCAATTAAGTGCAAATACCACATCTCCTGCACAGCAACAGGGATCTGAACAGTTATGACAAATCCAGTAGACAGCAATAAATGCAATTTTTTACCATTTAACAAGGTCTAATTCTGTAGGACAGCATGCGTAAAATATTAAAATAATGTATATTTTGCTTGCCTATTACCACACTTGTACATTGTTATCGTTGAGTATTTTTGTATCACATTAGGTGTCTTTACTGTGTTTCTAAATGAAAAATACAGTGTTTATTGTGTGGGGACATGACAGTCCATATCCAGTTATAACTCCAGCCATTTACAAAAAAAATGTCAGTCTTGTGATTGCACCCAGAGGGCAAATAGAGGTTGTGGCACAAATGTAATACAAACATGTCAGCATCTACAGAAATTACTCACCCATTCTTAAGACATCTATTCATAAATAAGATATTTAGGTTATTTCCTTTCAGAAGCTGTTCATCTACTTAACCATGTGTATTCTTCTACTTTGCACCAGCTTTGGGGCAGCTTAAGTATTTCAGAGAACTTGTTTACACATTTTTGTCACGTGCATTATTGTGCCATTTAGAACAATCTGCTAATAATCCAGAACTACGTATTTTAATTAATTTTTCCATTTCTAATGAGCAGTATGATGGTACAAAAGTACATCAGCAATCATGCTTTATCTGCAGTTAAAAAAGCTTCCTCCTGCTGGATGTGGTAGTGGGTAATAATTTAGTGTAGTCAAGTTTTTGCTATGAATTGGATCAAAGAGCGAACACCGTAGTAAAATTAGTAACATTTTTACTTCTAAAACTAGGCTGGATCATATATTGTTCATTTTTACACTTCACTGATGCTTTTGGCTTGGACAGGAAGGGCTTTTGTAACCTTCCTCGCCTTGAGCAGTACCTTACTCTACAAGCATCACCAGAGCTTCTAACAGACCTGCCAGCAGTATTGTCCTGCTGGAGTTGAGGTATTGGGATCCAGCCCTCTGTATTTGTTTATAATCTCATTCCCATATGACTGAAGAAAAACACCCTGACAAAAGGAAGTAATCTCTCTAAGGAAGGCTAACTCTTTTTTTTCCCCTGCTCCTTGAATAGCTTTACAATGGTGATTTTTATCAGATGAGTCATCTGCCAGGTTTTATGAATCGGTGCTCATGTTGTGGATCCATTAGGGGTTTGTACTTCTCTTCATGACAATGAAGTCGGAGGGAGGGATGAGGAGGCAGCTGCTTAGATCAAGTGGCAGTGTCTGTCCACTCCTAAGCCCGTAGCCAAAATCAACAGTGTGTCTTTACAGTTGAACTAGGGAATGATGTTACAAAAATGGGATGTTTGCACTAATGACTTAGTCAAATACATCTGGAGCCTTTTTCCCTGAAGAAATGAAACTGATGTAATAACACAACATGGTCTCCTTATTATGTAAATCATGAGGCAGAAAGCTGAGGATGTTACTTAAGGAAAACCGAGGAAAGCTGAAGATTTGCTCAAGTAATTTCCCATTTTTACCCCATATGAGATCTTGCAGATGGCAGGAAGGAATAGAAAAATCAGCAAGGCTCCTAGCTTCCAAATGTGAGACAATTCTCTTCTCACAGTAAGATTTTAAGCCACTGAAAACCTGGAGTTTTCTGCAACAGAAGCATGTGGACACATTGTGAGTAGGAAAATCAAGCCAGACTTTATCTACACATCCGCTACGTTGAAAATAAAGGAATAATGTAGGTTGCCACTTGTGACTGGATTTTGGAAGCATGAATATGATAAAGTGCTTAAAGGCACACTCTGGTTTTGAACCCAGAAAATCTCTTTAGCTTGTGAATAGAGATTTCCTTCTTTTTACACTAACCAAAACCTGGATGCAGTGGAAAAGAGGGAAAGAACAAACTAGAATGTTTTCTGTAATTTTTGGCCTATCATGCAGGATTCATCTTGACTTCATCTAAAGTTTGTGGTCAAAGTTTTGCCTTATTTTAATCAAGTTATTTGCCATCATGATGTATTTTTGGAAATTTTTTCTCCCACAATTTGATTTTTCTGTGCCATTCAAAATGTACCATCTACATTTGAATGTAAAGCTTTATGGGTTGCTGCCTGTGGATGAAGAAAAATGAACCTTCAGCACTCAGCCAATGCCCTGTCCCAAAAAAGATTCAGTAGCTTTACTCTTCTAGCACAGCAGGGTTTTCCTAAAGAGATAAAGCAGATCTGTGCAAGAGACAACGTTTCTGAGGGCTTGACTCAGACATGAAGTTCTCTGGGGAGTGCCGACCATCACAGAGCTCACCATCTTCCTGACTGTCAGGGCCCACCCTTTTACATTTCATGTTCTGCAGAGAAGGAGATGTGGCAGGTCTTAGTGCATCGCTGCTGGGTGCGCTACTGAAAGAGCTAAAATACTTCAGAGAGGCGTGCATATAAGGATTTGCATAAATGAAAACAGAGAAGAGTCGCTGTAAGACTTCAAGGTTTCCTGTGTGCTCAGATGGTGCAGACAACCCTTTATACTGCTTTACAACACTTGTTGTCCCACTGGATTTGCAGGGGATGTTCTGTGGCTCATTGTTTGTGTCTTAGATATTGGTCAAGACATTGACAACTTTCACCAACTTCAGTCCAGTGTGACTTTTCTCATGGGAGAACATAATTTTGCCCCTTAAAAGTCTGCCTTTTCCCATATTGCTTGTTTATTTTCATTCATGCCTTCTCCTAATTAGCACTGTGAACCACTTCTCTGGGGACTAGGAACTTCCAGTGCATGTAAGGAAACTGCTAATATGAAAGAAAGCTATGGGGAGAAATCAAGAACCATGGCTACAATGAATTAAATGTCCCTGTGTAGTAGAGAAGCAGAAATTTTCATTCTGCTCTTTAAAATCCAAATGCTTCACTTGCCTTATCAAAGACAGCAGATCATCACATATTCTCACTTTCACTGCCCTTGCCCTAGTGATACAATTAGGGCTCCAGCTGACAACCTCTGCTGAATCTCACTGGGGCAGCAGAAGGGGTTACCCATGCCTCTAGAAAACACAAGGATCAAATCTGTCTCAGATCCTCTGGTACTGTTATTTATAGCACAATGTTTTCAGACAAAATCGATGAAAGCTAGAGAGGCAGGATGAGGAGATTGTGGTGACACCCTCTAGCACAGAGGTGGAGCAGATAGCTCGCCGCGATAATGCCTTAAATCCTAGCTGTTAGCTCCAGCAGGATCCATCTGCCAGAGCCTTCAGTTTCTATAATTTTGCACCTTTTTCAGTATTTGCCTGCTCTTATTTCTGGTTACGTGGCACCTGCGTTCCTAATAGCTATAGACTGCAGCGTGCGTAATATTCCACTGGTTTAAACACAGTTCAACGTAAAATGCACGACAGCATTTTCACAGGTTTACAGACACCCATATAAACACACAGTACAGGAGCTCAAGCGTTACAGTAGTTGAAGGCTATGAGACGTATGGATGTTTTCCACCTTCTAATCCTACAACCTTCATTTAATAGCAAGACATAATTCTAAGACCCCATGAAAATTTTCTTCCTGGCTATGTGAAGATTCACTTGCATAAACAGTGTGTTTAATGGAATGTACCATCGCCTGCAGATACTTGGTACTTCCTTCATAAACCTTATTGCTAGGCTTTGCGTTTAGGGTGTTTTAATCTTTTTACCTCTGATGAGCTTCATCAAGGTTGGTGTTTCC
This sequence comes from Phalacrocorax aristotelis, assembly GCF_949628215.1. Taxonomy (NCBI): domain Eukaryota; kingdom Metazoa; phylum Chordata; class Aves; order Suliformes; family Phalacrocoracidae; genus Phalacrocorax; species Phalacrocorax aristotelis. Next base: position 67,559,723 of record NC_134280.1, read on the forward strand.
ACTTCTGTGGATCTTCTTGAATGTTTGTGTGGATTGCAATTAAAGTGTAAGGCAAGGAGGGCATTGGGGCTTTCTGGTATAGAGCAGGGGCTTTTCAGACATTACTTGATTAGCGGTAACATAGGCCAGGTTAGCATCCTTAATGAAATAATGTTCTGCTGAAGAGAGCAAAGTCCTCCTTCCTATGGATGCAGAATCCTTTCTTTGCATTGATGGGAGCTGGGTTCAAGCAAGAACTTGTTATTTCTGAAATATGGAATGCATTTGCTCTTGGAACACATGTCCTTTTTATGCCCCTTGGTTCATGAGCTAGTTGCAAAGCTACAAATTTGCTATAAAATTCCTTTCAAGGTGCAGTGCTGCTAGAAATTTGTAGAATAATAGAGATCCTTTCATCCTTTGTCTTTAAACATGCAATTTGCTTTAACAGGATCTGATCAACTATTAAAACCCACTCTGTGTTTTATGTGTTTAACAAAAACCATACTTGCAGAAGTAAAATAGACTGCATGCAAGGCTACAATATAGCTATTTATGTTTAACATATAACAAGGTCTTGCAGAGCTCCTTTTGTCCTAAGGGGTTTAACAGCTCTGTCCCAACACCACTAGTGGAAGGTCAAGCCCTTTGGAAGGAAAGCTACAGCACAGCACACTGCTAGGGTTTGTTTGTTAGGGCATTGGGTTGGCAGTCCCAAAGCGGGGGTTCAGCTCCTGCAGGAGGGATGCTCCATCACAGTACTTAAGTCAAAATACATCTGTGATCCACTCCAGCCATCATCTATCCAAGAATGGCAGCATTTTGCAACAGGAACTGTTTTGTCAGATAACGGCTAGTCAAGTGGTCACTTCAAGGGGTCCCACTGTTAGCTGAGATGCTTAGGTGCTCCTGGAGTATGAATCTTAACCATGAGGGGAGTTTTAAACTCCAGAGAGTTTTAAAGTCCAGGAGAGGACGCTAGCTTTTCAGAAGCAGTTGCATGGAGTCTGTAATGCGGAATATCTCTAATGTTGCTAATATGACACTGAGAAGAAATCAGTTCTCAGTGGTCAAGGTTTATCTAAAAGACACGCAATAAAATTGAAGGTTGGCTAACTCTTCACTTTCAAAAAGTGATTGATCAGCCATAGAGTTACAGGTGTTGCAATTTTTTGCAATGAAGAGGAAAATGCAATTTTTCATATAGTCCTGTTCCTTTACTTAGATATGCAAAATTTTGTTTTCTTGAAGGCATCAAGTAGGCGTCAAGCAACATGGGAGGATATTTTGGCTCATAGTTCAAAGGCCTTTTCACAGGTAGCGCTTCACTAAAGCTCATTTGCCTAGCTTTTCTCAAGAGCATTTTTTCCCGCGTTTCTTCTGGCTTTGTGTTTAGCTTTTTTTTGTTCTTAATTCTCAATTGTTTTCTCTTGTCTTTTTTTTTTTATTATTATTTTCCAAAACCACAAAAACCCAATAACAACTAAATCTACTCAACTAACCAGTCTATACACATGGATTGGAGGCCCCATGGTTTCAACTGTCAGATCCTGTCAAGTTATTGACAGCGTACCAGGAGGTACATAAGCATTAGTGAAAAGCCAAGAAATGAATTGCAAGAGATACTCCAAAGACATTTTCAGACTTTGGAACTAAGAAATGGTAACTTATTTGATATCTTGTCCTCCGTATTTCTCTAGGAATTTTGTTTTCCTTGCTGTCATTAACATTTCTAGAATGAAAGCTTAAAAAATAATATTTTTTTTGGAAATACAAAGATCCAAAAGACGATTTTTATTTTGAAGATTATTCTATGTGATGCATTCATTACACCAGAGATGAAGGTGAAAATTAAAAAGACATCAAAACTAAGAGCTACATTTTGATAACATTTCCATCCTTTTAAGTAATTGATGTCATGTACTAAAGGTTTCATGGATTCTTTCAAGGAAAAGCAGAGTTTACTTAATTTTTCTCTTTAAAATGAACAGCCCAACCTTTCCTATCTGTTCAATAGATGTAGCCAGGACCACAACTCACTGAATCACTGCAGTTTTTAAGATTATAGTAAAAAAAACACAAACCCTTGGTTTTTACATGTATATCTATTTAATGCTAAGAATTACATGTGTGTAACTAGTTTTAAGAGAATATTTTACCATGGTTGTCATGAAAAATAGCACATACCATATTTGTCTTCTTGTTCTTTTTCAAAGCCCAAGTCTTTTGGCTGACCAAATGATCCCAAGACCTCTAAAATATTCTGTGATCTTTCTAATTGGATACACTGATGTCTGCTGGGAAACAGATGTGATCAACTGCAGTCATCTGTGAAGCTGAAAAAAAACGCGGCATGTTTTTTTTCAGGAAAACTTTATCAGTAACTCTACCTCCTTCCAAGGCATAGATGTAATCCATAAATAAAAGAGTTGCCATTTGATGAGAAGGAGGAAATTCTATCTTAGTCAATGACAGGGAAAGTGAAATGTGGTCACCCAGAGTTCCTGCAATTCAAAGCCAACTCATGCCCACTTTAATTATTATGATGTATGTTCCTGCTCAACTTTAATAGGACTGCTTGTACAAGTAAAGGATCTCAATTGCAAGGGTCACGTTTGCTTCACTTTTTTCATCTCTATTTTAGAGTTAGGAAACCTGCAGAAAGGACAAGGATCCTTTGACAGAGCCATCTGTTCATCTGACTCTGCCTCCCCCAGGAAAGATTAGCACAGACCTGGGGTGGTCAGTTTGGGTAGACCCCTGGATAGTGACTGAGTGGAAGGGGGAGCAGGCTGGTCTCATATTGTCTTAAGAAGCTGTGGGACTCAAAGCCAAAGCACAAGGTGTTTTTGGAGAGGACTGGATTAGCATGAGACTGGATGGCAGAAACCACCACATACCCACAGGAAACCAGCGACACCAGATAGATTGGTTGAGGAAGTGACTGCAACAATTCTTACATTTTTATGTATTTTATTACTCATAATTTTAGCTTTAATTTACCACAGGTTTTTCAATCTCAGTGGAATATTAGAGAGGAAAAATTTCACACAGCAAGGGAAGGTGGAGTCGGGAACACAGATCTACGAAGTCCTGGGAAGTAGATTCATGGTTGAGTAACTTGTTGGTGAGGATGGAGATTGCAGACGCTAAGTATTTTGATTAGTGGAGGATTTGGTAATTTCAAGAAGTTTGAAGGGTTTTGGTTTTGTTCCAAGGTCTTTGGACTCTAGATGGGTTGAGATAATCTGAGAGTTTGGTAATGGTAGTGGAGTTGCACTTGGGCCTCACCTCTGCTTTATATGAAAATGGCAAAGTTATCCACATGCAAGCTATCTCCTGTGTTACAATGACTACTCTTTGGAAAACACTGCTTTTCAATCAACCGCTCTCTCTCATCGGGCAGGGTGAGGTCTGTCTCGGAGAGGTCAGCCCCACAGCAGCAAGAGGGAGGCCATGCTGATGACTCCTGCAGGGACTCCTCCTGGGGATGCTGACATTGGGAACCGCTGCGCCGCCTCTGTTCCCAGGCAGGATTTCAGCCCATTAAGAGGACTGGTCCAGGTCCCACCTCTATTGTTTTAATCTGCTTGAAAACTCAGACATCGATAAAACCGTTAGGGCAGGTGACACCTTCAGGCATTATTTGCCTGTGAGGGTTAAGGCATGTCTTGCTTTTACGTGAAAATCAGACTCCTGATGCCAGCATGTGGCTTTGGGAGCTGTGATTATAGCGAGGGACCTATAATACACGTGCTTTTATCTTGGTTTTTTTTCGTACAAAGCTCTTGCAGATATCTAGCATGCATAGATACAGTGTTTCAGTACTAATTTATAATCATTTTATACACAGTAGTAATGTCAACAACCAAACTGAAATCAAAGACCAGTAAGAATTTGACTTTAGACTGCCAGCCATCTCAAAGCTCATTCAGAATAAATTAAAGATTATAACAATGATTAATCAAATAATATTATATCTTTTCAGAGGACACAGGCTCCCAGTTTCTATGAAAACTGCTCTGCAGCCAGCTGCTCCTGCAGCTGACATTTGCTTATTGAGCCAAATCCATATCTCAGGGCAGACCAGAGGGAATGCGTCTATTCTGGTTCCTGAGAAACAAAGCAGACGAGGGCTATTTCTAGTGGCCTTTCAGGTCCAGTGTGGGTGGCTGAGAACTTTGAATCAAAGTCCTCCCTTTCAAAATTAAACCCAGTGATATGAATTTTGAACAGGGCTCACAGACTTAAACCCAGTACAGGAGGAGAATGAGACAGTTTGTGATGAAACAAGCAACTTCTCCGCTTCTTGGAATGAGAGTATTATCTTCAAGAAATGGGAAAAAGCAATAAATAAGAAGCAAACTCAGAAGAATGAATTTAGATATTAGAGGGCACTAAAATCTAGGGAAAATGTCCTGGCTTGTTTTCTTCAAAATATTTTGTTGAACTTGAACATTCTGATAAACTAGGAAACACAAGGAAAGCTGTCAGTTTGGGCCAACAAACAAAAAAATGCTGGCAGATGTGTGGAACGCTCACTGGTTTTTTTTTTCTTTACAAAGTTATACAATAAAATCCAGCCAGTGTCTGTGACTATGGTATGGGGGAGGAGGGAAGGAGGGAAGGCAGGGAAGAAGGTTAAAGACTTTCAAACCTGGATGCTTAATTCCAGTTATCTAATTTTATATTTCTTATACAAATGATTCTGAGAGGTGCTTATACATCTCAGAACTTCCCCCCCGATAACCTAAGATTGAATTTGTCTTCTTAAAATGAGCTTATCCAGTGTTCTGTATTCAGGAAAGGGAAGCATCTCTAAACAATTTCTTTTTTGAATGGCTTTATCTCTGAATCCTCCCTATTCTAAATAAGATCTGAAATGGTTTCTCCTGAATATTAGAGAATGAAGGAGTAGAGCGTATATTGTGTTTCTAAAAGGCAGTCCAATGATAAACGTCGATACGTGTTTTCAATGCTAAAAGTGATATCATGTTCCAGTTTGAAAGCATTTTTAAAATATATACAGTCTACAAAGGAGGAGAGGGAAACTTGTAAGTATTTCATTTTTTTATCAAAGACTAGCCATTCATAAATTGCTGAACAATGGCAACTGCATGCAGAGGTAGCCCCTGGACTTAGAGTGAACCATAGCATTTCATAAACTTGTAGAGCTAGGCATAAAGTGCTACCGTTGGGAGTCTGCATCACTGAGTATTTGCTCACTTAAACCCCAGGGTAGAGGAGAAATTTTCATGGAGCTTATAGTGATTTATAATGGGAAGCATAGGCTTTTTCATAGACATTGTTCTCAGTGACAGTGTAAAGAAAGAGAGCACTAAATCTCTTCTCATCATAACTAATGATTAAGTCAGCAGCTTTTTTTGCGAATACAGAATGCCCTTCTACAAAAACAAAGTATTCTATTGTGATGTATTACATTTAAAAAACCCATAAGTATCCCATAAGGCTACTGCAATATTTTTAACTAGATCTTCCCTCTTTGTCACCATATTGAAATAAATGGAATGTGTCAGACTGAGTAATGCTCTTTCAATAAGTTTTTAGGAGCTCACTTAGAAGTTTGGCAAAATATAAAGAAACAAGGAAAACTTTCTCAGGATCCTCTATGGCCTGAATGAAAGATCGGTCCATTAAGGAGAAAGGCTTATGCTGATGCTGACACTAATAAATGGGACAGGGAAGGATACTTCTGCCTAGCTTGGGCTACCTTGCTCCAAGTTTGCTGCCTCAAGTTGCCCTGTGAAATAAATCAGCCAGCTGAAGATGATTCATTGCACTACAAAGTTCCCATCAATATAATGGGGAGATCAGTTTTGTGCGAGTGTTCAAATATGAACCCGCCCTCAACTATTAGGAGTCAAAGGGCCAGCAGTTGGTGAAAAATTGACTCCCCTGCATCCGCTCTTCAGACCTGGGTTTGAACCGTGGTATTAGGAATGCCTTTTGCTTCAGAGGGTATTTCTGTTATTCAGTCTGGATACTGAACCTGCTTTAGCAACATATGGTTTTTGGAAAAAAAAAATCATTATTTTGTTAGGCTGTTCCTTCTCCAGTGCTTTCACTTCAGATGCGATCTTGGCCCTGTTGAAGGCAGCGATAACACTCCTACAGCCATCGCCAGGGCCAGGCTTTTACTCTCTATTTTGATTCTTGAGGCAAATTTTTAGAAGGGGATCTTCAGAGTTAGATCTAGCTTGGATTTTAAGTCCCTCTTGTAGGGAATATAAATACATCCTCTTTTATAAATAAGTTGCCTAAAATATTTTATACATCAAAACACTTACAAAAATACCTTCTCAGTGCTCCTCAGATGGGAAAAACTGCAGTGGACCTCATGGGCAGTGTGAAAGACTTGTGTTTAACCATGACGCTGTCCCTTGGCAATGGTCAGACTTTAGGACTCCATTCACATCCATGTTGCAAGTGCTGTATTTTAATACCATCCATCTTTCATTCTTTAGAAAAAAAAGAGATTAATGAGAATCCTTTTTCAAGAGATTCTTCTGCCGTGACAGCGGTCCTACAGTGTGTTCTTATATTAGATATTTTAAACATTTCTGAAATGTTAAGGAGTCTTGCCTAGTAAGTCCTTTTTTACATCTCTGTAATACAGACCTTCCTGAGCATCGTGTCTGGAATCCTAGCCACAGTTCACAAAAGTTACGGCTGGGTAAAGTGGGCCCTCCTCAGACTTAAGAATCCTTCAGGTTTCCTTCCCCCCGCCTTTGCCTCACAAAGATCCTACTCAAAAGTAGGATAGAAGGAAATCCCATTAGAGCCTAATAATGCTGCTTCTTTCCAGAGGGAGTCACTAGAAAGTAATTTATTTCTTCAGTGTGCAACTGGAGGTACTCATTTGTCAAAGGCTCGTGCATGCTGCTGCTATGGCCTTCGTTATCCCAGGAACAAGGGACTGAGGTTGCGACCCAAAAAGCCTGTCCTGGCCAGACCAGCCCTGTTTGTTCCTTACTTGCTCAAACATCACGTACAAGCCTTCTGGACATATAAGGCTGTGCTCATAGCTGGAATTTGTACAGTATGTACAAGGTATGAAAAGCCACAATTCTGCCGCCTTCCCATATTAGCACCAATAAGACGCTACAGGCGAGAGTACTGCTATCAGCTGCATTCCTTCATCTCCTGAGCCATGGGCAGCTCTAATTTTCAGACATGCTTTCCTTCCCAGCCCCCCCCCCCCCCCCCCGCTCAGCTTTTCTCTATTGTTATGTCTTTCCCATCAAGGGAATTCGCCCTCAAGTTCAGATCACACACACTTAGGAGATGAGATGGAGAATCGGCCCTTTGTGAGCGTGTGAAGGATGCTTTCCTTGACCTGTCTGAGAACATATTTTACTTGATGAGAAAGAATGCGTTGCCAAATTCCTTCCTACTGTAAGCAGGCTGCTAGAAATGGACTTACATTAGGGCTGAGCATGGCCTACTTTGGTTGGCAGAAGGTCTCCTAAGCAGATGACACTTACTCTTTACAATGTATTGGATGCTTTTACTGCTCTTTTAAGTGATGGTGGGTGTTTATACCGAGCAATGCAAATAGGAAGTCATTTGTTTGTGAGGGCCTAATCCTGAAGCCCTTATTTGGTGTTTACTGAAGGTAAATTCTGCCTTTACTCAGATAAACTCCAGTTGAATTCACAAGGAGTTTGCCACAAGGAGGGCAAGAGGACTGTGGGAGTGTGCGGCTTGCTTTTGGCCAAAGCACAAAGATACTTTACATTAAAAACACATACTGAAGAAAATAGAGGCACACACAATTACTGCCTATATGCATGCGGCACTGTACGTGTGCACACGAACACAACTGCACACTAATCTAATCAATACATTCATTTCTTATTAGAACATAATTACACATCCCAGGAGGCTGGAACAGAAAAGTCCCATTAACCCCTCATGCCCTTTTCAGCTTTCCTCTGCCTTTCCATCTAACAGACCTCTGTGTCACTCCACTCATTAGCAGTTACTGTCTATGACATTGTTACATAAATAAGGATGCCGACCTGTCAGAATGGGTCACCCAATTCAAGGTTGATGATAAATATCTGTCCCTCTGAATTAGGCCAAAGACACCAGAGTACAGGACAGCTACTGTTGATTATTGGATAGTTAATGTATAGAGGACAAAAGGTGCTGAGGCCTGGTCACTTTTTGGATCATTAATATGGATTTAGGCCTATTGTTAAAAAAAAAAGCACACGCACACAAAAAACTAGGTTAGCAAGAACATGCATAACTTTCAATTCGGGATAGAATGTATAGATGGCGGGTAGATTCACAGGGTTGAAGGTGTGGCTTTTACATGAAATTGATGGTGCTTTTAGATACGCAAACAAAATATTTTGGGGTTAGGCTGAAAACAGTTCATGCTCCCCCATGCTTACAAATGCGATGTAAGTAAAAGGCACAGTGGATGCCTTTAAATAAGCAGAAATGACTCCAGGAAGGGGAACACGCAGTAAAGCAGTATTCGGTTCAGAGGCAGCTAGAGAGCTGCTGCTGAGGCATTTCACACGGTTTGCCCTGAAAACCATCAATTATTGCGAAGACTCTCTTCTGAAACTCTGCTTTATTTTCAAAACACCTTTTTCTACTTAAATAATGAAAGGACTGGAGAGTATCTGTAACCCCAATTCTTTCATTTATGTGATTACTATCTTCTTGCTTTAGTGACAGATTATTCCTTGCAGGTAGCACTTAAGTGTGATGCAACACACTGCTTTGATTTTAATAGCAGATAATGTAAAAAATACCAAGGCAGTTTTGTAGACAGAGGCTCTTGCCATTCCAAATACGAATGAATTAAGACCCTTTTCCAAAAGACTCAATGCTGTAACTCACTGAAAATGTTAAGTGCTGGGCAGGAACATCCTTTAGGTTTTGTTTATTTAAAAGTCTAATCACAGCACCCACAACTTTCCCTGAATCCAGTGTCCCACGGGACCAGACTGTCGTATCACTCTCTAGAATTTATTACAGCAGTTTGCTCTGCGTGGAAGATCCAGTCTGGCAGGGAGCTAAGTGTCCTGTCAAGAAGTCAGGGTTAAGTTCAGCATGTCTTTGCAGAGTCAGGCCCCTCAGTTAGTTTTACTGCACTCATCCTTACCTCTGTGCATTGTTACACCCTTTGCAGTCTTGCCACTGAGCTATGAGAGATGGGCAACAGCGTTCTTCTAGAGGAGGGCTCTGCCAGACGATGATACCAACACGTGTGCCAATTCAGTCGTGCAAGGTAGCTGCAATTCTCTCCGTGTTTCCCTCTTCCTCATTTCCTCCACCCTCAGGGAAGCAACTGTTGCAAGGAGTATCCCTGTTTTCCTGGCACGCTGGCATATGGAAAAGTTCTGCTGGTTATTGTAGTCAGAAATCTCAGTCTCGCTGGTGATGCCAGGCAGCAATCTTATGAGTGACGGAGGATCAACAAGTCAACTCTAGTTTGCTGAGACACTGCACCGTCCTGAAGTGCTGATTTGAGTAGGGACTGTGAGTGCTGGCTTAGTGGAGTACATTCACGTCTTTATCCACATCCAGCTATGCAGATCTGGAAAAAGAAAATGCAGGCTGATCAGAAATAGGGATACCTACGGCTCGTGAATTTCCCTTGCTGGGGTGAGACTCAGGAGACTTACAGGACAAACTCTGGAGCTGGTCTACAGTGGCAGATTTATATCCTCAGTGGATGAGAACCAGAAGAGAATGTTTGATGTATCCTGCACACAAATTGTGTATCAGCAAAAGATACAGAAAAGATTTAGAAGCATACTGTTCCCAAGTCTATTTGTTCCCATTCAAACTGCAGTCACACATACCATTTTATTTAACTGCACTAGATTCTACTGCTTTATAATTATTATTGGTAAGGTTCATACTCCTCCATGAAATCAAGTTTTAGAATTAATTTTTCAGAAGAGATTTGTCTGTGCATGAATCTGCAGATGTGTTTCTGCTGGTATATAAAACATTTTCTCTGCAGACTGAAGCCTTTGGGGTCTGAAAGTTGTACACACAAAAAAAAAGAGTCAACCTTTTTGTATCACTGTAACAACTAAAGTTTGAAGATGTTTCGATCTGAGATTTCCTGAATGTATTTTCTAATATACATTGAAGATGATGTTATAGGAAAGGCAAGGTTATGGCATGGCTTGGAAGTGCACAGTGTACTAAGATTGCTCGCTAATGCCTCTATTTCTTAAAGGTGTAGACCCGTCAGCGTTCTGACTGATATCATCAGGCATCCTCAGTTGTCTACACTATTCCATTGTAATGGCAGATTTGATAGTCTGTGGGAAATAGGTAAAAACCATAATTCAGAAAAATACACTAAATGACATTCTTTCTTTGTATTTGGTTATTTCCTAAATATTTCCTGAATATTTCACAGGACTAGCATGGCTATATTAGCTTGATGCCTATCAGAAACCAGGGGGAACCACGTCAAAATGCAAGTTAAAAAAATGAAAATATATTTCTTTCCTCTTTAAGGCTGATTGTAAAAAACCTTGTGCACACACACATCCTACAGTTATAAAAATAATTCCTAACACCCTCTAAAAAAGTCTAATCATAATATCTCAAATATGTGGCCAATATATATGGGATTATTTTGCAGCAGTGGGCTAAGCATATTGCTGGCAAAGAACTCCAGGACACGATGATATAAATTCACAGAAATGGTGCTTGCTAATGCAGTAAATGACGACAGCTGCTGTAACTGCTGAACTGAAAGGGAGCTCTATCCAAGAATAATGAATATTTCCCATTGCATTTCAGACGTGCATGCTCTGCACATGTGAGTTTGGGTCATAACTCAGTCAGCCCTATGTATGCCTCCATTTACTGCATGGTAGCATTTCAATGAATTAATTAAAGTTAATTGGGCACATACTCAGAGTGAGAATTCCAGCAAGGCAGCCCCTGGTAGCCACGTCCTCAGCACAGTCATGGGCCAGCTACCGCCCGGCCCGCGCAGAGTCCCTTGCAATGCCTGACCCCAGCCTGCTGAAGGCAACGGCACTCCTGCCGTAAACCGCCAGGGCGAGGGAGCCATTTGGCTTCCTCTTGCAGCCCGGTAACAATCTGCCCGTTTGTGCTGGTGGTTTTTGTGCTGTGACTACCTTTCCAACAGGAACTGGACTGAGATCACTGGAGTATTCCAGTCTAGCCACTGAAAGGCTGCCTGTTTATTAAAACCATACTCTCTGTGAAATGCATCTTTGTCTATGAAATGGCATGGCCATTACATAATAAGTTTGTGACTTATGGTTGTCAGATAGTGTGTTTGCAGTAAGCAAAGCAGGAGGCCTTGAGGCAGCATGATATGCTAGCCCAAGGCTGTCCCTCTCCAGGAGCTTTCGTGCTTGCTTGCTTCATTGAAACGTAATAATCGATGGGACTTAGCTTCTTGAAGAGTGAACAGCACTACTTCTACCATTGGATGAGGCAAACCCAAACCAGCAGCTGTAGTATACAATGTATCAGGAGCATCTGAAGCACCTGGACACCTGCCAGGGTGACCTGGAAAGCTACCTGGGTTATCTCTAGAGCTCAGGTATTGGTAGCAGTCTAGCTGTGGTATGTTGGAGCACCATGAATATTAATTTACCCAGCTGAGAAGTGCTTGAAGCTGTGGATCCACAAACATTTTTCTCTGTGGCAATTTTGGCTCCAGCAGGTCATGCTGCCACCACCCAGGGCTGTTTGTGGCAGTCCCTACACTGCCCTCTTTGTTCTGCACAGAGGGGTGGCAGGAGCATGGCAGCAGGCAGCAGCAAGCCAGAATGGACATCGCCTGCTGACGCTGACTCTGTGTCCTGGAGAAATGTGTGTGTAACCACAACCCGAGGGGCAGGATGAATAAGCTTATGTGGAAGCCTGTGACTAAATCATTCTGGAAAATAGGCTTTAGGCTCTTTTGAAAGGCATCTTGAAAATGTTACCCATTGCTAGTAGGGACTAGATGTCTTAAAGTAAAGGCAAAAGGCCATTGAGTCTATTCTTTAAGCACATAGCGTCATGTATAAAAGAAATCACCAGCACAGCTAGCATTAGCTGGAAGATGTGAATTTTCTCTGCAAGTAATTGATGGCCATAAAGATTACGTTGCCCTCTCTAAAGTGGTTCCTGGTGTTAATCTAATCAGTGCCAAGTACAGTAGTTCTTGATCTGTGCCAAGAACCTCTCTCTTCTATTACCTGGTTTAAGCCTGTTCCCGGGATGCAAAAGTAACATTTCATAAGTATTGAAGCCAAAGCAAGATAGGAAAAAGCGGGTATCTTTTACAGGGAGATAGGAGAGAGGTCTGTTGTGTCTGTCGTATCAGTTTATCTGAAAATTCTGGCAGTGAAATGTTCCTTGCTCGTTTGGTTGTATGTTATCAAAGGGTGTGTACAATGTCTGAGAGCCGCAAACAAAGCTAAATTCCTGTGAGTAAATTATCCACCTTGAATTACTCAACAGCTCCATACCAGTCAAGTTACAAATATTAGTATACATTGGCATGCACGTTACCAGTGTGATATCAGCTGATGTTGTTAAGGTGCGATGCAAGAAATTGCCTAAATGATTCCATGTACCATTATATGGTAAGTGTGCAAGACCCCCTCTGCCTCCTACAGGTGCCCACCCAGCTCCATGCGTTAGGCCTTGAAAACATGCATTTGCAAGTTTGCCCCTAAGTGGTGTGGCACAAAAACTTCCACTCTGGCGCTAAATCCTGGAAATTAGGTATGGAAGAAAGCAAAGACCTCCTGCCTCCTACAGTCGGTTTGGCAAAAGCAGGTGACAAGAGGCTGATACTTTTTACATCACTAAATCGGCCCTTCATCACGGTCCCTATGACAAGAATGTTATTTGCCTGCATGACTGTGCCAGCAAGTGTGTCTTGGGCAGGTACGGCCATGCACTGCGGTGGTGAACAGGGTCAGCAACATCAGTCAGGAGTTACTTGCAAGCTGTCTTTTACCAAAAAAAGCAAGCTGAACTGTTGACAGAGAGATGCCGAAGCCTTTGTAATGCCTACAGCCAAGCATGCCCCATGCTGTGATCTCATCAGATGTCATGTGCTAACTCGGTACTTCATGGAAGGCTTTTATAGGGTGTATGGGAGGCACTGCTGGGGAATAAGTGGCATGCTTTCTTCTGAATCTGGCTTAAACTCAGTATTAGTGGACACTGTCGGTGCTTACTCCAGTGTCAGTCTTGCTGTCAACCTCTTCTGTTGCTGTGGCCATTTTTCCATCATTTTTGCAAAAGTGCATGTGATAATGTAATTAATGCTTCTCAAGGTAGTGGAAGCAGACAAGTGCTTCAGGGTGGATCCCACATCTAACCATACAGGACAGGTGTGCGGTCAGGAAACAGAGGAAACATTAGGCGGTCCTCATTTTTGGCTGGGGGTTTGGGGAGTGTGACATGAAAGGGGCAAAGGCGATGAGAGAAGAAAGTAGGAGCAACAGGCGTGTCCTGAAGCTGCAGCGAAGGCTGGGTGAACACAGAATGACTGATGCTCACTGTACAAAATCCGTGTGATAGGAGTAAAGGGGATTGGCGATTAGAAAATAAGCAAAAACAGAATCTGAGAAATCACCCTTTTCCAGGCTATAGAGCCAAGTTCAGATTCTTTCAGGAACTGATTCCATTTACATCACTGAGAGGATAAAATACCTGCTCACACTGAAATGTGAGATTTCCATTGCTGAATTACAGTTTTATGCACTCAAACATATGGCCCATGTCCCCCTGACCCCACCAGGAACACAGTTGCACAGCCTCTGTCATAGCTGGCTTGACGTGTTGGGTTGGCGGGATTTCCAGGTTTGGGATAGAAAGTTTCTGCTCTGTGACCCCACCTTTTTGCAGCCCTTCTGGCGCGTACAGAAGGGCATCCTTTCCCAGCACCCGTGGCACACCGATGGAACGCTCACTAATGTAGCAGCGAGCAGATTGGCTCCTTAGACTTCGGTTTGTCTGTGTTAGTTTTCATGGTCACAGCATACACCTTTTGCCAACAGGTGGGATGCACAGACTTGCAGAGTGTGCGCATTCATTGCTTGCATGGGCTTGCATCCTATTGCATGAACTTGGCTAAACAGCAGCATTTTAGATTTAGCTTAACTGTCAGTAGCACCTTTAACTCTGTCATAATAGAAAGTGTACAGCTCCATCCGTTAGCATCCTTCTGGATCACCGTAGAAATATTTGAAACAAAAGATGTTATTTAAAATAAGTGAAGTATCATACCCAGTTATTTTAAAATAGCATCTTTAATTCAAACTTTATTAATATTTTACTCTAATATGTACACATAGACGTGCACACACACATTCACAGATTGCTATATGTGTGCATATGTAAAAATATATATATGTATGGGTGTGTTCTATATATATCCACACATGTATGTTTGCCTGGAATATATATGAATTCTCAGTGTGTTTATAGAATGTTCTCTAAGACGTTTTGGAGTTCACCTGTGATATGTCATTATTGATGATTTATTCATATTACCGAAGTGCCTACAGAACCGAGCCAAAACAGGGATCAGACTGTGTTAAGCAGACTCTGAATGGTTCCTGCTTTGATGCAAATGTTTTAGAGAGGAGGTGAAAAGGAAGAAAGATGTAAGAACTACAGAGCAGACTAGTGGTTTAGCTGGAAATAAATTCTGGTGTCCTGACTAACACCTTTCGATTCTCACTGGCTTCACGTATTGCAGTGTAATGAACCATGTATCAGCAGCAGAATTTGTCTGAATGAATATTATCACGGATTTCTCTGATGCTGAGCTCTGCAGGGCTCCAAGCACTTGACAGCAGCCTTCAGAAGCTCCTCCTGCTCTACTGGATTTCAGAGTCCTGACACTGAATTTACTCTGCTCGTGCTGTGATCGGATCGGGCTAAGGCCGTGCTTTGCCCTCAGCACTCAGTCCAAGGTCCCTCTGAAGTTCCAAAGATGTGAGTTGCATTTTATCCCCATTATTCCTCATTTTCACATGCTTGTTCACATCCAGGTTCCGGAATAAACTTCAAGAGGAAGTGCCAGAATCCTATTAGGGAAAGATTGTTGTGTTTTTACTCCCTGAGGAGGCCTGGCAAGATTATAAAGACAGCAGCGTGCTCCTGCAGAAGGCTGAGAGGTGAAGGAAGCAGCCAAGATGGAAAAGTTAATAGGAAGAGGGAAAAGTGTGAGAGTGGTACAGTGCCTGGGAACACGAAGAGAAGGGAAATGACTGATGAGGGAGAATGTGAGTCTTCTCTGGTTCACAGTGTTACGATATCACTGTCTGCATTTGTCACATCATTTAACGGTCACCTGCAAATGATTATTTTTATTGCATTTATGCTTTTCATCGCTTCTTGATGATTTACAATGAAAGCTTGAAAGAGTTCACAGCTTGATTTTTTTTAATATACTCGTTGTTGTTCTTCTGTATCTCAAGCTTTTTGTATACACAAAATTCTTGCCAGCACAAGTAAATTAGTTTGGATTGATTTTGATACATCAATGTACAATCCTTCTCCTACAGACACCCCGAACGCTCATCAGCATCTGGGGCACACACTTTGGTTGGTGCAGTCATTTTCAGTAGCTCTAGTTTCTGTCCATAAGGAATGCTCAAACTGGCACAGCTTTTGCTGGCAGACAGGCTTTCAAAATGTCAGGAAGACAGAGATGAGGGAAGGAGGAGAGAGTGGAATTTTACAGGCGGTACTTGCATGTGCTAAATAAAAAATGGGGAGAGGCTTTATTTCCCTGCCTCAATTCCCTTTGCAGTTCACCTTTAAAGGAAAATATTTTTTTAATGCACATGCATTAAATGTGCTCATGTTCAGTTATGATTGTTATTTAATGAATAGGATATTCGTTACACTGAAGCATATTGAACTTACAGAAACAGCTGGAAAAACATTGTACGCATTCATTACACACAAGTGAAGAAACAAGCATGTATGTGTACGTGTTTATGTGTATGTATGTGCACACGTATATTAAACACCACAGAGCACGTTATCTGAGAGAGGGCCCTTACAAGGACATGGATGACATAAAATAACAGAGCAAGAGGTGAAAATAAATCCAAAGATCAAACAAAAACAGAATAGAAGAGAAAAACAGAGAACGAACTGAGAGGCAGCTATGCTAAAACCTGGCTGTGTCCCACATTAGTTAATTCAGATTTCCAGATTAAGACAAACCAATTTTTTTATTGCTTTCTTTCTGCTCTTTCATTGAAAACAGATACACCCCAACTCAAGGAGATATTTAAACATGTGCTTAACTTTAAGCATATAAGTAATCCCAGTGAAGTTGTTTTACTCAGTATTCAGAAAAGCCGGGATTAATAGAGACATTCACTGTAGCTAAAAACGTCAACAAGTTCCAGGTTAGTGAAGAGGGGGAAAACCTGTTACATTTGTATATATTTAATTGTATATGTGAAGAAGAGGAAGCTTGTAGCAATACATATGAGTGAGAAGCCTAAAACTGCGGAAGAATAAGGAGAGAAACATGAGGAGAGCAGGCAGATCTGTATCCACCAGGCTCATTTTTTTGATATATTAAGAAGAAAACCTGAACAATGCTAATCTTTTTCACTAGCTTAAGACAGTAGAACAATAAGGTAAAAGGGATAGAACTGGCTTTATTGTGGGAAAAAATCCATACCGTGTAACGAGTATAGGGATCATTAAATGTTTTCCTTTCC
Organism: Phalacrocorax aristotelis; assembly: GCF_949628215.1. Lineage (NCBI taxonomy): Eukaryota > Metazoa > Chordata > Aves > Suliformes > Phalacrocoracidae > Phalacrocorax > Phalacrocorax aristotelis. The sequence continues at coordinate 67,576,444 of NC_134280.1, forward strand.
AACAGTAACTTTAATAATTTACAGCAGGAGCTTATTAAACACAAACTACTGAAATCAGAGTTAAGATCAAAATGTCCATATATCTGTACCCAGGCATTTTAAAGGAGCTCCGTGGGTTTCTGGAGTGCCAGTGCGTGCGATCCATACCGGCTGGGTACAAGCTTCCAGAATCACTAAGCAGAAAATACCATCTATGAAAGGAAGCTGTCAAATAGGGATGTGAAAGGCGTATTGCGTCTGCATTTCTCTAGAATAACATAGCGAAGATTAAGGTGGGTTCTATATTGCTGCAAATTTTGAAATCAGAGTATAGATGTCCTGAAATATGTGCTCTAGTATGAGTAAGAGTCCATTTAGGAAACCCTACAGAATACATTATATTGGGAGTAGAATTATGGGACAAATGCACACGCACTTACATCTAACTTTCTATTCACCAAACCTGACTATGTGAAGTGGCTTCATACTCAATACACTGAACTTCGTATTTTTAAACACATATATTAGACGTATCTTTCTTTATGCCTTGCATTGCAAAGCCGAGGTCCTAACCCAGGGCTTTCGCTGCACCTCCAGCAGCACACCTCAGAGTGACCGGCTGTAACTTGAGCTGAAGTCTCCTTTGCAAATTTTGTCTTGGATCAGCCAAATGCAGGCTCCTGTATGAATCTATAAAAATAAACATATCGCCTCTGATCTAAACCAATACAAGCTCAGGAAAGAGCAACAGCGTGACAAGCTGTGTCACGGTGGAATAGATGCTGGATGCTCATTTCTTTTGTTCCCTGTTTTGATGCAACACTAATGCATCTATTATTTTATTAAAAAATCATGTGCCACAAAAGCTGGTTGTCTGTGAAGCACTTGCTGATGTCCCCTGGAGAACCGATTAGCAAAAAATATTTTTTACATGTATACACCGTATTACTTTATTACCTCAATGCCTTCTAATTTTTAAGTAACTGCCCTTATTCTGGCAACAGCATGGTGAGAGGAGGTTTTGTTACAGTTCTCTTAGATCCTGATAGCAGGATTCTTACTGGAGATAATTACCAAAACCTCCTTCAGCCCCAGAGGTCACCATTTGTAATGAATAATCAAAAGGATGTTGCATCCAGAGGACACCATGCTTGAGCTTATGTGGAGTATCAAAGCTGAGACTGATACCGGACTGGTCCTTACATACCAGTGCAGGCAGCTACCAAGAGACATGCATTTAATTGCTCTTTTGTTTTCTCTCAGCTGCACCATCACTTGTTCAAGCTAACAATCATGATATGTAGAACAACACTGATACTCCTTCACTTGCAAGCTTCAGTGAGGCTGAAGGCATTAACACTTGGTCAGACCTTCAGGAGCTAAAATATTTTTCTCCTTCATGCTAAAAAGGAGATGAATGAGCCAAAAGCTAATGGTATCTTTATTCGTTGGTCCTTCCCAAAGTCTGATAATCTGAACAGGGAATAATTAATGTTTCTCAACTCCTTGCTCCTGTCCTTGAATGAAACAGTATTGATTTATAAGCTGCTGAAATATAAATGTATTATATGGAGACATCAGAGAAATGGGGATCAGACTGGGTAGGTAGAGAGCTATGTAACATGGATGTTATTGGTTTAATTGCATGAATGAAGGTTTCTAAGGAGGTTTCTGTTATCTTCTGGAGAAAGGGGAAAGAAAAGCAAAAGTACTGCTACAAGGACATAAATTTAAAAGAGCAACAGCAAAGAAAATAAATATTGTCATTTTTAGTGGCCTCTTCATTGATTATATGAATTTGGGTTCAACAGAGAATGTTTATAAAATTAGAGCTTTTCCTTTTTAGCTGCGCAGTCAGAGATTGGCTCTAGGTTGCCAGATAAACTAAATGGCTGTTGAAAAAGCTTTCTGTGGATGTAGACAGCTCACATCAGGTCCATCCTTAATTTTTTTCAGAACCTACTGTCTGTCAAAAACTGAGGAATTACAAAAACCCACAACAAACCCAAAGGTTCAGTGTAAGAATTACAGTTGGCTGTTTGGGCCTCTAATTGCCTGGTGTCCTTGGCAAGAACAAACAGAGTGCCGTATCATTTGATGTCTTGAACCATAGCCTGCAATAATCCATACTCTTTAATCCTTCATATAGCTGTTGCTATGTCATCACAATTTATTTTAAAATGGTATTCTTTAGTACTAATCTCATTCCTAATCATTCATATTAATGTTAGCATTAGAGTGAATTAGGGCATTATTTGCCTAATATGTGCCATATGTGACACTTAAGTACTTGTAAGTAATTGCATATCAGAGAAGACAGCATTAAAGTGAATGGCACAGACAGTATGAAAAATGAAAAAGACTAATATTAAACTTTTAATAGAAATAACTTCAGCAAAACTTTCCCACAGGCAACAGTACTCTGATATTTTTAGCTGGTTGGGGCCAATGTATGTTAAGAATAGCATTCACTGCAGTGGGAAAATACACAATTTCTATTACGGGGCAGTCAGAATAACAACATACTGATGAAACACTGGTATAAAATATGTAATTATCTAGCATGCAAAAGAATAAATCACATAAACTGTTTACAGTAGGAATTGTGAAAGGACAATGACACATTGTTGTCTTCTTTGTGTAGCAAGGATAAAGTTTGGCTTCTAAAATTGCAAGATCTAATTCATGGTGTTTATGTGATGCTTCCTGCAAGAAGAGTCTGATAAGATTTTTTTTAATTTCTAATAAATTAGGTTAGATATTAGCTTGGTTAAAATGGAAGATAGAACTGGATAAAATTAGAAAGATGTTAGCTCGGATAACATCTTGCGTTTCTTCACATTGTACCATTAGACTAAAATTACACAGAATGGTCCTCCTTTCCCATGCCGCTGCAGCTAACTGCAATTTTGCTTCTAGAACCATTACAGTGTTGTAATTCATAGGGTGCAAAATTCATAATCATACCACAAGTGAAGTCACACTCTTTGAGCACTCTGCGTGGATTGATTATTCTTATTACAGAACGGCTAGTCCATCATATTAATAGTTATTAGTAATGCAGAGAACAAAGCCATTGTGTGTCCTCACCTATCATCATATACAAAAATAGCCCCGTCTGTTCTGTGTGCCATTGTTGTATCACTGTAAGTTGTAAAAATAGGGTGAAATCAATATTTTTTGTCTGTCCTCCTTGGTAGCAAAGAAAGACCTAAGCTTCAGGATTAGTGGGCAGATATGAGGAGGATTTCTTTCTTTGTGATACAAATCTGTATTAATTGATTTTTCTTGATGTGGATTAATTGCAGCTCTTTATTAGGAATAATATCACAAATAAACTATAGACAAGTATAGATTGCTAAGCCTAGATTTCAACCGAATGAGGCTAATCAATATCTAAGTCTGTAACTTAAAGCAATTTATTAAGGCCTCAGGAAAAGCTAAATAATATACGTGAGAAATGTCTCATCTGGAGCCTTCAAGGAGTTTCTCCCTAAACAGAATAAATACATTTGTAATATATAATTATTGCAGATTAAGCTTGCTCAAATGCTTTTCATTTGCCAGCTATTAGGCTGAGGGTGCGGAGGAACACCTCAGCAGCTCAGCTGTGGTAGCAACACCCTGATGGGCCAGACCCCCCTCTCTGCGTTTATCATCAGGATTTCAGTTCAGGAGAGGAGGACAGCTGTCACGCTTTGCAATACCTCAAGTTTCTTTTTACCTTTTTGGTAATGAAAGTGTTCGTATTCTCATTTTAAGGAAGTGTAATGTGTTGTATACTCGCTATTGTTTCTGATGGCCTACACTAGACAAGAGACATATACTTCAGTTGTGGCCAAGGCATTTAAGCGCAAATGATAGCCACCAAGCACAGCCCACAAACTGCTGCTGTGCCAACACGTAGGGAGGAGCGTTTCCCATGGGGATGCCAGTCTCTGGTCCCACCCTGAAGGATGGCTCAGCCAGGGCCAGCTGGCCATGCCTTCTGCCGGGGGCTTGCTCACTGCCTTCAGGTACCGGTTCTTTGCCATCACCCCGTACCTGTGTGCTGTGCGTTGGAGGTGCCCAGAACGCAGCTGGGACTCTCAGAATCACTGGTACCTAAAAAGTAGACCCACACAGGGTTAATTTTCATCAGTATTGTATGGTAGATACATTTTGTGTCTTACAGGTCATCAAGAACTTTCCTTGGCTATCTTATATGTTGCGTGATTTCAGATAGATGGTAATTAGACAATAGATTGTGTACGATTTGAGGTTGAAGTTAGCCAACAGTTACAAAAAAACCCAGGAGAGCTTAGTGCTTCTGTTAATTTTCATTCTTCATGTACAGCCACAAAACACATATAGCAACGCTTGTATTACGATTGTTTTAGACAACATTTTGGGTGTCTGTAGCAACTTTGGCGCCATTCAGTCTCTGATTGGATTGGTGCATCATTCTTGCTCTTGGTTCAGTCAAATGTACTGTTCAGGTTCTGATCTCAAGCATCCATTTAAAGTTAAATACACGAGCAAACGTAATTAAAATTGCTACTAATATGTAGCCTTCAGGAAATTATTTTAGCGACTTGCAGTGAGTGTATAATGCAAAGTGAATTTCAGGGTTCTGTGACTTAACAGCTTTCAGAATATAAACTTATCATAAAAGAAGGGGAGTGGCTGTAGCCATGATTAATGATATAGCCACGATTAATACGATTGCTATAATACTTGAGGCAGATCCTAGGTTTAGAAGCACTAAATGTAAAACCTAGCATAAAACGCCTAAGTCAGCGCAACAGCAATGAACAAAAAAGATATATTTCAAAATAATGTTGTAATAAGTATATTTTGAAAATGCTTCGACATATTGGCATATGATCTTCCTGGACATGTGGGTGGATAAGACAGAAACAGACTTAAAGCATAAACTAGTCGTTTGACCAGTTCAAATTTTAGCACTTACCAAATTCACAAACTTCTCTGAGGTTGCAAAGGAGATGCCTTTGCCTTAGTAGTTCCACGAGTGCTGCACTTAACTAAAAGTTTCATTTGTGTTGCTTAAGAAACATGGGCTTAGAGCTGGAAATCTCAGATTTGTAGTGCAAGTCCCAGGTGTCAGAGGGGCTACAGCAGGCGTAAGTGCAAACAATTTCTGTCTGGAAGACCATGAACAGTGGGATAAGCCAGGCAAAACATTCTGTCAACTCTCCGATGGGCGCATACTGTTAACCAATGCTGTTACTGCTCCAAGCTTTGACCTCTTTTTTCTTGACCTAGGCTAGTACTGGCCATCTGGTTACCACCTTAACTTCCAGTGCTGGAGCCTGTATTTTCCTCCAGTGGATATGATAGAGCTTGACTCTCCCTATGAAGTTACCATACAGTATTAATTCACGCAGAGTGAAGATAAGCTAACCAGGTATTTAACTTGGTTAAATGACTTGACTTTGACTTCTGGCTCCCATATACACTAGTTTGTCCTTGTCCTTTTATTAAGTATTGTTTTGGCAGCTGAATTATCTAATTCAAAGTAGCTAGTACCTGACCTAGCTAGCCACTTCTTGCAGGAAAGGCTTAGCATGATGTGGGGCTCATTTTTCTGCATGCTATGGTTCCTTTACACTACCATATGGGAAATATTTATACTAAGTATATTTAAGTGCTATAGAAATAATGCCCTACATAATTACATCATGAAAGATGGCAGAGGACAGAAATTTCTTGCTTTTTCTCATTCGTTTATATTTCTTAGACCCTTTCTCAATTCCCTATTGCTTCTAGGGCAGCACCACAGACCAAAGCCTAAATCTGAAGATGTGTGGAAATGGTAGGGCATAAGTGCATCCAGGATAGACTGCTCCTGCGTTTGATAGCTAACAAAGCCAAGAGAATAAACATCATAGTAAGTCGGTGTGCCCTCTATCTGGCTTAGATTATCTGGAGGCCATCTGAATAAACTCTCAGCTGAAACAGGAAGCCCTGGGACTAGATCTTTCACCTTCCTTTGATTGTCATTTTCCAATTGTTTTCATTTTTCAGTGACGCCAGCACACTTGTTCATTGATGTTCCATTTTGGCCTTGACTGTGCCAGATCCACCCAGAGAAGTCAGAAGCCAAGAACAAATTGGGCCTAAATTAAGGGTGGGCTTTTCTTGAGGCATCTTTACATGTAAGCTCCTGAAGTAAGATGCAGACAATGCTGAAGTTTTGTATAAGTGGTGTTAAGGCAGGGTACTTCCAGATCATCAGGCTTCTTAAATAAGGGGAAATATCAAAATCACGGATACCAATGGCAGAAATATTACTGTGAAAATACAATAAAATGTGTCCATGGTTTTTTTCCAAACTAGAAAACTATCACAACTAGATAGGGAGAGATTTTGCTCATTTTCTCATCTCTGATGTTAGCCTGGTAATGCAAAGGAAACAGTACCACAAAAAGGTGGCACAGCAAGTTCAGGTATCCTCTCCTCCTCCTCTCCCTCTTCCTCTCCTCCTTCTCTCCTCCTTCTCCCCCCCTCCTCTCCTCCTCTCCTCTCCTCTTATGGTTTATAAGCACTTATGGTTTATGGGATATATTGCCCAGGTATGGAAGTCTACCACCGATTAAAGACAGACACAACATGCTAGCAAGTTCAGCACAGTGATTTCCCATCTCTTCTGTTTTGTTTTGGATCACTGCCAGCCCCAAGACGAAGCGCTACGCTGTCTTGGTGAGAGTGGTTTGCTCGTGTGTGACAACGGAGAGAGAGATCTGGGTCTTTTATGCACATCACTCGTATTTATGAAGTCCTTGTCATCTGACCAAAACTCATAATTCTTTGGGAACAAGAGAGGGAGTGGGGATGAGTGTTGAGAAGGCTGGGTTTTCTTAATCTTATGTGTGGCCTGTCCATTTTAAGCCTGGGACTGGTTGGCAAGGAAAGCAAACCAATGTCCACGCACGCATCTGTTTTTCTTGCGCAAAACATTTCAGTTGTACAGGGGTTGTCAGTTTGGCACTCATTCTTAACACTAAAGTTTAGAGGGGAAAGGCTGCTCTGGAATGGTCAAACAGAGAAAGTCATCCATGTATTTGCATTTTAGTGCTATTAGCGGTGCCTCATTCAGAGCAGCTCTCTGGTCTGAGGACAGATTTGCGGGGTAACTGCATTTTTGTAGGTTTCCTTTGAAACAGAAACAAAACAGAAAAAGAAGCACCGAAACACAATTTTAAAAATAGGATGCTTTAAGATGCCTCCTGAAAGTCACAGGCTGTCCTTATATCGTTCAATTTTTTGAATTCTTCAGGAGTGAGAACAGACTCGGTTGTCAACAGAGTGCTGTTCACAGAAACTAGGCAGGAAAATGAAAGAAGGCTCGCTATTGTTCAGCGATGTGGTGTAGGCTGCAAGAATGCGTTGGGAATGCAGCGCCTGCATGTCAGGCAGAGAGAGAGGTCTTTGTGTGAAAACACTGAAGCAGGATGTCAATCATATAAATAGCTACTATCTCATTTTTTTATCTTGATCATTGCTATCGTGCTTCTTCAATTGGAGGCCATAAGGATAGTTATCAATTTCCTGGAACATACTGGTGTCTAATCGAAGCAGTCCAGATGCCGCATGCAGGGGAGCTGACCTACCATGAAGTGGGGAACAGTGTTGGAAGCGTCAAACCTCTCATGTGCCCTCTGCTTTATACCACTTTCTGACATAGTCTTGATCATAATTTACGGATAGGTAACCTAAAACCACCCTGCCCTGGTGTCACTTAGAAGCAACATAGTTTTTCCTAAAATACAGGTATCTTTATCATTCCCCAGAAGAATGAACGTGATTTGAAATATTCATAATTGAAAAGGAAAGTGTTGGCTTATAGAAAGGAAAGCTGCATACTTATGCAAATGTAAAAAAACCATGTTTTATCTCACAACGGTTGACATTGTGTCCGGGTGCAATGATGTAAGAGCACTGTACAAAATTCCTCAAAATTCTGAACAAAATAGAGACAGCGTGCCTGAAAAGGGTGCATTTGTGATCAAAATAATTCTACTCTTCAAGGGAATTAATGCTTGAAACAGAAGCTTGCAGAGCTGGGAATAACATACCTGTTATGACCTGAATTAAACTGACCTCCTCTGAAGTCCCGCCTCTCCTGGGTTGGTGTTACTTTGTGATGCTTAAGGCAGATCCACCTTCGAGGTAACATCACTGTTTTGCTTGCCAGTAATGGGAAGAGATCACATGCTGAAAAGATCCACCCCACTGGGAGAAGCTGAGTCAGTATTTTATTAGCCTACACTGTGTGCTCTGTAGCAATCATAAGGGATCTGCTTCGGCGGAGTCATTTAGGGCCAGGAGGAGAAAATCCTGCAAGCTGCATTGAACACGCGTGCAGATTTGATGTGGTCCTCAGAGGTAAGAGCTGCCGGGTGTATAAGTGGGAGGTAAGCAGTCCTGAGCGGTGCAGGGGACCCACTTCTGCACCATCAAAACCAGGGAGAACATTGCCAAGAAGTTACCTTTAATCACTGTGTCGCTGGGCACTGGCCACATTATTATTCCCGTGTACCAAGGCCCACATGGGATGGCCTTATCTCAGAAACACTTTTTCCTGACGTGGTAGGTGACTAATCTAGGGAGCAAGGAGTAGAGCAGGAAAGCTAATAATAAATACCTCTTAAGTCATGCTTCCTTAGGCTCCTAGCATACTCCTTTCCATTTTATCCTGAGTATTGACAAGCAAGAGAACATGGGATTTCGTCTTCCTCAGGTATAACTCTTGGAAACCCTTGAAGTCAGTAGTACTGGTGTTCCCACCACGGGAACCTGTCCTAGGTGCCACCACACCACCCCTAACCATTTGCCGGCAGAGGTGAGAACTGAATCAGGAAGCTGACCCGTGTTAAAACCACCTGTTCTCCCACCAAGTTAGTTTTAACCCTACACAGGTTTTTTGGGGCTGGGTGACCATCTAGCTGCACAAACAGATATATTAACAAGAGAGGAGGCAGCATGGACAGGAGGAGGCAATGAGCAGCCAGGAGCTAGGGGAGGGCAGGACAGCTTGTGCTTCAGCTCCCTCCCAAGCTAGCACTCGGTACCTGCTCCAGCACACGGTGGCTTACACTTCTAGTGATTCACATCTGCCTCCTCTGATGCACCCTTTAGCCACCATACCTTCTACGCCGTACCTCATGCTCGAGAAGGCCTTCTTGAAGAGAGCCTTAAGAGCGTGGATCTCAGGGCAAACCATGTTACTCCACCACCCAGTACTATTATTCAGTATAGTGAATATTATTATTCAGTATAGTGAATAAACTATAGGCTATATCAAAATCTCAGTTCATTTCAATCAATGTAGCCCTCTTCAGTAGGGCTGTGCTGATTTGTACCAGCTGAAGATCCATTTCACTGCCACCTTCTTCGTTTTTACAGCAACTGTAGCTGTACAGCACTTAATAACAGCACATTATTATGTTAGAGTTTTCCATGATTCATTTCAGGAATTCAAAGTACACATAACCATTTGTACTTGCTGCTTAAATGCTTTGCAGAAAATAATCTTGATTGTAGAAGCAAATCTTATTTGTGTGCAAAAATACTGTTTATTTGGCCAAAAACTGGCAATTGCCAAAGTGACCAGAACACAGAAATGTACAGGAGGGATGTACCGTTGTGAATGGCCAATAACTGAAGAAAGCCATGTATTGTTTCACTAAAATTTTAAAATGTTTTTCAGACTAACCCATGAAAAATATTCAGTTTCATTCTAGAGGGTAAAAACCTCCTGAGAAAGATTTTACATCTGTTCTATTTTGGTTGCAAAAATCTAATTTATTTTTTTCCCCATTAAAACACAATTCGGAATATATTTTAATATCAAATCCTGCAAAGTGTTACTGAAAAAATGTTACAGTTCCTTAGGGAAGAGGGAAGGGTTATTTCTTTTGCATTTGTCTTGTGTTGTGAGGGCGTAAAAAGGAAAATTTCTTCTAATAGCGATAGTTTAGTCAAAAGCTGTTTAAAAAGAAATATGATTTGACCGAGATAGTGGCCAATTCTTGATTTAGATTCTTTTTTTTTCAGCTTTTATTAGCACTGTACAAAGCAAACACTCCAGTTGGGGTTCCAAACTACAACTACCAAAAATCTCTGATGACTAATACTTCCTGGCTGTACTTCATGCTGGCTTGAAAAGAACAAGACTACTTTTTGTCTAAGCCTGTACTAATGTTATATAAAAGGATGTGAAAAAGGTTGTGTAGGTCCATCCACAAACATCCGTCTTTTGCATATGCTTGTGGTGTTTTTGCTAGTGCTTTTGGGGAGAGTTAATCTAATGTTTAATTAAATCATTTAGCTTTATTCAAAGCATACTTTTTTCCCTAGCTGACAGTATTTTTCGTGCAGGGATTTGCTGCAGTCCCCAAAGAAGAATGAATAATGTTTCCTATTTTGACCACAGAGTGATCTGATCATGCATGCTGTCAGTGGACATTGCTACTGACTGGCTTCCAGGGAGAAATAACATCCGTCGTCCGCTCTGTCCCAGCCACAAGGTCATGTGGCAGCGGGGTGCCCTGCTGGTGGGGAGAGCATGTGATGGCGAGTTGGGATTCTGGATTCTTTCCTTGCCCTGATACTGAGTCAGGCTGTGACTCTGGACGAGTTAGGCAGGCGGTAATTAAAAAGGAGATAATACCCACATCTCCCAACCATTATGAAGGTCATTTCTGTGTATTTAGGAGGCTCTTTGACCCTCGAATGAAACTGTGGGATGACCATAAATCAAAAATAACAGCTCAAAGTAGGTGCAGGACTGAGCACATGTCTGATTTTCTGTAGGAATCTGGGACCACCAACCCATAGATTCAGAAGCATCGTATAAACTCCTCAAGAAATAAAGGCTGAGGAAGATCTGCATGAGAATCCTCTTTTTGCTCAGAAGATACCCTGCCTTCCCATTCCTGATCCCTCCCTTCCATCAAGTAAGGACCTTTCATCTAGCTGCTTAATCCCTGCTAGCACCCACCCTCATGCCTTGTTCCTCCCTCACTCTTCATTAAGCCCGACAAAACGTATTTCCAGTTGAGACTGACTGGAAATTTAATAATCCCAAGTGCGCTGCCAGCAATACTCCCAGTCCTTTCCTCTGCTGGCCTCAGCTGCTGTTGCAGTCCAGCTCCCCCAGTTACCCTTCCATGCTGGGGAAAGGCTAGAACTGGTGGGAGGCTCCAGCAAGACCGGGAACACCCAGAGCTCAGGAGAAGGCTGGAAGCGGAGGCTGGAGGGGGTGGGCTGGGTCAGAGTTTCTCCCACCTCTAAAGTGGTCTCAACGTCCTGTGACTAAACTCTCCCCCTCCCCCTTCCACAGCACCCTCCCGTGGATGCTCTCAGATACAAAATTATTACCCGCTGTCCTACGGGGAATTGCAGTTTGTAGGAAACGCACTGGCCAGAAGAGCTGAACTTCTGCTTGGGCACCTTATAATCGCCAGATTTTTAGTCATGTTCAGCACTTTACATTTGTTTGCCAGATACACTCTTGAGAAGTTCACTTATAGTAGCCAGAAAGACAAAGCTTTATGAAAGGAATAAATAACTGTAGAAAGAACTTGTTCAAAAAATCAACATCGTATCCAAAGGTCCAGTTCCTACGCGCACTTCAAGATCCTGTGAAAAAGTCACTGATGCTTAGTGAAACACTTTTTTTAACATTCATATCATTTTTGTGTAGTTATATTTCTGTATTGTAGTCTGTCCTTTGGTTGCTGTTTGTACATTAAAACATGGGATCTGCATTTGAAGAGGCTCTTTGATCCTTGCACTGTTTTCAGCTAGCAGTTTTGTGGTTATCTTCATTCTTATGCTTCAGATAACTGACAGTTTCTGCAGGCTCCCTTCTTGTTTCTCCCTCAATTTTCATTCTCTCTCAGGTCGGACTTTTGTTTAGACAGGTTATTCTCAAAGCAGAAACTTAACGGAGTCGTATTAGCCTAACGCACGTTAAATTTTCACTTCCCCAGCCTGTACGGCTTGGGCAGGGCTGTACTGAGGCTCACCAGGAGGAACACTCCTACGGAGAGCTGTGGCTGCTGGGAACCGAGACAGCGATTCAGCCTCACAGGACCTGACAGCACTGCCTCTAAACCACAGATCCCCTAGGTCAGGGAAACCTTTGGACGTACATCCTGGGACTAGCTTAACCCTTTGGCACCCCAGAACACACTCAGGATGCTCAAGTGGGGGGTTATGCTACATCTTAGTTACAGCTGTGTAGTGCGTACACATTTCTTGACACAAAGAGGTTGCTATAAAATGACTGCTCTGTTCTAAACTGTTGCTAGCAAATTGTTGCGAACATGGGAAAGAAATGAGTGTTGAGAGCTGGGCATCATTGAAATATTTCAATATTATGTACGGTGACGCCTGTAATTCAACATTTGCTGTGGTAAACACAGCAGAAATGACTGTAGCATAATGTTATTCCATATTCTAAGCCAGATTCTTGAGGTTTGTTTTATTTATATCACATGTGGCTGGGAGAAATAATTCTAGGAAGGCTCATACCATATATTTTCTTTTCAAGTTGCCAAAATATCTCAGAGAAATCAATGGCTGGGGTCTCTGCTGTGTGGCTAAAGATTTATTTTCAACCTCTCCGTGCGCCAAAATCAGGAACAATTATTCATCTGTCCTGAAACTGCCGATACAACCTGCTAGCAACAGATGGTGTGAATGAAAAGCCAGAAGTGACCATTTTTAATATTCAATAGATTAAAAAAACTTAGTTCTTTAATCTTATCTCACCTCTTGTGACCGAGGGTCTAAGGTATTGACTTAAAGACAATATCAATAGCCTTGATTTGAACCTGAATCAACCAGGGAACTGGATCTTCTGAGATACTTTGTACCTCTACATGATGCTGCGTGTTCCTAGTCTCTGTTGACCTTGGTGTGAGATGAGCACTACGGGCTGCTCTTCGGCAGCTTAAAAGCTCAGGCCCCGTCGGAGCAGCGAGTGCTGCAGGTACGGTGTGGCTGCTCTCCGGGGGTTCTCGTTTAGGTCTGAACTTGTACGGTAGTTAAGAACCAACTCCTGTCAATGCCTAGGGATGGAAAAATATTACATTACTAGATATTATCTCAGTCTTGCTGTATTTATACATCTCAATTACAAAATCGGGAAGTGTTGCCAGCCATCGTTTGGATACATCTGGCATAAACACACGCGCACACACACAGAGAACAAAACAAAAAGATCCCAAACTGCAAGCCTGCTTTATTTTTCAATTAGCTAAGGAGTATGGAAATCCGAGTCTTGCAGCCTTGCGGGGTGCCTGGTGCCTAGTTCAGGTACCGTGCAATGGCTGGGTGCAAGTTTAACTGGCTAGCCTTTCCAAAAAAACCTAATCCCAGGTACCGAGCGGGGTGGTGCTATGCTTCCAGTGAGACTGGGTTTTGCCCGTGTGCCACTGCTGGGGGTCCAGACCATCAGCAGCACGGACACATAATTCCACAGCTTCCCATGAGAGGTGGATCCCAACCATAGATTCACACTCACCTCACCTATGGGAAAGGCTGTATCTGAATTTCAGGGTTGGGATTGCTCGTTATTTTCCCTAATACCTCTGCAGCCCAGATTTATTTGTGAGAAACGGGCAGGGGGGACACGAAACCACAACAGCAGCTCGTATATAAAGGCAGTGCTATTAACACGGTGCAGGTGAGAAATAGCCTAAAGTTTTTACACTAATACTTTGCCAGGTCCTGTATCCTGTCACTATGTACTTGCCAAGTAACTGCAGCAGATGTGGACAGATGACAAACTTTGCATGCGTGACTCTGGGACAGACACAACCTCTTTCTGCAAACCAAGGGCTGCAATTTGAGAAGCTGTTACTTTCTCTATTTTTAATGCCTTTATTGATACTTGTCTGCGTAGACCCCGTAGCCTGGCAGGCCGGCAGCTCCTCACCCGCAAATCCCAGTTCTGGTCCAGGCCTCCCTCCTGCAGTTGTTCTGCTCTACTCGAGTGTGGACCCTCTGCCCCTTTCCGCCTACGTGTCCGCACACAGAAACCACTGACCACGGTCAGGCGGTCCCCTGACAATACAGCATGTGGGAAAGCTCTTCCAGGGTGAACAGCAGCCTTTCAAGAGCTCAGGCCAGAGAGTAAAGGCCGATGCACCATGGGAGAGTACTGGAAGGACGTGAAGTTTTCTGATGAAGGGAAAAGGAGCTCTCCCCTGTGGGTTTTTCTCTGGAGGCTACAAGAGGGAGATTTCTGAGTTGGAGGAGTGCAAGAAAAAGGAAGAAAAACATTAAAAAATAGCCAGCTAGAAAGATGTAACTTTAATTTAGCACATTATCATAGTGATGCTAGGTGCTGCTATGAAACAGAAGATGCTGGGAGGGAAAGATACACTTAAATATGAAATTATCTTGGACAGCAAAATTTAGTGTGCCCAACAGTGAGACAAAGACCTAATGAACGAGGGCACGGCTAATCTCACATAAAATCACCTCAGTGTTATGTCAGCCTAAGCTGTTGCTGACAGCGGCAACCCCAGCACACCCTGCCCCAGGGAGTCCATTCCTGCCGCTCGATCGGGCAGTCCCGTGGGGTGATGGGGCGCTGACCCAGCGATGGGCATGAATCGCTCCGCTGTCGGTGTCACGGCAGGGAGAGCAGGCGACGTGGTAATTAACTCACGAACAAGCAACTAGACGTGTAGCGGGAGTTTGTGGGGAAGCAGGGGGCAGTGACAGGCCTATGCGTTTTGTTGGCATTGTGGATTTCTGCTGGAGTGAAACGTCTGTGTAACTGTGGCCTGGGAGGTCTCACCTAATGGTCTGAGTAGAAATCAGCAAAGCATTCTTCATGTCTACTTATAGATGAGAGATGGATTCTCTTCTCAACTTTGGATAGGTCTTGCACCTAGAATGTATTCACTCACCTGAAAATGGGGTTGTAAAGTGATTATTTGGGTTTGTAACATTTTTTTATCTTTCTGGTAACTCCATTTATGACAGAAAAATATTAAAATGTCTGCCTGTGAAAACTACTTTCTGCCAGGCTCTGAGATGCGGTCCTAAATGTTCTGCACTGCAGTAATTCCAGATGCCCAGTGATATCTTGCCATGCAGGACATAGGGAGTTGAAGGACGTTGAACACTGAGAATTCTTCCACTGCACGATGATAACAGAAGCATTTGTTCTCAGTAACCCTCGGCTGATCACCTGTAAAAATGAAATGATTAATAGTCCCCAATATTTCCCATTTTTAGCAGGCATGAATCTGAACAGTCTGAACTTCAGATGAGCCTCCCTTACAAACCGCTTTCCTTACATAGGCCTGAAATGCTCGTACAGCCCCTGCCTTTGTATCAGCGCATTACAAACGCTCATGGTGTTTTGCAGCGTTCGACTCTGCACGGTCAGACTCCTTATCCGAACTTGGAGTGTTTCATCTTTCATGCTCTGGATTTTATGATTTGAGTTTATCTCCAATTTCTAACCTGTAGTGAGAAGACCAGACTGCTGCCTGAAAGTGGTGCTGAATGCAAAGAGCATCATTGCACTGTCAAAGTCTCTTTCATGAAGCTGTTTCATTTTGAAGTTGCATAACAAAGTCAGGAGAAACCACTCCTCATGAGCACGTGCAATGACATCTTCAGCATTTCTTACTATCAAGACATACTTTTTGTCATGATTGTGTTGCAAGTCTCTTTGTCTCCCTGGCTTCCAGCAGAACTTCTGCACTATCACCGATGAATGAAGTCTGGCTATCAGAGTACGTATCTCTGCATGTGCCCACAAAACATAGGGTTCCTTAATACAAAAATGGTCTGTGTCCATGCAGAAAATAGCTTCAGCGCTTCTGCGAATGATACAGTCTCCAAAGTACAACCAGCTCTTGTAATCGCGACAAGGCGATGCAGAAAAATAAGTGAGGGGTCAGAGACTTGCTATGAGATCGCTCAGATCTTTGTAGAAGTGGAACTAGGATTGCTTTGTTTGTTTTGTTCTCAGAGAAGAGAGCTTTCCAGCCGATATTAGCATTCTAAAAGAGAAAAGTCTCCAACCAAATACGCCCTTAGAGCTCAAGGGGGACATCTCCAGTACTATCTGCAGAAGAAACAGGAATCTCACAGGGTTCCACGTGCTGCCCCACCTTTCCCATGCCTAGTTCTGCTGCAAACACGAGAAGCCAGTGCCAGTAAATATCTCTCGCTGCAACGCAGTATGGGACCCAACACTGGGAATGAGCTTGCGCCAGCCGTGGCACAAGTAACTCTGATATGAGTTTAGCAGAGATGAAAGGCCCTTGAACCAATGGGTGACGACTTATGAGCACCAAGGGAGGAAGTCAGCCCGCCATGAGCAAATTTTTCTGCTGTCTAAATGTACTAAAGAAACACTGCAAAAACAAAGAAAAAGCCAGAGAATTGGAAATTATTTTTTGGGGCTTTTTTTTTTTAAGATCATGTTTCAGTCCACTCTTTTTTGGTTTTATTATTTAAAGAAAAAAACCCAAAACAGTTTCCTTTTTCTTTTAGTCTATATATTGAACAATGCCAGGTATGCATTATACAGAATAGCCCAGCCCCAGTTTGGAGTAAAAGGAGAGAAAGGTCAGCACTTTACAAGACTGAATCCCAAGTACTGCCAGAGTGCCTGACATCACGTAAACTGAAGAAAAGTCTGCAATAACTTAACTTCTTTTTTTGAACGAGTGCCTGGTGCTGGAAGGTATCTAGAGCCATTGACAAGAAAGGCATCTGAGGACACTTAGCATTATCCAGGCAATATTCAACGTCTTCCAAGATTCAGTGCCTCGGCAGGCAGGAGCAGAGATGCGGATTTTTTAGCATCCAAAAAAAGAAAGGTGAAGGGTTCATCCTAGTTCTAGGTGGTATTTTAAAGCTAGCATGGTTAAGGCATGCCCAGTGCTGTTGCCAGCAGCTTGCAAACCATTTACTTTTGACTTTTCATGTGTGAAGGACCAGATCAGAGTTGGAGTTGGCATCTAGCACGAGTGCAGAGCAAGCGTTGAGTCTACGCCTCATTTGTTTCCTCATGAGACCATTCGTATTTTCTACGTATCTTGAAAACAAAGTCTTCCATACCTCAGTTCATGCAGACGGCTCTGTAGTGCTCTCGATACAGGTGACGACTGACATCAGCTGACGATCTGTTCTTCCATTTGTAATTCGAGATTTAACCTTTTTGCAACAAAATCACAGAGAATTAAGCCATTTGTGGCAATGACTGTAGTCAAAGACTAGGAAATAAAACTAGGAGCATATATAAAATAAAAGTATCCACGATATGATCATGTATACATGTATATATTTATAAAAATTTCAGCAGCCCACTTGCCAGAATTCTAAAACTGGTGATGAGGTGACAGACAGGTGAGCTATATGAAACTTTCCAGTCAGAGATATTTTTCTGGTTATCGTTCATGTGATTTTATTTGAAAAGCGATTTCTATGGAAATGGGGAAAGTTGAGTCACTCTTGATTCATCCCCCCCAAAAAAGAGGCATATGTATATATGCATAAATATAAATAGGAGTGGGGGACGTGTGCATATATATATATAAAAATATAGATATTAATATCTATAAATAGGAGTGGGGGGTGTGTGTGTATATATATAAAAATATATATATATAAGACAGCAAGACAGACCATTATGGAAGAAAAACAATATGTATGACTGATGATCCTAATGACCATTAGCACTAAATCCCTTAATGCCTCAGAGAATTCAGACAGAGCTAGTCCTAAATAACAATAAATCTGCTTTTTGTTGGAACTTCAACTTTGTTATTTTCTCTACTATGTTGCTTTGAAAATCACAGTGTTTTCACTGCTCTGCCTTAAACAAAGTTTAGTTGCAATTTAAGTGATGTGATTTACACTCCATTAGTTTGAACTTTCCTGGTAGAATAACAGAAAAATAGAGTGTGATATCCTGGCATTATTTGATTCTGTCTGTACTGAAGCAACGGAGTCATTTCAATTCCAAGCACTGAGCTGGTAGAAATCATTTTAGTAGGAGATGAAACTAAAGATAGCGTTAAGCCTGCATTTATAAAACAGAAGTTTTCAGCACACACAAACCCACATTTGCATGCATAATATAAGTTGATTCTTGCTCAGGTAACATTTTGCCAGTGTAAGCATGCAAGAGTACTGGGTCGGGTGTTAAAATGGTGCCTACGCATAACTTGCAAATTTTATTTGATCTGTTGTGTGCACGTGTGTGAATCTGAACAGCGGCAAACGGCTGCAGGTCACGAGAGGGAGGTAGAGAAGCAAACTACAATAATAAAATATCTCCATCATTCTTAAATTCTGAAAGGTCTGAGGCAGTTTTGGACCTCTTGCACACCTTTCTATAGTAACCATGCATTTTAACGGGACTTCTTGTATATGGAATGACATTCCTATTTCCCCTTATTTGGAAGATGTTTGCCCATTCTTTTTTATACGTTGTTAATACACTAAAATTGTAGAGACTTACAGAATAGTTATTGAGAATCTAGACTAAGCATGCCCTCACAGCAGAATACAAACCGGCTTATTTCTATTTTGCAGTTTATGAGAAAACATTCATGTGCAATGCCTGCCCCATTGGCAGGCGCAATACTGCGATGAATGCTACTGATGCCATGGTCAGTAAATGTACTCTGTTGCCAAGAAAACAGACGATTGTTTCTCGGTGCTGTATAATACTCAGGAAATGCACTCGGCAACTGAGAGAATTCAGTTGGTTCTGCCATAGTAAAAGACTGGTGTAGACTCGTCCTTTCCATTAGACAGAAAAGCATCGTACTGAAGTTGAAACGCTTCATTTGTAATGACTAGTGAAAGAGTACAGTGGCTGCGCAGTAAGCCTTATCACACAGGCACTCGTCTGGAAGAATTCACTGTAATCCTACTAGGAGACCCTCTGCTATTGAGCTGCTGGGGGTACCTGAGTTTCCCCTGTATGTAGAGTGAGAATAGTGATATTTACTGTCCTTTGCGGGGTGCTTGCTTATGTATTACAGCAATAGGTATTACTGGATGTATTAATAAGCCTATTTCCAACTGACTAAAAAATTACTTCTTTATTTTTTATCAGTGAATACGGTCAGTCATCCAACAATTTGCTTCTTTGGCACACCCTCTGCTCGCTCTAATGAGGAATAGCCAAGAGTATATCTCAAGAAATATATGGTTAGAAACAATGCTTTTATGTTTTCCATATTTTGTTATTTTTGCCTCAAATCACAGTTCAGTTCAGTGTGATCTGACATGGCTGAAATACTGAAACCCCCACTCCTCCAAAGCAGTGTTTATTATAGAAACCCACAAACTTAACCTAACCTAGAGCAGCTTTTCCAGCAGTGATATAATTACAGTAGTTATTGTTGCAATAAACCAGATGTTCCTGGGCTGGAATGAAAGCTCTTGCCCCCGCATTACATTTGTTACGTTGCCTCTTTTCAAGTTTCACATCAGCTGTTCAGAAAGCTCTGTCTTGGTTGAGTGTCACTTACAGATTCTTGCTGCATGAGTCTTTTAGCATAAAAGAATGAAATACTGGCAGGCTTCGAATTTTCATTGCTTTCCTTAAAACCTCAAACATGACAGTTCTCAATGTCACTAATTCTTGCCCTGGTTTAAAGACATTTTTGTCCTTTAAGACACTTTTACTTGGCTAAAAAAGCCACTTTGAAAAAACCTACTTATCTTTCAGATTGAATGAGTACATTGTTCTGTAGGAAAAGAAATGTTCTGCTCCTAGAAAATCGATGAAGTTTGCCACAGACTTCAGCAAAGCCGTCGTCCTACCCCGCCATTTTGAGCAACTTAGTTGTTGGGCAATATCCGTAGCTTTGGACAACAGCATCTTTTTTTAAGCGCTGCGTCAGCTGTGGTTGCAACTGTGACCCATGAACAACCATTCAACCTGCGCCATGAATATCTATCATTATTTAAACATAACACATCTTATATTTTTAACAGTGTGTTAGTCAACATATTTCTAATATTTCCCAGCGCAATCGAGTTCTAACTGTAAGAATATGTTGCCAATAAAGAAATGGAGTCTGTTTGAACTACTAGGACCTTAGACATGAAAGCTGTCGTATATATTTTACGTGTGCAAGAAAACCCGTCTAGGAACAATGAATATGAAAAGCCAAGGAGAATTCAACAGATTGCTTCATTGCACTTACTGTGCCATATAATAATACAATAAAGAAGCATAAACTAGACTTTGGGTTTTGTTTACTGGTAGGTAAGTTCTCATGAAAATACGGGAACAGTAAGAATTATTATCTTATCAACTATCTGAACACGTCATGGCAATCCCCGAAGAAACCTTTGTAATGTTCAGTTACACGTGCTGCTCGTTTTTCTGTTCGCTAATGGTAAACTATTAGTCAACCCATCCCCGTGGTAACTGCAGCGTAATGAGGGAGGCGAACCAGGGACGCATTTACCCCGTGAAGTGGTCTGCTAAATTTACACTTTGTAAAGTGTAAATATTTCTTATAGAAGGCATTTACATGGCTCTGAAATGGGGTCCAATTTTTCACTGATGTGGTAGGGGATGCAGACATTGTTGGCCTGATTTTACAGAAATCTTTGAAAATGGGCCATAAAATAGCTGAGGAAACCCAAGAGGCACCCACACGTTTGGAAGCAGATTACAAGACAGCTCTGTTGCTCAGCCACAATCAGCTCCCTGCTTTCAAAAGGAATGGTATCGATTTCAATTTTTTTTCCCTGCTTTCCTAATGAGAATGTGTCGGAGCTGAAATAAATAAACAAATAGGACCCATGTCCAGGGACCCTTGACGTCTTTCCATCACGGAGGCTGGGAGGCCCCTGCGCTTCCTCCCCTGGCCGTGACATGCCCAGTGAATATTTCCACCACCCACACTTCATTCATTCTTAACTCTCCTCACCCACTCATCATTACAGCTGTGCAAAGCATCCATTACAAACCCTGAAGCCATCTGAAACCTACCTTTATAACTTTGTTAGGTGCTTCACACACAGCTGGGATTGGTTGGACTTTTGGTAAATTAGCTTTTGAGACCATCGACCCCCAGCTCCGTGCAAATTTGGGCTCAGGTTAAGGTGAATGATTTATGGGTTGCATATTTTGAAAATCTCTGAGAGAGTTTCATATCACTGCATCATGCCTCACTGCGTAGATCTCTGTCATGTTCATGGAAATCAAAAAAGGTATATATAGAGTACACTGCAAAAGGGAATAACAATAGCAGGCAGATCCCAAATGTGCGCCGTGCATTGCAAACAGTTCCTGGCCTGAAGGACCTGGGGGGAAAAAAAAGAGTTCTTTTTAACTCTTTAACACTTTATTGCTTCAAAGTGTAACTAACTCATAAATTTTTATTACATTCCTTCATTTAGCACATATGCATGCCACTAGCGTTTCAATTAGATAGGAACTCGTGCAAGTAGTTGCTATAACGATGCTCTCAGACAGGAAGCAGAGGGAAAGCCAGACTACAAAATTCAGATTCAAAGCTAGATTTTCCATAGTCACAATGAGAGATTTAGTTCATTGGTGATAAAAGTTTCAATTTGCAAAATTTGGATTTGGATCCTCACTGAGCTGAGGTTTGGGTCAGCCCGGTTAGCAAAATTAAGTGGCGTCTTGCTAAACAGAGACCCGATAATGCCAGCCCCACTGAGCGCCGTCTTGCTCAGCCAGTTTTCAGAACCGTGAGGCAATTTGCTCTAAAAACACTGACTGAAATGGCAGATAAATGAGTTTTTTTAAAAAAAGCAATTCAAAGGACAGGATTCAATATAAGAGGCTCTGTGGCTTCTTAGTCAGACAGTATTGAAGAAAATACTTTCACATTTTAATTTTTAAAGGAAGCCCAGACTACTTAAGGCAGGAGGACCAACTATGTCACTGAACCTCTTAACTCGTAACAAAACAACTTGGTTCCAGCTCGTAGCGTGACGACATTTTATCTCCAAAACAGTCTCTTTTGTCATGAACGAGTCCATGCAGAAGATTGTAAACGCCTCACCAGATCCCGACTGTGGACAACCGCTTCCTCCTGACACCGAAATATTACTGTAAGTGAAAGCTAGAGTGACAGTTTAGTGTGTGCCGAACGTTGCTTTGTCAGGTGACTTCAGTTATTTTTTTGAAATCCTGTAATGTGCCCATTTATCAAAGCGCCTTCAAGACAAGCGGGAAAAGGCTTGAAAAGTTTGTATAAGTCCCAAAAACGCCTTGAAGTGGAGTTACCTTGGACTGAAGGTCATATTAAGAAGAGTGTCAAGGCACGGGCTTCAGCTGAGCAAAGGTAGATACGCACAGGGTGAACAACAGTATCTGAACTAGTCGCTGTGGCGTGAGGCACCGTTGGGTCTCAATTCACATTTCGCTAAATGTCCGAGATGGGTAAGATGAACCACAGCCTACAGGTGTCTGTTTCGTCCCATCAGCTACGAGGAGAACGTGAGTGACCAGCTGATGCGTAGCTAAATGTCTGTCTCCGTCCACGTCAGGTGAGGTGAGCACCGTTGCGGGTGTCTGCTGAGTGCCCGCCGCAAGGCAAAATTTGGTGGGGGAGGAAGGGAGGCGGGGCAACCACTCACCGCTGCACCGGTCAGTGCTTAATCCTCTGCCACTAAAAGCAGAATTCTTCCCTTGGCCAAGGATTGTTAAATAAAAATAATACATAAAGGATCGGCATGGAAACATTAACAATAAACGACGGGACTATCAGAGGTACTTTGTGAAGAAATGAGTCACAAAAATAACAGAGAAGCAGCCTAGGATTGCAACATCAGAACCCCAAAGCGTATTTGTAACAGTTTAATCACCACCTTCACCGTGTGCAGTTGTAACTCGTGCCTGTTGGAACATTACATTCGCCTTTTGCTGAGGGCCTGGTTTCGTGAACTGCCGAGCATCCTCATCCCACAACTGCCACACGTTGCAGACTTACACCCAGGGAGGGATAAAAGATGGCACGTAAGGTTTCGTATCGCGTATGTGTGGATGGCTGTGAATCAAGGAAACAATTGCTTTTAAATGAATGACATGAAATTAGAAAAGTGGTAACGAAACGCATGATTTGAGAGCAAAAACCCAGCCCCTTGTAACTCATTTCAATAACAGGGAAGAGTGGTGCCACTAACAGTGCTGTTCTGAGCAGTCAGCTGGCATTTCCACTGTATAATCTTGATGCGGGGGGTTGGTATCTCTGTCATGTCGGGCCATGCTGAGCTGTAACTTAGTGTGGAAAAAAAAATTAAATTGCTAAATGATGGGATTTCTCTCTCCCCCTCTCTCTGCATCACAAAAAATTAAAACAGAATTTACATTTTATGAACTATTTGCCAAACCTCACATCATAAACACTTTCTTTTTAAATGCATAGATAATAAAAAGGAAGACAGAGGCAATAAACAAGTTCAGTATTTAAAAGATTTGCTCAACAGAGACAGTCCTTCCTTGCCACGAGTTTTTTTGTTAAAAAGTGAGAAATACGAGTCTTATTTAACAATAACATGAACAAAAAAAAATGCAAGCAATTAGTAATGACTGCTCAAGTAAATGTATCTGTTCCAAAAAGAGGTGTCATAAAAAATGTTAGAACTGATATTTACTACCACTGAAGTCAGCAATCGCATTTCCATTGCCTCCAGCTGGAGGAGGGCTTGGTTCCCAGGAAGTTCACTTCAAAGATGATTATCTTTATATCAGCCAGTCTAGGAGCGAGGGCTCCATGGCCTTCTACATGAATGCTAAAGGGCAGAAAGTGCTATAAATCCCTGTTTCTGCAACGATAAGGCCTCTGGCCCCAGTTGAAATATATAGAAATAAAGTACAGTTATATGGGTTTAAAAATCTTACCAAAACCGCTGCGTAACCACACCTGCAGTCCTACCACAGGTAAATCTTCCAAGGCTCTTGTTACAACTGCGGCTTAAATAAGCAGTCCGGGGCCTGTTTCAGTGTTTGTTGTGATTGTTCAAATATTTCAGTCATGTTTAGTAACTAAAGAAGGTCTCGGACTCTTTGTTTCGGCTGTATACAGAATTTACCAAACTCACTGTTCATAATCAACAAGTAGAGACTGAATTATCTGGGAATTTTCAAAGAATTTTGTTCAGTCTGTGACTGTCAGTTAATATAAAACTAGACCTGTAAGGCCTCCCGTAGGTTGACTCCGGTTTGGTATAATAAATAACCAGTCTTTCAAAATTCTCTAATGGTTAAAGGTAGTGGCGAGGTATTTTGATTGTGCATTTCAAGAACATAGGTAAGACAATTTCTTCATTCTTCTTCCTCTCTTGTGTGTTTTATTCACAATTTTTTGTTACTTGGGATGACTACAGTTGTGTGCAGCTCTGAATGGGACTGAATATATGGTTGCCCGCTTTTGAACCTCTACTAAATCATATATCCTGACTCATATAATGGGAGAAGGATTCCTTGTTCGTGTTCCCAAGCTCTTTCCAGCAAACCTCAGGACTGAAATCCCTCTCTCCAGGCTCCTCCCAAACCTGTGCCCCATAGCTCCTGCAGACAGCCCCCCTCTCCTCTCAGTCTGCTTCTGCCCTACATCTCTGCTGCTCAATCTGCTCTCTTTTCCACACACATCCCTGCCCAAAACAAACTCAACACGGCTCCCCACCCAGATCTTTTAAATTCCTGGGCAACCTTACATTTGCCTTTGTTTTGGGCAGAAACGTGTGCAGAACTGTCTCCTATGGCTCAGAAGAGAAGGGCGGTGGTTAAACCTACCATTTTCAACAAGGCTTAACCCAACCTATAACAAAACCCTCGGTAAAGATGTAACCACTTCACAACCCTGTGTGTTGTGCAGTATGCGGAAAGGAATTTGCAGATGAAATGGCCATCTTTCCCCAAATTTCCAGCTGGACAGGAGCCACAATCAGGACCAGGACTCAGGCAGTTCAGTTCATCTGAGAGCTGCCTGTAGGGAAAAATGTTTAATTCCGAGCATTTTGCTCCTGCTGGGACCAGAGATGCTGGCGCCCTTATGGTTTCTGCTTCAGACATGAGAGGACGAGACAGATGTACAGGCAACCCCACCTTTTTTATTCTGAGCTGCCTTGATCTGATCACCAGTTTGGGAGCCAGGGGGGGCCACACTCGGCATGAAGTTTGGGCACTCACAGGCCTTCTGGGCTGGGACCAGCCTCTGCCAGACCAGCTCGGAGGATGCAGAAGAGCCTCACATGGTCTGCCCTTGTCCAAGCTCACAAGCCAACCTGTGTTAGTGAGCCCCTGCCTTCCTGAGACCACGGGATTCAGAACGGCTGAACCACCCGCGAGGGGTGGGTCTCTACCGCTGCTTTGCCACAAAAACTCAGTAGTGCTTACTGAACTTGTGTGTTCCCTGAATTTCCAGCTGTCAAGCCCAAATAACACTGATGATGACGGTCTTAATACGACAGCGCTTTATAGCCTGGGAAGGCTCGTCCGTAGGATGTTCAGGCGTCACTTGGCGGCAGGAGGAGTTCTCTGAAGCAGCGCAGTGGCCATTGGTGATGAAAGGGAACGGGAAGGAGGCGTTCCATAACTTGGCATCTTCTTACAGAGTTTATGTTAAGGTGGGTTATCACACATAACCAACCCTAATCCCTTTTAAATTAAGGTTCTGTTTATAGCATATCAAGGTCAGGATTACAAATCACCAGGTATAATTAAAAGAAATAACGCCAATTATGTTTTCCAGTCATTTTCAGTACTTGAAACGTGGTCTCTGTACTCCTTGGACTTCTCACAGGTAAGTACAGATGGTACCTTTGCGAGCTCATAGTAACCTGTTTGTTATAGTTCCTTTGTTTTTACCGCTAGCTTGAAATACATACCAGTATTAAACATTGTATATGGCACAACAAACCAGTTAATGCTTTCAGTTTCTCAGCGGTATGTTCAGCAGGGCTTTAGAAGTATTTCCAAAGAAACTTCCAACCTTTATGTACCCTTTGTAGATAAATTCACTTTGCCCTTTTTGTGGTCAATTTCTAGCAGTCATCCCCAGTTCACCAATGAGGATTTCACAGGAATAGAGGGTTTTCTCTACATGTCACAGAATATTTCAAAAACCAGAACGTCTTTAATCTTTTATCACATAACTTTGCAACACAAAGGCAATTCCGAGAGATGAAGTACTTCCATCAAGTAAAGACAACAAAACAAAACGTGATACAAAAGTAGCACATGACCTAATCTACCTCTTAAAGAGGTAATGTCTTCATATTAAATTGAATACTTGAATTAAATGTATTTTTTTTTAAAAAATATCTGAGTTAAATAAAAAATCCAAAAGTTTAATTACAAGAAAAAGAGAAAAAAAAGTTGGGGTTTTAGTATTGTTACCTAGAATGTATGCATTCTATTCGTACAGGTAATTATTGTAGTTAGTGCAGCCAGCGGTAGGTAACCAGCAAAAATTCTGCACAGCTAAAGCCTTGGCTTTGTGACAGAACATGCATAAAGCACAGTAGATAGTAGTACTATGTACAGAAATCTTTCATTCTTTCAATTACAGAGGTTTATCAAGCCCAGTATATAACCTTGGGTCGGGAAAATTATAAAGATGCTCTGCAGGTAGAGAGCAGCTTCTGGCCAGGATCCCAAGTCATACTAATATAACTGGGGTACTTTTTTTCCCCTATTTTCCACTGAAGGTGTAGGGGAAAAAATAACAGAGTTGGTTTTTTCCTCATTGTTTGGTGGTCCTTCCTTGAAACTTTCCAAACCAAAGCCATTTCTCACATCTGGTTGGAACACAGATCTTTAAGACATTCAAGTAATTCAAATCAGATGTAAGCTACGCTATATGAAATTCAATCACAGTATAGTTACAGGGCTAGAAAAGTCTGCAATATGGCACCTCTTTTAATCAATAACAGCCTCAGTTTCAGTTTGTCTGTAAATACAAGACTATAATTAAGCATGATCTACTGCATTAATTATTCCAATAGCCAGTATAGCAAGTTGCCAGATTAGTGGCACTTTACATCTATAATATTATTAACAACTTCTTGTCCCTGTACACTCAATGAAGGCCACAGCAATATGGTCTCTATTAGATTATGGTTCCAATGGAAAATATTGAAGATCACTAATATCAATACGTACTTCCTTATCTCAACCATTTGTAACTGCTTGTATTGACTTTCGTTACATTCCAGCAGTTCTGCTTATACCCAAATGGTAGTCGTTAATTTCCATTAACTAAATCACAACTATACATAATTTAAATTATTTCCAATACATGTTCAGTTAATGCCTGTTATCCGCATTTAATTCCCATTGATTCCAAAAAGCTACCGTTGAGCTTAATTGCCGCCGTAATAGAAACGGTTTACCACGGGCATCAGTGGGTCTCCATTAACACCAACGGACAGCTACAGGGAGGGATTTTTCTCTTACCATCAAGCAGTAGGGAGCAGTGCTACACAGAGACTGCGATGCAAATCAATGGCTCAAAATGCAAACAGCTGCAGCTGGACTTGACCAGAGAACGGTATTTATCTCATCAACAAATGTGTGCTCGTCTAGGATACCATTTCAGTTGGCCAGAAAATATTTTAGAGGTTTCCTTAGACTTAGCATGTGAAAATAAAAGTGAACTACAACAGACTGTTGATAGTAACACAGTGTTCTGGCTTGTTCTGTTTGCATTAAGAAACGACATCTGATAAAGAGAAGTTCTAGACCAAGACAAAAATCAGTGTAACTTGTCTGATTCTTTTGTTTTCCTTATAATAATTTTGTCCATACATATACTCTGGCTGCCCAAGGAAAAAATCCCAAACCCTTATCGGTGGGCTGTTTCATATCTATTTGGATATAGGTTGTTAACAATGCTTTAAACTCACCGAGATTCGAGCACCATTTTAACGTATTGTTAGGTCCTTTACATAGAAGTCAGTTACATTTAGATGCTTAGAAACTGCCAATTCATGAAAACAAAACACCTGCATCAGAGTGATGATCTTGACTAATGTTGAAGAGAAAAGCAAGAGAATCAGCTCGCAGAAAATTAAATGTTACTGTATTTTCAAAATAACTTTTTCAATTTTGCATTGCAATTTTTTTTCCTATTTTCCATACTATTTTGAGTTGAGATCTAAACGAAATATTTTGCATTTAATCAAACAAATCACTTGATTGACCAACAATTGGCCGACTGGTGACAAAGTCTTGGGAAATAGTTACAAGCTTTGCACTTGAAAGAAAAGTGACACCTCTAAGAACCAAACCCAGATGTTGAGGGTTATGGGCTACAGGGTAAGAGGCAGCTGAGCCTCTCAGGCAACCCGGATGTGCAAACCTGCATAACAAGGAGCTGATGCACACGCCCTGTAGAGGACTGATGCTCTCCAAGAGCTCATGTAAATAACTGAACAAAGGAATCCATTTGCAGTGCACAAAAAAGAAGGAATTTTATTGGTCTTAGAGAACTTACCTCCTGGAACCTTATCTATTAACTATTTACACAGCCACAGACATCAGCGGTGATAGATATTATCTGCACTTCCTTTTGGTTGCTTCCCTTTCATGCCAACACTGTCTCTGCCTGGCCAGGTCTGAGCCTCTCCAGCCAGCCCTCACTCAAGAGCCGGTCTCAGCAAGGCTCCTGTAAAGCACCCTCCGGCAATTTAGCACAGAAGACTGGGGCAGGGTGGTTCCTGGGACATCAGCGTTTACACCTACTCTCTAATCATCCAGGTATTCCTGAGCACATTTAGTAGGAGGTCTCACAGCTGACAGTACTTAGAGATGCTCACCATTTCACCCTAGGATCTCTCACAAAGGAACAGAGGCACCTCTTAGCAGTGGCATTTATCCCAAGTACAGGTTGAAAATGTGCCACCCATATTTCACGGAAATCCGATTTAATAATCAGAGAAGATATAAAGCAAGTAAGGCTTAATTTATTTCTAGTTCTTCTAGGGCCTTTGTTTTGTGTTGTGGTTTTTGGGGTTTTTTTTTTGGTGGAACAGAGGTTTATCTCACCCTGCAGCCATTTTTCAACCCAAGCTTCTCAATGGAAACCTCTCTTCATATTCTTGAATCCCAACCATCTTCTTTTAGGAATAAGATTCACAGAGTCCCTCATCCTCCACATGTAACAAAGATGAGATTTCTGTCTCTTTTTAACCTGACAGTACAGCTGAGTCTAACCTTATCCACAAAAGCATGGGGAAGAGCATATTACCGACAAGCAGCACAAAATTAAAGCAAAATATGACAGATATTAAAGGAAAGTCAGCTTGATGTCACACTTACCACTTGCTCCAGTTGGTGAAACCCATCCTGTGCTCTGACACAGCGCAAAAGCACTTCTTGTAAGAGCCACTTCTTTATTCAAGGACCCACAGTCAGAAAAATGCACACCATTCAGTACGCCGCTTACCAACTGTGGTAGCCACATGGAGAGCTGTCGCTGTGAAGAGACAGAATTGTATTCACGTTCAGGTATTTTTTTGCCTACTTCAAACAAAAGCAAAGTTCTACCGGGCTGGAGGTAGGTCATATAAGGAATGAACTGGTAGTCTCCAAAGAGAGCTGCACAGCAGCTCATCCATCCTCAGCATAACGCTGGTGAATAGCGACGTGTAGACACACACAGTGAGTGTGAATAGCTGTTCCTGACTCCCAGTTTATGACGATATAACATACATAGCATCTCCTACTAGTACTTGCACGTCTCAAGCCCATTTTCCCAAATAATTGAACTCTGAAATCACAGACTATGACCAATGTTTTGTTACACAGCACTAGATAAGGACATAAATCTTTTTTCTCTTAATTCCCTTTTCCGAGTTTCTCAGCTCCTCTGGATAGTCAGATTGCCCCTATAAAAGAAAAATAATTTTGCTCTGTGACCTCCAGAGGTTTTAACCTCAACAACCTGGCCCTCAGCTATAAAGTCTGCAGGTTTTCCAGGCTCTGCAACCTGGAAGCAAAGCATGAGGATTAGTTAAGTACTGTGACTGACTCATGAATAGTTGCTGGTTCTTGCAATGCCACAGCTTATGCTGTTTCCCTTTCACACTCAAATTACCCTGGAAGCCCTGCCCAGTGGGGCAGGTGCTCTCAGGAGATAAGCAGCAGCGTAAAAAATTTGGGAACTTAGCCCATTGTACAATAAACCTGACATATAATCTACTACTTAGGTTTGTGACACACCCAGTAGAGTTAAACTAATCAGCCACTGTGGTCCCTGCATCCCTCCCAACACCTTCCCGTGGTATTGTAGACAGCCCCAATTTGCTGTAACTAAGGATGCTTCATCTACATGCTTTTCAGTTTCGCACTTGCAGACATTCCCTCAGCCCTGGACAATAAACTCAGATGACAGCAGTGTGGAGAATTCCTTTCGCAGCTGGATTCCCCAGCACGGGAACTCCTGGCGTACAGCTCTTGCAGGGTTTTGGTCATACATGTCCTGTCTCGCCACTGAGCTTTATCAAGCCTCAGGTGCTTTTGAGCATATGCAGGACTCCAAAATTTGGACACTTTAAAGCTGGGAAAAAAGGTCATATGATGTTTAAGTACCTTTGGAGCTAGGCATTAGTTAAGCAAGGGTTTTCCAGATTTAGTTTTAGTTTGAAGAAATAGTACTTGAATTTGACTTCTGTACCAATTTAGATTCATAAATCTATTTTCTAACCTAGCCCTTACTGACTAAGGCATCTGAATGAGTAGAAGAGATTAAAATAACCACCTTTGATAATTCTCTAAATTTCTAAATTAAAAGCGCTCCTCTGAGATAAATAAAGGGTTTGCCTGTTTCACATAGACCAGAAAATCAGGACCAAAGTCCACGAAGAAATTACATATCAAAACATCAGCTGAAACAGAAGGTTCCAGCTGTTTCAAATGCCACTAAACCACAATGATTATTGCTAACATAAATAAAGCAAAATCTTAATCCAGCTTTATCAAGGAGTTACTAACCATATTTCTCTCTTCTTTCAGTAGTTTTATGAGAGACCGCATTTTCATAAGCAAAGAGAAGGATGGGATATTAGCGACCACTTTCTCTTGCACTGTAAAAACCCCCAATGCCTAACAAAAGCATCTAACGAACAACTGAACTTGGTCAATTCATACGGAGTAGAAAAAACCTTCAACCCAATGTCTAAATTATGCCCTTGCTAAGCGGCTTGACTTGTGGGGGGTTTTTTAATTGGACAGTGTCACTTCCTTGTGACCACTACAAATGATAACAGTTGCAAGAGCTTTATGGTTGCTAAACCAAAGGAATGGCTGGAATTTCTTGAAAATCTTTACAGCTTCAATACTGAGTTCAGGCTGACATGTTGTACTTTAAAAGCTATCTTTAAGCAACTAAATAGGTGACAAAGCACTCCAGACTCTGGCAAGACAAAAGAAAAAAAAATCAAAGCCTGGAAAAGCCAACCCGTTGCACTTTTGGTACACTCCATGATTGTGGTGAAGGGTTTGGGTTGTTTCATTTGCAGACTCGTGGCTCCCTTCATTCCAGTAACAAAAATGCCAACAGCATTTCTAAATTAAACCCAGCATCTTGTCCCTTCTATTTAGGGCAGCTTTTTCTCTGCCCCACCACATCTCCAAGCACAATGCCAGTTCTCTCATACCATCTGTGTAAACTTCCCTCCACTATTTCCAAAAGTGCCTTTTTCCACTGCTGGGATCCGCCACTCAAGAACAACGTTTTCAAGATGTGTTCAGTGAGCAATTTTTTTTGCTAGTCAAGTTAAACTGATCACACAAAGTTCCCCTTCCCTTTTTCCTTGTTTCCCCACCATTATGTTAATGTCCAAAATGTTCTCTGAGAACCCTAATTCCAGCTCTTTAGAATACGGGCTGGGGGAGGGGGGCAGGGAGAGGACTGAAGTTTGATGCTGATTGAAGTGTTAACTGCAATTCCTTAGCATTCCAAAAGACTCATTGCTAATAAAGGAAAATATTTTTAGGAACACCAAAGCAATGTCTGCAGCAGAACATGGCACATGGCTCAGGGAAACCTGAGCTTTCTGGAAATGAGTTCACTCTTATCGGAGCAGCGGAGCCACAGACCAGGACTGCTCAGGTCCAGTAGCGTGCTGCCTGGGTAAAGGTGTTCTGCCTTTGGGGTCCAGCGTAGTGTCCCTCCATGGCAGTTAATGAACGGTGTTTTGAATCACAATCATTTTCACAAGGACTTGTGCTTCTGCACCTTTTAGGAGATGCTCATCTCTTGCCTCTAGTTGTTTATCCCGTCATTCCTCTGAAGAGTCTGTGTTGCTCCAGTAGCTACCAGGGACTCCTTGGAACTTGCACAGGGATAAGTTAACAGGGTGCAAAGATTTGAAAAAAACAAAAATATTTTTTTTTCCAGACCTGCAGAGGGATTTAGGATTACATGTTTCTACTTGAGAAGTGAGGATGACAGAGCACCAGCACAGCTCACCCAGAGATGCTGTGGAGTCTCCATCCTTGGATGACAGCCTGGGCAAGCTGCTCTGCGTGACCCTGCCTGAGCAGGGAGGTTGGACAAAATGACCTCCAGGGGTCCCTTCTAGCCTCATCCCTTCTGTGAGTCTGTAAGAAATACCAAAGTTGGACTGTTTATTTTAAAAGGCCAGCTAGATTTGTGGGATAGGATAAGAGACGTTGACTAGGTTCTCTGGAATGAAAGGACATGCCACTGATCTAAAAATCAAGTCCCATTGTGCTCAGGTAGTGACAGACGAGGTACTCGGGTACCAGAGTGAAGAGCATGACCGGACTGAATGGAAGTGAAGCAAAAAGGAAAGGTTCCAGTAGCTCCGTCACCACTTGTCCAATATAGACTCGCTCCTTTGGGCTCCCATGCTAATTCACCTTTCCCCTAGTATAAGCTACCTGGAGGAGTCACTGTTAAAGTGCATGGAAGGTGGGGCAAACAGTTGGAACACACTATCTCTATTTCCACTCAGTAAAATACAATCTCTTGCCCTTAACTAATAAGTGTATTTCACTGTTTTCCTACTGCAACCAGCCTACATGTTTACGTTTGAATGATAAGGTAGCTTACAGAGAAAAATATCTCCTCTAATTCTTCTGCAAATGATAATGCTCTTTAATACGAGCACAACAATGAAGTTGTGTTCATAAACTTACTGTTACCAATATAAATAATTACAAAACCATAAAAAAAATAAATGCATGCAATAACCAAAAGTATAAACCCACCACTACGAAATAGCACTTCATAACTGTGGCTCTAAATTATTACCAACGGAGCCACAATATCCGACTTCATAAAATTCTCCACTCTACAAATTAAATGAATTGGATAATTAAGAAAGCCGATGTTAGTCCGCAAAGTGAAACCACCATCGCTGCAGCATGTGAATGAACCCACATTTTTTAAAATGTTGAGAACTGCCATTCCCTGGCATGCATGATCCATACCTACTCGCTCCCTGTCCATTTGAAGCTGGGTGCGTTGAGAATGAAGCCGGGCGGCTGGTTTGCTCTCCGTAATGGCCTCAGATGCTCTGCCAACAACTTCAGGTCTCAATTAGAAAATCTTCAGGGCTGGGACTTTGGCTTCCTACCTATCTGCAAGACACTTCGTTGTTAACAATAAATAGAAAATTACAGATTAACTGTAGAAGTCTTGGTGAAAAAAATCCCCAAGACATGGCCCATAGGCGTGCAGGTCTTGCACTAGGACCTGTCTGCCAGGGCTTGTTACAGAGGGGGACTAAGATGGCAGCGGCTGTTCACAACAGTGCTGTACTACAGCATCTCCTGCCGCCGCAGGGAGAGGAGCTGGCCTCGATGGAGTGGCAGCTATGCTTGTCCCTGCAGGCCTGGCAGAGGGGGAGATAACCAGAATTACAGGCGTGACCCCACAGAGAACGCCCGTACCCCACATCCCTCTCGGTTAGCCTAGAGAAGGGCGGCAAAGAGCAGGAATACAATTAAAATACTGGGGGGGTGTGATATATTTCATGGCGCATGCTGTGCCTGCTCCCCGTTTGTGCAGGGCATTGCATGTGAGCGTTCATACGTCTGCGCGCTTTAAGCTGCGCTCACGCATCCCTGCCGCTGGGCAGACACAGCCCACGTGTGCGCCTGAAATACTCTCCTGAAAGAAAGCGGGGACGAGGCAGGGGGAGAGCGGACATGCCTTGTCCTTTTCACCCTTCCAGGCCTTCCCTCACCTTTCTGTTGTCAGCCTCCCCTCCTTTTCTGCCCAGAGTGTCACAGGTTTTAGCTCATGATCACACCCTGCCAGCCAGCAGTGGGCTGCGTGGCTGAGGACTGCCATTAACTGCCCTTTCCTCTGAGCGGCATCATCGCTCCCACTGCTGCAGCTGAAGACAGAGCCTTGCCTCTGTGTTTCCTTACCTTGTGCCAAGAGATATCTATTATAACTCCTAAAATATGTTGGCTGTACAGCATTGCCTGATTACCTTCACATTGCGCTAGCTCTACAAATAGGACAAAAATACACCTACATAGATGATGTAAGAGAATTACACATGGATATTTTATTCTGAACAGCATCCCCAGAACAGCTGCTGATACTTTGCCAGTTGCATTTTACTTGTAACATTTCAGCAGTTGCCAACAAGATTTTTTTGCACGGTATGCAGATGGCCAGGTGTTATTATCACTCCACCCACATGCCTGAATCTAGTAACAGTCCTGCTCCTGGCAAAATTCAATCTTTTCTCATCTCTCGACCCATGTTAATCTTTGTATTGTTTTTTAATTAATCTACGGTTAGCTGAAGCTCCTGCTATAAATCAATGATTCCCTTTCAATTCTTGTTAAAGATTTTTCATTTTCCTAAATTTGCAGCGCATTGCTCAGAAGCTGCCAACAGCACACTTTTCTCTCATTATCAAATCAGCGAGGAATGGACTCAATGAAGCAAAAACCATAAAGCCAGCACCAAGGACCTTCAGGCTTACGGGTCTTTCTATCTGCTCTAGACACGCTGCAAATGAAAACCTAGCCTTTCGCCACCCTGAAGGCTACAGGCCAGGTCCTCTCTTGGTGTAAAGTGCCATAGCTGTTTCAGGACACAAGCAAAATGTCCTCACTTACACCAGATAAATATTGGACACTGTCTGCTGCCTACTTTCTAGCTGAGGGAACAGCTGTCTGTCTGTGAAACTGCCCCTCAAAGAGGAATTGCTGGAGTTTTCTGTGACTATGTATTTCTAAATGCAAGTTTTCCATCTCTTTTCATTTTCCCAAGCGGTATATTGAGGTCTGTACTGAGGTTTTGGGGGGACGCTCACACTGAGGATGTCTCTTTGTGCCTCCCTTTGCAAACGTGCCCAGTGTGTCTTAGCACTGTTACTTAATAAAGTTTTGTCATGGGGTTCAATTTCCAAGAAAACAGTCTCAAAAATCCCAAGACTTTCTAATCATGTTTGTTTTAAAAAAAGAAGATGAACAAAATACGTGAAAGAGAGTGATGAACATACCTACTTATTCTCTTAAGTGGCATGAGAGGAAGATCACTGTTTAGTCAATGACGGCAAATGCAAGCTATAACACAGCTTAAGGTAGTTTATCAGGGTGACGGCGTGCGCAGCAAGATCTGCGCACTGCAAACACCAGAACTAGGCCCAGTTACAGCATCCTTTGTGGCTTAAGCCTATGCTCACTATGCACGTGCATTACATTAAACTTCCTCCTTCTCCTTCTCTCCAGTTACCCTTCTGCGCGTTTTGGTCTAAATTTTCAGAAAACGGCACGCACAGTTCCTACGATTATGCATGTAATCAATTAGTTATTTGTGTAGACAACTACTGTGACCAGGTATGCAAATCTCCAAGCAGCTTTTGCCATTTTTCAGTAATTTAGCCCTTTGTCATTTATATGTCCACTTTTGTTTGAAACAGCAAGTTCATGGAAATTTAACTCATTTGAACCATATGCGTAGATCCATATGAACTGCCCAAAAGCATCACAAAGAGAAAGGATAACCTTGTTGTTACGGCAGGAGAGCGCGAAATCTGGTTTCCATTCTGAGTTCTGCCACACATTTCCTGCGTAACCTTGGGCAAGTCATGAACTGTAACCTATTGCCGTGCAGCTGACCTACATGTAAAGCGGAGAGAGCCATCCTTACTTCAGGAGGTTATTGAAACATTTCGTTTGTTAGTGCACATAAAAAACATCAAAATGAGTAAATGGAAGGTGCTAGAGAATATAAGCTTTCAGTAAGGGCATTGTATACAATCACAGTAACAAACATGGTAGATGATCCGTTACTCAATCGTGAAACAGTAGGTAAAGGGGCAAACATGGCCATTGAGAACTGAGCAAAGAAAATGGCATATAAATTTGATCAGGGAGCTGAATGAGAACCAAACAGTAACGGTGAGCAGGAGCAGGCATGTGACTAATTAACCTTTACACTGCAATTTTTACTGTCCTACTTGGTCTTGTCCTCTTATAAAGGGCCAGTGTGAGAAGACATTTGAGAACTGTGCTGATTAATACGGCACCGACCACCTCGCGGTCTGTCTGATCAGCATGCATCATTCTTCATTAATCGGGATAATTCTGACAGTGATATTCAAGCCATTTGGCCAAAAGCTGGTGGACAACATTGTGATATTGAACCAATTAATATAGCTGTGTTCAGTTATAGGAAAACATGCCCTCTTTGTTCCCTTATACACCAGAACAGAACTGGAGAGTCAGTTCTGTTGCTGTGGTTGCTTCCTTCTTCTCGGGTAAAATGCAGTTAGACTTGCGTGGTGCTTCACCGAATGTTTGCGGTATGGCCTTGTGGGAGCGCTGTAAATCATGACATATTCTGAGAGAATACACCTCCTTTTAAAAATTACTTAATTTTGTAGCTGACCTGTATATGGCACTCACACTGACATCATTAAGAGTCTAGAGTACACTGATTGCGGTATCTGGCCCAAATTTATGACTTAATACAGCAAAATGTTCAGTAACCTCAGATCCAACTGGGATAAAATGTTATATCTTGGGCCCCATGTAGGAAATTTCTATTTTGATTAAGAAAATCTTTCCTCGTGAGAAATGAAGCAAAGCTTTTGAAAATATATTAAAGATTGTACCTCTTTACCTTCACAAAATAATTTGATGAGTCTTTATTTCACGTGTGATATTTCTTGGGAGGATTTGGAAATCAGAATTAAAAACTAAATAGAACAAAGAAAAACCTGGTACATTTACATTTAAGGTTTTCTGAGCTACAGGCACATGTTTGAAAATATGCCTTGATACATAGCTCTAGAGGTGGTTGTCTTCCTGCAAGTCTCTATTCAAACTGCAGCTGAGGAAGCAAGCCTACCCACAGTACATTTGATTTTGCTACAGAGAGCTTTGTACTTCCAAAGCAAAATGTTCAGGTGTCCACAGACTGAAAAGCCGTGAGCTGCTGCAGCATGTCGGCCTCCAGAGTTCCCTGGAATTCATCCCCGTTTGAACTGGAGCATATCTTTTGGAAAAAGATATCATCTTGATTTAAAATGTTCCAGTGAGGGAAAATACACTGTAAACTTTGGGAAATTATTTCAATGGCTCATTAAACTCAATTAAAAATCTATGATGATCAGAAGGGAGCTTCACAGGGGTCCTTATCAGCTACAGAGAAGGAGCCCAGATTTACTATCTTTATATGTGACTTGCACCTATGTGGTCTTTTTTTTTTTTTTTTAATCACCAACTGCAAAACAAAAATACACTAACTGTAAAAATCTGGCCAGCAAATGATTAGAAGAGTAACTACATTCCCTTCCAGGTCTTGTGAAGTGTTTATTAAACCTATTAGACATAACCTGAAAAAATGTAGATAATAGGCATGTGCCGTGGGAGTCATTCCACCACACTTTAACTGGTCGTCATTACAGCTGGGCTACAGTCAATGGAAAAACACAGGCACTTCTACAACATGATTCATTTGATCTTAGGCATACACCTATCTCAGTTTTGATGGATGAATCACATTTGTAGTATGTGTGGCAGTTAAGAAAATTTGGGCCATGGCCCTAATTCTGTGCAACCGAGAAAAAGCCTGATGAAACAGTTCTACCTGATGGAAAATGATCTGCAAGGCAACAGGGTGGAGGGAGTCAGTCTTCAGCTCAGCTCCATGGTGCTCCCCTGCAATCGCTGGTCTGGTCTGGTCGCTGCAGTGCTGTGGAGAAATGCCCTAGAGCCGTGCCGCCACTAGTAAGTGCTGACTCCTGAAAGGAGCAGATTTGTCCAGCAAAACTGTTGGAGCCGAGGTTCCAAGGTCCGTGCCTCCAGTGCTTTAGGGATTTTACTCTGGGCCAGATGTATTCGAGTCCCACTGGCTGCATGTAAGTTAGGTTCACTCCTGGAGCTGGAACAGACCTCACTGTTTGCATGAATCTAAAAGGAATGGAGTCCATGTGCTCCACGATGTGAACCAGAGCACAGGAAGGGGAACCACAGGGAGACTCACTTCAGAAACAAACTCCAAGTCTGTGCTAGTGTTAGTGTAGAGACATCCCAAGTGTTTGCTCTCTGTGACAATAAAGTATGTGGCTCTGTGCTCAACACCTGAGGCTAGGTCTCTGTTAGTGGTCATGATCTTCTCCATCCTAGTCCATAGGCTGCTAGAGGCATTCAGTTATGTGATCCCAGCGCCAAAGCCAGTGGTCTGCTGCTTCTTCTGTCCTGGGATGCGTGGTTGCTGACTCCTGTCAAATACAGCTAGTAAGTTCAGAGCTACAAAGCTCACTGACTTTGGCTAAAAGTGCCGAGGGAGCTAGTCTAACACCCGGTGCCTGCTAGTGAGGCATCTGCCTGGGTTTCAAACTATGTTTTAGATGCTGCATTCTGAGCAAGTGTTTAGTTGGCTATGTTTCACTCCAACCTGAATCCCTGATGAAGCTTACAGATCAGATTGGCTTGGTCAAAACCAGATGTTCAGCAAATCTAGGCACTGCAGTCTTTTCTTCATACAAATCCTCCACTTCAGCACAGCAGAAATACCTACTTCCCTCTCTGCTTGGGCTTTTGTAATGCTATGGGCTTAGAAAGCAGTTGTCACTTTACAGTTTGATCTCAAGTAGAATTTCTTCCAGCACTAATGGAGATAACTCTGGGAATAAAGTTCCTTAAACTGCAAGTTCCATCAAGGAGAGGTCCACCTTTCATTTTTTTCTCTGTGTTGTGCTCATCTACAGGCTCTAGAGAGTTAATACTAACAATGCAGAGTTACACAGGTGGAAACTTAAAACAAGAGGTCAGATGAGAAACACCGCATTCATCAATGTCTGGGGTCATCACTGGAATGCAGAGAGATCATTTCATTTGTAGAAGACCTGGTAATTGTAGGAGGAATATTGTCTACCCCCTTCTCCATTCTCCAAAGAAATTACCTAATAGTTTCCAATTGAGGCGGCTTTCAAAAGAATTTGGTTTTAATTCCATCATCATCTCAGAAGAAGGAAAAGTATTTTACTCTTAAATTGTAATTTTCATAGCTGTGTAATGCCAGCCGAAATTCACACTGTTCCTCAACTAACATATGCTTCTTAAATTTTCTCTCCCTTTGATATACATCTACTGAAGTAAATAGGTGAAAATAATAATCTGCCGTACTTCTAACTCAAAATCCAAAAAGGTCCTTGAGAAGCTGGGTTTAATTTCCAGACAGGGAAGCTGAGGCAGAGGGAGCTCTAGGGCTTTGCCTGGGATCACGCAGCAAGCCAGCAATTGACCTGGTAACAAAATCCAGGTGTGCTGTTTAATTTCTACATGCAGTCCTCTAACCACTGCTACCATCCCAATTCCTTCTCTCTGCAGCTAGTTCTGATTTCTAACAGGGTTGGGAAAGTGTTATTTTCGTGCAAGGTTCCAAAGCAAGTTGTCTTACCTGAACATACTGAATTTTAAAATGCTGTATTATTTTGCTTTTATGGATGAGATGTTTATTCCACCTGTCAGTTCCTATCACAGAAATGATACTCTGACAAATCTCAGTGCTCACGAGGCCTGCTGTCAGAAGATCGGGTCACTGAAAAGAAGAAAAATGTCATTTAAAATGGCAAAAACCTTCAGCTATTTATATGAGAAATACAATAGGGGAAATTTTCTTCCTGAGTCCTCTGATGAGGCTTTTTAAATGTTAGTTGTTAACTAGAGAGTGGCCTGTTGATGTACACATGCAAAAGTCGTATTCAGAGTACTTGTCTGACCTAAGAAGGAAGGGGCTCTTCCGTTTAACGAGGGCAAGGCCCAGCTACAAAGAAGTGATAATGGAGATGCCATTGACGACAGGGATGCATGCAGTAGCCACAGAGATTCCTCCTTTTGTCTCCAGCCGGATCACAAGGACCAGGATTCTTTCACATACAGAAAGAAACAACTGCTGGGCCCTTGAAGGAAATTCAGTTGAGTCCCAGATAGTTTAAACTAAAAATCTGTTCATTCATACAGAAGAAAAATATGCCCGTTGCAAAACTTCACATACATCAAGTTGTTGGGTATTTTTAAACCAAATTACGGAAAAGTTTTCTGTGCTCCCTCCCACAAAATGCCTTGGGAACTTGCTGCAGATCCCAACTGTCAAGTTGTTGCCTTTTTCATTCGGTCTAAAATACATCTATATTTTTCTCCTCCCCAATTAGATAATCTTTATTTTTCATTCACCTCAGGTCTAGCTGCATCACTTTGACCTCTCTGTGAGGCCTGGGTAAATCCTGAAGATGCTGGGCCACAATTCTTAAGAAGGAAACTTCAAGTTCTTTCCGCTTCACTTCCCCTTCACATGTCTGAGGCAGTTAACGTTTCTGCCCCATAGTCTGCGTGGCAGGAGCTGTGTGCTAGCTGTGGCACCTATTGTCTGCATTTTTCCTCTCGTTAGTCTCCTTGACCTTTTATTGTCTTACTCCTGCAGTGTCAGGTCAGACTTAGTGTAGGTCTCCCTTCACTAAGGACCCCTTTCCTTTCGTGGATCACTAAGCAGGACAATTGCTCTATCCATCTTTTCAGGGTCTATTGTCGAGCCCCCCCTGAGCTGAGAAAGGTTTGATTCACTGGGAAACCATTTTGGTCAAAGGGAAGCCTGACTATGTGTCCTTTTAGGAACTCTGTCTTAATCACTGACTTTTTTATCTGGGATATGAAGAGGATTCAGGAGATCAAAAGGTTTGGGAGTACATGGGTTTGACCACATTTTTCCTGGAAATAATGGGAAACCTCCACTGAAAAATGAGCTCCGTTACAATGGGCAACAAGAAGGAAAGCCACATAGTGTTCCCAGCGCATTCTGAATCATCAGACCTTCAATAGCTTCCATAGAGAAGGGAAAAAGTAAACAGAAAATGTAAATGGAATGTAATAATTAATGGACCTAAAGAAACAGACTCATTTGATTTGCGCATAATTGGTGCCTTTAAAAAAAAGATAAGTCAAAAGAAATGGACAGAGCAGGTGGAGAAGGCTGAAGACTGGAAGTTCAGTCTGGCTGAGTACGCGATGGACATGTGAGTGGTTACTCAGAATTAGTAGCTCACCTCACCTTCACAAGTCATTCGACATCCAATGGCCCCCTGTATTTCCCAGGACCATGAAGTGTTACAGACATCTTGCTGGAGCACCACAGTGGAGCTCTGTTGGTTTTGAAGACCCTGTGTCACTAGGTATTCAGCCACACTCTTGCTAATGCCTTGAAGATTTCTTCCTGCATGGAAGAATTAGAAGGCCTTATGTAAGATGACAGTCGTGAAACTTCAGTTGACTGTATTTCCAATGAAGTTAACCAGCAGCAACGATTCCCATTCAGGCAATTTCCTGTAGTAGAGATGTAGGTACCTCTTTAGGTGCACGAATTTGAAAGCACTTGGTTCAGAGACTTAACAAAAACCAGTAAGAATAAAAACGCCTTTTTCCTGCAATCTAGCTAGAACCCTTTCACCTACTGGTCTGCCAAAATGCTTTTAAAATGAACATTTCACTCTTTCTTCAACTAGCCATTACCTCTGCACAGAGTCAGCTCAAGCCTTTTCAAAACGCAAAGCTGAATATTGCTGTGTAAGGATAAAAGAGAGGAAAGGGACTGGTCTCGGGAAGGGAGGCAAGCAAAGGGAGGAGCCTGGAAAGAAAATCTTGGAGAGCTGGACTCATATTCCTGCTATCAATAAGATGAAAGAAAAAAATGTAAGAAGCCTGTACCTCAACTTTTCCCTTTGACCTAGGCAAAGTCAGGAGGGAGCCAGGCTGTTTTATCTTTCTCCAGCAAAGTACCCTTCCTCGGTATTATCTGTGCATTTCCTTACTTCTTTTCATACTTTTAGCATGAATAATTAAGGATTCTGCTTTGGAAAGCACCCCAATTTAGGCAAAAGTTTGTATTTAAACTTCAGCACATGCCGAGATCTTTACCTGAGTCAAAGAAAAAGAGTCAACTGGATGTAGTACCTAAGCACTGGTTTTTGGATGAGGAGCTACAGCTGGCTTCAAACAAGGCCAAACCTTCAGATTAAACATTTCTTCTCCAATAAGAAAGTGAGAAAACAAAGGCTTAAAAAAAGAACTAGAAAACTCAGATTAAAAGAAAAAGTCATTCCAGCCATAAAGAGTAAAAAGGGACACCATCCACGTCTCTGATGTTTCAGGGAGGGCTTAGTGTGGAACTGAATGAAATGTTAACCATTCCTGTTTACTACAGTGAAATTGCTGAACCTGACATTTCTTGGTTGGTAAATAGACATAATCCCTGTGATATTTACATTAAGTATGTCCAGGATGATTCTTTTTTTTGTTCACCTGTCTATATATGTTATATATAACAGACATGTTATAGTTGCATATACTGTCGCTAAAGGCACAAAAATATCTACAGTAACTTTTGTGCCACCTTAATTTGCTCCTGCCATTTGAGTTCCCAGTGCCAACCGATCACTTAATGTCAGCATTGTCACCTTCTGTCAACATTACCAAGTAGAAGTGTCCAGGATATTAAATATGCTTGCATTTACGTATAAGAGGAAAGGAAAAAGTGATCCAAGCATTTCCTGTACTGTAGAAACAACTGAATATTGTTTCAGTTGAATTGTGACTGACTCATCAACGAGAGTTCTGCTCCAGAAGAGCCTTTAGCCCTGATCCTTAATGACACTAAATATTGATTTGTCTATTAAGGAGTCCCAAACATATGAGGAAAAAAAAAAGTGATCAGTGAATGAGAACACAAGTATATCTGCAGACCTGGTGGAATCAGTATAGCTGCACTTTCACGTTCCCAAAGGCAGAGAGCAAGTACTGTGGGATACATTTCAGCCACATCAGGGAAGCCCTTTGCATAACAGAGGTATAGTCTCACACGGTTAAGCTTCATGTGGAAAGCGGTTGAGTTTTATGTACTCTTTAAGCTTGATAGAGAGAGCTTTGCTGACTATGTCTAAGGACCTAACCACCCCAGATTCTGAGTATGTGGCAATGCCACCAGCTTTCACCTGGCATTCTGCTATGTAAATTGTTTTCTCTCTACCCCTTTTTGATGGTTGTAAGGGAGGAATCGGGTCCAGAGCTTGCAACTGTGGTGTGTCTTGTGTGCTTAAAAACGTTAGGTCAAAACACATGCCAGTGGAAATACCTTTGAGGATGAGGAATTATTTTCCATTTCTCTGGTGACTAACAGTAAGGCTATTGATAGAGGTTTCCTTCTGGATCCCTCTAGGTTGTTTGACACCCATTGAGTATAGCTCGAGTGACCTGCCACTCTCTTACCTGCGAAAGCAGCAAGTTGTCCTAGGTATCCTCTCAGTTCGGTCTTTCTTCATGAGCTAACTTTGGTAAAATTTATTATAGGCCTCAGGAGAAATGAATTTCCCTGATAGAGGAGTAGATTGAGAATTTAAATTAGCATAGCTAATTTGTCCCACGTAATTTGGAAGTTCTCATACTGCCTTCTCTGTCAGCA
Source organism: Phalacrocorax aristotelis (assembly GCF_949628215.1). NCBI lineage: Eukaryota > Metazoa > Chordata > Aves > Suliformes > Phalacrocoracidae > Phalacrocorax > Phalacrocorax aristotelis. The sequence continues at coordinate 67,620,372 of NC_134280.1, forward strand.
GATTGGCAGAGGCGGGACCTCCAACAAAGTGATGGTAAAAGGAGGAGGGTCACCTCTCCCATTAGCACATCTGGATCAGGAACAGGATGATTTACTGTCCCCACCCCAAACTCCTATTGAAATGAACAATCCGTTCCTCACAAAGGGCTAGTGGCTCTGCTGCATATTTAACTGGAATGGTAATATGGTCAGTTGCATAGCTGAAGATGTAAGAATTATAATATGATTGAGCTAATTGCTTCCAGAGGGAAAGAAACAGAAAGAAGCTATAAAAAGGTATGCAATATTTGAAAATCAGATATTTTTCCCCAAATAATACTGTTTGCACCACTTTAAATGCCAGGTGGAACATAAATTATTAACTATTCTTTCTCGTAAGCATGTACATTTTCTGCCTTTTGTTAAATCTTTTCTCCAACTATTGGTTCATGCTAATAGCTTCCATAGTAAAGTGCAGGACATACAGGTGGGCAAAATTCTGCGTAATTAGTTGCAGTTAGTAACTAACCTTTGATGTGTTCAACCTTGTAATTTTCTAATCTTGAGACACTGAGTAAGCGCAAAGCTGTATTAACTCTTCTTTTGTAATAGCTGGACCAGTAGCTGGTTAAAGTCAAAGGAAAGATTCCCATTAACTTTAGTGGTCTGTGAATCAAGCTCTTGATATATATAGAAGGCCCCTGAAAACAAAGTTTTATTTTTTAATGTATTGTCTCATTTGTTGAATAGCATGGCTTACTGCCCAGTGTTATGGCAGTTCACAATGACTATTCTTCCCACCCATTCTCCTTCTCCTCCTTCCATTAATCAGTGATGGGTCGAATTCAAACGTTTTGGAAGTTCTGTCTGGTTTTGATGTGACGTTACATAAAAATATCTACAAAGTAGTTATTAGGGTACTTGGTGTGGCTGCATTTGTCCTGGGGAAACCTCCCCCTCCTCTCTGAGAGCAGCAGCACATTTTGTGGGAAGGTTGGCAGCTCTACAAGGTCTTCTTTGAGGCGGGCTCCACTCCCTCTGCCCCAGTGGTACATCCATCATTTTTGGTTTTCCTTTCCAAAATGCTTTTCACAAAAGTCACTTCCTTGTTTCACATTACTCCATGCTTTGTGAATTCAGACTGAAACATGCTGTGAACCAGATCCATATCTGGTGTAAATCAGCATCATCCTGCTGCTCTCAGTGGAGCTACAAAATTTTGTGTCCATGGAGGATCTTGCCCATGAACTTTCCACACAAAGAGGCAGTTTTGGTGGAGTGAAAAAGGGTTCATGTGTTTTGCGCAGAGATATTAGCAGGAACAGCACATGGAAAATCCCACCTAAACAATGAGGTGCTTAACTTCACAGATACTAACATCTCAGTTTTGCCTAATGAGATAATTCTGGATGATTATTTTTGCTCTGACAACTCTCATATGGTCCATTTCTGGGTATGCGAAATGGGTGCAGAGCAAAAAAGGACTGGGCTGCTGACTGTATAAGAGAGCTCAGCTAGTATCATAAACTAAGCCTATATAAATATATCCTTTGCACTCCCATTTCCGTATATAACTGACCACCCCGAGCACCTTTTTAAAAAGTGGCTCAAAGTTTATTCAAGGATGCATTTGGTTAGATTTACAGTATTTGTCACTTGTTGGCCAAAAGCGACATGAGGGATTTCAATGTGCTACTTTTAACGTGGTGACACTGCCTTTAATTTAGGATAAGTGATTATATATGTTTGACTGTCAAATCACTGTATGTAGCTTTTGTGGTTGGGGGCTTGTTTTATCAAAGAATTCTGCTGAATGTCTTCCAAACCAGAACTCCCATGTGTATAATTATATTGTATTTTCATTATATAAACTTTATTTTTAAGACTGAAAACATATGAAATTATTATGGGAATGTGTATTCTATACAACACCACCACGTACTTGTGGGAAGAGAAGTTTATAACATAAACCAAATGTTGTCATTAATATACAGGTACAAGACGCATCCATGTGACCCATAAAACTCATGATGGAACAGAGGGATCTGAAAATACATGCAATTGCACTTCAGATTGAAAGAAATTTATAGCAACCTTTATTCTGCACTGAATAGCACCTACTTGATACTCTGTGGAAGTAGATGTCAAAGATTCATAGCCTGTGACTGAAAGGCACTGGTATAGCCAAGTTAGGTGCTTTCACAGTATCTTTCAAAGCGTTACTTCAAAAAGATTGTATTACTCCATTAATATGTTTGATTGGTGCAAATATAGTTCTGTTAGAGATCTATTTCAGAGACCTATTTTGTCCTGGGACAACTGTTTTGGTGTTTTGCCCTAAAATTTTACACTGGGATTATGTGCTTAGTTTAATTTCATTGTCTTCTGCCACAACCCAGTGAAAACCTAATTCCAGTTTGAATAGGTGCCACAGAGACCAGCATTTTAAGAGATCTGCAACAAAATGTTGTTTAAGGCAGGACTAAAAATTATGGCCAACAGCAAGGTCTGGCCAGGAGGGGTAAACTCTGTAAGTTCCGAGTAAGGTGTCATCACCATCGTGTCCACAATCCGTACTCATCCATAGACTTTTTTTTTTTATTAACAAGGCTGTCAAGCGTTCTCCCTATGTTATAAACAGGCGACTGAATCACCATGTAGATTAAGCAACTTACGAAGAACATACTAAGCATGTCCACATAATTCAGCACTTGAATTCAATTCTCCTTCTGCACCCGTACTCCATCGCCCTAAATAATAAGCTGTCCTTTATTTCCAATATCTTTGGTAGCTCCTTATGTAATCCAAGTTTTTTTCTCTCTGCCTCAGTAACTTGCTTACTAATAGTGATTCTTTAAAAAGCAATACTCAGAAGAAATAAAGACTCTATAGGGTATGTCATGAAAGCAAACCATTTTTTATATCTATCTCTCTCTGTATATATGCACATACAAACGTACTCACATAGAGAGCGAGAGAGATCCATGCATTCACACACAGAGCAAACATCCATCATCAGAACACTCTATGAGTCATCCCAGATAAATGCTAACTCTTTCAAGGCAATCCTATACAATAGATCAATAAACAATATCTTCAGTTTGTGGCTGGGAATTCGGACCCAGTCATTAACAAGCTAAAAAACAGGTCAAGGAATAAGGGTGATAGCTTGCCTTATCATCAAGCAGTGTGACCGACCGTTGTCATCTGTAAACTACTGACAAGCGTGCTCACGTGGGCGCTGATTCTTCTGTCAGGGTGACAGCACAGAAGTCATTGACGCCACAGTGTTGTAAACCTGAGAGGAAAATCAGGGCCAGGGTCTAAATAAAACTCTTATGCATAAACTTGTAAGTTAAGATGTAACAAACTTTTAAAGGGACAACAAATGGAGAAAAATACCTGAGTCAAGTGAACACAGGGCTTCCTAATCACCAGGGAAGTCAGCTGAAGGCAGTTTTGCAGGCTCGATGTAGCAAATTCCTGCACAGCATTCTCAAAGTCCCCAGCCTGAGTCACTTTGAGCTCAGCTGCTCTTGAGCAGAGGGAGCTTGGAAGCTGATGAATCACTGTTGAGCAGTATGTATGTTTTCATAATCTTCACTTTAAGGAATGTCCATTCAACATCTAAGCTAATGACCATTGGATAAGGGTGCAGATGGAATGCGGTTTCCACATTTGGAAACACACTGTGATGAATCTGTTCTTTAAGTGTGTTTATGTTTGAGGGACTTTGCGTGCAGGCTATCTCCTCGATGGCATGTTAAACCCTGCTCTCCAAAGAGAAGAGTACAAGACGCGAGGTAGCGGAGGGGGAGGAGAAGAATCGAAAAGGATGGAAAAGCTGCAAAATACATTTCTTTAGAAGCACTGGAATTGAATTTGCAAGGTTTGAAGAATCTTTCTCATTTAAAGGAATAATAATAAACTCTGATAATTCTTCCAGACTCACAACAAATTATTAAATGTTGAGGGGTCTGGAGCTGCAAAACAAGACACTGTGTTTTCCAGTATCTCTACAACAGATCTAATTTGCCAGTACATCATATGTTCAAACACTGAAACCTCTCAAAGTGTTTGCAGATGATTTTTGCACATTTTCAAAGCTCTACTAATTTTACACCATCTCCTTCCCTCTTTTCATATCTCCCTGTGTATGCTGTCGCTGTTGTTAGTTAAAATTTGACTTTCACAGTCTCAGCAATGATTTTTGTTATAAGGGACGAGTTTGCGAGCGTACTGTATTTCAGCACGGCATTTAGGCCTAGCTAGAATTAGAGATAGAATTATTCTCAGCTTTTCCCCCAAACTCATGTAAACAACTTCCCCACTCCCAAAATAACTCACGGACTACCTTTCCCCCTCCTCATACTTATGTATCCCTCTGCATTTCCTGATCTTGGCAGGGATATTTCAGAAATAGCTATTACAATGGTGTTTCCACTCTGAAAGAGGAAACACTGGGTGGGAGGAGTTATGAAAGGAACAGAGGAAGCAAAGCTGTTTTCATACCATCTCAAGCTGCACTTTTACAGCAAAAAGGTGGAAATGCATCTGGATGAAGTATGCTGTCGAGCCATCAGAGCCCCATTGCTGCAGAGCACAAGGCCAAAAGTGAATATGCATAAACCAGAGCGTGTGTGGCTCCTTGCATCATTCAGCACAGCTGACGCTGACAGGCAGCTCTAAACTGTTGAACAAACTGAATGAATCAAGGTCAGGCCAGAGTCAGCAGCAAGCTTCCCTCCCTCCACGACTCACTGATACATGAAAGGTACTGACTGGATGGCTCTTTAGTGTGGCTTTGTGCAGAGCAGTCGTACAGTAGAGGCTGCTCCGTCACATGTTTGTCAGCAATCCAAGATTTTAATTCTGAACTTTTCCATGAAACCAATAGCTATATTTTCTGGCTCTGGCCCGCTCGAGTGCTTGGCCAGGGCTATGGGAATGAAATGTCAAAGCAGCCTGTCTATGAATTGAGATTGCTTTCATGCGTCTCCACCTGCTGGCTGGCATTTCACTAATTGCAATAGCCTGTAGAGATGACGGCGTACTTTTTGAAGTAAAGAGCTTATGTGGAAAACGTAACTCAGTTTCACAAGAAGATGAGCAAATAAGCACGACAGGAGAGATTATTTTCTAACTTGATAACGAGCAACATCCGACATCACAGGTGACAGGGAGAAGGCCACTGAGATTTTTCAAGTCAAGCTTTTGAACTTCGGAAGCTTCAGTTGAGAAGATAAGCAATAAGATTTTTGGAAGGAACTCATGAAGTGTGGAAACGTTAGCATTTTATTTCACTACCAAAACCAGATGCTAAGAATGTTAACGTGCTCTCATTGACACAGTGAAAGAGGGAAATTGTTTATTAATATCTGGAAGCATGAGCATTCTGGGGCCCACAGCTTAGTTTCTGTGTGGTTAGGAAAGCAGTTACTTAGCAAATGCAGGCAGGCAGCTGTTTCAAATGGAAAGGAATAGAAATGATTAATGGCTTCTATGCTTTAAAGAAATGAACCCACAGGATTTCTTTCTTCTACTGTGCTGTCCCACTTGGCCATTTCTGTCATGTGCCCTGGGACTTTCTTTGGAAGTTTTCAATGGTCTGTCGTGAACTACTCTTTAGAAACTTACTGGACCAGATCTGGAGCCAGACAGATGCCAGCTGTGGATCTGATCCATTTGTACATACATTTACAGACTCCAAGCACAGATTATCAACACTTGATATTCCATGAACTTTGCACTGCAACAGCAATAGTGTGTCTCGCTCTCAGGCACTGCAGTGATGAGCACAGTAGGAAATCCTCTTTAGAGTGGGATCAGTGTTACCTTTTTGCTTTTGTAGCCACATTTTATTCAGGTTATATTATACAATGTAGAAGGCAAGGGACGCTCTCAGGAACTGAAACAATACAAGGAATGAACCCTTCCTCTGTTAGTCATGTCAGATATCAGTGCAGATTATTGGTATTTTACCATCTTCTGCACTTCCAGCAACAGTTTGCTTTTATCCTGCCCAAACTGCTAACTCTATCATCTCATTCTTATGTATGCTTTCATTTATGTTCTTAGGTCTTCTATGCATAGCACCGGAAGGTGGAGAAGGTTAAAAAGAGGATGAGGAAGAGAAAGAGGAATATGGAGAAAAGAAAAAGGAAGGTTATATGAAACACAGATAACATCTTCACTGAATTGTTCACAGCGAATCATCCAGCCCATTTTGTTAAAGTAATATTTACCAGGGAGAGTAAGTTCTCCTCTGATTTGACTTCGTGGAATTATTTTGAATTCACTTCTATTCCAAAGGGCACATAATTTGATCCACTAAAAATTCTTTTGCCATAGTTTTGACTACGTGTTCAGAACTGCCAAAGCATGAAGCATGACTGTTGCTATTCCAAAGGATTCTCCCATTTTGAAAGCAGGTTCCATATTACTAAGCCCTGGGAACAGGAAACTAACTACAGAAAGCGGTAAAGGTGTCAGTTGCATATCTGTATAATTAAACACAGCTAAGCACACTTATTACATAGTTATACAAGTAACATTCCTGGCAGTTCAGCATATTCAGCTATTATTAGCACTAGAAATCTGACTAAAAAACCATCAAGTAGTTTGGAAGGTGTATGAGTTGAATACATCCTGAATGCGTCTAATACCTTGGCTAAACACAGCCATTCAGCTGAAGAGAGTGCCCATAGATTACTTTAAGACACAGCAGGACTGGAAGATGATATTTCCTTGCCTACAAGTATATCACTCTCAAGTCAGCATTTCAACACAGGAAGTTATCTGCTACCTGGAGCAACAACATGCTCTTGAACACAATCAGCCTGCTGTCTGATGATATTTAAGAATTAGCCACATAAGGCTTTCTTACAAAGTTGTCAAAAAGGCTCAACTGATTATTTTAACTAAACCTATTTAAACCACCTGAATAAACTGATGCAAAATAAAAGCAACTTCTGCACGTTTGAACTGCATGCTTCTTTTACATCACTTATTTCCAGAGTAGGAATAAAGACCAGCTCAAATGGATTTTGTTTATCTTTCTATATCCCTCTGCAGATCTCTGTCAGGTACTCAGGTGAATTAGTACTGATGCCATTCAAAGCTCACAGTATAAGGACGAGCTTTATACATGTTGGTACACAAAATCATACATGGAGGTATAAATTCAGCTCTATGTTCAGTCCACTTTACTGAAAGCAGAAGTTGGTCCAATTGCCTGAATCTTCTTTCACAGACTACTTTTGAAACTGATATAACTCAGGCAGGAAGCGTGAGTGTGCATGTGTGTGTGTGCGTATCTGTGCTGCTGAACACCATATGAGGGCCAGATCTATTTTCTGAAGTTGATTCTTACTCCTGGTTTTGGTTGTGTTTTTTTTTTATTGCAAGACACTTCCTGAAAACTTCTCCCTGGTAATCCTAGAGGATATAGTAACAAGTACTGAGGTTTCATTCCTACCTGGATCATCTAGCTGATATGCATATGAATGAATTCCTCTCTTGTTTTCCTGACCCCTTTTATCTTTCAGGCCAGTGCATCACATCATTATTTAGTATGTGTTCTCATTTGACCCTGTCTCAGTTAACATAATATTTTACTGTCATATTATAAATTCTTTTAAAATAGTGCTCAGTTGAAGGTCCCTCTGTACTGTAGTACAGTATTTCTGCTCTGCCGTCCGTCCATGAAAAAGCATATTAAAAAAAAGGCTGTGAATTTCATATTCTTTTCTCCAAAGTGCGTTGATGCTCAGCAGAACGTCAGGCAGGTGAATAGTCATGTGCATCATTTGCAAAGAGATCATACGTCAGTTGGTGTTCTCAGGCCTTAGAGCCGCACTACCAGTGAAGAAATACTGATTTTGAACATTTCGCTGTGAATACCCTTATTACTGTTTCTGTTTTGGCAAGAGAATTATTGCCTGCAAATCCTTTGCTAGTCTCTGAGTATAATAACAAACTATTACTGCGGAAAATAAAAGTCAGTGAGAAACTGATTGTCTGAGAAGCAATTCAGAAGTGTCTGGTGAGCTCTACATTAGCCTGATAGTGACTACACCTTATCGAATGAAGGACTAGGAAAATTAAGCAAGAAAATCAGCATGATGTAACAATCTGAGTAGAAAAACAAGCACAAAGCTCTCCGATAGTTTGTGCATTGCTCTTGGTATTAACGTAAAAGATGCCTGACAAGACAGGCAGTCATGTATATCTCTGCAAAATGACTGGCAAGCCAATATAAACGGGTGGCTATGAGGCGACTGTTTACAGCGAAATGCCACGGGGGCTACAGTGGTTCCCATCTCACTTGGGCAACCGAGGTGTCAAAGGCAGCAAAACGCCCTTTCCCAGGTTAGTGACACCTTGCTCCTGGCACAGACCCTTATTCGTCTTCTTTCTGTTCTGCAAGCTGAGGCTTGTAAGCACAAGGGGAGAAGTAAGCTTTAGTCTAGCAGCACAAATACCAAAGTAACTTACTTCCCTGGCTGGAACAAGGAGGAACCGTGGAAGGAATTGCAGCTCTCTGAGTCATACTTCCTCCTTGGAGTTTCTCTTGGAGTAGTGCAGCTGTGCACCATGCCTTAGGCTGACATTAGAGTTAAGCTCGTCCATCCTCTTATCCACAAAGTGATAGAGAGAAAGACAGAAAGAAGGGAAGACAGTAAAGCAGTGGATTATCATACCCTCAAATCTCCTGATTGCAGCTCTAAATATAGCCAAACAAGTAAAAATCTGTTTCTGGAAACAGTACAACTATTTAGCTCCCAACGCTTCAAACAACATACATGAAAAAAAAAACAAAAAAACCCCAATCAGTTCTCTCCCAACCAAGATCCTGTATGTAGAGCCATGTTAAGCACATTCTGATCTCCAGCCAGAAAGTGAAAAATTCCCAACTGCCGCACCTATCCAGGGTGTGACTAGAGACTATCAACTAGTTTATATTTGCACTTTGATACACAGCACATGCTTAACATCATACGGTGTATCCTTGGAAAAAAATAGCAACAAGTTTCAACATTGAAATTGTGTTAGATTAGGAAGCCAGAATAAATAAGAGCCAATGAGTTGTAGAATGACTTGAGGTAGCGTATAAGATCTCATCTCAAAAAATAACATGAAGGTAGTACATTGCAGATGAAACACATAATGAAAAAACATTCCAAACTTCTCATTTGAGAAAAGATTACAAATAAAATAGGCTCGGGCATGCCAAGTGTAAAATCTTTGATATGGAAATGCAGTAATGGTTAAATGAAATGGGCTGAAAATCTATTTATCAACATTCTGTAAAGCCTAGTTGGATCGTCCCATGAGAAAAGCAAATAAGGAGTAGTAGGAGAATATACACTGTTAAAAAGTTTACATACCTCCTGCTTTCATACCTCAAGATATAGTCCTTCACCTTAACTAGAGATTTTGAGATTTGTGGTATGAAAACACACCTCAAATGATTCAGGAAACATGCCCTGAGACCCAGGTTTTCAGGCGTCATCTAGTATGTTCAGCCTGAGCTACATTAAAGGGACCTGGTTGCTAGACAGTGGAAAGGAGCCCTCTGGCATCAGGCCCCCATGAGCATCTTGGATCGATATCCCAAACAGCGGCACCGCTGCTCACTTTTGAAAACCTCAGCCCAGGCTACCAGCAACTGAGAGGGTGCTCCATAAGGTATGTATTCATAAAAATGCTCCTGTGAGAAAGACCGCCAGATCGTGCTCTATGTGACACTGCCCAACTTCAATGAGCTCCACGCATCCAACCGACTACAGAATTTGGCCCATTACTGTTACCTCCGATTCATTTTTCTTTTTATTCACACTAGCCTTCTATTACATTATTGCCAATGGGCATGTAAGTCATTACTGCGCCCTACATGTGAATCACAAATGCAAGTGCCATGGAAATTAAACTCCTTGACCTGCTCGCATTTTCCTCTTTGATGTCAGTCTGAATAGGCATTTTTGACTGGAACATAGTTTTAATTTTGAGAGCTGGCAAGACAACCACAACCTTTTCTGCAAGGAAGTTTGCTGAAGAATTCTTTGTTGTTCTTCCCGAATTACTTTCCTAAAGACAGAGTGTCAGCAAATAGCATTACAGAAGGCCCAGATCATATTTTCACCATGTTCAAATGCAGGAAACAGAAAAAAGCTACCATGTTCCTGTTCACACCAGCAAAGACGCAGCCCTAACTATATCAGTCTGAGCAAGTTGCAAAATTTCCATTCAACTAACACGGAGCTGAAAATGGAAAATATTTTTCATTCACTGCTGAGGACTTCTCTCCACAGTGACAATCTGGATTCAGGGGCATCGCGGCCACGTGCAACCCATGGAGGCAGCTGCACGCTCCAGGTCCGAGCCCCAAATGCCCAGAGAGGAGCTGGGACAGGTGGAGGTGTTGGGACCCAAGAGTCCTCTTCCTGCGGGAGCTGGGTAAAAGGCAGGAGAGGAGCCGCAAAGCAAATGCCTGTAACTCCAATCCTTAACTCAGGACGCAGGCCTGTGAGACAAGATCCCCTGGGAACCAGAGCTCTGGTCTCCTGCGTGCTGCGTGCTTACCGCTGTAAGCTGGGAGGTGCTCCTGTTTTGGAGACTTGGGGTGCCCACTGGCAAAAGGCTAGGTAATTTGCAAGGGATCCAGGACTGATATTAAATTTCCATTTGAAATCATGCAGTGTTCTGCTGAAACGCTGTAGAGACGTCTGTTTTGAAATCTACAGTTTCCCATCTCACTGTTGCTGACCTGTTTAAAATAATAAAAACAGAAAGCTTTCCAAGATGGATGACACTGGGGCCAGGGATCAAAACCTCACTTGTGTTTCTAAAGGCTCTTTCCATGCTTGGAAACCTGGTTCTTGCATTCATCAAACACAGAGACTCTTTTTTTTCACTTTCTCAGCCAGGAGACTTCAAAAAGGGAGAAGTCTAGGCCATCGATTATTTTGCTGCTACTCTTTTTCTTCAGTCCACAATATGTTTCTTAAAGCTGCAGGGTTTCAGGTAAATAAATATTCCAGAACTAGAAAATAAGCACGTATTCAAATTATACATCCATGCTCTTTAAAGGAAGATTTTGTTTCAGACATGTGGCTATCTGCAAAAAATTGTTTGATACACTGTTCTGTAATTTGTCAATTAGGCCTTTCCTAGAACCTTCAGTCTGGCAAAGAGGATGAAAATAATTTTACAGCCAGGAAGATGGCACAGACGTTGACTTGTTGGAGTTCCAGACGGACTCAAGGTCTCACATAAAGTCATATTTTATAGCTAAACCGCTGCAAAAGGAAATTTTCATTACTGAATCATTACAAGTAACTCCCTAGTTAAGATTATAAGAAGAACAGACTATTTATTTTGAGCAAATTTGTCAAACCTCCTCAAATCCACCAGTACAGTTGATTGACTACAAAATGAATCTATCAAAGCCTGGATCACAAATTTGAGGTTGTTTGGTGAAGAGGTAAGACTAGTACTTTTGAAACCTCATGATTTTCAGCTTTCTTCTGAGATACGTTTTCTGCAGAGGAGGGGGAAAGAAGCTTTGAGAACTATCCACTAGTTACATAACTGCACTTCTTGTCTGGAGATAGAAGAATAAATTCTAGATTAAGTTAATGCCAGCAACATTTTGTCATTGATTTTGAAAGAACCAGGGTTGACAGAGAGTAGACAAAGAGACAGGCCAAAGCAAGGATCTTGGGTTTAGGTCTGTAACACCTGAAGATGCCACTGCAGGCTGCCTCTTTAGAAACAGAGTAGAGTAACCATGCACTGGACACTCTGTATTTCTATTTCTGTATTTTTGTCAGCAAGCAGCACAATTTCTGCTTTGATGAGTTTATATTCTATAGGTGCAAGTACATAATGCAGAAGAAACTAATCAGGAAAGGCTAATGGTTACAAAAGTAACTTAGTTATTGCAGCCAAAGTATTTGCTACGGAAGCTTTCGAGACGTATTTCCAAGAGATGAGGCTATAACTGTTGGTTGATCTGACCTAAAAGAATGGGCTATTTCTGGATTTAGAAGACACGTTTTCTCCTCTTGCAATGAGATTTTAAAGGTTTTATCTACATAGCCGATTTCCAAATGTACACAAAGGAGGCACAGCTTGGCTCTGGATTTGAGGAAGAATGTATATGAGCTATTAAACCACGTGAAAGCAGTCAATGGAAATGTGGATGCTCATGGATTTGTGTGTTTGAGGCCCTGAGTTTCTGCTCGTGAAACACTATTCGTTCCTATAGACTAGCGGTGTGTTACACACTGGTGAGATTGATGGGACACAAGCTCAACGGCCACAGGAAACCAAAACCTCTAGCTATTATGTACTGTGCTGCATTTGAAAAAGAAGGAATGTAATGTAAAGAAACAAGAGTACAGAGCTGTCCTGTGCATGAGAGTCTTCTGGTAAAAAAGGAGTTTGTGCTAGAGAAAGGGCGGGCAGACTCGCAAAGAGGAAACTGATGGTCTCTATTTGCTTCTCAGTCCTGCCAAATAATTCTTACAGAGTGTTGGGAAAGACAATTCAATTTCTCTGTTTCTGTGACACGGAGATAATCGATTTCTGTCTCCAGTCCTTTGTTTCTTTTGTCCATATGAACAGCAAGCTGTTCAAGACTGGGGTTGTGTCTTAACTGGATGTATTTGCAGTGCTTCGTATGGATGGCTCTGAGTCACAGATGTGGCCTCTAGGCACAATGGTATTACAAAAATAATTAACTGAGAATGTGTATTTATTTAGTTAATTGTAGGAACTTTAATCAGGATATTGGGCCTAATTTTAGCTTAGTGTAAGTCAGTTCATATTCATTGATTGGTCCGTTCTTTCTGAGCCTATTGCTTGTGACAATATTGGTTCACAAGCAGGATGTCAACATGCACATGGCTATTTCTATTGTTTGGGGTTTTTTTTCCCTGTGAAATGAGCAGGTGAGGATGCCTTACTGCCTGGAAGTTAACTGACTTAGAACATATTTTAAACATAACCAATGCCTCCCAATTTGTGAAGATGTAGAAGGACATAACACAACTACTTCAGGAAGAATGCATTAATTACTAAGAGGTATGTTGAGCACATGCTGGATCACCTTCACAGAGGCATCCGCCTATGCCTTATCTCACTGTCACAATGTCTTTATCTTACTGGCACATAAACATATTTTATTTTCCTGGAGAAAATCATGTCAAAGTGCAAAGCAACAATTCAGCACCCAATGAAGCCAAGCAGAATTATTTCTCTGATGACAATAAGCATGAGGATTTTGAAGACCCTTCCTGTGCCTGCTGAGCGCTTTCTCTCAAGTCCTGCACATCCTCAGACTCAGTTGTGTTTTCATAAGATGTACTTAGAACCTCACAGTTTTCACTCCTGACATATATAGATCTGTTCTGTTTAGTTGAGAAGGGTGACTGAAATGTTTAATTAGAGAGTGCTAAACGTTACCACTGTTTTCCAGAATGCTGTCTGGTATGCTGAAAGAATACCGAAGCTCATCTTTGAGAGTAAATTTCCATAATGTTTAGCAGAAGATTTATCACATGGGTCCTAGTAGCATCCCAGTTTGGTGTTGCATCAAACTTACTTTTTCTTTTATTAAAAGAATTCAATGAATTTTCCTCTCCAACAGTGTTCGGCAACCTACAAGTTACCCAGAGACATGAGAAGTCTTTAATGCAGGTTTTCAGAGTAAATGAAACCTTTTTTCGGTGTGGTTGCCTTTGTAATAACAGTCTTCTTATTTGTTGGATACTTATGTAACGTAAGATGAAAAGACATTTTATAGCCTTCTGGCAAGAGGACTTAAAATTAACAGCATACCTGTGGCTGCCCTAAGCCAGGGAGGGAGTCATTTTCAGGCCATGGGAAAACTGCAGTTTTGCATCCTTTGCTTCTTCTGACTTACTAGTATTCAGTATTTCCATAGACTTGTTTTTCATGAAAGCATCATCATCACGCACAAAAAGAAAAATTAAGTAATTGATTCTGATGAAAGAACAAGAGACCAAGGTGGGAAGTGATAACTGGCACCATTAGCATTTCCCCAAAGAACGTGGTGGTTTAACTTATTCTTCCATTTTGTATTTTCATGCCTGGCTAGGCTCTGACATCGCACACAGTCAATTGGCTCTCTATGCAAAAGCTATTAACTGTCTGATTACCTCTGGCAGCAAAACCAAACAGATGCAGTGCACATCGAGAGGTACAGAATCTTCAGCCTCCCGGTAACTTTATAGGCCATACCCTGCGAAGAGTCGGGGCAGGCAGACTCCTTAAGGCTGACCCTTTAAGGGTATTTTACAAAACAATCAATGGCCCTTCACACTGACTCCCTCTCAATCTGCAAAAAGGAAAACCACAAAAAGATAACGATCTGGGTTTTGATCTCACCCATACTGGGCTGACAGTAGGGTAATCCCTTTGACTTAAACTGATGTATTCTGTCACTCAAATTACTTTCACAGGCTTTGGGCTGGGCCTTTAAACAAATGTAAACTTGATCAGAATCAAGCCCAATCACATTCATGCCCATTCTTGCTTTGAATATTTGTCTTCCACAGCACATTTCCACCTGGAACACGATTGACCTCAGCACAAAGTTTTATTATTTACAATTAAGTTGACAACCATTACTCTCCATTATAAATGCAGAATGCTTTTAATTCTTGAAGAAGCGTGCTTGGAGATAAGTTTCCTACTCATCCACATTGATTACCAACAAATTGATAGGCCAGTGCTACAGTCCCCAAAGTAATGCAGCTCATGAAGACATGCCTGAGCTCGTCAGCTCGGATATTGCAGTGTGGAGCATACCATGGCCAGCAGAACCACCCAGGCCCCTGGGTAAATACTTGGGCTACTACTAGCCTGTCCTGAGCATTGGGCTGCTCTACTTACACTGCTATCGATACTTGTGCTAGCTAGCTGGGAGGCAGGTCTGGGGAGCCGGCTACGTGAGCTGCTGTCACCGCAGGGTAGATAAAGACAGGGTTCGTAAAGGTGGCTGAGTCGAAACTTTGGCTACATCTCAGGGTTTTCCGCTCCTGTAGAATAGCCCAACAGGATCAGCAGAGCAAGGTTTTCGCTCTTCTTGCCCCAGCCACTGGAGGTGAGGGGATGCAGCAGCCAGCAGAGCGTGGGCAGCACAGCTTACATGAAGGATATATCAGACTCTCAGCTACAATCCTGCCTGGAAAAATAACTCTGCTTTCACAAGAGCCCCATGAGATTCGTAATGACCCCAGGTGGCCGAGACCCCAGTTTCACAGCTCAAGGAAGTATGCAACTAATTGGTATATTGCACCTATTGGGGATCAGACGGACTAATGCTAATACTCCAGCATTAGACATGCTAATACTCCTTTGCCTCCTTCAGCCTTTGGGTTGTTTGAACTTTTTCTCTCAGCAGTAACAATTACCCACAATACTTGAGATGGCAGCGATATTAGATCAAAAAATGACTCATTATTGAACTAGCCCTGTCAAGCAAGATAAATACAATTTAGTTGTTAGCTAATCTATTTTTGTTTGTGTTCTCAATTCATCCAAGACACTGATTACATTGCAGTCTATCATGCTAGCATTAAGTATATTTTGTTACTATGCTCTTTGCTTTGTAAAGCGAACATTTATGAATACAATAGCTGTATTTGTCTGTCAATATTACATCACTGTGATGTACCATGCATCAGCTCTCTGTGTCATAACTTGTAGAACAATATTTTGGGGTTTCAGGACAATATTTAATTCAACAGCATTTAAGTAACTAGAAGTCTCATCTAAGATCACACTTTTGCTATCTGTCATCTTCATGTGCCAGCTGTTCCTTCCTCTATCTCTATAACTAAAGTTTTGTGGCTTGATACTGCCTTGAATCAGCTTTGGACTTTGGCCTAAGAAGGAAGGCTGACAGGGGCTCTTTTAAGAGGCCTTGTAGGATGCTTTTGCACCTCCTTGCTGAACTTTATCAATGCAAGCAGCTCTCAGGGGTGCTCAGAACCTCCCAAGTTCTCCTCCTGAAAGAATTCAGGCTTTGCATTTCAGCAATTTATTTTCATTGTACTTCCTCTCACTTTGTTTTTTAGTTTTGTTTAGCACTTCCTTAGCCTTTGGGAAGGCTATTTATGGAAATTTAAAATTTTCATGATAAAGAAAGTGTTTTGCAATTAAAAAGAGAGGAAACTATTGATCTTGATAACAGAGAGAGGCACTTTCTAAACTTGCATGGTTGGCAAATCCATTACCAACTGCTGAACTTTGCAAAACAGTTAATAGGCAAAGGTGTATGGTAAAAAGGAGGTGAGAGGCATCATAAAACATGCTCTTTTTCTCTATTTGAATTTAATACCAAGTAAGTTGGCATACCAGATAAGGCATTTATCAACTGTCATATTTTATGAAAGTATTTGCAGACTCAAGTAAAAGATCTCACTATAATCACTTCATGATCAAGTCTTTTTCTGAGAATCAGAGATAACGGATTATTTTGTGCAGGCTGGGAAAAAAATTGTGGCTTTGCAAAGTTCCATCATACGTATAACAGGACTTCAGTAATCAAGATTGCTGCAGCTTTTCCTAAAACTGTCTACAATATCATGATGAAAGGGTTGAAACAAAAATATTAGCAATGAATTTATAATATTTTGGAAGCTAACCAGCTGTGGACATTTTTCAGGAGAGGCATGAACACACTTACTGTCCATCACTATGTTTGCCTTCTACTGTGGTCCTTCAGGTCTCTTGTATTTCTACTGATTGTGAGAAATTCTTGCAGAGCCTGCTGGTTAATCATGATGCGTTAAACAAGCTGCTAAGTGATGTGGGAAACTACTGCAAAGATACTTAACTGAGACTGATACACTACGCTATGTATATAACCTCTTTCCATCTGATAGGACTATCGTTTGGTATGGGCTGTGTGGGAGCCTGTAGTTCCTATCAGCCTGAGCCGATGGTTCATACCACATTTCTCATGCAGATGATTCTGTCTCCCAGATTTAACCCGTAGGCTAGACAAGACTCAGAGGATGGGATGAAAATGAGTGAAGTAACTCCTATTCTCCCCTCTTGAGTACATAACACTGCATTATACTGCTTGTCAGATACATTTTGAGACAATAGTTTTTCTCATCTATAGCATATTATCATCATTATCATTACCATTACTATTATTACGTTATATCATGTAAACTAGTCCAAAATTGCATACCTGTGTGCAATTCCATCTCTCTCTTGATAAGCTGAGCCAGACAGATGAGATAACTATGCCCCAAGTGAAGCCAGGGCCCCGAGCTGGTTGGGCTCCATCAGCTTGGAAGCGAAGGCGGCAGAGAGGGCTTCTAAAGAAGAGGTAGGTTTGTGAACAAGAGCATGTTAACTATGTTAACTTCCCTCATCAGAAGAGCGGGAAGAAGATCCAGCCTGAGTTGAGGAACTGGCTTTCCTAGTATGAAGCAGCACAGAAGCACAAGAAACCTGTGTCTGACCAGTGTTTCCAGCCAGCTCCACTGGACTGCGGACTGGAAATGTGACCACACTGCCTGAAACAGCCCAGCAGCCACTGACAAAATGCCGAACTCGACAGCTCGAAGTGGTGTAACAGACCTGCGGCCTGATCCTTACCCTCTTCCAACTCCTGCCTGCACTTTCTAGTAGGTAAATCTTAAGAGTGACTTTTCCTGAGGGTGACTTGTGAAAGGATGGATGCCTTATGGGCTGCCTGCTAGGCATGCAAGGCAACCAACATCTGGCTTGGCAAGTCTCCTCCTTATCTTCAGACTGATACCATCAAAGGTCTCACTCTATTCTGGTTTGGGGCTGACTCTTGCAAGACAACGAATGACTTGTGAACGTGGCTAAAGCTTGGATTTTTAGGTGGGCTTAGACACTGACACACTCACTAATGTAGCATCTAAGTTACTAAGAACTGGATTCAGCGTTAGACTCAGATATTTAAAGAATAGGTGGCGTAACATCTAGTCCTACAGCGTGTGGTCCCTGGAGCGGGATGACAATTTGGAGTAAATTGGCTTCGCTGCGTGGGGAGAGTCCAGCACTGATGATGGCACCCAGAGCAGCCAGCCACTCTCCCGAGGGGGTCTGATCCCTCTTCATCACCCAGTTGGGTGGCTGTTCCCAAATGACCCCAGCTGCTGAATCCTCCCCTCAGGACAAAAGGAGCTGAGGTTTCTTGCAGATCTGTGAGACAGCCCTCCCAAAGCAATGCACTCTGGCCTTTTGCTTGGTTGTTGATATTTCAAGTCATACTTTGTTGCTGTTACATTTCTGCTGTAAGGATAACAACCACTAGTCAAAAAAATATTTTTATAGCACAGAGGGTGGGCTAGAAACAAGGGAAGCTGCACTTGCAAATTCCACACATTGCACTTGAATTTTCACTTCTCGGTGCAGGAACTGTGCACGCAGAGTCCCACTGGGATTTTTGTCAAGGCTGTTTCTCCTTGTGCTGATGGTACTATGGGAGTGGGGGAGTTCTTCAGGGACTACAGCACTGCACCCCTGTTATCAGAAGGGCTGCTTGGTACCAAAGCATCAGGTATGATCTAGTGAAAAGCAGCAGAAATGCTAGAAAAATGCAAAGGGCTTAAAATGGCTCAATGTCAGAAGGAGATCCAAGACCTCAGTGAGCCCGTCAACAAAAGTCCTTGAGCCTGCCAGGCACCATCAGCACCCTTTATTTCCCTGGGGAAGCCATGCTGAGATTTGTAACATTTTCTTCTCCCAGCTACTATGTTCATTAGGAACTAAAATTCTCCTTTTTCGTTCTGGCCCTTGATCACCCCAGGACTCTTCTCACCAGAGATGGAATTGGCTACTCTGGCTTTGGCTGAAACTATCCTGATGCACATACTCTGCACTGAATAGCTGCCACGCTCTGCTCTGGCACCCGTTGCACATCAGTGGTGCTGTGTTTGATTAGTTTGTAAAGTGCAGTGGGATCCTGTGTGAGGAAGGTTACTATAAACTGCTGGTAACAGCTGCCTGTGCTGGAGATCCATCCGTGGTTAGCATCAGCAGTTTTCTGTGGAAGAAAATCCCATGGATGCTTGTGTGGGTTCCCGAGAGCTCCAGGGAAAGCTGGGAAATGAACCCAACGTAAAGGATGGTAACTCTACAATATAAGTGAAACCAGCACATATTTTCACCTACTTTTTTGCTTTCCACTGAAATGGTTCCAACTGTGGAAGCATCAGCAAGGAAGAATATGACCTTAATTCCCCTTCAGGGGTATGAACAGTTGTAGTAAGGAGAAATCGATGCAAGGCGTTTTATAAAAATCACACCAGCAGAGCCATAGTCAGGAGATAACAAAGAAAAAACACACCAAAGTCCCTGTTCTTTGGCACTTACAAACTTAATTAAAGGGCAATGTAATCAAGCCGGTGATTAATCATAAACTTTTTTATCAATGGAGAATGATAGATTTTTCCGCCAATGACTCCAGCTCACATTTTGCTACCACTCTAACTTCATCAAGTACATGCACTCAGTCTTTCCCCACTAGCCCAACGTGAGTCTGAACTAGCTTCATGGGAGCACGTGGAGTTATACCAGGCTAAAATCAGCCCGAGGAGATAACAGCAAGGTAATAGGATCCTTCCTTAAACTCTGATACCTACACAGAATCAAATAAATGGATCTGAATCCATATTCATACTGGGTGATAGGAAATCTTTATGGCACAAGTAGTGCATTGCTTTGTAGATAAACTACATGTTCCTTAAAGGCATTAAATTATAATCCCTGAGGCGAGGGCGTGAATTATCCTTGTTCCCAACAGTACACAGAGTAGCATGAAACACACCAGCGAGGGAAAGTCATACCTCATCCTGCCGGAATATGCTGTTACTATAATAGGAGGGAAACGGGGGTGATAGTTTGCCACAGCCAGCAAGGACAAAATGCCCAAGAGTTTCCATATTCAGATTCCCATGAAAGGAAAAGAACAGCCTCCTCGACCCCTTCCTATAGGATTCCCTGAGTTATTGCAAGAACCCCACTGCAAAGCTAAGTTAGTCTGTATATGAACACAAAGTTAGAACATCACACTTTGCAGTAAATAAAGCCTGAGCGGGGAAATACCTCTAATTTAAAGTATATGCCGATGTAAGAGTGTACAAGATTTCAGGGTCCCTTTGTAATAAACTCCCACGCTGTAGCCTTAAACCTTAATGGTCTGTGAAAGTTATTATGCGATGTTTTTAGCATTCAATTGCATTCTGCCAGGACTTTATGATGTGTATTACAGAAGAATACTGTTAAGCTAATCATATTAATACCAAATCTTTGTAATATAATCGCTTCAAACATTTTGAGCAAGGCAGAACTTGACTTTTCATAAATACAAAAAGACAACACTTCTAATGATATTGTCCTACTGCTTCCCCAAGTCCATCTGTTAGAGTTGCAAAAGATCAAGGGCCATCATTTCTTTTTTCTACAGACTGAGCGGTGGAAAAGATACTTGGCTTCCCAGGGCCTAATTCTGCACTTTTTTATTCCCAGGGACAGTCTCTTCAGGCATTATCAATCTGTCTTCCTCTTATTCTTTTTAAGACATGCCTGGTATAAGTCATGCCTGAAATGTAATTCCTTATTTCTGCTGCTGCTGACAGCTTAAATTATTAAAAGGAATTTTAAAGTTCATTTTAGGTTTCTCATTTTCACATTATTATTATTTTCCTTTCTGCATTTTGTTCAGTTTTGGTAGCAGAAGGAACCGTATTGCAGTCACTTTTTCCTTCTATCAAAACTAATTCTACTCTGTTTGCCTTTGATGTGCAGTTAAGTGCAAAGAAAAGAAAAAAAATACAGGTAGCAAATACTCTGAAACACTCACCTATGCAGAACTGCATATACCTCAGCAAAAATTATTTTTCATCCTAAAATTATCAAGAAGGGCCCTTTAAGCTTGAAACAGGAGCAGATTCTTTTAAAACTTTCCCAGAGAATAGCAGTGACCTTGCAGATCAGATAACCCACGGTCTACAAGAGTTCAAATATGTCATCAAGACTTTATTTTACTGCTTGATGTTCCTTGGCCTAGTTGCTCCAATCAGGCTAACTGCAACAGCCCCCCACCCCTCCAAAAAAATAGCCCACAACAGGACTGTACAACCAGAACCAACGTCAGCAAAGCAAAGCTGGGTGCATGGTAGGAACAAGGATAAATGAGGCTGTGTGTCGAAGGCTGGATTTTTGTTGAGTGACTGTAATCTGATGGGTACAATATATTAAAACTAATGGAAACATTTGATTAAAAATATGCTAGATCTTTGCAGTCTTATCACAAAGCCGTCAGAGGCAGGCAGCCAAGTGCTTAGCTGCAGCACAAATGACCATGATAGAAATCCACAGGCCCCAGTCTTCCTCCCTGCACGGAAAGCTTGCCAGCAGGATACCTGGGGTCCTCAGACCTCCGCTGCTTTTAAATGTTTGCACTGAGAGACTATCTGCTTTCACCACCCTTAAAAATGCAGACAACTCTGCAAGCATCATCTCCCCGAGCCCATGACTTCCTGATGTATGGCCAGGAAGCCTTAACCTTCCCAAGGGGTCACCTGCCTTTGTGCCAGATCCTCTGAACGGCCTTCAGTCTCTATGGTTTTATTCCAGAAAAATATCAGTCAGTTTGCCAGGAGACAGTGTGATCCTCCTGCCTGTAGCAAAACCTTCCCAGAGGGCCAAACAGAAGCGGTGAAGCCCTAACCCCTCTGTGGCTGGTTTCAGCAAGGCTGAGAGGCCACCAGTGATGCTGGCGTGCCTACAATATCTTCTACATCCCACAGAGAAGGAAGAGCATCTCAAAACACCCTGTTTCTTCTCGCCTGCTTTGCAGACAGCTTGATTTCAGTGACATATTTGCACTGCTGTTCCCATACCCTCAGTTATCACTAGGAGGATGTAGGAGCCCATAAAGAAAAGAAATAAATGCATCCTCGTCCGTGTGAGAACTGCTCCCCTTAATTCTTTCTCTAACAGACTGTAGCTTGTGAAATCAAATAGGGATTACATGTTAGTACAAAAATTGGCGTCAGCGTATCTCCATTGATTTTTAGTACTAAGACTTTTACTTGCATTTTTATGAGAGATTAATACTTTTCAAACTTCTTGAGGAAATAGCAGTTATCATCTCAAACTGCATTTGTTTTACTCCAGCATGGGCCATTTCAGTGAAGCAAACCAGAAGACTAATCACTTTCAGCAACAGCTACTCTCTAGATTAGTTTAGCTTTAACTTCAAACTGTACCCTTAGGCTCCAGTTCAGCAATGTATTTAAACATATATCTAATTTTTAAGCTTATGAGTAATTCCCGTGTACGTACTTATTTAAATTTAGGCACATGTTTAAGTCTTTTACTGAATTAGCTTCCAAATCATTCACAATCTGGCCTCATTGCCATCAATGCAAATCGTTGTGCTACATCATTTGATTACTCCAGAAGTAGGAAAAAATATTCTCAGTGTTTCTTGAGAAAGTTATCCTGCTCTTATACTAACATTTTGCCGAGATTCAGCTTCTTTAACCAGTTCCACCCCCAGCTTGAATCCAAAGGCAAAGCTGGGATTTGATGGAGTACTTTGGTTGTAGACAAAATATGCTCAAACTATACACAGATTTTAAAGAGGAGAGATAAGGTGGGGCATAGCTTTATCATGTGTTTCAAGCAAAAATGTAGCCATTCCCCTTTTCCAGATCCTCCCTTTCCCAGCACAATACTCTGGGAAATTACCTGCACGTTTCAGGATACACCACAATTAGCATTCACGCCATGATACCCGTGCGTGCGACACAAGTTTGTGCCTGGCAGAGACTTCTGTGTGTGTTTGGGGCTGGAAATAAATATTAAAGTTTATTTTGTTCTTTCTTGAGGTGTTTGAAGCGTTGGATCTGCGTGCCGTATCATTTTCCAGTTGAGAATCTTTGTCAGATGATCTCATCTAACATCACTGCGTTCATCCAGACGTCTTCTCAGCCTGATGCAATCATGACTAGGCAATCCCATGAGAGCATCCTCTGAATTTTTTAGCTGCATTAAAAAGACCTCCTTCCAATGAGCAAGCGAATGGAGGTTTTTACACATGCTGACAGAGCCTTAGCATCTTCTGAATGACTGGGGATCCTATCAACAGGCAACAGCAGACTAAGCACATGGATAAAGCCACTCAAGTCCCAAGCTGGGAATCAAGAAAACGTAAAGGATAAAGGGAATTTAGAATGGAATGACATCAAATTTTAAATTTTGATTGTTCTTTACTTTAAAAGTGGGCACCAACGCTGCTACAAACTCTAGGCTCTTTCTGGGCCAAGGTAATGTTAGGACCATAGAAAATGTCATACTTTGAAACAAAGCATTTCTGATGTAGCTGCTAATCAAAACTGACATTCATGTTTTGACTTTTTTGCTTTAATCCCTCCGAAATATAATACACATTCACAAAGATGATTCCTCTTTTTTTCTCGAGAAGCATCCACAGTTTAAGGTTGCAAAGCTGTGCAATTTAGAAAACAATGTGAACACAAATGAAAATTAGCCAACAAAAGAAATTCAACTGAGTTAAATAGGAGTCTGTTGTCATACCTTACACTCTTCTGTCACTAGCTGCAGCTCTGTGGAGAGCGAGCCAGGTATGAACTAACTAGAGGGGACAAAACAGCTACTGCTGACAGCTGTGCACTATTCCAAACCCAGCAACAACAATCGATCAATGTAAAATAAATAGCACACAAAGATGTAACTGTAGGATTATGCGCTTCCATAGCGATATGCTATTCCATACTTTCTAACCAAATTGAGCTTCACCACAAGTAAGTAAAAGTTACCAGTTACCACAAGCAGATCAAACTAAGTGTAAATGCTTCTGAAGACTTCATTAAGACTATAATCTCATCTTTCAAGGTGTTCATTTCTTCACTTCCTTTACTGATTTATGGAAACAAATCGACTAGATTCCCCAAAACTTGTCAACCTGCATCATTATTTATATTTTTACCCATCTAGTATAACTGCCCCAGATTCAAAATGGTAGCACTCTGGATCCACTCATTTGGCACACACATAAAAGTGCACACACGCACACAAGGCAAAAGGTGGTAGAAAACCCAAGCAATGTAAGTTTATTTGATTGTAGTCATTAGTGCTATACATTACAGGTTCAATCCTGCTCCCTTTGATGTTGATGGTAATACTCCCATTGAATTCATGTGCTCTGAAAAATGCCTGAGTTTTGCAAATTTATCATTTTGTCATCTATGCTTCAGGTCAAAATTATAATCCAGTGTTTAGACTTGGTTTTGAGCCAAATTATTTTCACTAAAGGTTCAAAGAATGCATACTTGTCCTTCAGAGAGGTGCCAATCCACTTTACAACCAAGGAGTAAAACGGTTGAGGTTTTCAAAATGGTCTGCAGGATGCAAACATCTTGTAGGTGACTACAGCAATCTCAGCTTCCAGGGTCTCGCTGCAGCGAACAGCAGGGCCCTCCTCTTGCTGGGGGCATAACAGTGCCCACCTGCTTAGAAAGGCTCGGGGAAGTCATTTGCAGAACACCAGAAGCCAAGGAGACTTTCCAGGATTGTTTGTGCTACTGACTGCAGCTCTTTCAGTGAAATATCCTAAGTCCTAATCATTTACATTATCCAGTCCACCGCTTTCAAGTGAAGCAGGTTTCTTCCTCTCCTCATCCTCACCTTCTCTCAGACCCTGGTAGAAAACACCGCATGGTGTTGGGTAGTAAGAGGTAAATTCTTCTGGTCATTGCAGTCGTTCAACCAAATGTATTCAAGAGCAATATTCAAGAAGTTCTGAAACAAGGCAGATGACCTTTCCCCAAAATGGGACTTTAAATCAAAAGAAAGGGTGAGAGAATACAGAACTAATTAGGCAGGTGTCAGATGTTGACAGGACTTCGATTTTGAAAGCCTCTTCCTCCACACCATGTTGAAGTGCCAAGAACTGGGACCTTACCAAAGGACTTGTGAACTGCCACCGGCAGTAATTAAAGAAGATTACAGGGGAGCCAAGCACCTGATGCACAGAAGAACTGATCCCATGAACTGCCGCTGGCTTAAATTGGAGATAAGAAGTGCTGAGCACCCTAAAAAGTCTGGCCCCAGAGGTTATTTGTACCACTTCTACTCAGAGAGTCTGTTGCAAGGATGTGGCAAGCAGATTTACCACTATCAGGCAAGTGGAGAGAGAGCAGACAGGGCAGGTGACTGAAACAAGAAGTGCAGTGTGTAGCTGGATAGACTCGGTTCTGGACTCTGGAAGAGCTGGGGAACGGGTGGTGGAGACAGTGACAAAAACCGTGCCGGATCTCATTTGTATTTAGACCAGATTCCCAAGATAAGCTTCTATCATCACACCTTTTTACTGCAAAGACGAGTGCACAGGGACAAGTGTTGATCTCTGCAGCTACCTCTCTCTGGAGCCAATGCTTTTAGCCGGGAAGCAAATCTGCCTCCATGGTGCTACCCCACCAGCCCAGCCTATCTGACAGTCTAGATCATGACTACAAATGCATCTTTTCTGGCACAGGGAGACAAACAAAATGTAAGACAACAACACCTAAGACATTCCTGAAATAGCTTTTCTACAGCGTATGCGATACATACTGATTTACTGGCAGTTATCGGGAATTATGCAAGGTACTCTGCAAAATTTCATTACAGCTTTGCCACTAATGAATAACACAGTGTAGGAATCATTCCAGTAAACTCTCTGTCCCTCCGCCCCAAGCAAGTCATCACATCAGCAATCTGCCCCGTTATGGCAACCCAACAGCTGCTGACTGCAGTGGGAGCAGAACTGAACCTATAATCACCACGAAACATGTCCCTGTGTCTTTTGTTTTGCAATACTGGTGAAAAGAGAGACAAAAAATAGTAACACTATGTTTCAAAAACCACTACCAATACCCAGTTCAACAATAAGATTCTAACAGTGTTTATGACATGTCTTTAAATTGCCTTGCAAAACTACGTGGAAGTGTCAGTTTGGGGAATGGAGAAAATGTTCCTTTTCGACTTTGTAAATGGAGTTTAAATGCTCTACGTGGCTAAGACATGCTTTTTCATAGTTCACTAATCCATATCAAACACTGGCATCTACGTTGGTCATTTTCATGCTAACGTATTACCAAAACGTACTGTCAGCTGAGGACTCTGGCTTAACAGTGCACAGTAAAAGAGAAACAGTAGCTGGTTTTAAACTCAAAATATTTTCCACTGAAACATTTTCACTTTGAGGATGTTGGTGCATAAAGACATTGTCTATTCACCTTGATGCTGTTTGCCAGGCTTCCTTCGGTGCCTCTCCTTCCACCGGCTCATTTCTGGCATGGCTGAACATGAGGTTTCCCTTGATGAAGAAACAAACAAAACCAGCCCTTGTTTCCTTCCTTTTTCATCCCTGTCCTCAGCCCTTTTGCCTCCTTCCTCCACTTTCTTACCTCCACTATCCAGGCTAAACTTGGGCTAATTTCCATCAGCTCTGGAAGGCAGCCACGGACAGTCCCCACCTGTCCGGTCCCACCAGTGTCGCCTCCTCGCCTTGGGACACCTTGGCCGGCCGCCCTGGCTCTGCACTGGGCTCACCCACCCAGGCTCGTGCCTCTCTCCAGCTTGGTCACAGGTCCCCCACAGAAATCCTCCGTGAGCCTTCCTCCTTCAAACCTCTCCTCAGGCCCCCTATGGCGGCCCTGCATTTTGGCCACTGGCGTGGTCAGCACTAAGCAGAAATGAGGGCAAGCTGCCCCACGGCCAGAGCTCAGGATCCACTTCTTCAGCGACACCTCAGGGGAGATCTCATCCATAATCACTGTGTCTGCCCAAGGGAGATGGTTTGGGGACCTCTTGGATCCATCTGGAAGGCGTGTGGCTTTGCACCAGGCCCTGTGGGTGTGCGCCCTGAGGGGAAAACATGGCAGGGCCCGGGCTGCCCTCCTCACCAGAGCCCCCACACGCAGGGACCCCATCACCTCTCCCTCACTGGGCACCAGGGCACCTCCTGCTTCGTTAGCAGGGTGTAATTAGAGGCAGCTGGAGAAGGAAAGCAGGTCAGGGGCAGGAGAGCCAAGGGGGAGGCACCCGGGGTTTGAAGCCTCAGCCACGCGGATGCCGCTCCCCCGGGGCAGCCGCGGGCGCTGCCCCCTGTCCGTTTGTGCCGGTTTAAGCCGCTCTGGCCCGTTTCGGACCCCAACCAGAGCGGGGGTGGGGGGGTGGGTGAAAGGGGGTTGTCGCTTCCCAGTGCCCGCCCCGCGGCAGCTCCTCTGCGCGCCTCTTCGCAAGATTACGGCGGCGCGGCGGCAGCGGCGGCACGCGAGGAATGCGCGCTCCCGCGGCGGGGCCGCGCGCCGGCGGGGGCGGCGGGGCGGGACGGACCGACCGACCGCCCTTTGTCAGCGGGGCCGGCGCGGCGGCGCGGGGCGGGATGACATCATGAGAAAGTGCCGGCCGGGAGCGGCGTCCCCGGCGGCAGCGGGCGCCGCGGGGAGGGGAGAGGAGGAGGAGGGCGGGGAGGAAGGAAGCTCCGTCGGAAGCCCCCGGGGCGATGAGCGGTGGCGGCTGCAGCGCGCGGCCCGACCCCGGGAGCTTCGCCGCGGGCCGGGCGCGTTATGCGGCGGGGCACGCCCGTTAAGCACCGCACCGCACCCCGGGGCGGGCGGGGAACGCGGGCATGCCCGGCCAGCGGGACCGGGGAGGGGGGTGTGCCGAGCCCCGTCCCGCTGCCAGGCGGGCAGGGAGCGGCGGGAGCGGACCCCGACGGCGGGCAGCACCACCCCCCTTCCCGGGCAGGTGCAGGGCTTTCACCGGGGCGAGCGGGGGAGGGTCCCGCGCCCAGGGATCTCCCGTAACTGCTAACCAGCGCCCCTTTCTTGTCTCGGCGGTACCGGGCGAGCCCCGCGCCGAGATCTGCCCGACCCGCCTGGTAACAGCCCGCCGCCCCCATTGGCTCCCGCTAATGGCCGCTTCCTGCGGCCGCGCCGCCCCGCCCCGCCCGCCGGGAGCTCCCCGGGCCCGCCCCGCCGCCGGCCCCGCCCGCCGCGCAGCCCCGCGCCCCGCCGCCGGGCGTTTATGAATGAAACACCGGCCTCGTGCCGAAAGGGGGGGGGGGGACACACGGACCCCCTTCACGGCCCCAGCCGGGAGGCACCGGGAGGGCGAGGGTGGCGGAGGCACGGACGCTGCGCGTGGGCGACGCGGCCAGGCACAAATATTGGTGCCAACGCTTCGCCCCCCCAAAACCGGGGAGGAGAAGAGAGAGGGGAGCGGCTCCCCCAAACCCTTCCCCTGCACCCCCAAAGCAGCTGCTGCCTAGAAAGGTGCTGGGGGTGCGGGGTAGTCAATTTAACAGGATCCCCGAGTTGTGCATCGCGGGCAGGCCCGACTCCGGTCCGGGAGTGCGGGGTCGTGGCGCGTTCATTAAAAATTAAAGCCTCCCCGGCCAACTGAAGCTGCGAACACCGAAGTGCGTGTCCTGTGTACGAAGCACGATAGGCGGGCGGGGGGACGGCTTCCCCGCTGAGAAACCCTCCGGATTCGCCCCGCGGGCTGCGGCACGCAAGGGGAACTGAGGTCCCTGGGGCCTCCGACATCCTCCCAACAGGCAAAGACAAAATGGAGACAAAACGGTCAAGCAAACGGGTAAACTAGGAAAGATGGGCAGAAATTTCATGCAAAGAGATTACGTAAACGCGCAACTGTGCAACAACGTGCCCTGTGATCTTTGGCACTGCTTCCCCCGCGGCTCATGCAGGAGGGATGCTCTGTGACCACGGCACGTCCTCCGCGGCCATGAGAGGCCACGAGACCCTTCGGCTGCCCCGACGCCTGCTGGCGATGGTGCCGCGAGTGCCGTACCGCCGGTAGGTTCCTGCTATCGGTGCTGCACCCAGGTGATGCTAAAGCACCGAGGCTGAGGTTAATCCGAGGTTTTGAGGGACGTGAACCCCAGCGTGCAGCCTTCCCGCTTCGCCCCGCTCCGCTTTGGTGCGGGACAAGTCGTTCCTCCCATGCGGTGGTGCGTTGGCTTCACCTCCCGTATTCTCCAGCGGGCCCCAAGCTCCCCTCTCAGCCTCTTGGAAAAATGAGTTTAAAAGAGACTCTTTTTTTTTTTTATTTTATTAGAAACAATGCAAAAGCAAAGTGTTTTCAGGTACAGGCAGTCCAGCCGGGGAACGGGAGTTATTTACGGTGGGGCCCCGCCGTTGCACGTCACGCGTGGACAGGCTGTCCTTGCGGCACAGCGCGTCGGATGAGGCCCTGGCAGGCTCCGGCGGCTGCCGGCACCTCCCTCCCCGCCTCCCCCCCCGGATTCATCTCCCTTTAGGTGCTAGAGGAAGCTCTGGCCACCATTTTGCTGCTCTGCTGGGATATTTTTTTCTGGGTGGCTGTGAGCGGTGGGGGTGGGGTGCCGAGCGCGGCCTGCCCGGCGTGTGCTGCCGCCCACTGCGGCTCGGCTTAGCCGTCGCCCTGTCCCCTGCCACCTCTGTGCCCCTCTTGGGGGGTAAAACCTTTAAAGTGAAAGGAAAGACATAAAAAATAAAAAGGAAATTAAAAAAAAGAAGGAAAAGCACCATCTTGGCAGAGTGGAGGAGACCCCAATGCCTTCAAAATCGCGGTGTGCAGCAAAACCATCTAGGCTGGGGAAAAAAAATAGGACTGAGGAGACGGGAGAAAGCTTTTCCCTTGGGATCAGCTACAAAGACTGGGAGTTCACGTTGGGAGCGCGCCTTTTTAAACAACAGATATTGCAGGTACGCGTCGGTGATGGCAATAATAATAATAATAATAATAATAATTATTATTATTATTATTATTATAATTGATAAAGAAGAGCGACGTGCCGGTGCTGCCCTGCACCCCCTCCCCGGCGCCCCCAGTAAAATAATACCAACCAAGTCTCCTTGTATTTATATCCCTGCGTGTCTGTGTGTGGCCTAGCCCCATTCATCATTTGGCTCCCACTGCAGAACTCGCTCCATTTTTAAAATTATGCATGATACACTGAAGAGACAATTTGGGTTTCCCCCACCTCTCCCTTGCCCTTGAAGAAAGCAAGCCCTTGTCTCATTTGCATTTGCATTAAAACCCTGCTCTCTATAAGCTAAGCAAAGGGGAAGGACTTGAAGCCTATGGGATGGCTTTAGGGCTCTGCCCCTTGCTTTTGGCTCTCTCTCTCTCTCTTTCTCATTCTCTCTCGTGCTTTGATCTCTGCTTAACAACAGTAACGTCACAGGGACTATACAGGAGAGTTTTGTTGGAAGTTAGAAAGTTTTGCAGCCTCCAGAGGGCTGTAGCGGCAGTAGCAGAAGCAGCATCCAAGGGACTCCTGGAAGGGGAAGAGAGAGCGAGCGAGCGACTGACTCAGTCCCGCTGCAGAAAACTGACTCGAGACGACGGAGGCAGACATGGAACATCAGCTGCTGTGCTGCGAGGTGGAGACCATCCGACGAGCCTACCTAGATGCCAACCTCCTCAATGACAGGGTGCTGCAGACAATGCTGAAGGCGGAGGAGACCTGCTCGCCCTCCGTCTCCTACTTCAAGTGCGTGCAGAAAGAAATCTTGCCATATATGAGGAAAATAGTTGCCACTTGGATGTTAGAGGTTTGTATCTTGTCGGGGATTTTTTCTTTGCAAGCTTCGGCACCGAAATGAATTGAGCCGGAGAGCAGCTCCCGGCCCCCCCCCCCCCCCCACCCCCGAAATAAGCTCCCCGGCGCGGCACACGTTGCTCTGGCTTCGGAGACGCCCGCGTGTAACGACGGGACGCGGCCCGGGGTTGCGATCGCCGCCGCCGTTATTGCCGCTTCTTTATCCCCGCTGCAGCAGCACTCAGCTCCCGCCGCCGAGGGGCGGCGGGCGACCCCCGCACCCCCCCCCCCCACCCCCCCCAATTCCGCCACCCCTTCCCCTCCCTCCCCGCCCCGGCACACCGCGGCGGGGGTCGGGGGGTGCCCCGGCACCTTTTCCGGCCGTCGGGGCGAGGCGGTAGCGGCGGAGGGGAGCGCGGAGAGCGGCCCCGCACAGCCGTACCCCCCGTCCGGGGAGCGGCCGCCGAGCCCCCGGCCGCCCGGTGCGGGGCCGCCGGGAAACCCTGCCAGTTAATTTTTCCTGAGGATTTTATTTTAAATTAATATCCTTGTACACGTATGCAAGTGGCTGCCCGTGCCAGTATTATGCGCCATCTTTGTTCTTTTATTTGCAAAGCAAAAGTGTTTATTAATCGGGAGAAAAAATTAAGAAAGTCCCGGGGAGCAAGCCAAGGGTGTGTGTTGCGGGGGGGAGCGGGGGAAGGGGGCCGGGGGAAGAAGGTCGGGGGCCGGGGGACCCCGCTGGGGCTGCGGGCAGGGGGACCGGCCGGAGGGGCTCCGGCGTTTCTTGGGGGAGTTGCAGGGTGAAAGTTTCTTTGTTCAGCGCGAAGAGAGGCTCGAGCTGTGGTCACCCCTCAAAGGCATGCTTGTGCTGCGGCGGCGATCTGCAAGGTCGCCTGGGAAAAGCGAGTTGGAAAGGGCCTCGTCCCCTGGCGGGACACGTCTGGGGGGGCTCCCAGCGGGAGCCCCAGGAGCTGGGCTACATTTTCATGCCTTTTCGGAAGCCCTGGGCGTCCGCGATCTATTTTTAATTAATTTTTGAAAGCGCAGCGCCCTGCCTTGCTCTGGGAAATGTCGCGCCCGGCTGTGCTGCAGGGCGAGAGAGGGAGGCGGTGAATTTCACTTCGGGGGGCCTCCCCGGAGCCCCCCAGCAGGACCATCGGCACAGGGCTCGGTAAAGGACCCCCGCCGCTTCATTTTCAACCTTTTTTGAAAGCTGGAAGAAATTTTTAAATATTTTTAAATATTTTTTGAAAAGATGACGTCTGGGGAAATGAGGCTGGACGCCACCTTTGTGTCTCGACCAGAGAGGGGAATCGGCAGCACAACGGCAAATTAGATGAAAAAAATAAAAGCGAAATAAATAAAGCCGGGGGCAAGGCCGGCTCTGCACCCCATTCCCAGGCACGGGGGCTCGCTTTTTCCTCCGCTTTCCTTTTTCTTTCCTTTTCTAAAATTTGTTGTAGAGGCTATAAAGATGGGGACAGACCTCCTCTTCGTTTCTCCCCCCCCCTTCTTTTTTTTTTACCATGAATCGCCTGCGGATTTCTAACGCCACATTTCTCCCCACTTTGTCACTCGTGACTTTCATTTTCTTTGATGCCTCTGTTTTTTCCCATATTTATCCGTTTTCCCCAACTGCATTTTCCTTCTCGTCTCCTTCAACCTTGCCCTGCAAAGCCTGGGGGGGCCGGGGGGAGGGAAGGCGAGGGCAGCGGGACAAGCCTAGCTTGCGCCTATATTAAATTATTCTTCAACGATCTCTCTCCTTCTTGCAGGTTTGCGAGGAGCAGAAGTGCGAAGAGGAGGTTTTCCCCTTGGCTATGAATTATTTGGACAGATTTTTGTCGTTTGAACCCCTCAAGAAAAGCCGATTGCAACTGCTCGGAGCTACCTGCATGTTTGTGGCTTCAAAAATGAAGGAAACTATTCCTCTGACCGCAGAAAAACTGTGTATTTATACAGATAACTCCATTAGACCCGACGAATTACTGGTAATTTCACGTTTAATCACCTGGGGGGGGTGGGGGGAGAAAAGAAAAGCAAAACCAAACGTACAACCGAGAGCAGAAACGCCGATTAGCGAGCGCCCCCCCCGCCGACCGCCGGCCAGGCGGGGAGGGGGCTGCCTCCCGCTCGCGGGGGTGCCGGCGGCGGGTGGGGGCCCCCCCCGCGGCCGCGGGAGCCTCAGCCTCGGGAGGGGAGGGGAGGGGAGGGGAGCGGGGCCGTGTCGGGGTCCCCGTCGCCGGTGGCCGGCGCCCCCCCTCCCCGGCCCCCGCCCGCGGGGGCTGCCCCGGCCGGAGCCGCCGGCGCTGCTGGGCGCGGCGCGGGCGCCCCCTGGCGGCCCCGCGGGGGCGCTGCGGCGGGCGCTTCCCGGCGGGGGGCGGCCCGGCGCCCTCCGGCCCCCGCCTGGGCCGGGGCTCCGCCGCGGGAGGACCCCCTCCCCCTCCGCCTCCCCGCCACCGCCGGGGGAGCGGGCTGGGCCGAGAGCTGACTCGCCCCAGCTGCGGCTACTGCTCGCCCGACCGTGTGCGAGCGGAGCTAACCACATTTTCCCTCTTCCCCTTCCTCTTCTCTTCTTCCCCCTTCCCTCCCTCTTGTCTTTGCAGCAAATGGAGCTGCTTCTGGTGAATAAGCTGAAATGGAATCTGGCTGCAATGACCCCCCACGATTTCATTGAACATTTCCTTACTAAAATGCCTCTGGCAGAGGACACCAAGCAGATCATCCGTAAACATGCTCAGACTTTTGTGGCTCTGTGCGCTACAGGTATGAGCCCTGCACGTTAAGCAAAGTGTGTTGCTCCCCTACACGCACCTACCCCCTGGCTTGTAAAGCTTCCCGTAGCCGTGGTCTAAAGCGAGCTCACAGAGCTGCGGGGAGGTAGTTTAAGGCCCGATTATTGCCTCTTGTTGTTTGCAGAAGGTGGATTACTTTGCAGAGGTAAGTGTGTTTTCAGAAGATATTTTGCTTCTGAGGCGAGTGTGTGGTGGTGGCAGGGACGGAGAAATACACCCCCCTCTCTTTGTAGCTTAGCTGTGGAGTCGCAGCACAGCGCGGCACTGTTTCTTCACCTCGGTACACTGCTTTTTGTGCGGGGGCTGCAAAAGGCTTGCTGCCCGTACGGGGAATCCCTCCCCGTGTGGATTCATTCTTAAAGACAGTTTTTTAAAGGCGGAGGGAGATTTTGCTTGTGAATAGCTCTGCGTGGGGGTTTTAAAACTTCCCTCTTCAAGTTGCCTCTTCCCCCCTCCTTGGTGGCTGGTGGATTGGAGGAGGGCCACGCGGCACAGAGGCTTTCCTGGCACAGGACCGAGCCGCTGCCATCTGCCCTCTTCTACCACGTGCTGTGCTGAAGCCATGTGCAGGGCCGGCCTCCAAAGACACCGACTGCTTGCTAGGCTGGGTTTGCAGAGGCCTGATCTTTGGTTTCAAGGGCACCGTGCGTGCGCGCGCTGGTTCTTTGAAGTTCCATGTTTGCGTGTGGACTGCGTGTGTATGCATTTGTCCGTGTACCGGCTTTACCCACTGAACCCTAGCAAGTGGGGAGGAAAGAAAGTTTTAGAAGAGCCTTTCTGTTCGCCAGATCTCGCTGTTCCCGCAGGACAGCGTGGAGGAGCAGGGACAAAAGAAGTTCTAGAGGGAAGATACTCCTTTTAAACAAAATGTGTTCGGCGCGTTTGCTGTTAGTATGGCGAGACCGATCCAGGAATGGCAAAAGGAAGAAAAAGCAGCTAAAGCAAATGTTCTTTCGCAGTAGCACGTAAAGAGGAATGCCAGACACTCTGTTGACACTGATAAAAACTTAAGTGTAAAGGAGATACAGTGCTTTAGTAAATGTTAATATTCAGTAGCGGTTGTGCTAAAAAAAGAGATCAAGCCTGCATTTGACTTGAGAAGAGGTATCCAACGCTTGAAATCTTTGGTGGGATGCGTGCGGTCAATGGCACAAATTAATATTGTGTAGTTTATTTTCCAGAGATGGATTTGGTATAAAACGATTGAAGAAAGATTGCAGGCACTCAGAAGAAAAAATTTATTTCACAGAACCGGCCCTACTGCAAGGCCTAAAGATAGAACGACCAAGCCGTAAAAGAGAAATTTATAAACACCGGCGTTGCTCTTCATCTTGGGCCTAACATCAGCATAACGGGCAGCTCGTAAGTTAGATTGCCTGGAGTAATGCCCGGTGTTGGGAGCGCTACAACCTTCAGACAGCCTTCAGACTACCTGCAGCAGCATTTTGGGAAAATCAGACGTAACTCTCCATGCCCGATTCTACCAGATAAGGCTGCTGCGACTCCGAAAGTGTGATTTGCTAAGTGTGAAGCTTCCTCGGCTGTTAGCTAAAAAGAACAGCTACTCGGCCTCCCCTTTGGATATGGGGATGTTTAACCTAGGTTGTTGTGTTGGCAATGACAGGGATGAAAACAAGAGTAGTTCAAAGGTTGGAGACTTGCTAAGAGTCCAGTACTTTGATCTACTGTCGGTGTTGTTATGTTTCTTTTAGGAAGCACATCCAGAGCCTTTATTTAACACTACTACACACCACAGCTGGAGAATGGATCAGTAAATGAGAACCATGTTCTGGGAGTTCTACTTAGCTTTCTAAAAGAACAGTGCTGAGCTCACCAGAATTGGGGCCCTCTTCAGCTCCCTACTGAAGTTGGGAATATTGCCTGGGGAAAGAGTGCTCAGGAAGGCTGCCACTAAGGCTCTCTTATTTTTATTGTTATTTTTGGATGTCAGGATTTTCTCTACCTCTTGCTTTCCTCACGACTTTTGTTGGCTAGTGAAGATCACATGTGGCTTAAGTAGCATCTGGACTTTGCTTTGCTGTTGCTGGGTTGTGTTGTATTTCCCGTTGCCAAAACGAACCTAGATGGACTGCAAATGCGTTGTGCTGCCTGGATGCTGTGGGGCCCAATCCAAAGTCCACTGGAAACACTGACACTCGCTTAAGTGGCCTCAGGGGCAAGTGCAGTATATCCCTTGCTTGAAGTACAGCCTGTGTCCTCTACTGTAAAGAAGGGTCTTCTAAGAAGAGGCAGCAAAATAATGCTTCATTAGAAAATAAAATCTCCGCCAGTTGGCTGAACAAGGTGAAGGCTGTGGAAGCGCGTGTAGATGAGTGTGTATGTGCTTGCTCCAGAAAGAGGTTACGCTGCAAGGTGAAGTTGAGGGGAATTCCTTCAAACCTCCCTCTTCAGTTGTCTGGCTAGTAGAAGTAGATTTGTTTGATTTGGTTTAGTTTTGAAAAATCCATTTTCACCAAAGGATGTCTTTGTGCTGTGGTAGGTTCGGGAGAAAAAGAAAAAAAAAAAATTACCAGGGGTTGTTTGAAGTTAACACATAATTGAGCTTAATGAATGGGGCTTTGGCATGGCCGAGCAAGGCAGGGAGAGCTCAAAAGGAAGCAGGCCTCTTTTGGCCCAAGTTAAGACCAGTGTTGAGGGAGAACTGCAGCTCTATACAAGCATAACAATGAATAGCAACAAATATTGGAGCTTCAGCATTTCATTATGTTCCTCTGGTTATCAAAACATACCAGGCTCCTTTTATATTATTATTATTGCTATTATTGTTGTTGCTTTCCTCCTCTCGGATGGAGAAAGAAAGATCCCCCTTTGAAAGAAGCGTGTTACAATTCTCCTATTCTCTGGCCTTTATAAAATTGGGAGTCTCAAGGTATGTGACCAGTTGGAACCTGTTGCATCTTGCAGCAAGTGATTTATGTTCGCAGTTTTGATTTGCCTCAATGAAAAGATTTTCATTCATAGCCCCCAGCTCTCCAGACGGATGGAATTGCTGCTCCATTTAAAAAGGAAAAGGGGTGACTCGCCTTGTTAGGAATTTTTTTTAAAGCGCTGCAGCGCCTATATGCCTGCTTTGTCCTCCCTTCAGGGTGGCTGGCATTCTTCTCTCTCCTCCCCCTCCTCTCTCTCTCTCTCTCCCCCTCTCCCTCTCTCTCTCTTTTTAACAACGCTGAAGTTGTTTATTCTTTTTGGATGAAGTCTCAGATAGGCTACTGGGGATGTGTGCTTCAATTGATGGGGCCCCCTACCCCATTGTGGCTGTGTCAGGTCTAATTCATCTCACCGAAGCCCCCTTGTTCCTGAGCGCTCAATAGCGCAAGATGAGGCGATGGAGGCTGACAATGATGCCACACTCTTCACTTGGGGGCATCCAATTACAGGCGAGAGGGGCCCCCTGATTAATATGCTGAAATTAGTGGCCTCTGCCACAAATAATTCCTTGTTGAGTTGCAACAAAAAGGCAGTCCATGCTGCTTGTCTGGAGTGGTTATAGGGACAGACACAAACTGGTCATTTAAACTTCATTATCACTTTTCCACCTTGGAAAGAATGAGGGTGTGACGATGAATTCATGTTCTTGTTTACTGCTCCATTTAAAAGAAGAACGCAAATATTAATCCCAAACGTGGTCCTGTCAGGACAGACTCATTAAACAGACACATTTTGGTCATGTTCTGGTTGGGGAACTCAGTAAGTAGTGTTGCGAACGCACTGCCACCATACCCCTCTGAGCAACCCGGTCTTGGTGGAAATCATGCTTGCCTACTGAAATCCCTCATTTCTGAAGCCTACCTGCAACTGCGTATCAGTCTTTTAGTCAGGGGACTGGCTTTGGAATGGGTATGGTGTCAATAAGCAGCCTGGACTACTTTGATTTTTGGGAATGACAGAAGCTTCCTAGAAGGTGGGTGTTTTTATATCGCCCGGAAATAGGCAGGCTAGGAAAAGGGGATAAACTAACTTTATTTTAAGCACGGTAACATAAATGAGATGACTTTAGATCAAGCTTGCCTTTTCACTGGCAGCACATCACAAAAGTTTGGCTGTAATTCATCGTATCAGTTCAATTTTGAAGGTTCGTAGAACACTGGGTGAAATGCGCCTTTGAAGGTGGGTATTGGTCAGGGCTACAATGGAGCGTCAGAGGTATATGAATAGATTCAGGGTGAGGACTTTCATGGAGTCCCGAAGTCTTTAGTTTCACTGGTAAAACATTTACACAAAAGTTATTTTATCATAATAAAGGAGATGCATGATTTAATACTTAACTGTTCCACTGAGCCCTCTAAGCTGTCCATTCCTTTGATTTCATTCAAGGGTTTGACAGATGGTTTATATTTTTTCAACCCAGAGGAAGTTGTATTCTGATAAAAGCTGAAGGAATGTATCTCAGGTTCTTGTGTATTATGTGGCATTTCCCTTTCTTCCTCACAAAATTAGACGCTTACTTGTGCCATTTCCTTTGTTTCTGATTCTCCTCCAAGGTGTACACTGCCACGGATCAAAAGCATTCCTGTTCAGCAGAAAGAGTCTTAGCATTAAAACGTGGATTATTCCGATTTAAAAAAATAACAAAACACACCAAAAAACAAACCAAAAACATGCGAAATGGCAGAGATAGCCCCTTAAGGAATCATGGGAGTGGCTTTGTGGAGAGACCTACAGCAATGCAGTCTGGAAGGGGGCCCAGCCTCTTGTCAGCATGGTGTCACATCAGAATGTAACTGATTGTCCGCCAATTCTTGGGACCCCCGTCACTTAGTTATGCCACATTTACATTAAATCCCTGTTGCCAGGATGGATGGCAGCCACTGACAAGAGACTAGGTTGAGACAAAGCATTTTTAAGATGAAACCGTAATTTAAATATGGATTATCTGCCTCCTGACAGCGTTAAGCAGTCTGTCTTTTTCTTTCTTTTTGTTGATGTTGTTGTTCATTAAAGCTATATTCCTTTGAATGTCAGTGCAAAGGTTTAAAGGCCCCGAGGACTCCTTGTTAGAGTGCACCTAGGATCTGATCGTGCGAAACACGAACGCGAACAGGTTTTCTCAGATGTATAGTGCCATTGACCCCAGTGGCATTATTCAAGTGCGCAATGTATTTTAACATTTGAAGAATGGGGGGCCCTGCTTACGATAAAAATACCTCGAAGTGATGAACGGCCTCCCAGGCTTAGTGCTAGGAAGGGCAACTCACTGAAGTACAGTTGCTCGTGAGGATAAGTGTTCGCAGGTTTGGACCTGTAACAGTTTAGAGCAGGAGGCACCTTTCTGCTCACAATTTTCCCTACCTTTTTGGATGCAATAGTTGGCAGCTGAAGCCACACTGGTAGAAGAGTGTATGTGTATGGGCAGGCTTCTCCTAAAGCAATCGTTTCAGTCTTTTTTGTTTCTCTCTCTTCTTTCTTCATACAGATATTAAATTTATTTCAAACCCACCTTCCATGATCGCAGCTGGCAGTGTGGTAGCAGCTGTGCAAGGCCTGCATCTGGGGAACACTAACACTTTCCTCTCCTATCAATGCCTCACACATTTCCTATCACAAGTTATCAAATGTGATCCGGTAAGTGACTCTTTCTCTCAGTTGACCTCCTGCCTTAGAGTTTAAGAATGAATGCCTGCTTACTGCATAGTAGCTAATCTGACAGTAAATCTTGATAAAAGTCAAGCCTCAGAGTGGGGTTTTGAACGTGTTCTCTTGTGTCCATCCTTGTTATTTCGCTGTCATTATATCCATCAATCTGTGATTACGCTGCTGCAGTTCGCTGATAGGAATGCCACATCCAGCTCTAATGTTTGTAACAGAGAGGCGTATCTGACAAAGCAAAGGAAACCCTGCATCGATTTAGGATGTTGCAGAGGCTGTGTTTGGTTGTAGGTAATTAAGGCGGGAGTCTATGTAAAACAAAACTTTGAAAATAAGAGGAGGAAATGGTTACTGAGACCCCGTGGTATCTCTGACCTTATCTTTGACCATTCTTGAGGCCTTTTATTGTGCCAAGTGGTGTGAAAAAGCCCTTCTTAAAAGAGTTCTAATGATCTAATTTGGTTTATTACGTGCTAGACCCGCACAGTAGCTGGTATTGAATTCCTTTTCGGAACAAATGCTTGTCCCACGACTTTCTGACAAGGTAGATGGTCCTCACAGGACTCTCATTTTGCCCCGCAGCTTCCAGGAGATGCACATCAGTAACTAGCGAGCAATAAACCTTTCATGAGTGAATGGGCCAGGAAGGGAGCCTACAAGGAAGACCTAAAGTCAATGATCCATGTCATAATGGTGTGTGAAGTTGGGGCAGAGTTGAGCATTGTTTTGTAACAATAAGGAAGACCAATAAATAGATGCTTTAAAAAGGTTCTTGTGAGGTCTCCAAGTGCTGGACAATGAGTCAAATAAAGACAACTCTGTGGTTAGAGGCAGAATCTTTGAGATGCTGTTAGATTATTTTACATGTTAATAATTTAAATATGTAGAGAACTGTACTAGTCCAGACACTGCAAAACTAGGTTTGTATAATTGGACTTTGCTGACAGGATCGAGTCATTTCTGGAAAGCTGAATGCATTATAATTAATTATTCACAAAAGAATATTTTACTTTTGATAGACCATGTGAAACACTTGCTGACAAATACGATATTTCAGGTTATTATTTTGATCACCTTAACAATGCCTCAGTATTCTGCATGTTATTTTTGCCACTTATATTACTGCAGCTAGAGTGATATGGATCCAGCACTGAAATGTTAAATGCTATAAGAACTTCAAATGCTGAAATAAAATGCTGCTCAATTCAGTATGTAGGAGTAATGCTTTTAGTCAGTTTGTGAACAATGTAGATATTTCAGCGTATGGTTGGCCACTATCCAGTGAAATATATTTGAAGCAGGTACTGAGGAAAAATACTAGGCTCGCTATCTGTTCTGACAGTATCTGATTCAAACAATAACATTATTTAATCATTCCTGATACAAAGCATTGAAGTAGATTCTCTCACATCTTGGAGAACAGCGGCATGTCCTTATGTGACTTGACTTAGTTGATGATAGAGCTCTTTTAAAAGAAAAGAAAGTAGTTTTAGCAAGAAGGAGAATCTATGCTTATTTCTTCTTTTATTGTCAAGAGTCATTGCAAGGCTACAAACTGTATGACTCAAAAGTTAAGAGCTTTAAAAGGAAGTAACTCTCCTCCAGCTTTCATTGCTAAATATATTCATGTGTTAGAGCAGCTAAAGTTAAAAGAAAGGGGTTTGTATAGATTGCTACAGGAAATAAGCATCATAAAATTGTACCTGTGTATACGTTTGTGTTTGTAATGGAATAAGGGAACAGCGTTTTTCACTACTATTGCTTTGAGTAGAGAAAACTGCTTGGTTTCATACCATGATCCCCCTGCACAGAGAATTTCCTGTAAGAAATGCCTATGTAATCCATGGTATCAAATGCTATTCCTATTATCTTATTTCACTAGCATGTATACGAAGTTTGTTACTCCACAGCGACCGTTCCCCTTGTCAGACTGCACAAATGAATACGCTTTGTAATGGATTGTCTTGAAATCTATTAAGAGCATGCATTATAACATGGCTAACGCTCTCCCCGATTATCTATTAGCTAGAGCAGCCGGTCTGTTGGATTTCAGGTTATATAATTACACTTTTTTACCTTTAGTCTCAAAGAAAGCTGAATCTAAAGTAAAATGAATATCACCTGATTGGAATTCCTTTATGGTTCATGTTTACGTTGGTAGGAGTCCAATTTCCCATTTTGCCTTTGATCGGGGGTAATTAGAAGTCAGATAATCACAATTAGAAGTCTTGGGCTGTCTTCCATCATTCTATTCTTGACCCCATCATCCAAACAGATTGAATTTTACCTGACATTCATTTCCAGGCCAGAAATTTGCTAAACTAGATTAGATTGGGTTTCCGTGCTGTCTGTTAGTACATTGGAATTCGTCTCCTGCCTGCCTCTACTCAGAGGCACCTTCAGACATGTGCTTGTTATCCAGAACGGGTCAGGCAGTAACAAAGGATTTCCAAGCAGCTTCTTCTTTGTTGTTGTTTGTTTCCTTTAGTATCTGACCCTGGAGTCTGATCATGTCTACTGTGTCTGTTTGTGTGTGTGTGTGTGTGTGTGTGTTAAAGGTATTTGACCACATCAGTTAAGCTAGCAAGTCTTCCCCCCCCCCCCCTTTTTTTTTTCACTGAGGAGCTTAATTAATCCAGGAAGGGTTTATGACCTTGAACAAACTATGGGCATTGAAAATTTGGGTAGTGAAGCAGAAAAGTTGTTGGGAGAACTTATCAGAGTAATGCATAAGTTTTGTATTTGTTGTTCAGTGTTGAGAAGTACAGAGAACGAAAAAAGCTTTGGTGAGGTTGTTCACAGTGAATGTTATATTTTGCAGTTATTTTTGCTAGCTCTAATACATTCCTGCAGACAAACTATTCATGTAATAGTTGTCTGGATAAGAAATGATTTGAACAAAAATGCCTAAAACATGAAAAAATATTGTTCATTCAACTGTAGCTTAAGACACAGTCTGTTCATAATAAATTTTAAAGATTATGTTTTAAAAGAATACAGTTCCAAGCTGTACTCTGAGAATCTGAGAGGAAAAAATTATGTGGTCAAAAATGACCTTTAAATTACATAGTCCTATGTAATTATTCATGACTAGACACCAGAGGGAGAAGAATAGGTATTTATAGAAATTCTTTTGAATGGTCTTAGTTTTCGGAGCTGAAACATGCTATATGCAAATGGTAGAACTAAAAAAAAAACCCAACAAAACCAAAAAACCACCAAACAATCCCCTCCCACCCCCTCAAAAAAAAAAAAAAAGGTAAGCAGGGTTTGTTTTGCTCTGAAAATAAACTGGCTTTCAGTTTGGAACACTGAACGTGCTACCTTATTAAAACCAAGTCAACCTCAAAAGTGCCTGGATTTGTAAAACTGAAAATACCTGAACATCTAACTTCAAGTGTGACTGAGGTACACGGTACAGGACACGCAAGTAGAAGCCTTACAGTCAGGATTGATCCGTCATATCTTGGGAAGGGGTGAAAGGACTTCATAGAGATCTTATTGTGAAGGCCAGAGGTATGTAGGAGCCAAAGGCGTGATGACTTCAGGATATGAGGCGTTTCTTTTTGTCATTTAAAACGCTGTGTGTCTCTGTCAAGAGGAAATATTACACTAGGGTTTAAACCAGAAAAGGTCATAGGTTATGTGTTTTCAGTGAGCTGTAACTGATGGTCTGATCTGCTTAGAGGTAGGATTAACCTCCCTCTCTCTCAGAAAGGACTTGCAGAGAATTGTTTGCTTGGGTTTCTAATCTTATTTTACCCCAAATGCCATGTGCCCTTATTGGTGGCAGAGGAGATTCTTGTGGTAGTGGAATCAGTGAAAAGCTGGTAGATCACACAAGAAGCCTCTGAATGAAGGCAGAATTGAAACTGGGAAATAAAGAAAACAGCAGGCAGGTCACCCTCTCAGGAAAACAACATTCATTCTCAGTCATGCACATCCTAACACTTTTGACGGCAATTTATCATGGAAGACTGGGTTCACTGCAAGGGCTAACACATGTCATAGGTTAAATCAGAAAAGGCAATACTGAAAGGAAACTTCAAAGTCCTTAATACACAGAGTTAAATATGTTGGGAAAAAGCTTACGGTGTTTGTTATAAAGATGAGAGTAAACAGCACGCTGGAGGAATTTTGGCAAAATGTAGTGTGATTGATTTGTTTTGCCTATTTATGGCACCATTTCTGTGTCCTTGCAATGGATGTACGTGGCTCTGAAGAACACAACTTGCAGAAAGTTGGACAGGTTGAGCTAACGGGCCTTCCCCAATTCTAATTGCTGTGGATCAATAAATAGAATTGGATAGATCTACTTGTGGTATGGTTAATGCCTGGGGGAAGTTACCTCTTCCCACCATAGACGTGATCCTGCTTGGTGCTTTGTGCTTTTAATTCACACCCAAGTCTGTGTGAGCGGTGAGGCCCTTGCACCCTCCTGAACACTCAGCAGGACTGTGTACGCATTCAGCTCTTGAGAAAATGCTTTTGAAGCAAGGGAAAGAGATCTCACCCTGACTGAGATTTTAAGGTGAATGTGGTAGCAAACTGAAAGCTTGGCAGCACTTGGTGATGCATGGTTACAAAGGTGTTTAGCAGTC
The DNA here is from genome assembly GCF_949628215.1 of Phalacrocorax aristotelis. Lineage (NCBI taxonomy): Eukaryota > Metazoa > Chordata > Aves > Suliformes > Phalacrocoracidae > Phalacrocorax > Phalacrocorax aristotelis. The sequence continues at coordinate 67,664,003 of NC_134280.1, forward strand.
CTCCTGAAAGATCTCTCCATTTTGGGGTCATACAGTCTGGTCCATTTTTCTGTTGAGATGCTTTCTGAGTTAGAAATCAGTTAGCTGACTTGAGCTGCCCACTGCTGGATGTAGCAGCAGTTGGCAGGCAACTTTGGGCATGAATATCTAAAGATATATGTGGCACTTCTATCTAAGAACTGTATATTATTGTAACTCAGCCTGGGAAAATAATTCTTCATGACCATCACTTCTAGCAGACTGTACTGCTGACGTGTTTCTATGGTAAAAGTAGAAGTCATTACAGCATCAGCAATACTTGGACCAGCTCTGACTCCAGCCCAGTTTCATGTCTTTGCAGCTCCACTCATTTAATTTTGATTGATTCATGCTGCTGTCCAGTCAGACTGTTCCTATTTTTCAAAGGGCATAAAGGACAGTGAGGTAAAAGATATGATGAGCGGATTTTTACAGAACTGCTGAAGCGTTAACAGCGCAGGCGGAAAAGTAGCAGTGTGAGCTACAACATCTTAACTGTGCAACGGTGCTGCCCGGGTTAATTACTGCCTGTGTCATTGCAGCGGAGTGTTCATCATATTCAGTCGTAGACCTGTGGGCCAGACTAACAACAAAACGGCAGTCATGGTTTGTCCAGAGGACTGTGTATGGAGATACTCACCTAGGCCGTTAAGTAGAAGTTGCCGAAGTCTGGATCCAGGCAGGCTAGCATCCTGCAGAAAACGGGGCGGCTCGTCCAATCCATTCATAGTTCAGGGTTTCTTGTGCTCTTCCCACACTCCTTTCATGCTGCTGCCCTCCCAAGTAACTTGATTATATTTCTCTTGCTTTTTCAAGCAATGGTATTTGGTCTCTGATCTTGCTGTTTTTCTAAAGAACCCTGGGTCTTTTTCTCCTTCCATTTAATCTTCTCTAGGATTGTTTACGAGCCTGCCAAGAACAGATTGAATCCCTCCTTGAATCCAGTCTACGTCAGGCACAGCAGCACAACGTATCTTCAGAAACAAAGACTGTAGAGGATGAAGCAGACCTTTCCTGCACACCTACTGATGTGCGAGATGTGAACATTTAAGAGGACTTCTTCTAATGGGTTTGCTTGGCGAGAAAAGCAGACAAAGAAAGGGCATCTGAGAAGGAATCAGCATCAGGATCTCCCCCCCAGAAACCCTTTTCTCCAGGACATTTTTATACCAGAAGGGAAAACCAGTCTTGTTATATTTTTTTCTTGCTCTGTCTCCCTTCCATCTGTGACTTCAAACAAACAAATAAACAAAAAATACCCCAAAAACTGTCTTAAAAAAAGAAAAAAATAGTATTTGCATTACCCCCAGGGGTTTGTGCTACAAAAATAGAGGATTTTATACAATAATAATCAACTAGTTTTTATATTAAAGTGTTCTTGTCTGTATGTTGTAAAAATAGGCATTAACACACAAAATGTCTCCAGGGGAGGTATTAGATTTGATTTCTTACATATAAAACCAACCACCCAACCATTTTTAAAGTAGAAGAGGTTTTTTTTTTAGATAGTAAATGAAATATTCTTTTTTTTCTTTAAAAAGCATAGCTTTAACGCAGTTCTAGGCTTTTCTGTATCTTGCTTGCTTATGCATTTAGTCACTTTATAATTCATCTGTAAATGTTTATTTTATTTCCTTAGGTTTTTTTTTATCCTCTTCACCTTATAAATGGTTAACGTAACCCATAAGTTAGTGTATGTTAGTATGCAGCATTATTATATGTTAATCTTTTTTTTGTGCCTGTGGATTGCCTGTGCATAAGGCATTTGTAGGGTTCCAGCTTAGCATTGTTGGGAAAGGCCAATGTACTACTCGTACGATACTCTATTATAAAGAGAAACCGAAATAGTGACATAATATATTATATTTTTGTAATCTTCATATTTTTGTAGTTACCTGTGTAAAATGCTGGTCTGACCCCACAGATATTCAGCCTAATTATGGTCAGGTTCAATCCACAGTTTAGTCTTTTTTTTTTTTGTTTGTTTGTAATATTCTAAAACCATTCCATTCAAAGCACTTTCAGTCCATTAGATATAGGAAATACATTCTTTATTGTGTGGGAATTTTTTTTTAATGGAATGGTTTGGAAATATATACGTGCTTGTTCGCAAACTTGGAATTGCAAAGCAAGTGCATTTAACTATGGTGTTAGAGGAGAGGTGATTTTTTTTTTTTCCGAAGGTTGTGTTCCAGTGAGAGAAATTGCATTCACAAATTGCCAGGCTATCTTCCTATCCTTTTCTATAGAAAAGTTGAAGTTTAGAAATCCTTTGGTGCCAACTCATCTTTATAAATTAGGGGCCTTAAAGGTTCACATATAGGACACATAGTTTAAGGATTGTCGCTAGATGTTTTACAACTGAAGGTTTTTAAACACTAAAATATATAATTTATAGTTAAGGCTAAAAAGAATATTTATTGCAGAGGATGTTCGTGAGGCCAGTATGATTTGTAAAATAATGCAATCGCCCCCCTTTTTTTTAAAGAAAAATCTTTCTACCCTTGATGTTGCAGTTTTAAACCAGCTTATTAAAGAAAAGAGGACACGCTTCAAAGAACAAACCCCAAACAAAGCAGTCTATTTGGCCCCTTCCTATACATTTTTCAAAAGCAGTCTAACCATGAAAACGCCATAGTTAATAGATATGAAAATTGGAGTACTTGAAAGAAGTTCTTATTCCAGTATATGGCCCTTTTTTTTTTTTTAATTTAGCTACAAATAGAAAATTTGCACATCTTGGCTATGTATCTTTTTATTATTATTTTAGAAAGTAGCTGAAGGGACGTGGACATAGCTGTTGAAGTTGATGCTCGAGGAGAATGTGATGGTGAAATGTATGTGAGAAAACTGCCGCTAAGGTGTTGATTGTAAAAACACAAAACAACAACAACAACAAAAAAAAAAAAGGAAAAAAAGAAAAAGTTTTAAAATTAAAAAAAAAAAAAAGAAAAAGAGAAAAGAAAAGGAGCGGATGCTCCATCTTTATTGAGCTGCTATGGATAAATTCCCAGCATGGTTTGAAAAAAAAAATTAACATTGCTTTTCTGTATCTTTGTCATTGTGTTTTGCTGCTATTTTGTGGATCAGTTTTTTTTTTGTTATACAATGTCATATACTGCCATGTTATAGGTTTTAATTTTCTCATAGAAAATTATATTATTGACATCATTTTTTTTTGTAGATTTTTTATGTGATCAATTTTTACTTAATGTGATTACTGCTCTATTCCAAAAAGGTTCCTGTTTCACAATACCTCATACTTCAGTTAACCGTGTCTAGACCAGGTTTTAATGTTCGTACACAGTGCCTCATAGTTCTACTGCAAACTGAAATGCATCGAACGTTTATTCTGAATGGGTCTCGCGATTTGCAACTAGGTTGCGTTAATTTAAAAACAGCAGACATTTCAGAAGATCAAGTAATGTCAGTTTTTTTGTTATGCATTTTATAAAGCTGGATTCTTTGTCTGATCTGGGGTTTATTATCATAGTAGTTTAAGCTGTGTTATTAGCCACATTGATATATGAAAGGTGCATTATAATATAACTCTTGTATGCCACCTGATGTGGTTTTCCACCAGCTGGGACACATCATTTGGTATGATAGGTTATCTTCTGGAACTCTAAGTATTTTGTGTGTTTAATCTGTTATGATATACTAGTTTTTTTGTTTTTTTTTTTTTTTTTAATTATAGCATAATGCTAATTTAAAAAGCCTGTAAATCTCATAAATAAGCCAGCTAACAGAGTTGTATGCTGAAGAATAATCTAGCTGTTGCCTGTATGCTGCTAAACCAAAACAGAATTAGAACTCATTTTGAGGCAAATGCAGTTAAGATCCTACATAGTGCATAAATAAAGCATTGCAATGCTACTAGCAGTCGCAGGACCCAGGAGGACTGGATACATTCTGTCCAAATTTCAGGAACATTTCTTACTGCTTACCTCATAAAACACTTCTGTTTGTGGCATCTCTGTGTCTCTGAACCAAACATGATTATTGAGTTAGTGCTTGTTGGTTATATTATGTGTTACACTGAGTGGCAGTGTGTACTGCAAATTTCTTTAAAATATTGTATGTACTAAAAGGCCAAATCCAGATTAAGTGGGTTCATGTGCCAACAGAGATGCTTTATTTGTCACATTATTATAACAATCTGTAGTAAGCAAGCAATTCAGATTTGTACATTTTTATATTGTACTTATTGGCATCACTGGTCTGAAATGCACATTTTCACCAACAGACCTGTAACAGACAAGTTTCCAGCAAAAAAAACTAAAGTCTAGAAATAAAATTGGTAAAACCCAATGTCTGCTTGTCGTCGTCGTCTTATTTTTTTTATTGCCTTCATGAATGCTGAATGGTATTAACTACCTGATGCAATGAGTAAAACCGCATGACATTTTCTGGTTTTGACTCTCTGCCTTAATAGTTGCAATGCTAAAAACCTTTTGTCGTTATCTTGGGAAACCGTAGGCGGTTTTTAGCAATGGGTAGGTGACTGCCTGTCACAGTAATGTGTATTTTTAAAAAAGCAAAATTTTTTTTTTTGCTGAAGACTTTCTTTTAAACATCTAAGCTAATTTCTCAGAGTAAACCACCATTTGGTGGTTCTTTTCAATAAAAGGTAAAATAAAGTAGGTGTTCGATGGTACAGAATGCTTGTTTGTATTTATTTATCAGGGTAAGATTTTGTGTCCTAGAATACCTTTACAGAAGATGGTTTGTTTTGAAAGCAGTAAGATTAACCTGCCTTCTTTCCCTTCCCTTCCCCTTGTACATTACTATTGTATCACTAAGATAATAAGGAATAAACCAGAAAAATGTAAAAGCCTACTAACAATACATAAAAGAGAACCAGACCTAGAAGGACAGAAATGATATATGACTATAAAGTAAAATGAGAAAAAGTTATAACCGATTCACATTCCAAAGTACCTCTGAAAACTGAGGATGCATATTCATTACTATCAGGGCTGAACACAGCAGTAGCCTACTCTTAGTGGAGGTGGTAAGGCTTCTAACCTCTGTATTTGACTATTTACCCTATGAAAATATTTCTGCCGTAAAAAAAATCTACATAAAAAGTCAAGTGCTTGTCTCTCCTGTCGCAAATTAGAAATCTAGTATCTGCCTCCTGAGTTTCTCATTGACTAAACTTCACGTTACAACTGATTCTATGCAGTAAGTACAGCAAAGGAAATGAAAAATGAAACTCCCAAGTTAACACCTAACACGTTAATTATAGTCTAGTGCAAAAAAAGTTTTCTTAGTGCAGTTACCAATAGATGGGAAACCATCTGCATCAGAAGAATCCCCGCTGAGCCTTTATTAACTTGTCAGTTTCCCAGTCATTTCAGACAGAAACCTGACTTACGTGGCCTACCCTAAAATCATAGATCAGGTAGGTGAAGTAAGATCAGTACATAGCGTGATATGTAATATTTCCATTCAAAATGGGGAGCTCCTCAATATGGTCAAGTTACACTGGTAAGCCACTGAGGAAGATTCATATAGCAGTGAAAGAAGATCTAAACTACCTTAACAGCAACTTTAAATTCAGATTAAGCCTTAAACTGGACTCAGTCAAAGAGAGTCTGATTTTTTTCTACACAGATCTTTTACCAGTTTTCTGCAAAGTTTCAGCATGTTTTAAAGAAAAAACAGGAAAAAAGACGACTCACTTCTGTGTCACTGATGGCTAAGTCCTCTGATTTTAAATGTTTGAAAGTTGAGTAAAGATTTACTTGTGAAATCTTGATTTGGGACGAAAACCTTTTTGCTGATAAAAGTCAAAATGATTCAGTGAGACATTCTGCATTTTGTTGAGCATGTTAAGTGGGTTTTGCCTTTCCTATCTGTTTTATAAACTCTATTAAACTTACTGAAGTGTTCTGTGACTTAAGTAGGTTTAAGCCCACATAGTCAGCTCTGTTATTTACATTTTCCTTCTCTAAATGCAGACTACTAAATTCGAACGTTGGGTGAACTATGCCAGTATTACTCACATTGCGAAGGGCAGAAAGACAAGAATGTAGCAAGAAAAACAACTTACTATAGGCTGTAAAAAATATGCATGTTCAGCTAGGCTATGCTGTAGCTTATTAAAGGGAAAAATACTGTATTTTCTTACATCAGATTGGGACGCATAAACAGAAAAACCTCCAAGAGACCTCCAAAAACCATTGCTGAATTCAGACTGATTGACAAGCTTGGACCGTTTATGAACACTTAAATTCACATACTCTTTATAAATAAGATCTGTTAACTGTAAAAACTCAGAATCCGCTTACATTCAAGCGTATCTGGCATTTTAAGTGATAGAAAATTCCAGAAGACAGAGGAGAAAGTGAAGCTTGGAGCTATTATTTCAAAGGAGTCATAGGAATGACCCAGGCATGTGGGCTAGATACTCTGATAAAGATTCCTGGCAACATCATTGAAAAGCTACAATGGGACAAAGGCAGTAAAGCTATAAATGATGGCATTTTAATGAATTCCTGCCAGCATCATGTTATGGGAAATGTATCTCTTCAGACAAGCATGGTATTTTTACCATCCCACAAATATAATTGATAGTAGTAATTGCATTGGCATGGCAAACATAGATTCCCATCCGGCTTTTGACTGAGTTCCACACAATATTCCGATTAAATTATGAGAAAGGACTGCAAATCAGTCAGCTGGATTGCACTGAATGTGAGACTTGCCAGACTCGTGATTTTGTTCTTTAGGATTAAGGAGTGCAAATTTAGGAGTAAGGCAGAAGTTATCCTTTTGTTTCTTTAATGTGATAGACATTGAAGATGGAAAACAGAAATAGTTTCTTGGTGATCCTATTAGCGTTTGCAGAGCGCTACTTAGATCTCCTTTTTGCCTGTGTCAAGACTATGTATTAAAATGTCTCATATTTCAGGGAAGTCGCTAAGTATTCACAGCCATCATTTTCCTGAGCGCGCTTACCTGAAGAGGGAACTACTGCCAGAAAGACACTATGCTCACAGCACATCAGCCGTGAGGCACACAGGCAGCATTTTCACTCTGCGCAGGCCCTGCTGATGCAGGGGCACCACCCGCAGTGTGTGGGCAATAGATTTGCTCCTGGGGTGTACACCACCACTTCTCCTGAACTCCTGAAGCTGTTTTTAATGTGGTCTTTGGAATGCCAATTCCTTCACAGAACAGTCCCAAGATTTTAGGGAGCAGTCACTACCATATACAGACCAATGCAACAGCAGTTTTACCTTTCTCAAGTTGCCTCTCTGGACACAGGAGGCTGTGTTCAGTGGCTGCTAGAGGCATTCCCTCTTATACACTAGGAAAAAAAAAATCCATCTGTGTGGATTTCATCTCTCTTCTCATTTTAATTATGGCTTACGTGATTTTTCTCATTTATGATAATATCCTTGAGGAAACAAAAATTAGTGCTTATTTCAGATAAAAAAACCACACAGCGATTCATCTCAAAACCAGAATACCAGTCTGTCCACTCACTTGAAGACTGCAGTAGAAAATTATATTCCCATCATATTTTATATATGCTAATGGAGAGTCACAGTACAATCTTCCCTCCCTGATGACATGTCTGTTGAGGAGCAAAGCCCACCTGAAAGCCAAAGACTGCCCAGTCAAATGAGACCTTGACTACATCTGCTCAGCTCTGACTAATGTGGCATGAACTGGAAAACAAAGAAGCAAACTAAGAACTTCATTAGGCAACTGTTGCTAAAGTCACACTTGGCAACGCATTTGGGGTGGGTGACACGAACCTCCTCCGCACCAGCAACTCGCCTTAGATATGGAAAAAGTCAAAGAGAATAGCCTGCGACTGCTTGCGCTGGCAAACACATAAAGCAGTAAGTGGTTAAGAGAGTTAACTCCTCAGGGCTGGAGAGAGCTCCAGGTACCGCTATCCAATACCATCAAGAAAGCTGAACCAAAGGAGGAGTCGCTACATGCACAGGCCAAGCTCCAAGCCAGAAGCCCTCTTCTCCTGGGTGTTGAAGGTCTAGGGCTTTGACTTCTGCATGTAACGTGTGCATTACAGAATGGAAATTGCTCTCCACTCACCGATCCCAACCTGCTAAGTAAATAAATTTTAGATTATATGTTGCTGAGTGGTATGGTTTTCATCCCACCTGATTGCCCTGTGACACTTGTCTTAACCCATTCACAAGCTATACTCCATTAAATGGTCTCCTACGACAGCTAACATGTTACCCACTGTAAGGATGTTATTTGTAACATCAGCACCAGTCTTCAAGGAGCCGGGCTGAGATGGGCAAATCATTTAACAAAGACCACTAAACCACCACTAGAGCATTACGACAACTCACGTGAGCCAGCACCAAACGAGTGACCTAGCGTCCTAAGTCACTACTCTGATGGCAAACTGTCTGAAACGGACAATTGAGCTTTTTGATGTTTTATTTCTCCTTTTATTAGATTTTATCACTACAGATTGTTTGAATACAGGGTATTATTTTTTGAACAGCTTTTTTGCTCCTTGAACACCCGCAGGCCATAGTTCTTTACATTTGGTTGTTGGCTACTTTAAAGACCAGATCTTTAGCAAATGTATACTGTTAAATATAGCTATGTTCTTTTTACATGCACAGATATAATATCTTCCCAAGATTTCCAGAAGGCATCAGCAATTATTTACTCAAAAGTAAACGTTATTTCTGATGAACAATACATTTATTTCATGTTTTTGACTCAATATTTCTGTAGCTGTTTCAGCCATTTACTATGACCACTTTGTTCCTTTTAGACAATGTATCAGCCACATATTAATTCAGGTTTCTCTTTTCACAGAGACCCTTGGACTACAAAGGATCAGAAAGGTTCCTCCGTTACGCACAATGTCTTTCTAATCTAAGTGAAAGAGTTCATCTGCCTCCACTCCTGCATGACAGTGCTCAACAGTGCTGCAGGGTCAAACAAGTATATGCAAAGCCTGACATGTCTGTGGAAACTAAGTGTTGTCTCATCCTCAGATAACTTTCCAATCACCTAAATATAGTCCTCCATGGTTTTTAATCCCTCTGTAAACCTGCTTAAGGTGTCTTCAAGGATCTCTTTGTACTTCTCTCATGCTCCTGCTGAAGGATAATTTCAGGCAAATCACAAGTCCAAGCTCCTTGAAAAACTCTCTTATTTTTCTCTAACATGATTTCTTTCTCACTAGTTTGAGAAATAATAATGCTAGTGGATTTTTGTGAAGTCTGTCCTCATCTTATTGCATAAGAGAACTTAAAAGAAGAACAAACCATACAACTGTAATGAGCCAGATTCTCAACATGCGGTTCTAACAATGTACCTATGGTGAAGCAAGGTTATGAATTCCCCAATTGTGCTCAAATCATTCTCCATCTTACTCAGGTGCTCTGCATATGACACATAACATGATGCCATAAGTCCATGTGGTTTTAGGTTTACAGCGCACTTGACTAACTGCACCATGACCCAAGGTCTCCTTAGGAAGGAAACACACTGCAGACCTAACCTCTAACTCCACTTAAAAGTGACATACTGTTACACTGATTTTTAGTTTCAAATAGTAATTTGTTTTTCACTCATATTTCAGAAGCTGTCTAGTGCTTATTAACAATAACTTCTATATGTGTGTTTTTTGAACGAGGTAAATGGGGTCTCAAAAATTCAATGTCTGCACATACATTGCAAAAAAAAAGCCAGTTTAGAGAACAATGTAGGCATGTGTTTTTAAACTACTGTTCGTGCAGTCTGGTCAGGACTGTGTGACACAGTATACAGTGTTTTGTCATCCAAGGAATGTCTTTGATCAAGAGTTTATGCAAGAAGGAAAAAAAAAAGCCATGAAACCCTAATCCGTTCCCACAGTCCAGTAAACGTGAGCTGGACAAACAGTGGACAATAGCAGTAAAGCTCGCTGCTGGAACAATAGCTGCAACTAAAAAAATTAAAGGGTTGCTGACTCACAGTTCCTACAATGAAGAAAGATTCCATGCAGTGTTGATTATTCCCCAGAATCCTGAAGATGCTGAAGGTTAAAAATTGTAATTACTATTGCATTGAGATAAAGCGGCAAATACGTTGCTGAACAATCAAAAATGAGAGACAGTGACAAAAACTGATGCTGATTCTGTCTAGAATCAGAGTCAGGATACAGAGGGTGAATATCGATGTGCTCTCTAAACAGTCTGCTAAAAGTAAACCCTGTAATTTTATTATAAACAACTATCAGTTTAATTCTTTCAGTCAGTACACCACTATTTCAGATGCCATCCATCCAGATGCCGCACAACTACAATCAAGCTTTCTCACCTTTCAAGACAAAAGCTATATGCTATTTCTTATACCTGTTCAGAAATCTTCTGTAGGCAATTTTGCTGTGCCAAAACCAGATACCCAGAATGCCATATTATGGGTCAATTACATATGTATATGAAATATGACAGAACAATTACAAACATTGTATAGCAAGCAACTTCAGAATCAACTGGCTCTTACTATGCCTGATTTTTTTTTAACCTTTCATATATTTCATATGAGAGTGAACGGGTACTACTTTACGCTAACAAGGATTTCCAAAGGCTCCTATGTTGTCTACGTTTCAGATAAGTGTACTGACCATCTTTCCTTCTGCATAGTATTGCATCATTCGGTAGAGCTATATATATATTCAGGAGTTGCAAAGTACTTAAAGAATCTTAGGATGAGAAATGCCACAAGAATGTAATTACACTTCAAGAACAAACACTCTTGTGATTAAGGTAGGAATATTCAGTGTGATGCCAAAGAGATACCTGAGTTAGCTACAAATGAACTAAATGTAAGAAGTGTTGGAACGGAGCTTATGCAGGTATTTAACAGCATTGTACATCAACTAGATCAATGCTTTGTTCTAACATAGGGAGGCTCTTTCTGCTGCATTAAGCTGGCTTTAATTTTACCCCAGATATCACCCCATTGCACAGTGTAGTCTAGACAATCCCAAAGAATCCAAGACCTCCAAGTTCTCTTCTTGACCCTGCTAAGGAAACCAATATTTTCAAGTCTGAGTGCACAGAGTTTAATACTTGGAAGACTGCTTTCAAAATAGCATACAAGGCTTTTTTATTATTATTTTTAATGTCACTAGAGGCTGAGCTGGTTCTGCAATTCCAAATGCTGGGACACACTGAAGCATTTCAGTACTAGATTGCTCTAGGTGACCTTTATACATCAATCCTAGATACCAAAACTTGCTGCAGAACTCATTTCACACCCACCAATCTCCGTTTTCTCTGGTGATATACAGATTTCTGTGGTAATGTGTATTGTCATCACTTTATCTATTAAAAAAAAAAAAACTCTGGCAGACTGTAAAATGAGAATCTTCATGGTTACTTGCCAAACTATGAAAGTTTTGGGCTGTAATTAGACCGGAACCCATTTCCATAAGAAGTTGCAAAGGGCAGTATTCAAAAGGCACTAACATTCATATTGAGTAGCACCAAGAATATGAAGAATTATAACATTAGTAGAAATATTAAACCTTTTGTTTCAAACCAAGGCCCTGCTCTTTCAGAAGATCAGGATGAGATACAGGATCACACACACGTTGCTCCATCTGCCTGACCCAGCTTTGTTACAACCTTCTTTGGAGTGCCCCAAACAAACTCCCATCAAAAATAGAGACTCTAATCCAGAGGGACTTCAGAAAATTCCGGCAGATTTCAAACTATACCCTTAAGATCATTAGGCACACCCACACCAGCACTGTGTAAAAATACTTAGTGCTTCATGCTGCTATCATTGCAGAAATCGTTTAAGACAGTAATTACCCTGACAAGGAGTCTTACCCTCACCCTGCTTGCCCACATCTTTATCTCCAGAAAATGGCATTAATATCATCAGCATTCCCTTTCAAGCATGCAACACTGCCGAGTAATTACAGGACGTTATAAAAACAAACAAACCAACCAACCAACCCACCCACAAATGTTCAAACAAGCCACCCAGGGAAAGGCACCCGCTTTCATTTAATAGCAACGAGAAAAGAATCTAAGATTATTAAATCAGATCTTGAAACAGAAGGCTGTATTTAGTAAAATATACAACTTTGGCAGCTTGTGAGTAAATGAATAAATATTAGATCCAGGGCTGTAGTTTCATGATTTTTATAAATAAAAGATTCCATTTTTAATGCCTTTTTCTTGTAATACTTTAATGCGGAGATGGGTATTAAAAGTTTATATTCAAAAAGGACTCAAGGATTCAAAGGGATGTAGACGCATACCAAACAAAAAAATATGTACACAGAACAGGATTTCCATGGGGTAAGTCATATATCTTAAAGGGTATCAGTTCTTACTCTAAAGCACTGCGGAGTATTAGGGTGCAGACAGACTTTTGACAGATGATCTCCCTTTGTTCCAATAAAGGAAGTTGTATTTACAGCCAAAGTTAATTAAGCATTCATAAATACATCATAGAGTTCGAACTCTCTCTTGCATCTCTTCAGAAAACAAAGTCTACAGATTTATAAACTTCGGAACTCATGTACTGGAAAATTAAAACTCATAATTTTATCTCAATGTAATCTATCTATTTAAAAATAATCAACAAAAATGTCCTACTTTTCCAGAAATCCTAAAGACACAGACCAACATGGCTCCTTTACTCATCAAAAATAATACAACAAAGGCAGCGTTTAAACCAGTCTTTACTTTTCTTCCTCTAAACAGTGTATATCCAGAAAGCTAGCAACATGCATTTGCACAGGTTTTATGTGCACACTAGAACACACTGTTGCGTATAGATTTCATACCTCACTAGCAACCAGATCACAAAGTCACGTAACCAAACAAGGCATGCCAAGCTGGGACGCCAGACTTCCCCTACGCATCCACATGTAAATGATCGTAACCTTGTTTCAGAGAAACATAACAGGATTGAATGAGCCACGCTACTCCTACAGGGTTGATTTTTAAGCAAACAGTTGCACACCCAGATTTTTTTCTGATTTATTTCACCCATTTCTGTTGACTACAGATGTTCTTTCAAAGCTGAAGTTGATGCCCTTCACATTACAGTTTACAGCAAATGGAAAGACAGTATTCTGCTTAATGAAGATGGAACAGGTGTTTTATTCATGGATTTTTACTAGGAGGCTTTAACAAACCTCAGCCTATTTTTTTACTGTACTGATGTAGTACCATGACACAGATAACCTACAAAGTCAGATTTACATGTTCTAGTGATGGCTGACTTGGTATTCGCAGTTAATAATCCCATGGCTGTAAGACAGCATTGCATCAGTATGCAATTCTGCAGGGATTTAATTTGCTGTAGTCAGAGTTTACCTGCTTCTGCTGATGCCTCAAAACTCAAAATTTCTTGTACTCATCACATACTGTCGAAAGAAAAATTACAAGTCTTCTGGACTGCAGTGACCTCAGTACATTAGCAGCAATTAGCTTTATATCCACCTTTTAATAAGAATTCTGTATTCTACAGCTTCAGCTAAGAGACAATCACGAAGAAACAAAACAAGCTACAACACAGTCCAGGCAAGTCATAAATTTCTAAGTTAAACGTTTCAAACACTCCTCCCTAACTACTGAGCAATAACTAGAGGTGGTGAATACAATGATACATTTTTAAGTCTTAACAACTTCAATAATTTTAGCAGAAATTTTCTGTCTTAACTGTTCTTAACAGTTCAAGTACTTCTGCAAAATTTTAAACCTGTTGACAATACAGCACAGAGCCACCTCTATGTCCCACTTTATTAACAGCCAATATTATAACCCACAAGATCGCGTTTTTTTCCTGAATCTTTTCCACCCGGTCTTTAAAGCAATATTTAAGTTGCGCAGTCAAGCATTCAAACTGGGAAATGTCCTAATGACCGTGGTCCACAGAAGCTTTATTCAGCCTCTCTGTGCCCAGATCTTCCAATAGAATCTTTACCTACAGTGTAACACTTGCTCTACCACCAGAGCCCTGACCATTCAAGGCACAGGATGAGTAAGCAGGGTGTGAAATTAATGAGGCCATTTATCAGAATTTGTTTTAATTTGTTACAGATTTTAGCAAGATGTTAACCTAATGGGAAAGGTGTTGAAAGAAACCGTATGCTTATATCTCACAAAATTGAATTCTGGTTTTCAAAATTTTGATGGATTTTTCTCCCCCAGTAGCATTCTAGTTGGCTTAAGCACACACCTTTCACAGGTGTTTGCTAACTGTAATGGCCCTCATTTTCTAGGTGACTGATCTGAGAAACACAGGCAAAAATACAAACCTAGAAAAAAGCTAGGTACTCAGCCACTCTTGATGTTGGCAAGAAGCACATTCTGAAGTATTTAAGTCCTCAAAATGTAAAATCATTTGGAATGAGTCACATTAGACATCTCACATTGGTTAAGGAAGATCAATATTCTTGATGCAACTTGGGCTTTAACTCCTTAGCTTTAAATAAGGTACTGAAATACCCCTCCAGTATGCTGTGAAGACTCCACTGTTACAGCCCTGAACACCCCAGAAAACCCCACAACTCTGTAGCAGAAACAGTTTTAAAAAAATTTTGCCCCGAAGAAAGTATGCAACTACATAGCCAACAGAATTTTTAACCATACCTCATTTAATAAACACCATCAGGCCAGTACAAGACACGAAACAGAAGATATTCAGCAAAATACAGACTCATGGAATAAGAGACTCAATCAGTAGGTACACATCTACGGAGCTAAATTAAGGACCTAATAGGCAATGCTAAACCTGGCATATCCCAGTTTGAAATCCTGGTTGCTACAATTTTTATAGTTAAATGTGTAAATACATATATTTATATAGTATTTTATTCTAATATTAACTTGTTATAAATAAAATTAAAGCAATACAAGAAAATTAGCCACCAAACCAATTTCCAAAACAACCGTCATTAACCGCTTTATCTGCAAAGACCCTTTCACTCCAGAGTCAAACAAAAATAATTTTGCTTTGATACAATCTCTAGAGTAGCACTTTGCATACAACTCACACATCGTACACTCCTATTAATCAAATTCTTCACAGATACCTTGAGCTTTCACATCCCTTCCCTTGCTTTTACACACCTTTTTGTAAACCATGTACAAAGATTTCCAAAAAGGCTACATTTAAAAACATGCATACTTAGACCTCCAGTGTTTACCTCTCTTTGTACTATCATTCAGAAGAACAACAAAACAGCCTTTTTTTAGATCAGGATCCAGGGGGACTTTATTTAAAGCATAATTAATGGATTTCAACAAAAAATATTTTGAGTCAAAGTTGATCACAGATTAATATCTAGTACTTTCCATTAATTTGAAGGAAACAGTAAAATACTTTGATTTGCAAAAATAAACTGGTTTGTGGATGCAGAGACAACTTTTACAAATTTGGATTTCTCTGAAGTGATTGATTATAAGGTCAAATTAGCTTTGTTTTCTCTAATATGCCAGCTTTTTGTTTTGTGCCTACCTATTTACTGAGATTGCAGGCTATGCTATTTTATTTTGCTTCTATTTTCAGGCACTTGCAGTTTGGTGCTTGTTCTGGTTCCCAGTGGTTTAGCTGCGTAACAATTAAAAGCCAACTGTACTCAAACTGTCATAAACAAAGAGGCCATCAATGCAGCCATGCCCCTTCCAAGGTCTCAAATGAGGATCAAGTCTCAAATGAATCCTACCTCAATATTACTTTATTTCAAAGAAGTTCACCACGTAATTAGAAGAGCTGTATCATGTATACACATGTTCTGTACTCTCTATGTTAATAACTTTATCTACATAAATATTTGTGAACTCTTATAATCTATTTCTTATAAAACAACCTCCTCCACTAGATGGCCCTGACACTCATTACATGCATCAGAGCTGTTTGAACACTTAACACATGTAAGACAATTAAACAAACAAAAAAAGCACACCAGCAACCAGTTATTGAGAAAATCCTCTGACATTGGCATATTTGCATACTCAGAAAACAGACAAAAAGTAAAAGATTATTTTAAAATAAATTGATACATATGCAAATCAGCCCCTCCATGCAGTCAGCAAAACTTTATCTTCAGAGTCCAAAATCCAAAAATTTTAGCAGAACGCACGTCCTTCATATCCCAGATACGAACATACAGTGAACAATTTAAAAATTCAAGTTGCTTATTGTCTTGTATAATAAAAAAGCTGTACAAGTAAAACAGAATTGGGGTCTAGGTGGCACAAAGTAGTGCTGTTCGAGGATATGGCCGCATTAAAATGTTTCCTTCACCTGAGATAGTTTACCCTGCGCACAGCTTCCCATACCCACGGTGGTCAAATCTGTCTGTATCAAGCTACACTATGCCACATAGACTTAGGCAGACATGCATACGTTACAACTGATTGAAGTATATATTCATTATATAACTGTATTGCAAACGGTATGCAAAGACATCTAGAGCAGCCCAAATGAAAACATTTTTCAGGTAAAAAAATTGACTGTATTTCTCTTAAACTAATGTAGCTGAATACATTTAGCCGACAGCATCTGTTGTTTTTGAGACTAAAGAGTATATTTTCAAGACCAGAAAATAAAAAGCTATTCCTGAGTAAAGGGTACTAGTAAATACTAGTATCAGTATCACAACTCTTCTGGTAGTCATGTTTCTCTCATTGATCACAAACTGACTACTTTTTGGGGGGTTTGGTGGGGTTTCCTCACCCTCCCAACCTGCATCGGTCTGCAGAACTCGGGGAAAGTGCAAATTTCATATTCTGAGCTGCAGCTACTTTATGAGCAGGTATCTTAACCTTTCTCCTTTGCATTCTGACTTCATTTGTCATTCTACCCTTCACACACAAAAATGTTTCCTACTGCAAAGTCTGCAGGCAGTTGGATATATTTAGTTCACCTACAATATCTACACATTGTGTAAACTGATGATCTGCATACACAGATTTTTTTAAGTGACATAAGCCCTTTAAATAAGGAAACTTTGCAAATGCCTATGTTTTCCTTTTGGGGAACTGATCTGTCAGTGCAAGGCCAGCGAGGAATTAAAGCAAATATTTCTATTTAACTGGTATACACACCGGTGTTTCAGCGATTCTTAATAAAACCTAGAGATAACAAATGTTAAATGACAAATGAGAAGCCCTATTGCAAGTTCAATGGTTTTCCCTTTCCCCTTTAATATTTAGCACCTCTTCACTATTTTGATTTTGTTTAAAATCAGAGTAGATAAACACTATTCAGTTATCTGTTCTCTTAACGTTTCTTCTTTGGTCATCCATTTTTATCTTCATCTGTTATACTCAAAATGTTAGTGAAGATCTTTCAGTACTGATTCTAAAATCAGACTGAATATTTAGCATTGAACAAACCTAAAAAAGAATACACGAAAGTGTTTCAAAGCATCTATTTTCCACAAAGAATGTTCAACAAAACTCCCAATTCCTCCATTTTTCTTCTTCTGGACCCACTTACAATTAATTGTCAAAAAAATTAAATTTTCATTTACAGAATATTTTTATTTTCTTTTGAATTTGCTATCAGTTGGGGAATTTTCAACTATCAAGTATTTTCACTTAATTCACTTCAAGTATTTTTACTATGATTGCAAAAGAAGAACAATAATTGCTCTGCACAAATACTGTGGTTTTCAGCAGGTGTAGAGACTAAATATTTTCAGAAATTAATACCATTTCATGCTAAAGTAACAACTTAATCCTACAAACCTGTTTAAATTTTCCTCTGATTTTTTCCAGATCTTCTTGCAGCTTATCGTAAGTGGGGTCTTCATACGGGAATTTCTGAATCATCCCTATTAATGAATCCAGAGCCCTTATCTTTTTGCTACCAAAAAAAAAAAATCAAATCAAAACAGAAAAAACAATGAGCCTACTACAGAAGTTTTCTCAATCAATATAAAAATTATATATAATAATTCAGAGCGTAGAACCCAGCCCTCCATCCTTCTTTAATTCAACTTCTCCCATTTAGCTCAGTGAAAGTGTGCATTTGACACATATTTAAGACATAATCAGAAATTACACGGTAGCACAACTGACAAAGTTACAGTTTCCCTTTTAACTTACCTGCCAGAAGTTGAGAAATATTCAAGAATCTTCAGATATATTGACTAGATGACTGAGCAAAGAAATGCAATAAAAAAAGCTCACCAGAACACTATCAAAATGGCTGACAGTATGGTGGCAATTCTGTCAGATAAATTAATCAAAACTGGAGAGAAAAAAAAATACGGAGGAAAGAAGGAAAGTCAGAAAAACATAGGTTGAAAGGGGCAGCTGGAGGTCACATAGCCCACCTTCTGCAGAAGCTGGACTAACTTCAAAGCTAGATAAGGTTGCTCGGGGCCATCTCCAACCAGATTTTCAAAACCTATGAAGATGGAGCTGCTGGAGTCTCTCTGGACAACCTGTCCCAGTGCTTAGCTGCTTACACTGCAAAGGACCTTCTCCTCACGCTTCGTTAGAACTTAACTTGTTTCAAATTGTGAAAGTTGCCTATTGTCCTTTCACTGTCCACTTTTGCAAGGAATGTGCCTCTACCTTATCTAGAACTTGCCCTTATGTGGTACAAATAGTTATTTCCCTTGTTCTCTCTTCTGCAGGCTGAAGAAGCCAAGTTCCCTTATACTCCTTTCAGTATCACATGGTCCAGCTTATGATACCACCCTGGCGGCCCTGTGCTCACCTTTCCTCTGTTTTTTAGTATTTCTTTTATGCTGGGGAAGAAGCAAAACTGGACACCGTAATTTGAAACAGTATTAAAAGAACAGTAATTTTTCTTCAACCTTACCTGTTCTTCTCATCTGCACATTTCTGGAGCAGACAGTGCCACGTCAGTGCAAACCCAAGGTAGCAGCCAATCTGCAAATTTATCAGAATGTCATTGGGGCAGCGGGAAAAAACATGTAGTGTATATAATCAAAGATAAAACACTACATTGTATCCCATTCTTCAGGAAACAAAACATGGGATATACAAACATGTTTCTATTCTGCGCTGAAAAGTTCAGTAAATTAGGGTAGAATAAACGAGGGCTATGTGTGTCACACAGTACAAGAGTCAGAAAACTTGTAAGAATCTGTGTAGCATCAGAGGACAAAATATTTAAAATAGAGCATAAAAAGCAATTCTGCAAAACACTAGCCATACTTTACATTCTTTGAACCCCCAAATTTATTAGTGTGGTAGAAGGAAAACAGAAAACCACCTAGTTAAGATGTTTGGTAAGTATTTATTTTTGCAGCACTTAAGTTTAAGCAGCCCACATACAGCTCTACAAAAAGGTATTCCAGCCAGTCTGAGGAAGCTACCAAATCAACCAAGGAGGACACCACACTTTTTTCTGAGCTGATACGCAAACAATTTTACCAGCCTAACTCAAGAGGCTGGAAAAATGCATCATGGCATCAGAAGGAAGAACGAGGAGCTGAGTAAGCTAGTCTTGCTGCCAGAACTTTTCATTACAACTTTGGACACCAAATGAAATAGGAACATAGGTTAAGTTCTTCAGTGCACCAACCAGGTAAGTCAGCTGGAGTCGCTTTCAAAAGTGACTTAGGATTCACAGAAAAACAGTGCAGACACCTGAAACAAAAGTTAGCTGACTTTGAGAAATTAAGTCCAAAACTACAGCCTAATCCTTCTTTGGTCCACACACGTGCATGTGCATACACCTGCCATTTAAACTTAAAAAACATTGTTGGACTTGAAAGCTCCCGTGGCCTGCAAACCACTTCAGAGCAGAGTGGGAGCGTTTGGTAGTTCCAGTCTTCCATTCATTATTATTTGTTAAAGTACACTGTGGAGGTACTTTTTAAGGCCCAGACATGGGTTTGGGACTTGACATCCCGTTAAGTGCTCAAGATTAATTGAGGTGAGGCTTCCAGTTAATATTTCATTGACAGCAATTTAATTTGCATGCCCCAAAACTGTATAGATACCCATGGTAAACTGAGACAACTGACAGAGCAGTTACTGCTGCTGGAAACGCAAGCTATTATGGTAAAACACACCTGGCCCCCAGACACTTAGCCACAGACTTCTCAGCTTAATAAGCACTGATCTACCACAGGGGCAAAGTGCCAATCTTCTGCTTGAGCCCAAGCAGATGCTGTGTCTAAGCCTGCCTGAGGGATGTGCCTGAAAACAAACACACTTTAATTATACCATCTTACTTTCATTCTCTATCAAGCAAGGCCAGTATCAGATCAGCATCATAATTTTGCCCAAGACAGGTCTAAGATTACCCAAGACACTCTTCCTCTTATTTAACATGACTAGCTGCCTACAACCTCCCTGTCCTCTGCAGCTTCCCCAATATAATTAGATGAGAGCACTTGCCTACTATGGTCTGTCTAGAACCATTTTGTATAAAACTGTCCAGCTTTGGAGGCCGCTGTTTGACATTCTCATCTTGGAATTACATAGCTGTAGTGTAAGTAGGAAAATATTTCATCACTGTACATCTCTGTATCACACCCAAATGCAAACCAAAATTTTACAATTACCACTCCTTCAGAATTTGACAGTTTACCTTTTTCACTTCAGAATGGATTAATACCATTGCTACTGTTCTTTCCATAGTAATTAACCCTCTGAAACCTGAAAACAACAAAAGGGCAAACTGCCAAGTTACCCAAAGGGTTTCAATAGTTAGAATAGATTTAGATTTGTGGTGCTGCACTTGAAATAAGGCCTGCCATGAATCCTGTAGTACAGCTTCCCATCAAAGCTGAAAAAATCCAGTTCAGGTCCAAAGCCACCATAACTACATTGTACAGCACTGAACACACTCCATGTTATGATAAACTTGAGCTGGACATATGAGACTAGTTAAGGTCCTTCACCATCACTCTCTAGTCATTTCTAGGATGGCTTATCGATTCAGCTATGCTACTGTGTGAGCATGCTAACACACAGAACTGACTCCATGTACTAAAGAACAACAGTGCCTCAACCAACAAACTCTCCCAGTATTAGAAATAACAAAGAATGCAGCAGAGACACCCAGAATTGCCCCTTTGAGGCTCTCCATCCAAGATGCCTCAATGTTCCGTGTTTTTCCCTAATGCTGATCCACAGGAGCTGGTATAGGGGGGCTTTTAGCCACAATTTGGAGCTAAAAACATGAATGTACAGTCCATCATTGTTTTTCTGACCAAGCTTGTTTGATTTTGTCCCTTCTCATCTTCTCTTTCAAAAAAAATTAATCAAAATCTCATAGAGCAAATAAGCTCAGAAAACACCAAACCATCTATTTAACTCTTCAAATCAAAATACCACCTTTAAACTAGTTTTATGGGCCCTCTTGGACACATATAAAGCAGTATAAGAGAGCAGGCCTCAAGCCACCAATGTACCAGGCTTTGCCCAACAGCTTCTGTATTACAATAATTTTCTAATGACAAAAAGCTTGCGATTCTGAAATATTTTCCCATTTACCTCAGACCCAATCTTGGCACCATGGAGCGATCCATACCTCCTTCCCTCAACAACTCCAGCGTGACTGCCTTCCACGTACCCCTCCTGATACCCCTCGCCATGAAACCTGTAAACGCAGAAGAAAAATTTTTTTACCACCTATTTTCATTCTATAGCAAACTCACGCTGCACGCTAGCAGCTCACAGAAACAAAGCCATGCGGGATCATCTCAGAAATACAACTGACCATATTTAGAAATCTCATATAAGGTTAATTTAAGATGCAATTACGAACGCTATGAGTTCTTCAAAGTTTATAGCAATTTGCCCAGAACAACACACTCTGCAACCCAGCTGAGTACTTTCAGCAGACTAACACAGCTAACTACAAGCTCACAGCCCCGGGACAAGCTTCCTCACGGTGGAAGCGCCGAGATCTATCAGGTCGGTCTCTCAGCAAGAGCAAAGAGAACGATTTTCCCGCCCTTCTCCTTTCTCGCCCCTTCCCCGGGATCATTATCCGCCCTTTGCCCCTCACTTTTTCCTTCTCAGCCCCTACTGCCGCCTGTGGAAACCCAGGCCTAGGCCCAAGCCCAGGCCCAGGCCTCCCCTCCCTCCCCCCAGGCCGCCCGTTACCCGCGGCAAGCAAGGAGCCCCGCTCGCCTCCGCGGTCCCCGGGTCCCGGTCCAGGCCTCCCCCCCCAGCCCCACCTTTCCTCAGCCATCACGATCTCATCGAACATATCCGGGCTCGCAGGCGCGGCCGCCGCCGCCATCGCGCCGCCAAGGCCCGACGGCGGCCACGCTGCGGCCACGCCCCCCCGCCGGGTATGCCGGGAAAGGACGGCGAGCCGGAGGGGCCGCGCCCGCGGTGGTGCCAGTACGCAGGCGCGCCATCTCCCCCGCCCCTTCGGCAAGGCCTGGAGCAGGGCGGGACCAATGGTGACAGTGACCACGCCTCCTCCCGCATTGCCCCGCCCCTCGCCGGGGCGGGAGCAGCGGCGCGCGGTGTGGACACGAGGGGGCGCTCGAGCGCCTCCGGGGGCGGGGAGGGAGGGTGCGTGTCATCGGGGGAGCACGGGGGGGGGGGGCGCACCGGGGCGGGCACCCACAGCCGGGGTGCGGCCAGTGGGGTGCGGGAGGCTCGTTTCCAGCCCCGCAAGCCCTGGGCTCCGACACAAGCCAGTTTCGCGTCGGCCTGAGGCGTTTCTCATCCCCAAGTAGCGTATTTTTGATGTATTTAGCCAAAATGTAAATATTTTTAATGTAAATACCCAGACCAAACTTTAGTGTGCCATTCTAGACTGCTTTGTTACAGCATTTCTTGGTTGTTACAGATCAACACTGCTAAAATGAAGCATTTATACTTTTTTATAACCATATACTTTAATGTTAGCTTATGCTGTTGTTTTCCGGATACTCAATGAAAATGCAGCTCTGGGCACACCAAAGCAGTCTGCCAATCCAAACGGGGGTACGGGGGGGTCTGTCATCCTCCGAATCACACACAGGAGGGCAGAGGGCTCGAAAAGACAGCTTTAAAATCCAGAGATGGGTCTAAAGAAAAAGTAAAACTAGATTAAAGTGAAAATAAAGAGACGCTACTGAAGGCTTAGCTAACCAGATGTGGCAATCACAGTTCATTAAAAATGCTCTGTGGCAGCGGGGTATAGTCATTTAAATAGAGCGACTGTAGTCAGTCGGCCAGCTCGTTTTTCCACATTAATTTAAAGCGTAGCTATCACCAGATCACCCATGAAATCGCTGAAGGTTTGCCAGGTGTGAAAACCTACCTGCTCTACAACCACACAGTCACAAGCAAACACATATTGTTCACCGATATCTGTGGAAATATAAGGTGTCTTTGAAGGTTTCTTCTATGCTAATAGCTACAATTTAAACCTTGCTTTGGAATTTAATGAAAAACAAGTTCTTTGATCTCAGTAGGTACCGGGATTGATGAAAAATGCTGAAAACATAATACCGTCCTAGCAAGATGACTACCAAACACTAGTCTCATTTTGGGTCATTCTTACTTACCTTCAACTATCAGTCTCATCCAACGGGGTTCCTGATGAACTTGCTGTGTGCCTAGACTGTTGCAAATTCACCCCGAATTCAGAGTCCTGGTGATGTCTTTTTTGCACTCCCATTCACTTCCAAGGGAAATGCATCTCTGCTTTCATCACATCTGAAGCTGCCTGAAAGGAAGGTTGGCTTCCACACATTTCTGAGGGAAGAAAGTACATTTATGTGATTTATTGTGTTGCGCTCTGTTCATATACAAAGTACAATGGCAGAGTAGAGTGGTCCCGAATTTTCCACAAGCAAAGTTTCAGTGCTTTGAGCAGAGGTAAAGTTGATATTATGGCTCTTGAATAAAAGATTTATAGCTTTTTACACTTCCCCAAAGTGGAAATGGAGATGCCCAGTAACTCCTTTCCTACAGCCTTCCCACTACTCTAACAACAGGTATTTGCACATCATAGCTTCTAACTGAGACTTCACAAGGAAACATTTGACACCTGACCTTTAAAAACCTTTTAGGGCTGTAAAATGTACTATTGCAAATGAAAGCACTGCAATTGTCCTACTGTCTTTGAGAAACTATGATCAACCGGGAGGTATATCGGCAATGGTGGTGGTGGTGGTGGTGTTTACATTCCCACAGGACCAAAGGCGATGGTCTTTCGAGGTTTTGCACACCAAGTTCCTGACCGAGTCAGGTGTCTGATGGTAGGGAAAGCATTTTCCAGTAATCCTTCCACCTCAAGCTGTGATCTTGTCAGATTTTACAAGCAAAACACCCAGGTCTGGTCAGAGCTTGGATGGGAAACCTCCAAGGAAAACTAAAGTGCTCCAGGAAGCGGTGTGGGTAATTTAGCTCCTGGCATTCTTCCCTCTGCCTGAATAAATATTGAACCAACCTCTAACCATACTGTTGCAGTAAGAAACATTGAGCTGCTGGTGGAAGATGCAAATCCAAAGGTGTCAGCAAATAGGGTCACAAGAGAGCTCAAGACGCAGTTCACAAACGTGAGCTTGCTCGTATTTCTGCTCTTGAGCAATATTCACGAACAACGATGTTACATCTACTTAAAAAAATCTCTCATTAGTTAAATTAAAGAGTATACCCTCTGAACTCTGTTATTTGCTGTGTTTCCTGTCAAAACTGTGCTCTTTTCTTTAATAGAAAAGTGGATTTATTGACCAAACTTTAAAAGTTCATATTTATTTTATTTTGTTTTCTCTGTTTTTAGTTTTGAACAAAAAGGTCTTGAAAAGTATCTAATGTTCAAAGACAATATAGTGTCTAATGAAAACTGGAAATGAAAAGCAGACAACCAGAATGTCCCAAGCCTAAAAACTTTTCGAATAAAACAACTTGAAAATCAGGACTACATCTCCCAGTACATGAGGGGCGAGAAACCTCCGGATGTGTGGCAGTGGCTCAGCACAAAGGAGAATGGGAAACACCATGGGAGATGTTTGCCAGCCAAGAAATCTGCAATTCCTGTGACTCACAGCATTTCCAAACGGAAACGTTCAGTCTCTTTTCCTGCCAGAAATCTACATCTTTTTCAAGCAAAAAGAACTAGTTGCCCCCCCCCCAGCTGCACTGTTGAGTATGGTTCCCATTTTTAAAAGGAATCAGGCTTCCACCCACAGGATATTTTGCATTTTTCAGGTGTATTTTGCGCAGCCAAAGAAGAATCAGAAAAAACATGCCTGATCGGGAGTTCTTCCATCTCCCCAAGGAATTATCTCCTCTGAACAACTGGAGTTTAACACTCCTTTCAGTGTCCAGCACCTTGAAGGCTGTGTGCGAGCAGTGTGAACGACAGGGTTTAATGATGTAAATGGAATATGAAAGGGATGTTTTCTATAATATATACAAATCCACTACTGCTTTATTGCAGATGAAGTATAACTGATGATGTCTCCAGGCAGCACTCCCCAGCCTAGATGTACAACTGCCTAAAAGGGGGCTGTAGTGAGGTGGGTGTTGGCCTCTTCTCCAAGCGGCAAGCGACAGGACGAGAGGAAATGGCCTCAGGTGGCACCAGGGGTGGTTTAGATTGGGTATTAGGGAAAATTTCTTCACCGAAAGGGTTGTCAAGCACTGGAAGAGGCTGCTCAGGGAAGTGGTTGAGTCACCATCCCTGGGGGTGTTTAAAAGATTTAGGGACATGGTGTAGTGGTGGCCATGGCAGTGCTGGGTTAATGGTTGGGCTCAATGATCTTAAAGGTCTTTTCCAACCTGAATAATTCTCTGATTCTGTCCTATGATTGAATGATGAGGAATGAGGGGAAAACATCAAGACACGCTCACGCAGCTTAAAACTGAGCTTCACCCATTTATTGTATGAAGAGAATAATAATTTAGGACTAGGTGGAGTGACCCACACACAATCCAAGGTCATAATTTAATGAGCTGTTTCCAAAACCCTTCCGTAACAGAGGTACTTTTCTTAGACTTGCTGTTTCACATGGAGCTCACCAGTAACTGGCAGCAGACAAACTCGAATTCCAGCCATGAGTTCATTGCCTAGCTTTGGGAAAACCCCTTTGTCTCTCCGTGTCCTTGTCTGTTGTACCTCAACTACGCCGCCTTCACAAGGGACTCCACCTTCACACGGCTGCTGCAGAGCCAGATGCCACGGTTTGCTAAAGCTCCTTGAAACCTCTAGACTAAAGGAGTGACAAAAGAGTCAGCTAGAATTCTGTGTTGAAGATGATTTTTTTTTTATTGCAAATGTACACAATACACTATTGATAATGCACAGAAATTTAAAAAGCTATCCTTTGCTAAAATTTCATGATTACAAAACTTCACAAAATTTCTTACAACTAAAAAACCCACCTTCAAGAGTATATAAATAGAATTTTGAGCATAAATAACAGTAACAAAATAAACAGATGTATGTATTCAATAAATTAATTATAAATATTGCATTGGCAATGAAGTGCTAGGTCAGAAGAACACCAGTATTTCCAGTAGAGCTTTTTTTTTTTGTATAGAAATCTCTATTATAAATGAACCTTTGGAAATGAGTAGAATCCCTGAACCCTTTTCTGACTTGCTAGGTTTTTTTCCCCCTTTTTTCTTTGGTTTCACCTTGCTTATTCCTTCATCAAATTGTTACAATGGGAGGACAGAACTGAAGACATGAGACATCCATGTTTTGGCCACGAGGTGCTCATAATCCCTTCCTGCAAGAAGAACAGCATGGCTGACCCAGTTCTGTGGCATTTAAGTCACTAAATTGTCTCTCCACTGATTCCCACGGATTCAGAATCAATCCTGGAAAGGACTTGAAAGAATTGGCGGTGGTTAAAGGTTAAACACGAAAACCTGTTTTGCAATTGATTTGACCTATACATCATCCATTTTCAGTCTTTCTCGCTGTTTGCTAATGACATGCATGCTTATATACAACAGAACTTTAATTTAAACACTAATTTGGACAGCTCATTCCCTACCTGATGAACATAAACGCTAGTTCTGTGCACTCTTCCAACCACACACACTGAATTCTCACTAGTGTTAATGAGAACTCTCTGCTCGATGATGCTGATCCCACAGTGAATATAAATTAGCCTTTAAAAGAAATCAAAGATCCAGTTTTCCAAAGTACCCTTTAGCAATAAGGGAAGGAAGAAATTATTCCCTTTCTTCCCTTATTTCCTGAGGGAAGAAAAAGCACAATGTACAAGCGGAATTGTTTTTTCAGTGGTATGCTTTCAATAGAAAGTTTTCCCAGAACATTGTCAGCAGCTTTTCAAGAAACAGCATTAACGCTAGTTCACGTAACCACGTTTGCTAGGCTTTCCTTAACCATGTTGTGTTCCAAATGTTTGTCTTTAAGGCCTCTGAGGCTAAGAGTTCATTAACCTCCCTGTGACTGGAAAAAAAGGTGTTCTGTGTTTGCTCCTATGAGCAGAGATAACAGGTGAACATATGTGGTAATGAAGTTGATGTAGAAAAATTATAATTATTTTATCATCACCATGGTAATGGAGGAACTCTGATGAAGCTATTCAGCTTTTCTTATTTAATCCTGTTCCAAATAAAACTATGGATAGACTATTCTTTAGACTACAGAATAGCCTCTGGGCACTCATCTCTTACAGGTACAACACACGGCAAGGAAAAGGCTGGCTCCGTACTGAAATATACAAAAAAAAGGTCAAAATATCACTACATGAAAAGCTAAAACCCCTGCAGTATTCTGCTATATTTCTTTAAAAACATGTGTGTGTGATCAGAGTCATTTCTGAAAGCTGGGGCTCTTCACCGGTGACAGTTTGGAGGTGATGCCAAAGGGGTCCATGCTGTCCGTTTCGAGAGGCGAGGAGTACACCTCGGGTTCAAACGCCTGGCTGTAATCACCATATTCACCAAAGTCTGTTGACTCCACGGGCACAGTGTTGATCATCGGTAAGAAGTGAGACAGTGGAAGAAAATCTTTTCCTTTGAACTGTTGTCTTTGCTTGGCGCTACTCAAAGACACTGATATTCCATATTTTTTTGATCTATATACATTGTAGCCGTCTGGACGAATCTCCTCTTCAAAGGAACAATCCTCAGTGGAATACCTGAGCTGAACAGCAAGGAGTAACGAGAATTACAAACAGACCCACCAGACTCATTGTATTCAACCACAACGCAAACCTTTGATGTGACCAGCCCTTCTCCCTCTGCTGTCAGTGGGGGCATCCCTCTGGCTTGTCATGGGTGCCCCAGTTTGGTGCACCTTGCAGACCCCACTGCCAGATCCATGCTGGTGAGCTGCCCACTGCCTCTCTCCCTGGCTGCTGCAGGGATGCAGGGGGGACCCACTGCTCTGGTGACTGCTCTTTCAGTGATGGACCACAGCCACGGAGGTGAAGTATCCTGAAGCATCCTGAAGTGATCAGGCAGTCGGACTGGATGATTGTTGTGGGTCCCTTCCAAATGAAATATCCTATTCTATTCTATTCTATTCTATTCTATTCTATTCTATTCTATTCTATTCTATTCTACTAGAGCTCCCCACGTTGCATGTAGAATGCATTTTGGGTTATGAGGCTGTTAAAAGACCTAATCCAGAACTCCTGAAGTTAATGCATGCCCATCACATTAAATAAGCTTTGATTCCTGGATGTGTACTTCTCCACAGCTACCACGCTCATCCTGTCCTGAGCACAGGGAAAAAGAATCTCAGATGACAGTGCTCATTTAGATAAACTGTCCTTAATTGCTAACAGTACTTAACCGCAGTCAGGAGCCCTAACCCAACAATCCTTGGGCAAAAAACTCCGGCTCTATTAAAGATTTGCTTGTGTAAGGGCTTCAGGGTCAGGTCTGCCGAAAGGCAGTGCTGTCAAAGACAGCACTTACGCACACATGGCCAAACAGTAAAACGATACTAAAAAGGTAACTCCTGGGTTTTTTTACTCAGCATTTACTGGAGTTACAAAAGGCCAGTAACACAGTGTCGTTTTCTCATTACACATTAGTTAGAACTGTCAAATTAATAACAGTGCAAGTTGAAATTTTGTATAGAAGAATGTATTTTCTTAGGTATGAATCTGTAGAATTACACTTGTGATATACTGCACAGATAGTGTATCAGGATTTTGTATCACCAGGTCAGACCTTTCCAGTCCTTATACAATCACTGTATTTCTTAGAACTCTGGTGCTATTTCAGGCTCAGCCACTACAGGTGATTGAACTCACTGTCAATAAAAGACAGTTGCTGATTATGTCTCACTCTGCAGCAATATAAGTGTCCTTACATGAATGCTCTGCCTGTCTGAGAACATACATGGTACTCTTCAGTCCTTCCTCAAACACCCTCAGAAATATGGAATACAGTTAGATGCATGCATGTGGTTGTCTTTTAAAAGCACTTTTTAAACTAATCAAGTAATTTTAAAAAAAGGCATTCTTCTCCAAACAAAATTCTGCAATATTTATCCTTCTACACATATTATATCTCGGGAAAACATGTGTCTATGATACAAGTTTATGGCTGAATTGTTAGCTGTCTTTATTTCTCTGACTCCTCAGCCTCACTAGCAAGGATGATGAAATAAAAAAGCTTCTTGAGTAAGTGCACATCACAAATAACTGTTATTGATTGCACCCCCACCCCCACCCCCCATGCCCCAACTGCATAATTCACTCTTCATTTCATTGGGATTGCCTCTAGTGTATTTCTTAAACAAGTACCAAACACACTTTAAGTATTTCCAGATCATTTTTTTCACAGGAGGGATTTGTAGTATGTCAGTATATTCAGCAGTTACATGATTTCCCCCTAAACCACAGACCATGGCACACTGCACGTTCAAAAATCAACCCTAGCCATCAATTTCATAGTGTTAAAAAAGGGGATGTTTCGGGAGTGCAAGCGGTTGCTGGGTTCAGTCCCCGGACACCGTATTTGCCCTTTCATTCTTCCACTCCTGAGCGTAGCGCTGATAAGGCAAAGAATCGCCTGCGGAGCTGCCTGCCCGGGCTGTTAGCAGAGAGGTGACGGCAGGTGTCCACAACATAGAGATGCAACAGCACGGCTACATGCCATTGTATTTTCAGGAGAAAAAACCCTGCAATTAATACTATACGCTAACAAACCCAGTCTCAGTCTAGGCATATGCATATGCCTTCAAAATGGTGTTATATGAAAGGTATTTTAAAATTCTGCGATTGCTAAAGTCCGGCCGGCAGCTCCAATGGGAGCAGGACCCGGGCTGTGCTTTGTTTTCATTGATCATTTTGCTTTGGATATACATTAAAACATTAAGCTAATAATTGACCTACCATATCGTCTGAACCTATGCACCTTATCGTGGCATCGATTGGTTCTAGCCCAGAAAAGCAAGGAAATTCAGAAAGAAAGGCTTAATCTGATGTTATATACGCATTCAGAAAACATCACCGCATCAGTATTGCTCTTATTAAAGATACTGGGAGTTTTGACGACGGGCCAAGTCCTTGCCTGATTGAAATCAGCAGAAATTTTGCCAGAGTAATCAAAGCAGAATCAAGCTTTATCTTTACTATGGCATAATAAAAAGCCATCGCTTGTGAAACTCAGGCTCCCGTAAAGCACTTACACACAGGCTGAACCTCAGTCTTACCCTTCGAATTCTAGAGTTGGCAACTCATTCGTGTGCCTTAAAAAGTTTATACCACTGATAACGACTAGCCGATACGCTGACATGACCTAACCAAGTGGTGTCAGCGGGTCACTCAACTCCTCAACCTCTCCAAGCCCCACAGGTAAGCTGTTATTCCCGGGCAGAAGCGAGGCAGCAGAGAAGAGTCCTTTTTCCCCTCGAAATCCTGTTTCAGTTTGGTCCTACCTACGAGATGGCAACCCCGTGTCTCTGGGACGGGCACGCCTGGCAGCCACCTGGCCACATCTCATTTCCAAAGGAGTAATCTCCGTTTTGGTTTTGTTTTTTTTTTTTCATCATACCTGACCTGAACAGTGAGAAATTATTCAGATTCTATGGCGTGACTTAATCTATTTCTGCAGCATAACCGCAGCCACCCACCGATGAGGCTTTTTAAACATAAATGCAATTTCACCCTGGACTGTATTTTCAGTATATTTTGGCAGGGGACGGGCAATACATATTTCGCTTTCTAGACGATGCTTCCTTGCTGCCTTCTAAGAATCCCCACGGCCTTTCAGGCAGTAACAGCGGCAAGAATCCCCGGCCCTATGGAGGAACAGGGGTGGTGGTGGTGCGGTGGGGACCCGAAAGCTTTGTTAACCCGTTACCAACCGCAGCGATAAGACAAGATGTCAGCCCTTTGGTCTCGCCTGCCGTTTCAGCGCGGCGGCGGGGATGGAAATGCTCCCTCGGGAAAGGCGAGCCCGGGGCAGAGCCGTCGGGAGCGGGGTTGGGGGGTGCCGGGGGGGTCGCGGCTCACCTGCCCGTGCAGCCGCCCCGCCTCGTCCATGCAGAGGTACCGGGAGCTCCGCACGCCCTTGATGGCCACGGTGCGCACCGCCACGGCGCGGATCTCCAGCAGACCTGCGGGGGCAGAGGGGAGAACGGCGTTAGCTCCGCCGCCCCGTCCCGTCCCGTCCCGTCCCGTCCCGCCCCGGTACCGCCGGTACTCACTTTGCGGGCTCTGGCTACCGGCAGCGTCCACCCGGCCGTCGCCGCCGATCCTCAGGAAGCAGCTGAAGAGCCCGTGCTTGCTGGCGGTGTAGAGGTGCCGCAGCCGGATCGGTTCACCCCAGCCGTAGTTAACGTGAGGACCGGCGTCGGGCAACGGCAGCGAGGCGGCGGCGGCGGCGAGAGCCAGCAGCGCCAGGGCGGCGGGGCGGGCGGCGGGGCGCGGCCCCATGCCGCGGGAGCGGCGCGGAGGGGCGCGGAGGGGCGCGGAGGGGCGCGGAGGGGCGCGGAGCGGCGGCCGGGCGCTGGCTGCGCTGGCTGCGGCTCGGGGATGTAGCGCGGACGAAGCCAGCCCCCCGGCCTTTTATAGCTCTCCGTTATCAGCCCGATCGATTCGGCTGCATCCAGCTCCAATATAGAGCCCATTTCATAGCGGGAATTGGTCGGATCGGTCCCTCCCCCCGAAAATATTGATCGGATGACATCATTTCGCAGGGGGCACCCTGAAGTCGCTCCCTCCCCAGCCGCATCTCCGAGTTTTCCCCCCTTCTCTTCGAGTCTCCGGCCGCGCCTCTCGCCGTCGGGCCGGGCGGGACCCCCGCGGCCGCGGCTGCCCCGAGGGGACGGGACGGGACGGGACGGGAGGGGCGGCACTGGCGGCCCCGTAGCCCCTGCCCCGGTGTGAGGGCCGGGAAGGGCACCGGGGGGGGTGGGGTGGGCGTGTGTAAATCCAACCCCATCCCGCGGCTCGGCGGAGGCGAGGGAGCCGAGCCGAGCCGGGACGGGGGGCTGCTCTCTCCCGCCGCCGCCGCTCCGCTCCCGCCTCGGCGCTCGCCCATCCTTTATTGCCCTTTTCGGAAAGAAATTTCACCTTCGGGGAATGCTTTGTAAACCTCGCTAAGGGAAATCGGCTGCCGAAGCGGCTGCAGCTCCCCCGGCCGCGTCCTGGGAGCGCGGGGTGAGCGGTGCCGCCGGTCCCCCGTTACCCGACGGGGCGGCCCGGTACGGCCCGGTACGGCCCTACACGGCCCTTGCACGACCCGGTACGGCGCCTTTGGGCGGGACAGCGCTGCTCCCGGGCTTTATTGCCGCCCGGCCATCCCCGGCTGTGTCACTAGATGGAGCCTGGCACCTGGGATGCGGGCTGGCCTCGCCTTTGGGGAGCTGCTGCCCGGGGAGGGGGGTGCTCTCCAGCTCCCCTGCTTCCCCATTTGTACAGAGATCTGGAGGGGAAAAAAAAGTGTGTGTAGTAAAAGGGCATTGCCCGCAGCCAGCGGCCCCATCTAAGCATCAATCAGATTTTTGTCCTGGTCTGTGCATGGACTTTTTCCACACAGGGTCCTCCCTGGGAGCTCACTCAGTGCACCAAGAGAGATGGAAAGAAGCAGACACACATATTTAGGTTTGTTCCATGCTTTTTAGATCTCAGGGGCACTTTAGGGGATTGCTGCTGTCTTTTTTGCTATCCATCCAAACTGAGCATTAAAGGAATTTTCTCAAATCTCAAAGAAGAAAATGGGTACTGAAGGGATTTCATAAAGGAAAAAATTCCTTCCCCCATAGGACACATTAAATAACAATTGAGCAAAACATAATCCCCTGCCCTCAGCAACTTCTCCGAAACAACAAAGTTTCGGTCAGCTTCCACATACTGTTTTTAAATTTTGCTGCCTGTTTACTTTCATCCTCCTGTCTGTGCACTTGCAGCTCCTTCCTGTAAACCCTCACACAAATAACTTTTCTTTATGAGCAATCTTAGCCCAGTGAGGCTGCACACATGGATAAGATCATACAAAAATACAGACTCTTGTAGGATGGTGGCCTGCACTTGTATAAACGCTTACTCTTATTACCATGTGTAGCTTACGGTACTGAAGTTAATCACATCGGTCAATCTGTTTGAATGATCGGGGTCTTGTATCACAAGCTCCCTGGAGCAAGGGATTTTATGTCACCAACCGTTTCAAAAGCAACTGCTGATTTTGGCTGCCTTTGGATTTTTTTTGATGGTCAGCTTGAGACACTCAAAAAGGAGCCCAGTTTTCTCTGCATGGCTGATGAATAATTGATAAAAATCAGGACCACTTCCTTTTTGGGTGTCTTCTGCTTCATCCTCCAAATCATGGCCCGATTTGAGAAATTCTGGCCTTTCCAACTTCACACAAGTTCACAATATTATAAACCCAGTAAATAATACTAAGGCATCCGAGACCCTCATTTTTTTCCTCTATAGAGTTCTGCAATGTTACTACATGACTGCTACAAAGGCGGTTCACTGCCCTGCAACCCTGGGCCCCACAGCAGTTGTGCATGTAACTCATCCAGCCTACATATGCGTTCTTCAAGGTATCAAGCACCCACCACACACACAGAGGTTATGGTCTCAAATGAATCTGAAAGGCCTTTTTAGTTCATTTTGTTGTGCATCTCAGTAAATAGAAGCTATTTTGCGATTAGTATTTCTGCTGTACTATAGTGTGAATAATATTAATGATCATAAATATTCATTTTCTTCAAGAAGTCAAACTTCTTTCAAGAGGTAAGGAGTTCATGCTTGCAGCTTGCTTGTTCACTTTCATGGTATTAGTATTCCCTTGTGAAGATCCAAAATTGAGGCTGAAAGGGCATATCATTTGCACTACATGATATTTCAAATCAGTGACAAAGCTGGCTATAAGTGAAAATTTCCTAACATTTGATGGAGACCTTTTAAAAATTATTTTCATTGTTACAGTTGCTGACATTATGTGGACTGACATTTAAAGGTTCATATCAAATCCGATTAAAATGAAAACAAAGCTTTCAATCTAAATAATTTTCCCAAGTTCCTCTGTAGTCAGTGACAGAGGTAAGTGCCTCCAAGTACTTATCTGGACTTGATAGTACCAACCCTATCTCAAAACAGCTGTCTAAGAGATATGGTTTAAACGATCTCAGGAAGTGCCCATTTCTTTACTGGCTCTGGAAAAAAAGCCTAGGTGATTAACCCAGATTAAGAACCTTATTTTTAGCTAGAGCTAAATGAGGTAATGAATCTCAGTCTTTTAAAAATACAAGTTGCAACATATGATTTTCATTTCAGTTCCTATCTGTGTCACTAAGCTTTATCATTTATTGGCATCTGTTTACCAAAGTTCAATAGAAAGACACACATCTTTACACGTTTCTACAAATGCATTGCAGAAAAAAAATATTTGCAGAACAAATGTATTATAGGGTAAATCACACCATCACTTCCAGTACTGGACCCGCTCCCTATATAAACAGAGCCTAGAACAACGAAACCTGGTAGTGTAGGGCTTTTTGCTTTTATGGGAATAGGGAAAAAAACCCATGAGGAAAGTCTTATAGAATAAAAATACCTCCTGACCCAATAGTACACAACTGCAAAAGCATTTTCACCTGTTGGAATGAATCATTTATTTCCACTGCACTTTTCAGTGTCCCTGTGTAATCTCTGCCAAACAAGAACTTCAGCTTTCTGTAACACTGAAGTTGAATTGAATGTGTTTTGGAAGAACATAACTACCTATGTTTAAAAATCAGACATCCAGAGATCCTGGAGCGTGCCAAAAAGGTAGCAGAGGGCTTGTGCCTAACTAGTGAATAACATCATTGGAACCAGCTGAAAGGAAAACAAGGAAGATTGCCACAAACAATGATCAGAAATGGGGCACGAAGCCACCCATGAGTAGAAGGTGGTCATAGGAGTCTACCTTATGGTGGAGATCAAAAACTGCACAGGTGAGTCACTGAAGGCTGATTGAGGGTCAAAACGTGATAACTTTATGCGTCTAGGATGAAGAGACATCTGCTCAAAAGCAGAATAACTTCAGAGTATCTACAGAACATCACAGAGAAAACTTTGGATACGTCAATTGTTGCAGAAAAAGGAAAAAAGTACAGGAACTTTAAAGACTTTTTACTTCCTCTGGGGTATCTTTGAGATCTCCCGCAGATTTAGGCATAGGCACTACGTGAATGGGATTCAATATTACTTTTGAGAAGAGATCTTTAAGTCTTTCCCCCTTTTCTCTGAAGTCAGAAGTGGAAGAATTAGACAGGCTGTCAATACTCTGGTGGAAGTAAGGTCCCAAGCAGACCTAGAGATGTTAATGTTAACTCCTTTGGTTTCTGATTTCTGCCGTAGTTCCTGCGTGTCATCCCCGAAGTGACAGCAAAGAGAAAGCCTTTATTTCCCCTGTGGCAGAGGGCCAGCGGAACAGTCCACTCCTTTCTCTTGCTTCAGGGAGAGATGAGTATGTCAGGCAAATGAGGGAAGGCAGAAGTGAAGACATAGTACACTGCGATATGCGGTTATTTGAGCACAGGCTTGTTCTATAAAGAGCCTTATCAGCACAGCACAAGTTAAAAAACCTGCCTAAGAAGGAGAGGTTACTCCACCATATGTCAAGGACTGCTCTGCTTCCCAGCTGCTTCTGCAATCCAAGAGGCAGAAAGGTGACAATATTTCTCCCTGGGCTGTGAATGAGCGCAGAATTGAGATTCCACAGCTCCCGCTGCGTGTGCCCACTGACAGGATGTCATACGATGGGATGAGCATTCATGGAGGCTCTCCCCAGATAATAATATAGTATAATAGTCCCCAGTGAACCAGGAGGATCCAAATGCAGATAGTTGAAGATTTTTCAAATGATCAGCTTCCGGAGGGGTTCCTCTTCTAAAACTGCTCTGCTAAAGGAGGTCAACAGGCTGGAGAGATCACTGCTACTGTAATTCATAGTTGCATGTGTTATTGCTGGTTCTTTTCAATGAACACAGCCAGACAACTAATTTCAAATATCTCTCACCATTCTGTTATCTAATGCTTTCTTAACTATTGCTATCAGTCGATGCATTCCTGAGAGCAATACTTAGCCTGGAATTGACTTAAAGCTCTCACGGTCAAATGATATCTTCTGATTAAGTCTACTCTCAAGTTCACAAAAGTCTCATCAGCTTCAGATGGCCTAAATGCTTTTTTTCCTCACTGTAAGTCATTATTTCATGCTTTGGAAATACTTGATCCACCCCATCTTTTCTGTGTGATACGAAATCCTTTGTAATTCTGGTATAGAAGGAGCCTTATTGATTTTCTGGGAATATATTTGGTACAGTGGCTCTCCAGCACCTTATTTACACCAAATTAACAAGAGTTTGAAAATGTAGGCACATAATCTAAACATTTAATTTAATTAAAATATTTCAGTACCCCAGGCAATTGTAATCTGGCCTCTTTATGAAGATCTGGCCTCCTGAGATCCTCATTTTTTCTTAATTTTGTTGTGGACTTAACACAGAAATGCACAGTGTTGCTGGATTATTATGGATGGTGACATCGTCTTTAAAATAATCTTCCACCACGATTATTTTTTGAGCAAACCTGCATCTCACAGCAGAAATTAATAATTGCAAATTTCTTTGCCAGTAGGTTGTATTTTCATTTCTAGCTTGACCTAGGGAGTAATGCCCCTGGGCTTTGTTTATGCAATGTGTTGGTGAAAACCATGAAGAAAGCATCTAGCTTTTTCAGAAAAGAGTAATTCTAGATCACCATCTTCTCAGTCAAAAGTGGTGTCCATAGAGCATTTACCTGTACTCTTTTCTTGTCAGTGGCTAAATAATGTTGCCTTTATCACAAGTTCCAACTCCACTGGAAATATTTTTCCCTTAATAGACACAGAATGAGCCAGTAGAAGATATGCTAGAAGAAGAAGGAAACAGATTTGCTACCAAAGTTATGCTTTAGTCTCACAAGAGTGCATACCTAGAGCTGTGGTCCTGTTCAAACAGATCCAAAGCCCTGGAGAAACAGAATTTACCAGATGATCCTATTTAGTCTGATACAGTGACAGTTCCCACAAAATCGGTCCTACAGAGCACAGTAGGGAGCTGGGACATGCAAGGACTTCAGTAATGAGACCGATACAGGCACATTAAACGAAAGCTGGCCCTGAAGCAATTTCACTCAGTTATATCTGGGACGAATTTGTTCCATAAAGGTCTAACTTCCTTTCACTGGAGGTGCAAATGTGTTTTCTTTGTTAACAAGGACACTGAGCCAGGGGCTCCCAGGTGGTGATTTTTTGGAAATCAGAAGGAAGAAGGGGCAGGGAGTGAAAGGGGTTTAGCTATGTCTGTCGGTTTGGTGAGGCACTGAATCCCCTCCTCCTCTTGAAGTCAGACCTCCTGTATATCAGGGAATGTGATTATAATTCCACTTAAAGACAGACATTTTCTCCATGCCTCAAAAGCACCTCTGATAATAATCTTGATTTGTTGTAGAATTGATACCACAAAGTCTTTTAGTTGTGAAGATGATAATAAATTATGTCACTAATAGGATTTGGTAGGTTTATGGCCATCTAAGTGGTATTTTAGCTAGAATCTGTTAGGCTTGACTGAGAACCAACAGGAGAATTGTTACAGCTTATGTGATGCTGAGGGTCAGACTACCCTATAGTTGTCCCTGACAGCCCACAAAGGTAAGATGCCTTTGAGATGTTCATCTAAGGCTGTACAGCATGTCAAATTTACACACTGCAGCTGTCTCAGGAGGATGATCCCACGCAACCGTGTACAGAGTCCGTGGAACAAACATATATGCAAGCAGTTGTGCTAACAAAGAGCTAGGTTTCCTCATAGCTGCTGTTGGCCCAATCTACTTGCTAGGCTTGACTTTGTGCTTTCTTAGGGAAGGTTTGAAGGGTCTGAACTGCTGCAGGGCAAGAGACCTACATTCTCTATTTGCTAGACTGAGGGTAAATCACTGTTGCATTCCGCTAAAAGTTGTGGAAGGTTTCTAGTCCAGCCATGGTTTGATGAAGCTGGCACTGCTTTTTTTCTATGAGAATCCTGCACTTGCCAATATATACATAAGATCTGCAGATACTTGGCACAATGAGTCTCTTGGAGAACAGAGGTGGAGAAGTGCCTGGCTTCAGATTGCCCCTATACGGGTTAGTTCCAGGTTGCTCAGTCCTGTAAAGAATCATATGTGTCTGGGGAACTTCTTATATTCCACTGTAGACAGTTTTAAGGGTTTTAGATCTGGGCTTCAATCACTTGGCCAAGGTCAGACAAAAGGACTCTGAGGTCTGTGCTGAACAGTTTACCATGTTGTGGCATAAAAGAGGTAAAAAGGGAGTTAAGGAAGCCAGCTGAGACTTACAGTTTTCTTGCTGCCTATTATTTCATGCTAGACTCTGCTGCTTACCATTACTAGGAATTGCAGGTCACCAACAGAACTGGATAAACTGTTAGATAGAAATGATTAGTTAATGCAGGTGAACATTGTGTCAAAGTGTCACTTCACTCCACAAATGCTTATTCACCTACTGTCATCACTTCTGATTATGATGATATTGCAGGAAGGACTCTTACTGAAATGATGAAGCCCTTTATGAAAGAGTTCCGGACAAATGTAAATTCAAAAATGTACAAAGTTTCCTAATGGCATCATTTAAGGCTGTTAAGAATATTTTGCACACAGCCGTTTCCTCAGCTTCTGGAAAGCAAAGTGACTCAGCTGAATCAATAGAAGGCTCCCGTTCACCCCAGCCTATTTCCTGGGCCTAAAACCATGGAGAAATACCTGAGAAGAAATAAAATTTCTGTGCAACTCCTCAAAAATCTGTTTAGTTGATGGAGCTACTTTACCTGGATTTTAAAAAGTGTGATGCTAACTTCCCCCCCTCTTCACAAGACACGCAGACTCAATCCTTGATATAGGTGACAGTCACGTAGAAAGTTTATACAGTGGCTTTGCTCAAGAGGCAAGAAATGAAGATTATTAGTAACCATTCTTCCACTTGGAGGTCAGAGGAAATAATTTTTCTGCTGAAAGGAAGCCTATACCATAGCCATGGAGTAGCTGCACGATTTACCATGGATCAGGAAACTGAGTAACTTTCTCTGATGTTCCTTATTGCAGCTTCTTAACTAGTCACATTTGC
This sequence comes from Phalacrocorax aristotelis, assembly GCF_949628215.1. Taxonomy (NCBI): domain Eukaryota; kingdom Metazoa; phylum Chordata; class Aves; order Suliformes; family Phalacrocoracidae; genus Phalacrocorax; species Phalacrocorax aristotelis. Next base: position 67,703,530 of record NC_134280.1, read on the forward strand.
TACCATGAAACACGGCTGTGGGACATTTGGGGTCAAGAACTGAAGGGCAAAGGTTACTGAAGCATCCTGCCAATGCAGCTAAAATTGACCTTTACTTGACAAAGCAGAAGTAACGTGGGATCTAAAAGAATGGTGTTCAAATAGCCAGTCCATCCAAAACATTGCATTTGGATTGATCCTAATCAGCCATAATTTCCTAGTTTAATGGCCAATTAAAAGGCCATTTGAAAGTAAGAGAAGCAGAACAAATCATCATGGAAAAAGCCTGGATGGTCTTTAGAGAGTAATTCAAGTTTACTTAGGTTTTACACATCTGACTAGTGGGAAAATGAGTAGGCAATGGACGTCTTACTCCAAAAGTAATCCAGATTCATTAAATAACTTTTTTTAGTATGAGATAAGATCTGAAGCATCCCTGAAAAGTGAAGAAAACCACCTGCATTAAAACAAGGGATTTATCTATCTAAACATCACAGCAAATATTAAACAGAATGTAAAATCCACCCCCCCATCTGGCTATTGTGTATGTTATGTATCTTGACTTGATGTAAGAAGCAGAATTAAATTCAGTATTTCTTTTATGTGTTTTTACAACTGTGATCAGACATATAATGGTCAGAAGGATACTAATTTACCACCTTTAAACCCCAAATAATTTTATTTTAAATGCATCTTCAAGTTTTTTCATTTTCCTGGAAAAAAGGTTCCTTAAATACTACAGGCCAAAGATGAGAGCCGAATTACCTCTGGTTCTTTCATGGCTGGAGGTACAAGGAAGATCCTTGTATGACAAGAGGCAGGGACACCTCAGTTCTTGAAGTGAACAAAGCAGACGAAAGTTTTGAAGATGAAAAAGTGGAGCCATGGTGTCTCATATGGATCTGTCTCAAGTTCGTATACTCTTGAATATGTATCTATTGATTTAGACACTCATTTTGCAAAGGGAATTGTAAAGATAGGCTCCCCGCAACTAATTCCCCATTTAACCTGGTTCAGAATATTTCCAGAGTGGGGCAGGAGTCCCTCTCATAGCCTTATGTGGGGCACCAAGGTTTCATTCAGTAGTGAAGGCTCCCTGAGACCTGTATATTACTCTTTATCAGAGGTCTCTAGCAGATAAAGCCTGCAACAAAACAGCTACCGCTCTCTGTCACTGTAGCCTCACTCTGCAGAAGAGCTGCTATTGCTGGGCCACGGACGTCCGTTTTGCCATTCTCTTGCCTAATAGGTCACACATTGCATTCAGTGTGATTTGGGTTCAGTTAGGCAGATGTGCCATTGATCGTATAATATTGTAGAAGGAACTAACTAATACTAATGAAATAAAGAGCAACCGAACTATAAATAGACCCTACACAAACCCTTCCTATTTATGGCTCCAGTGGCAATACCAGTATCTCATTCTCTAAAGGCAGCAATCCCCAAATTTACTTTTTCCTCCAACACATGCACAAATAGCAATGACAACTCTTTGCATCCTCACAGCAAATAGCAGTGATATAAAAAATAATTGATTAATCATTCACCCCTCACAGTAACTGCCTGACTTACATTTCATTTAAAGCCACATTTTAACTCTCGATTTCCTGAGAAAGGTAGTGACAGACATATCAACTACAGCTTTTGCTGGTAATTTATAACCCTTGCTACCTAAGTTCCTTCTGCACTGTCATTAGGTAAGATTTTCCAGTTATGATGTCTAGTCACCACTTTGCCATGAAACAAATCTTACAATTTGGTTAATGTGGTGGTTCGTCATGGGTAGTTTGTATTTCAGCCTGACTTCACCATATGGAACTGAATAATAATAATAATAACAACAACAACAATAATAATCATCATCAGTTAATGTTCAGAGCAATATTGTTAATACTCTGTTAAGAAAAGGAGGTAAGGCCCAATTCTGCCTTCCATGGAATAAATTCATTTACTTCAGTGGGAACAGTCAGATATTTTGCAAAAATTCTTGATAGTATTATTATTAGAGTATCAATTAATATTTATAGTTTAGGCCTGTCAAGGCTTCATAAGAATGAAGGCTCCATTTTGCCTCATACTTTATGTGCACGCACAAATAAGCAACGATGTAATGTTTTCCTTCTGCTCCCTAGCTCAATGATGCTCGTACAATGAGGAGATTTTATAGCCTCCCAGCCTGTACATTCATTCATAGCGAGTTTTGTTCATGTTACAGATGTGAACATGCATGGCTACAGCTTTTCCTGTTTTAGATCAATGAGCCACACAGCAAAGAGCATCAAGTTGGCAGGTCCTCCGCATTCATCTGAATGAAATGAAAGGGAGCTCAGTTTTTGGCTCCACGTTTCTGTCACTGCATTGTCATTCAACACAACGGACCAAAGAGAAAAGCGATCAATCATAAACTCGTGAAGCCTCAGTCTCCAGCTGTCATCAGCTTTGAGCTCCCTCCACTGATCTTATCTGTTGCAGAGTAATTGAAAGTAATTTGTTTTGGTTGAAAGTAATTTGTTTTGGAGAGTAATTAGATTATCTCTTGGGGGGCTTCCTACCTGGTGACCCAGTGTTTCTCCTTGGCTTGCTGCTCATTAACATCAATTACCATAGAGACACTCTTCAAAGGAAGGCTTGCACTGCCCAGGGTGGGGAACCTATTAAGAAATATGCTTCTCATTCCTGCTAGGAGATAATAAACCTTCTGATGTCAAACAATTATTTGTGGGTCAGACGCATATGGTTCCACTGGGGTTTAAGCCTTTCATTTGCCATCCAGTGTGAAATACTTAGCAATTAGGAAACGAGCTAGATCTTTCTATAACGGTGTATACTTATGTGAATGTAACAGGCTCAAGCAAACTGCTGCGTAACATTTGTGAGCATTTTCTAACACTGCCAAAGCAGTAAGGTAGGCAGGCTACTCTGGAAAAATACAAGGACATATATTCCACACCTGCAGAGGTACTGGGGTGGCAAACAAAATACATCTCTGTAGGGGAAAGTGCAGAGAGGCTCAAAAGTTCATGCTTTGACTCTTGGCCCCAGAATCAACTCTTTTTAACTGAGACAATTCACATGGTTATGTATATGACACAGCACTGATACGCATCGTAATAACACCAGTATCTATTTTTTCCTGTAATCATGTGAGCTCCAGATGAGTCATTGCCTGACTGTGACATTTACTGGTAGTGATTACATCATTACTACTATGCCATCCTACAGAACATCACAAAATAAACAAGAACCATAATGATCCACTTTTTGAGCCACGTCGCTTTTTCAGACACAGCAAATCTGAACAAGGAATTGCCCCAGATCTGCATTAATTCACAAACATTCCGTCTAAATTTTTCCCTTGTTACATCTGATCTTCGCACCACTCGAGCAGTAGAAAAAGGTTATAGAGGGAGTAGAAATGGCCTTCAAAGGTAAGGGCTGGTTGTTGGGGCTTCCCTGCCTGTGTAGAGGCCCTAGTGTCACCGAAAGCCTTCCCGGCCAGCCCTGGGCCTGCAGGATGAGCTGGGCTTGACCACAGGGAAGCTGGGGGAAAAACATAGTGAAAAGGTCCTCGTTCTGCAGCTGTTGCTGGCTACCTGCAGCTGTCCTGGTCCCTAGGGAGAGGCGTATATGTTGGGGCAGCCCAAGAGTCACACTGAAAGGGAATCGTCACCAGTGCTTGTAGCTGTCGAAATCCACCCTGTTAGGGGGTACTGGCTCTCATGTTTTAAATGCCTGCTACAAGTCCTTTAAAACTCTTCTCTGACGAGCTGCTGAATGCTAACATCTGAAGTAAATAACTGCCAATTTTTTTTTTCATTTGCCTTGTTTGAGTAATTAGGTCATTATATCTGAAAGTGATTGTTTTATGTGTGCCAAGAGCGAATAATGAAGACCTTTGATGAATCCAGCAAGCAGCATGTAAATGTGGGGAAGGAATGCAGAGGCAAATGAATGACCTTTCTAAAACCGAATTTCTCCCTGCGCCACCAGTTTTATCCACACTGAAGTTGGTTAATGCGTTTACTTTTCCCTGCTGTGTATTCTGGTTGATTCCTCAATGCTTCCTTTTCCTAATAAAATACACATTGTCCAAACTGTTTGCAACGCTCTTTAAATAGGCTACTGTGGGCCTGTTTATGAGCCAGCCAGCGGCTGCTTGCATAGAGCGTTTCCTCTTCCCATAGTTTTCAAGGAGTGCTTAGAACTTAAATGTGTTTTTAGACTGTGCTTATATAATTTTGATACTGATGCTTAGCCACCTCCCCAGCCCCTAAAAATTAAGTTAAATAGAAGTAGACTAGTTTTAATACCTATGATGGCGTTAGTTAAAAAATAAAAGACAAGGACTGAACAAGCAATGGAAAATAAATAACCTTTTTTTTCTCAGGACTGATCTGCACAGGAAAGGGTGGACCGACTGCTTCCACTTAGCTGCTCCTGTGAGCAAGTACAGGACCTTACCCTACAGCCCCGTGAAACCAGATCGACCCCACGGCACTCACATTATAAATCAAACTGAGTAAGCAAAGAAACTGGAAATACAATGAAAAGACTGGTGATGATTTTGTTTTGCAGGCCTTTCCTTCAAGCCCAGGGTGGGAGGAGAGCTGCCTGAGCCTGTGAGCATCTTTGGTGTGCCCTGATGCCAGTGCAAGGGTGCTCGGCGGAAGGAGGGTGCCCTCACCCTGGCGATGCAGCTGGTGGCCTCGTAGTCCTGTCTCACGTCTGCTGGCTGCCAGTGGGAAATAAAATTCAGTCCTTCAGCAGCACGGCTGGTTGTGAGAGAGAGGATGGCACAGGAAAATGAAGGTATCCTGAAGACGGGAGAAAATGCGGCTGCCTTGGTCTGGAAGGCTTTGTGGTAGGGAAGAGGAGCAGGTGGCTAAATGCATTTTATCTGATGTGTATTTTGTAGCTGTACTTTCTGCTTGTGGGCGTACATATCTGTATACACTGCCTTCCACTAACCGGCTATGGTGAGTTAGAAGAAAATGAGTTCAAATCACTAGATTTTTTTTCAGTGTGCAGCGTGTCAGTGGAAAACGGGTCTGTTTATGGCAGCGTTTTAGTTTAAGTCAGGGTGAATGGTTCAAAAGAAAACTGATTTCCTTCCTTGCTGAGCTTCAGTTTGCTTTTTGGAGTAAGAGCATGTGGACCGAGTTCACTTTGGATTAAACTAAACCTGAGTATGTGCTCAGTGAAGTCCCCTGGCATGCTGTTAACTGCTAATGGCCATTCAGCCCACGGGATCAGATTAGACCTGGCCTGGAGCAACCCCCTTGAACTGTATCCAGTGTGGATGCTAGTTCCTCGGCATCCAGGGACAATTTTGTGACACGTCGTGATATTCGTAACATCTTTTGTTTTCTTAAATAAGTATTTTTTTCCTGTGTGTGACAGACAGCAGGTCTAGTGATTCCAAATCTTGACATGGCATCTGATAAACTCTGCTGTGGATTTAATTTATTTACTCAGTGGAAAACACGGCAATGTTTTATTATGCATTTTAGATGCTTTGACACTGTCCTTCATATCGCAAGTCACTGCCCTGCCAGCTTAGGCTAATGAAGTGAAGAGTGTGAACCAAACTGTGGTGAATTCTTGCACCTGAGCTTTTATATCAGTCTGCCTGCTCGTGGTGTGGGCTGATGTCTGTTTACAAGGTGATTTCTAGCTCTTTGTTCTCGGGTTTCTGAAGTGTAGGTCTAAGGAATTATGGAGGGGATTATCATTGACTTCTTATTTACTTGTGGGAAAGCTACCAAGGTAGCTGTGCAAAGCAGGCTGCTACATAAAAAACCTAAATGTGGATCAAAAGGGATGAAGTCTGTGGCAAACCCGCTGAATTTCCTCTTGGGAAAATGCCAGTTTTCCCTGATAGAAAATTGCAAATTGTACAAAGTCATAATAGGGAAATGAGGCAGGTCACGTATGTCAGAAATCTTGTGGGCAGGTGCTCCTGTTTACAGCTGGCTTACAGTTTTGAGATTTTTCCTGGACTGTAGAAGATAGAATCAGAGTTTAAAGAATGAACCTCCTATTTGGAACGGAATACAGCAAGTAGGAGCTTCAATAAATTCAGTTAAATAAAATTAATTCCTCAACCATGGGATCACAGGACAAGATACTTCCTTAATGGCTTTGTTAAACAATGTGACTCATGTGGGTTTTAAATTTCCTATCTACAGAAAACCTGTCTCCTGTCTTCATTCTCTGCCCCAGTAGTGTAAGAGAGGAAGAGATGGATAAAGTAACAAACAGGTATCCATTTGTATTTTTTAATCCACTGAATATGTTACAAATGTAATTGTCAAATCATTTTCTGTGAATATTATAGAGGAAAAATATTGTTCATTTGGATGGTTGATCAGGAACACTTTAGAAGCAAGCTCTGAGTCATTTTTCAATCCATAGGTTACTCACTCGAGGCACAGAAATGCCAGTGTATGAATTAGGGAGCCACTTGCCCAGAAGGGTGGGAAATACCATGCATGTGCACATCCTAAATACAGAAAGTTCAACGGTTTTTCTTTTTAAAACAGGTACCAGTCACAATCTTAGATTCCTATTAGAAAGTGTCCACTGGTGACTGTTTGTATGGGCAATCAGCTGAACAGCTGATCAGAGGTTAATTAATTAATAAAAGGGGTCATGTCCTTGTGGGCAATTTACAAAGTCTTATTTGTCACTGTCATGGAACGTTCAACCATCCTCAGCTAAGAGGTGACTTCTTAAGCTCCAGAAAGCAAAGTAACCAAATTACAAAATACCAAACTCAGTTGTGAGGGATTTAGCAGCTCGCGTTTCCCCTTGTCCTGCGATTTGAGCATTGACCTTCCAACATTTCCAGCATATGACCAAAGATTTTGCCTGCCATATCCCTTGACGGCTTTGCTGAGCTTGCCTTTTCCCACTTCATGCTGCTGCACAATCCCATTCGATCCACTCTATGAACAGCAGGGCTGCGAGGGATCCTAGGGACATCAACAACTCCTAGTAGAAGAAAATAAAATGCCAGCACCCTCTTTATTTGGCTGACACAACGATCCTGTACTAGCTGGTTCATTAAAGGGATGTTGCAAGATAGTGATTACAGGGAAAGTTCAGCTGGTTTCCCTTTGAAATACATAAAGGTGGTGTTCAGGTGATGGTTTTGAATGCTAGGCCTTTTGATGTCTGCAGGCTTTACACTTACACATCTGGAAGCCTGCACACCTAGCTATAAACAGACATTGCAGCTATGTTTCGCAGCTGGCTTTACAAAAGGTCAGCAGGACGCACATCACTTACAAATGCCACTCTTCTTCTTCTTTAGCTTGCTTGAAATTGTATGTTGTTAACTTGTTACTTGCTTTGGTGATTGTTTTATTCATTTTCTTTTTACTCACCTTCAAAGAATAAGCAAACCGGCCCCACAGACTTTGCCGTTTTGCCATAGGAATAGCCGGGGCTGGGGACCAGCATTTGTTCTCGGAAGCCGATTCAAGACCCATGAGGAGCGCATGAAGGCTTTGCTATGGTGCCAAGTGCCCCCACCCTGCTGTGAAAGAGCTGAGGATATCCTGCCAATCAAAAGAGACATGGTTGGGTCAGTTAGGACACAAATCTTATTAATTTCAGTCTCTCTAGCCTCGTATTTAATTACCTTTTACTTCTATATTCAACTTCAGTCTGTATAAGGAGTGACAACATGTCATTATAATTTAAAAACTGCTTTATGGAAGCAATGTCTATGGAAAACTTCCTAATGTCACAGCTCAAAAGCTGCATGCATTTTCTTACCCAGAAACGGGAGTAACCATCATTACTTTTTGAAAGACTTGCCCAAAAAAAAAGCCATTGCATTTGAGATACTGTTTGATTTAGAGAGTTGGCTGTGTCTTCCCAGGTAAGAGCTGTATTGGTCACGCTGCCTGGTGCCAGCTCATGAATAAGCAGGTTTGGCGCTTTAAGGTTGCTGTGTTAAGCACAAGAGTTTGTTACTAAGGACATAAGACCAAGGATTTTCCAAATTCACAGTTTCCCTGCTTTCCAATTGGGTCTCATGTTAAGATATTGGAGTTAGGGATTGGATAAATCCAGAACCATGGTGTTAACGTCCTTCAAATATTTTATTATAACTGGAAGAATATGTCCTGTCAGGCTTGCAAGGACATAAACATGGCTGGAATGAGTCAGATCGAAGATGAGTTTAGTCCAGAATCCTGCCAATTTGGCAGTGGCTGGCTACAGGTATCTACAGAACAACAAGATAAAAAGAACCATGTAGAGTCATTCTCCCACCTCTGGCAGTATTAGTTAGAGGGACTTTATGAAATGAAGGTTACAACCTGGATCTGTGTACTCAACACCTTATAATTAAGTAATTAATATAAATAATATTTTATTTGATGACCACAGATTACAGCTCTGGAGTTTTCAGGGGATAGGAGTTCCAAGACGTCCCTCTTACCCCACGGCAGCCTCGGCAAGGGGACTTGTCCAAAACTACAGAGTTGAAGTGCAACTTTCTTCTCTATAATCTTTGTGGTATCCTGCCCACTCTCTTGTCTTTATCCTTGTGGCTGCTAATAAATTTTCATTATGGTTTCAAACAAGGTGCCCAGTGCTAATTATTTACTGATTTCTAGTTTTATTGGTCTTCCCTTGAGCCCTTTTGAAGCAGGCGTCGCATTTGCAATCTTTCCTTCCTCTGATACTAAGGCTGGTGCAAGCAGGAAGTTTCGTATCCCAGTTAGCAGTTCAATGAGGCCATATCTGAGCTCATTCAAACTCTGATACCCTTTGGGGCATAACACAGGTAAGTATCCTGTGGTTAATTACCCTGTCATATTTATCCCAGGATAGAAACAGAAAATACAGTGAATGGACACTTACACAATTAAAACATTCACATAGAGCTTTTAGACCAAACTGTGCAGCAGCAATTCATTAGCTCATCTCTCTGTGATATTCAGTTTGGTTTAAAACCTCCATGTAAATAACACACTCACTACATCAGTGCCCACCCATTGCATCTTTTTTTAGATATACACAGAAATGAAGGAATCTCCCATTTTATTCTCTAATTTCTAAGAAGTGGAGAACAAGAAAGTGCTGTATCTTAGACAAGACAGGTTTTCAAACAGCCAGCTCCCATCCAAGCCCATCAGTCCCCCCTCCCCTTCTCCTCCTCAGGAACACATTCCTGCAAAACTTTAATTGAAATCGCTTTGTTATTTTCAGCGTGCTCTGCCAGTTTGCAGCCCATGCCATGACACAGCATTCCTCCCGCTTTGTTTGGGCTGCTACGATTTTGAGCTGACATTTAGCAAAATGGCATTAATGCCTCCCTAAGACAAGAGTCCTTGTTGAATGCAGTTGGCTGAAGTTGCAAGTTTTAGGCGCAGACATGAGTGGGGCGTGCAGCCATGAATCCCAAAAAGGAGTTCCCCCTTTTCTTGGGGGTGTGTGGCTTGTTTTGCCACGGAGCTTGCCTTGGGCATGGGCTGCACCGCTGAGGCGGCCGGACAGAGCAAACCCTTTCCTCCTTGGAGATCAGGCACTGCCCTTTACCTTGGCATTTCAGGGGGCAGGCAGTGTGGGGAAGACTTTTCCAAACCCTGTAAAGACACTCATCATGCACCCATGAGAGGTTGAGGGCAGAGTTTTTGGACTGAAACGGATATACGTATGCAGGGGGACACGCTGAGTATATTTCCTTTCCAGCATCTGATTTAGGGCTTGACTTCACTGAAGTCAATAGAAGCTTCCCTACTCACTTCAGTAGACCTGAATCAGGGCTGCAATATAAAGTACATTGCAACTAGAAAGTATATAACTCTATGTTTGTTGTTTAGTCAGTGCTGGTACATCTTTAAATTAGCAGCAAATGTTCTTTTAAAGTCATCAGAGTAAAAGTTTTTCACAGCAAACCGTCCACTCTGCCAAAGGAGGCAGCTTTTGCTAATAGAGGCTTGTAGGTGTTAGCTGGATAGGTGAGCTAAATAGGAAATGTTTGCGTTCTACTTAGTGAATGTCTGTCATAGCCCTGCTAAGTAGCCAGAAACAAATTATGTGTGAAACTCAGCATCCCTCTCCCTCTCTCTCTTTCTCTCCTGTGATTGGTATTTGCTTATGCAGCCTGAGTCCTTAATTTAATTAACAGGAATATGCTTATTTTACAAATGATAACCTTGTAATCTCCTTAGCAGGAAAAAAAGGAACATTTTAACCACAAGCTATTCTTCATTGTGCATCATTTTATTACCAACATTGATGTGGCCCTCCATTTATGAAAAGCTAAATTAGTCTTTCTGATTATTTCCGTTAACCTACAAGTGGATTTTATATACATAAAATAGATGGGAAAGCCACAAAAATATCCTGAAGCTCTGTGTCATTATACAGACTTCTACAGTAGCTCATTTTTTTAAGTGCTTGTGTCAAATATAAACTGAATTAACATTCGCTCTTTTAAATATTTTCTTTAACAGAATAATTGAGTGGATTCTCCCCTAGCGTTGCCGTTTTGAACAACATTGTGAACTGTACCCGTCAGTGAAATTTCATAGATCCCCACAAAAGGTGGGGATAGAATATGAATATAGAAAATGATAGAAAATGGATAGATGTTGATAGCTAGCAGAGGTGGTTTTAAGTATGTGTATCTATGTTTACAGACACATTCATGGAGCTGTGTCTGTTGTATTTTTTTGTGATCCTTCAGCACGGCGTATAAAGAACCTGTGCTGGTTTCTGCCTTAAATGTGGATTTATGATTGTCAGTTCATGTTTGCTTCCCTTTTATCAGGCACATAACCTCTAGTGCACTCCCACCACCAACATAAAATATTGATGGTCACATGTAAAGGCAATCCTGTTAACACAGCAGCTTGTACAGGTGAGTGCCCGACTGTGTCCCTACGAAATCAGTGGGCTTCTGTAAAGCTAGCGGCGCTTTCTGCAGAATCAAAAGGACAAGGCGTTTTATGCTTCTATGAAAAGAATCAGAATAAATTGGCAACTAAATGCGTATTTGCTTCCATATTTTTCTTTATTATCTTTTGGAGAGTGCAAACAATGAACAAATGCAAATTTATACTGTATCATCTTCCAAAAATCTAATGGAAAAAAGCCTCAGATTTATGTCACCATGAGAAGTTAATATGATCATTTTCAACCTGCAACTGTGGTATCCAAGTGAACACATACAACTTTTTATTAAATGCCTATATATTCCTTGTTTCTCCACGTGTTCACCTTTCTGTAAGAGTCAAAACAAGGTGACTACAGCAGAATATTTTGTGACTATTAATCTATCATTCAGTGTGGGTCATTCGATGACTGCACTGGTAGCCGTATTTACTTTCTGTGATTTGTATTTAAACACTGCGTTTTAATAATGTAGAATATGCTTCCAAGTACATGCGTTCCCTCATTCTGTGAGCTCACTAACTCACACTCACCTGACTTGCAAGCAGAAAGTATCAGGAGAGCCTTTTTCCACCAGTTAAAACCTGAAAAGGTATTTGTTGATTTTTCAGCCTTTATTCACAAAATATTTTAACTAATCTATTTTTCTGTTCTTCCTTTTGCTGGGTACCTGTGACTACCAGTAAGCTGAAGCTTAAAGGGTCCAAATAAGTCCTAATAATATGCCCTAATTCTAATTCTACTAAGGCCACCCAGCTATGTGTAGGAGGACTTTATTTAGAAACATGGTAATTATAGTCAGATTTCTAGTGTGAACATTGCCATTGTGATATTTATTTGATAACAAAAAGTGTAAAAGGCCCAGACTGAAATGAAAGATCTCAGTTTTTAACCTCAGGAAGTATTTTGGTAGACTTGCAACACATTAACCATTGTGGCTGTGTTTACTCTTTTATTCCATATTTTGGACTAAGATGTATGCCAAAATTGTAACATTGAACAAGTTCTAGTCTAGTACAGCCTAAGGAGCAATCCTACGAAGTACCTCATTCCATGAAGTCATATTCTTTGCTATTTGCTAATCATTAATCCATAATATTATCTCTAGGAGTTATTTGCCAATGCAAATTAAATGGTATTTTATGACTAGAATACCCATTCTATAATTTAAATTTTGTATGTACGTATATATTTTTTTTTGAATGAGCAAAATAAATAACAAGAATTAATTTAAAACAAGTGACTACCTTGGATGTGACATATTACTAGAATAAAGATTTGTGGAAGACACTAAACTTCTGAACTTCAAGGTCAAAGACTTTCAGTTTATCTTACTGTGTAATTTCTTAGGTTTCCATTTATAGATCAGACTTCAGCAGTGTTTCTGCATTCAAATTCTTTAAAATACAATCAGTATTTAACACAAAGCTATGTGTAGAGATGGCCATCTACACAGAGATCTTTCTGCCTAAAATACACTTTGCTTTGATTATTCCATCAAGGTATACCTTCTTTGCATGGCACAAGACTATCATAGCTGTATTTATAACCTACATACTTCTATAAATAAATCAGGGTTTTTCCTTGACCATGCTAAGCATGCTGAAAAACCCTGTGCTGAATTGCCCACTCTATGATTGCCAGGACAGATATGATCCAGTGAATCACATCTGATAACGTATCAGGGAACACAAAGGACCTGTTCTTTATGCTTTTCTGGCTGGTAAACAGACACTTGATGGTCTAATTCTGCTTCCATTACAGTTTGTGGCTCGTACACCTTGTTCTTCAGACACGCGTGTGTTGAACTCTTCACTGCTGTAGCTAGGCCATCGCTCTCTGAAAGCTGGTTTGATTGCCTCAGACACTCTCAGACACTGGGGAGAGAAACTGAAAAGGATGAGGGGAAGGAGATATGTGGATAAAAATAAAAAATAGGCAAGTGAGATGTTCTGTGCTATCCTGAAAAGGAGCTTGAACTTAGTGCAGAAGAAGAAACCAAAGGCGGATACCAACCAGAGCAGTAAGAATGAGTTTTAAACTAAATAAGGGTAGATTCAGGCTAGACATAAGGAAGAAATGTTTTATGATGAGGGTGGTGAAACACTGGCCCAGGTTGCCCAGAGAGGCGGTCGATGCCCCAATTCCTGGGAGCATCCAAGGCCAGGCTGGCCGGGGCTCTGAGTGACCCGATCTAGCTGGGGATGTCCCTGCTCACTGCGGGGGGTTGGACTGTAAGGGCTCTAAAGGTCCCTCCAACCCAAACCATTCTGTGATTATATGAAAATAAATCCACCCTGACAAGAGTGTAGCAGACAGTCGCTGCATATTAACATCTGCAGGAACGAACCTGAGTCACGGGGTCAGATACAGACACGAGTCGCTCCCATGTTGGCAGAGTTTGCATCTTTGCTGCCAACCGCAGCAGGCAGGTCCAGGTACGTGTTTGGTTAAAGCTCTTTGGCCTTAATGTGATTAATAAGGTCTCAGGAATAAAATCGAACAAAAGATCTCAGGGAAAGAGAAAGAGTAGAAAAGGCAGGAGAGAAAGGGAGGGTGGTTGGAGGTAACACAATTAAGAAACATAAGAAAAGGTGAGTAGAAAATGAAAGCAGGAGCATGAGGGAACAAGAGAAATGGCAAAACAAGAGGAAATTGTGTCAAAATGGGACGGTGTGGAAGAAGGAAGGGTGCTGGGTGGAATTGGTGATGATTCTGGGCAGAAGCAACCCACTGCATGTGAGGAGGAAGCCTGGCAGGGGCAGGGCTGCTGGGGAAAGGTAGTGCCAGTCACCCAGCGCCCGTGGAGGAAGGTCAAAAACAAGGGAAAAAGCAACCAAGGTAATTTTCCTTAGGGGCTGTGGAAAAGCCGTAATAAAGTGCAGCCAAAGTTACAGCTGTTGTCAGGTTGGACCTGCCTAGCCGTGCGGGCACGGCCGCTCCCAGAGCAAGCACCGCAGGAGACCTGAGGTCGTCGTACGGCAGTAACCTCCCGGCTGCGACGCTTGTGCCCAGGGAAATCAGCCCGCTTATCTTAGACCTCATTTGAAGGAAAGGCACCGACGAAAAGACACTCTGGCTCCAGAGCGAGACCACACGGGTGAGATAGCATCCTAACTCCCTGGGTTAATGTGTAACTCCTCATGGACAAGTTCCTGCTCACAGCAGCATCAGGGTTTCTCGGAGCAGGATTCGGCATGGGAGGCGAGCGCCAGGGAATTGCAACGCGCCCTTTCCCCACCAGGTAATACGGAGCCACCCTGCTGGTTAGCGTTAGCTGGGAGGGAGAGGAGGGGGGCGCCAAGGCCTGGCAAAGCGGTGGTCCTCACCCTGGACAAAGCCCGGTGGAGGAGCCGAGGCTCTCCCTGGTCTTTCCTGGCTGGAGGGCTGCCCCACCCCAAGGCTGGGAAGGGGCTTGCAGGTGGGAAGCGGCTGTGACGGTGCTGGGTCTCAGTGTGGGTGGCGGGCATGGGGAGGCACTGGAGCAGCCAGTGAGCAGCTTGATGATGAAGGGGCCCTGTGGACAACATCCATCCTGCTCCACTGTTCAGCCATGAGCCGCTGTGAGCCAGCCTGGGGCAATCCCCACCCCAGACATGGATCAGAGTAGGGACCCAGTTACCATCTGGCCAAGTGAAAGAGTTTATAAAAGAGGTTTGTCCAACAAAAGCTTAAAAATCTTCCTCATGGATGAGCCCTCAAGCTTGCTGGGTGGCCATCAGTCAGAGGCTGGACATTTCTTCTAAACTTCTTTAACAAGATCCCCACAAGGTTGGGGTCTCTCCTGTCTCTAATGGATGCTTGTCCCGCAGGTGGTACTCCCTTTCTTCTCACAAGCAGCCTTAACCTCTGTGACATTAAACAGCTGTATTGGCCCCAGCTAGCATTACAAACACTTTTCTTGAAGTCCCTGGAAGCAAACAGATGTAGCTGTGGAGATAATGAAAAAGTATGTAAATAGTAGCTCCCCAGAAACCACGGAGTTTTACCAAGTGGCTTTGACACTTGCCAAATACCTTTAAGCTGATAAAGATCTGATTTGTACTTCAGAGGTAACCTGATTAGCAACCAATTTGAACCTGGAATATGTTAATTGGTACAAACATCACTAAATCACTTTCTTTATCCTATATGAAGTAGTGCAAATGAACGATAGCGAAGGTCAACACAGCCTGGGGAGTCATAGAGAATGAGCACTCCTCTATCTACCCACAATAAAATAGTACGATTTGTAATAAAATGTAATTGCATGTGCACACACAGAATGACACTAGAAGGTACCCAAGGTCAATCCAGCACTCAGAATTTAAGAAAAACTTCATTAAACCTGACCATGCAACTAAAATCTGGTCATGCACCACCTTTTTTGTCAGGAGTGCTGCCACATTCAGTGCCCAGCAAAGGTGGTGTTCACTGAAGGAGCACCCATTCTTAGTTTTACTTTGCTCAGCCGCAAGCGGTACAGCTTACTGATGCTGTGCTCTCACAAACTCAGTATCTGCGTGTCTCACGAATTGTAATATATTAATGGATACGTTTTGAACACTGTGTAATGACAGCTTGTAAATGGGGAGCTAAAGCACAGAGATGTTCATGTCAAAAAAGAGCAGTAATGTAAACTGCCCAGGTCGAAACCTTCTCAGCGTGGTATTTCATAGTGTTTGTCATTAGCCATCATTTATAGCCACGACAGAGCTGCAGCTGAATTAAATGTCAGGTGCTGACTGTCTTCGCCACACTTCATGGTGTCACATCACCCGTTCAGGAAGGAAGGCCTGGACCACCTGTTGCACCATGTTGGTGGCATCCCAGGTTACCTGGTGGCACAGAGGACAGACATCTGATTCTCCACCGTGGCACTGAACTATTTTGTCCTCAAAACTCTTCCATTCACTATATAATTTCTGCCCCTGTAACAAAGCATATAGGGAACATATTTGCAACTGTCGCCTTCATTTCACTTACTTGCTTCACTCCCAGCACAGGACTGTTCAGGTCGCAGGTCCATTAGCAACAGGAGACTTTGCTAAGAGATGGTTCTCGAAATTTGGCTTGCCTTTAGCATGGACAAGGTATCTTCTAATATCATGCTCAAAATGGATTGCACCATTTCTTGACATGCTTGCAAAAAGGAAAAAAAACATCATCCTCAGTTTTCAGGAACATTTGTTTGAATTTTATAAATTTTAAAGTATCTATAAATAGCCTTAGAAATGAAAAAAAAAAAACAGTCAGTCTGTTCTATAGACAGCACCGACCACCTTATTTTTAATGTATAATAATATAAGAAATTATCATTGTTTTATATTAAGGAATCGTCTGCCTTAAGTGACTGGCCACAGACATTTCTCAGTATGATATTAAGCTTTTTTTTTAAGTCATCAATTTGTAAGCCAAACAGTTCAGGATAATATTTCTTGCTCAAAGTCCATAAATCACAGCTGGTGAGCAGGAAACTGAAAGCGTGCTGTGCCTCCCTTTTGCACGTTGTATTGCCCAACAGCAGCTAGGTGATACAGTTTTGCTCCATCCCATCCATGTTCAGATTACTTGGTAAAAGAAGAACTGGGCTGGGTTTGGTTTTTTGGTTTTGTTTTAGCTTCAGACTGGGTTTTGTACATTAACACTCTGTTCTCATCTGCGCTTGGCAAGCAACAATACTTTGTGTCATATAAAGGGAGCTGCAGCGTTTCAGGGAATCCCTTTTAACTTTCTCGCTGAAGCGCTTGCTACCCTTTATCAAAAGACTCCTCACCCCTTAACAGACTCTCTTTAATTGGCCACTCGCATGGTCAGTTAATATACTGTGGTGGAAACCAAGTGGTAAAGTGTGAACAACTGAATCTGGCGCTATAAACTCAGTGACCGCTCTGAAACCTGTGGCTATTTATATACAAGGCAGCGTTTTGTCATGCTGATTTTTGTTAGCACAGATTAGATACAGACAACTTGGTAGATGTCACAGATGAGTCAGAAAATGTTAAGCACGGACCGTTTAAAACATGCAAGTCTGCAAATTGGTGGGGCTTGGAGCCTCGTCTCTGCCCTTCCCCAGGCAAGCAGGGGCACGGCGCGGGGCCAGGCTGGCGCTGCTTCTCCTCTGTTTGTCCTACAGGGCAGGCTGGACCACAGCTGGGAGCGGGTAAATGTGCCTGGCTTAAGGAAGGGGTTAATCCAGCCTCCAGAATGGTTTTCGGTTGTTCTGTGCAGAGAAATGTGTGATAGAGGATGGCAGGAACAGCAGGCGTGCCTGGAGCATGGTAGTGCTCCCAGAGGTCTCAGAAATGTTGCGACACAGGATGATCAGGGCCTTTTTTGGGGGGTTAAAATAAATTTTCACCTTTTTTGCGTTTCTTTTTCTATCTCCAAAGGCAATGTGAGGAAAACTGGTTTAGCAATGAAGCAAAAATGGGTGATGCCAGAGGAGGAGAAAGGTTTCTCTAGAGTTCTTCGTGACATCTCAAGCTGCTCCATCTGCGGTGGCAACAGGCCGTTATATTTTTGTGTGGGTAGGATCGCATGTGCAGCGCCAATACTGTAGGTGCTGTGAACCTGCAATGCTACTACCCTGAAATCTCACCTTCCTAAGAGCCAAGGCTTAGGATTTATCTCCAATCTCAAAATTATAATTGGATGTCATCCCAAGGCTGAAACCAATTTTTGTCCCTGGACAGAATTTTTTGTTATAATTTTGGAAGACAGTAATAAATTTACATTTGTTCTTATTTACAAGCAAGTTAATTATGAAAAATGATTATATATGCCTGCTTGCCTACTTATTCTGGCTCTATTCACAGGAGCATTAAACACGCTGCAGCTATACTTGTCCAGTTAAAAAAAACCCACCTTATAGAGCCTATATAACTTGAGAGAGAAATTGCTCTTGCTCAGAGTGACGGCAATGACATTCCCAGCTCATCTATTGCCTTTGCCTTTCCTGGAGCAGGAAAAAAGAGCATCACTCAGTGGAAAATGAAGTGGAGAAGCCTGTATCTTGGGGTCTGGTTTTCTGTTTTGTACGTCCCTGAGCTGGGCAAACATCTGTTGCCATTGAGGTGTGTAAGATCAAACCTGAATATTGTAATTTCCATTACATATCTTTGCTAATCCTTGGAAGGGGGTGAGCCATGAATAAAACTGAAAGTACATAGATTTGACATAGAGTGTGTGCGTATACAAGTGCGCCTGTGTGAGTATTTATAAATGAAAGCTGTACAAAAGAATCTTGCCATAAGGTGTGCTACAAAGCGCTTCATATAGGCTTGTATAAGCATAATCATTAATTGTAAAAAAAAGGGCAGTATCTCAAGTCAAACCTGTAATCCTACAATCTCTTGCATTGATGTAGTCCTACTTCACAGGAGAGAGCGAGCAGCACTCATTAAAGCCAAGAAAAAGGCGATCGGGTTTCATTTGTAACGTTAACATCCAATAACATAAATGCCAGAAGTGGGTTTTGTCTCTCATCATTAATATTAGATGCTGCATGAAAAGCTGCCCTTGCTAATACCCACACAAATAATACAAGTAAGAACACTAGCGCGTGGCAGATGCAAGCGTGCATATCTGTTACCGAGCTCATGAAGCTGGGCTTTCCTGGACAATTTCCAACTTGGGCAGGGTGAACTTTAGCTGAGTAAGAAATCCAGGCTGCCATTCGTGAAGTATCTGGCATAGGTGCAAAGACTCCCCGGTCTTTGGGAAAGTGAAATAGCATTCTTTTTGTCCTTCATTGCAGGATGCATTCCCTTCTAAAGAGTTAAAATTAATACCAGGTTGCCGTACGTTGTAAACGTTTATCGTTTATTATGCGTTTAAATGTGCACAGCACATACACCACAGTCTTGAACAGCACCTGTATAAAACTACAGACAGATTCTGGTAAATGGTGAAAGCTCATACCATGTAACATTGTTATCAAGGTTTTATCACAATATTTCAAAGTTACAACAACTACCTCTGAGCATATCTTGTGTGAGGCCGTCGGTGGTGGATTTAATGGAGTGAAAAGTGACAAAGAAGAACCATTCCCAGAGAAAATCTTTGTGATTTGATTTTGCTATTTGAAATCCGGAACAAAATCATCGGTTGTCAGAGGTAGTGGTGATAATTACACAATGATTACTCACATATAGAAAACATAGAAAGTACCGAAATCCCCCGAATTACAGGAACAGAAAAATCCTTAGGCGTGACATTTCCTGGGTGCCCTCTCCTGATTTGCCTTCCTTTTCATTAATTGTTATTTTCCGTTTGACAGCAGCTGGCTTAAGATCTGGTCCTGGTCTGCTCTGGTCTTACTGAACTTCAGTGAGTAGATTTTGTCTTCAAGGTCACGTGTAAGCAGAGGATACAGGCAAGTGTACACCATTACAAAGAAACAAAGGCTTTTGTGTAGGAATGTAAAGAAAAAAAAAAACCAGCTGAATTCAGATTTGCATGTAGTCAGAAATAACTAGTTTAGATTGGAAGATGATCTGTAAACATCCTCTAAAGTCATCAAACATTGTGGTTAGTCCTGGTTCCCACTTAACATATTGATGCCCTAAAGATGATGAAAAGGAAAGAAAAAAAAAGGAAAGGAAAGGAAAGGAAAGGAAAGGAAGGAAGGAAGGAAGGAAGGAAGGAAGGAAGGAAGGAAGGAAGGAAGGAAGGAAGGAAGGAAGGAAGGAAGGAAGGAAGGAAGGAAGGAAGGAAGGAAGGAAGGAAGAAAGAAAGGAAGAAAGGAAGAAAGAAAGGAAGAAAGGAAGAAAGGAAGGAAGGAAGGAAGAAAGGAAGAAAGGAAGGAAGGAAGGAAGGAAGGAAGGAAGAAAGGAAGAAAGGAAGAAGGGAAGAAAGGAAGAAAGAAAGAAAAAGAAAGAAAGAAAGAAAGAAAGAAAGAAAGAAAGAAAGAAAGAAAGAAAGAAAGAAAGAAAGAAAGAAAGAAAGAAAGAAAGAAAGAAAGAAAGAAAGAAAGAAAGAAAGAAAGCGAGAAAGAAAGAAAGAAAGAAAGAAAGAAAGAAAGAAAGAAAGAAAGAAAGAAAGCGAGAAAGAAAGAAAGAAAGAGCAAGAAAGAAAGCGAGAAAGAAAGCGAGAAAGAAAGCGAGAAAGAAAGAAAGCGAGAAAGTGAGAAAGAAAGAAAGAAAGAAAGAAAGAAAGAAAGAAAGAAAGAAAGAAAGAAAGAAAGAAAGAAAGAAAGAAAGAAAGAAAGAAAGAAAGAAAGAAAGAAAGAAAGAAAGAGAAAGAGAGAGAGAGAAATGGATCTTTTTAGTGATTCCCCCATAATCAAACCTGTCTTTTCCTCCATCATATTAGAGCCATGAGTTCCACTTGCAAAATATATAAAGAAAAATATAGGGTTACTCGATGACGATATAGTACTGCAGCCTGACAGCTGTCTGCAAATATTTTCACCATGATTATCCTTACTAAAAGTAAACCACTGGGTAAAGATAGCTCAAACGTGACAAGGCTCAAATAGGATGCAACCAACTCTATCCTGAATACTTTTGGCTACATATGGAAAAAGAAAGATTTGGGATTACGATTGTTCCCCCAGGCCCTCCTCCAGAACCGTAAGACCAGGCAGAAAAGCGTGTACCTTCCTTCCATGCAGATTTTTGTTAGGAGACTGGCTTTGAGAGTTAGTGAGGTAGAAATTAATCAACTTTGTCAGGGAATGAGACAGAAAAAAGCAGCATATTTCTCCTTCCAAATACTGCACCAAAAATAATAAATAGTACAAAACAACCTCAATTCCTTGTAATCACTCTAAATTCTCTCTGTGGAGCTTGTTTTCTCTACAAACCAGCAAACATTTTTGCCTTTTGAAAACTTATGAGTATTCTAGAGTTTCACAAATTTTGGAAAATTAACGTAGTCTCCAAACGTGAAAGGGATTTTGATTTGAATAAAGTATAATTCATTCATGGCAGCGTTTCACAGTGCGCTCGTTGGGGGAGGGACAGACACATTTTTTTTAGCCTAATGCCAAGCAATCATATCCAATATAAGCTTCCCTTAAGGGCCACAAAACATCCTACGCTCCTGTTTATCTAAATAGAAAAAAAACCCAACTTTGCCGAGTTTATATAGGTGTTTAAGCCTCGCTGCTGCCTGGCAGCTCTAAGACTGACTGCAGGAAAGTTCAAAGTTCAGCACTGGCAGATCTAAAAACAGATTTGTGGGGTAGCTCTTCAGCACCGTGCTTTCTGTACCGAGGTAAACCGATACTGTTCCAATTAAATAGCAATGCCGCACAAAGGAGGTCAGGCATTGTGTGTGGCTCCGCGCTGGCATCCCACCCCGGCACCTCCGCCACTGCTTCTTCTCGGAGGCCAAGAGCTTCTCTGGGAGTCACGGGGGTTTGGAAAACACGCAGAGGAGAACAAAGCCATCATAACAAACAAACAAACACATGTAAAACGATAGACGCTGTCCAACACACAAACAGTGCAAAACATTGTAATAGAGGAATTGAATTTCACCTGGTTTAGGACACGGAGTAGCAGCACACCTGTGATAACTTACAAACAATTTAAATAAACCACAAAGCAGAAGTCTTCTACTGTTGCACCATGAAATGAAACACCTTGGGTTGGAGGTTTGTTTTGTTTTCAGAAATTTAAAAAAAAAATATCGGAACTATAAATAAATTTTGTGGCAATATATACAGATTTAAATAATTAACTTAAATACCTTACACCTACTCTTGCATAAAACTCTCCAGTAAAAGTGCACCATGTTTCTTTTCCCCAAACTTGTCCTGTGTCTTCCCCTGTGCTGAGGTAGGTCTGAAGGGAGATGTCTCAGATTCTAGGAAGAAAATGTGTCACTGTCATTGTGGGAGATACTTTATTGCCTTTCTTTGTTCTTCCATTTTTGCTCAGGGCTATGTACATCCCGGGATAAATCCTGGATTCGTAAGCATTGTAGTTGTTTGGCAGGAGAATCTCTTTGAATTTGCACTCGTCATTGAAATGGGTCTGAAATGAAAAGGAAAGAATGAGAGGGAAGGAATTTTAAACATCAGGTGTGGAAATATTCTTGCTACCAGGTGTAGAAGGTGTGCTGCGGGGAAATGTGCAGCTGACTCCCTCCCCCTTCGTAATCTTTTGAAGTGGTCGCCCAAACGAAGCTTCAAACAGGACTCGGGAGCCAGAGGATCATTAAGGATGTGGTGTCCAGGCCAGGCAGGTGCACCTAAGGGTGGGAAGGACACCCATAGCTATGCCTGCACTCTTGAGGGAGAGGGGCACCTCTTAATAGAGCTGCAGTGGGGCAAGGCCCAAGCCCAGTTCTGCTGCCCTGCTCAGCTACTTGCTCAGTGGTTGTTCTGCCAGCAATAAATTGCCTGAGAGGCTTCAGAAAAATCTGAATGCCAGTATTTTCTCATGTTGCTTGAGGAGAAAGAAGCATTTTAAAGACACTCAAAGTGGACAATATTTTCTGCTTCTTTAGTTTTAAAATTGAAGGAAGGGGTTGGGTTCACCATGGTAATGGATCAGGAAAACAGACCTGACAAAAGGCACCTTTCCACTGAAGAGGTTTCGTTTGCAAGTAAGTACAAAGAGGGACAGGTGTTGTAAGTGTGTTGCTATCTGGAGAGTAACAAATGAACTAATCTCTTATTGGGCAGAAGTCTAGGGTTTTTTAAGGTAGGTCTCAGTCCACCAAGCTGAACACTGCACTGTGGATTACTTTATCCAGGACACCAAAGCAGCAATCTTCGTAAGAAAGGATGCAAAGGAAGCTCTTGCACTTTGGTGGCTGATTCTGCCCAGCTTTTATATAAGTTAAAGTCCTCTGTAACAGGACTGATGCACCAGAAAAATAATTCTGGATGCTTCATGTCTTCATTCATTTGAAAATGCCCTACTTAACTCCGACATAGTTTGTCTCTTCCTCAGACCAAGTTTCTTCAAAGTATACCTGAGAAACATGAAATAGAAAAGCTATGGGTAAGGAAGGAGACCCAGGAACGTGGGCTTGAAATGATGCTGCTCACAGTAACTTACACAGAGGTGAACTAAAAAGCAGGAGGGCAGCTCAACATGGGCAAAGACATGCGCTGTTATTGTCCACCCCAAGTACATTTTATAAGATGCCCCTATCTTTTCCAAAGATCTAATGTAAAAAAAAGGTCTGTATTACCTCCTAAGAGATATGCCTTCTTATAAATATAAGACCAAACCTTGAGGATGCTGATCTGTCATGGGAACAGACTTTCTCATCCAGACCATTAACAAAGAATGATCTATAGGTATGTGACAGGCACTGATTCATCTCATCATAAAGGATCATTTGTGGGGGCCTGGCTGATCACAAGTTCAAATGCACTCTGAGAGATGGAGTGAGTGATTGTCATACTTGCTTAAGGCTCTTTGTACTTAAATACAAGAAAGAGGTGGACTGAGGCTGGCTTGAGGTCTTGCCACACAAATGACTGCTCTGCTGGTCTATGTGGTAGGCAAGATGGATAGCTGTGGTTGGGTGACTGTAGTTTTTATGGGGGAACCAAGGAAGTGTAATGCAAAAGAGTGGGTTTTACTTCAAATGCCCAATAAGCAGCATACGTGGGCAGCACACCTTCTGTTGGCAAGGCAGCAAGGGCTGCTCCGTGTTGCCTGAACCAGGAGGGGCAAGGATGGGGCTTGGGCAGCTTCTAGCACCATGCACGCCTCCCACCCCAGCTGACCATGGTCCCCTCCCCAGGCACACAGTTGGTGGCTACTTACAGATCCATAGAGTTTGCCTTTGCTATTCATGGCCACAAAGAGTCCGCTTCTAACTCCAAATATGCTCACCACTCCTCTTTCCACGGGGGAGATTTCCAGCAGACCTACAGAGGAGACACAGGAATCAGGGGGACAAAGGGCTGTGCCCTGAAGGAGTGTGTGGTGTCAATGCTGCACTCACCCAGAGGCTCCCATCGCTAGTGTGGTGCAGGTCCCCATGCCCCAGCACTGCTGTGGGTGGCCGCAGAACCCCAGCCTCACACTCCACGTGCTGCCCCATGCCCCATGCCGGGACCTCTCTTCTTTTAGCTAAGTATCTATTTTTACTTTGCCCCCAGGCATCCTCCTATGTAGCGGAGGTTATAATAAACCAGAGTGTGCTTGGGCAAATGAAACATTTGTCATCATGCAGCTTATATCTCCCCCCCCCCCACCTGCCCGGATCTTATTGTTTCAGTTGGATATGAGAGTCATGGGGCCACGGGGTTAAGTCCCCAGCAGATGCTTTTCAAGTTCGGGGGCGAGCTGGGCTCTTCCCTGCCACCGCTCAGAATGGGCAGCCCACGGACTGCGGACCCTCCAGATGCTGAGGCAACCCCGACACCCGATGCCTGCCGGCGGCAAGGGGCCAGCACGGCGCTGAACGGAGCGCCCATGAACTCCTCCGGAGCGCCCGATGAGCTCCGGCGCCGCCCCGCTGCCCCCGGCGCCCGCCGCCCTCGGGGGAGCCGTGGCGGGCAGCACCCCGGTGCCGGGGGCGGATGGACTTTTTTGGGGTCTAACATGCACCCACCCTCCCTTTGGAGCATACCGCTCTCCGGGGCAGGTGAGGCGCTCCGCGACCGCGGAACCGCCCCGAGGGCGGTTCCGCGGTCGCGGAGCGCCTCACCTGCCCCACCGTGGGGGTGGTCGTCGGCTTACTGTATTGATTCTCGCTGTGGATCCCGTCGATGCGACCGTCGGGCAGCACCTGGATGTGGAAACCGATGCCCACGTTGCAGTAGAGGCGCCTCAACCGTTTGATGCCCAGGAGGTAGTCGCCGTCGCGGGCGGCGTCGCGGCGTTCGGCCGGGAGTCGAGCGACGGAACGGGCGAAAAGAGCCGCGTCCCAACGGCGCTGGCGGGGCCCGGCGGGGAGGCGACCCGGGGGGGGCCGGCCGCGTACCGCCCCCGGCCACAGCAGCCCCAGGAGCAGAGCCGGCAGCAGCGCCGCGGGGAGAGGCATCCCGGCTTAAGGGAGCGTAGCTACGGGCCGGCGGCCGCTCGCTCCGAAAATACGCTCGCCCCCCAGCTCCCACTTTATACTGAGGTCAAAGGGGGGGAGAAAAAAAAAAAAAAAAAGGAAACCAACAAAAAACCAAAACAAAATAAAACAAAACCAAAAAGCGAGGCGAGGGGGAGGGAGGGAGCCCCGCGCTCAGTCCCCCGAGGATCTGCGGTTTCCCTGGGCTGGCTGCATGGAGAGGAAATCCCGGGAGCAAGAGCTTCTGAACTTGATCTCAACTCCAGGAGTCTTGTCTGAAGTGCTGATCTTCTTCTATAGCAGCTCAGCCATAGCGCTTTAGCCCTGGCCACGATATTTATATATCCATGTGCGTTGGTACCTATTACATCACCACCTACTGCTGCCTGCTGCAGCCCTCCGGTTTAGCTGAAAGCCAAATTATCACCCCTAGATGCTTAACAGCTCCGAAGCGTCTTGAAGGGAAAGGGTGAGCAGCGCTGCTGCTAAGCAAGAGGGACAGCACAAACTTTTAAAAAGAAAAGGTCATATTTTGCGTTCATCACAGCAGCTTCCTTCTCTCTTCTTTCTTTCTTTCTTTCTTTCTTTCTTTCTTTCTTTCTTTCTTTCTTTCTTTCTTTCTTTCTTTCTTTCTTTCTTTCTTTCTTTCTTTCTTTCTTTCTTTCTTTCTTTCTTTCTTTCTTTCTTTCTTTCTTTCTTTCTTTCTTTCTTTCTTCTTTCTTTCTTCTTTCTTTCTTCTTTCTTTCTCTCTTTCTCTCTTTCTCTCTTTCTCTCTTTCTTCTCTTTCTCTCTTTCTTTCTCTCTTTCTCTCTTTCTCTCTTTCTCTTTCTCTCTTTCTTTCTTTCTTTCTCTCTTTCTTTCTCTCTTTCTCTTTCTCTCTTTCTTTCTCTCTTTCTCTTTCTCTCTTTCCCTCTTTCTCTCTTTCCCTCTTTCTCTCTTTCTCTCTTTCTTTCTCTCTCTCTCTCTTTTGTAAGTGCTTACAAAGGCTAATGCAGGACACAAAAATCAAAGAATGCCCAGCACACTTTCCCCCCAAACACAATGTATGACTTTGTGGAAATCTGTGGAATTTCAGCTTTTGCTGTATCCAAGCGACATGGTTTACAGTTTGCTGGATGCAGAAAAATTCCCTTCATTAAAAGCCAAAATAGTTGTTGCATGGGAGGCTTAAGAAATTAAAAATGAAAGAATTTGCAAAAAAAAAAAAAATTTAACAAAGGAAAAGGCCAGGACTTAAATAAAGAGAAAACATTTAAAGAGGCAGCATGTGCTTAAAAGTGGTAATAAAGTTTTTGATTCTAAATATCCCTTTAAGAAATCAGAAAGCACAGCATTGCTCTGGAGATACGCGGAGCTCTCTCTTGGTCACTGTACTGATAGGGGCTGTAGTGACACGAGTTTATTCCTGAGCTTTGAGTTTAGTCCTGAGCTTTAGAGGCTGCCTGTTCATGCAAGTATTGCTGCACTTTTTAATGGTATGATTATTTTCTAGCCTTTACTACGCATGCACTTACTTAGAGGGTGCTGTTGTGTCTTAATGATGTAGATTTTCTTAGGTAATTACTTCATTTGGTTTAAGTTCATGAAAATGAAGCTCAGTATTTAAAAGTAGGCAAGGTTTTGATGCCATCAGTCTAGAATTACTTTGTTTTGAGCAAATCCCATATGTTTTGTCACCTCCCTTAGCTTAAGCCTCAGCCCTCAACAGGTTTTCAGAACCAACAGGTGAGGAGACTTTAGGACAATTTTGGAAGGTCCTGAATTAATATGAAAGTGAGGGGGGGGGGGGAGTGGTTTGTGACTCAAGTCCTTTACAGCCTGAGGGCAGTTTAGTCTTTCACGCCAGTAAAGCTCTCCTGCTGTTCCAGCAAAGGATGCGAGAGAAAAGAGAATTGCCCCAAGGCAGATGACAGCTCACCTAGGTGCGGAAAATCTCTGACCTTCGCTAAACCTAAGCAAACTTGGATGATGTGCTTTTATTTCTTCTTGTGAGGTGCGTATACACAGAATGTGTGTGTGTGTGTCTTTCTCCTACCACACCTCTCAGGATGGAAGAGACTGCTGCTGCTTTGTGGGTGACTGCAATCTGGTGCTAGAGAGGTAAAAACCTCCTAGGTGTAGTTTTGTCTCAATGTCAACCAAGTTAATTTCTCTGTGTGTGTTTAAAGGCAGCAGAATTTAGATTTTTCTCTGTGGAAGTTTACAGGCTGGTAAATCCATTGAGGTTAAATGCACTGACATTTACTGCATTTCTGTTTGCATCAGGTCCACACAGACCCCTCTCACGCCTGGCAAGCCTGGTGGATCCGTTTGGGATGAAAGGGCTGTGCATCAGGCACAGGCCAGCTGCTCAGCGGTTTGGAAACTGCCCTGCTCTGCAGGGGCTGCGCTGGACACCTTGTCCTTAGAACAGTATGATCCCCCCTCCCTTCAAAATCGGAATTATTTGCTGTTAGCAAACAGCAGTGGATGAATTCGGGATTAAGACTATTTACCCTCTAAAGAATAAGGCCAAGGAGTGGTGCTTCTGCCAACACGCCCACCCGGCAGCTTCCCTCCTGCAGAAGTACAGTGCAGCACCCACAGCTGATGGGTCAGGGCCTTGCGACCACTGACAGTGATTGTCCGTCATCCAAAGAGGTATGAACTCTGAGGCCTGAGCCCTGTCAGTGTGAAAGCATGTTAAAATTTGAAGTTAGGGATGGGCACTGGAGGCCCCGCAGGCTGTGGTACCTTCATCCCTTTGGGACATATGGAAAGTGGTCCTGAAACGCCTTCTTCGGCTCTGAGTTCGTATCTGTGCAAGATCAGGTCCTAAACAATTACACAGAGCACCCAGAACATCAGAATGCATTATCACAATATTGCTGATTAATAAGGGATGCGTCTACAAGTTCATTCTTAAACTTGTTACAAAATTAAATGACACTCTTTCCATAAATGCATCAAATGAACCTTTCTGAGAGGAAAAGCAACAAGTTTTCAGCTCAGAATGAAACTATAAAGTTTGGTTCAGCTTCCAAATTTTATATATTCACATGTGTGTAAGCCTGTGTCCAGTCTGCCTATGAAACACTAGTCCTGACGCTTCAAAGCCCTCCGATCGCCGAGTTGTTCGTACCAGTGAAAAAACCATAGGGATTAAAGCAAAGTAGAACTGCAGCATTTTCAATGTGCACCAGGTGTAAATGACAGGTGAGACCTGCTGACTGCAACACAGACATTGCCAGTTGGAAATTATTGTCACAGGTAACCATTAAAGCAGCATATTCCCTACGGAAACCAACGAAACCGTCAGCCAGGCTCTCCAGGGCAGAGCCAGGAACCAACCCTCCAACACGCCATCAGCTTTCACACAGTGAGGGAGAGCTGGGTGTCTCCAGATCATCCCATAATTAATTCTACTGAATCTTCCATCTCATGCCATGCTCTGCTGCTGTGTGACCCTTACGCCTTGTGTCACACAGTCTTTCACAGCAATAATTTAAATATTAGGACAGGTAAAATGTCCTAATCTTTGTATTGGCTCAGTTTCCTCAGAAGCACATGGGGATGTCACAGTTCAGACAGCTCTGCTTTCCAAATTCCTCTAGGCTTAGAGTATAAAAAAGAAGAAAGGATTCACAGAATTCAGGTCCACACCCAGGTTCAAGCCCCATGTCACGTATTCTGAAAGAAAAAAGGAAAAGAAGGAGGAATCTGGAATATCTTTACAAACTTGATGGATAATATTCTGCAATCGCACTGGCACAGCAATTATCCGAAGTTGGCTCTGTGTCTGTATCTCTAAAGGGTCTTATGTCCACAATTTGAAAATCAATTTACATATTTATTAACCCCAGTAAATAGATGTAAATGATCCTGAAAGATCATTTCATGAGCTCTTTTGTTGAAGGCAAATATTGTACCGAGATCCTTTGATCTGGAGGGATGGGGAGTGGACCTCAAGGGGCATGGAGAAGTATATTGTTAGGAAAAAAAATCCCTTTTACCATGTTTGCATGCTATGAAGGCATGGTAAAAAAGCAAGCCTGTACCCCAGCTTCCCCTTTGCACACTCCCCTTTTAATTATGATTATTCTGGAAAACAACTACCCAGCGATCTGCAGCAAGGACTCGCCTGAGAAAGCTTTCTCACGTTCACGTCTGGCTGCCTCTCTGTGTGAGCAGGGGCAGTGGTCCCGGGAGAGGAGGCAGGCAGGAATGCAGTGCAGTGCTGGGGGCCCAAGCCCCGAATGGCCGGGGTCGCTGGGAGACCTTCGCCATCCAGGCCTCTGCTGCCTGCATAACACGCATACCCACACACAAGCTAGCGAGTCATATGCACTCTTCTTCTGTTTTTTTTCCCTCTCTGTTTGCAGCTGGTCTATTTGATCTCTGTGTGCCTGGGCTGTTTGCTGTTGTGAGCGTCTTGCCCTGATCAAAATCTTATTATCTCGAGTGATGTTGTCATGTTATATATTTGAAAAGGGCAGTGGAGTATAGCAGCAGGCAGCTACAATGCTGGGCAGTTAACAAAGGCAGCAATAACCTCTCTCCAGTGTATTTGGATTGATTCAGTGAGAGGACTGAACATCTCTTTGCTTGTGATGGGCATGGACTTTTTCAACAGCTACTCCCTCTGCTGCTGTTGAGCTTGAGTAGTTGTACATCTCTGTGTATCTTTGTATAAAGCAGAGATCGGAGAGGACACAACTGCACCCATCTGTGTGGCTACTATAGGTCTTCAGTAGCTTAGATGATGTAATTCACACTTCCAGCTTGTGACCGTGCTCACATACACCTGCTCCTGCAGGGATGGGCACCAAGGAGCTCCAACTGCAAGATCAAGCCACAGATGTTTGACTTTCTGTGAATAACATCCAGTGTCTTAGCAGCGGGGTTTTTTTTTTGCAGTTTCTTTGCTTGATTTGTTTGCTTTTATTGCTTTTGAGCAATCAGGTTTCTGTTTCTGCAACGTCAGCTCAAAGGTGTGAGGGGGTGGTGTGGTGATAGCGACCCTCTGGGAGACCCAAGGCTGTTCTTAGCCAAGCAACCTGATGTGGTCATGACAAGGCGTTTCCTCATCCTGCTTGTCCTCATCACTGACTGACGTATGAAGCGCTCTCAGGTGAAGAAACAAGTCTGAACAATCTATTATACCATCTGCTTCTCATCCTGTTTCTGCAGGCTGCAGCTTTGCTCCATGCTTTTCTTTCACGATGCATTCCCCCCAGCAAAAATTCCCAACCCTACTGTCACTACTGCTCCATATTTCCAGCAGTTTTCTTTGCTCCATTGGTTTTTGCTCTGTTCTCAACTGGTTTTGCTGCACGTACTTCCTGTTGTCCACTATTCTTCCCCTGTTTTGGTAGCTGTTCTACTCTCTTCACCCTCAGGACAAGACGACAGGCTCACAGAACCAAATGCCCTTCATGGAGTTACATCCACAGTAAAGGATGGCTAAACAACACCCAGACCTTAACTGCAGGGCTGAAGGATGTGTCCTGCCTGGTGGATCTCCTGCAGTCACCTTTATGATGCCGCTGCTTTCTTGAATATGTGAACTATGGCTGGCTTGAAAATGAGCTTTGGGCACCGGTGTCATGAGAACCAGCTAAGGGAGGAACCCTTGGCAGCATTATGTGGGATTTCTCTTTGATGTTGTGATTAGTGTCAGTTCCTGAACCCTGAGATGTTTTTCTGCGGGGTGGTGAGATGAGTGGAGAACATGGAGGGCCTGAGGACTCCTCAGGAGTATCATTGGAGTTTGTGTTACTGAACAGCAGGACTCGGTGGGCTGGGACAATGGACACGTGCTAGGAAGTCATCAGTCAAACCAGATCACTTCTGAGGGCAGTCGTGTCCCAGGGTCTTGTCATAGCCTCACAGCCCTCATCCTCATGAAGTTTGAACCAAAGTTTGGAGGGGAAGTCTGCAAAGAACCTAGATGGAGAAATATGTTCAGAGGGCTCCAGTTACTAGTGTTAAGTCTTTTTTAGAAAGCTTAGTTCCCAGCCAGGCTCATTCTTATGCTAAAACTCACATGCTTATACTTTCATATTCATTGCTGACATTTCTGCATACGCTATTTTGTTCTTCCTTGTCCTGATTCTCTTTACCTATTGAAATTATAAGCACTTTAAAACTAAAAATATACATTTTTTTCCTTTTGTCAGATTATGGCACACATACTTCTGCTGATACATTACTTGACATTCTGCCAAAGAAAACTGGTTAAAGGAAACATAATAGAAAATGAGTTTTGAGAATCAGGGTAAGTGTTTGTTAAGCTTATTTTTATTATTATTATTGTGGGAAAGAGTAGCTTAAGTTAACTTTTTGTGTGAGAATGTTTTAGCTGACTTTGAAAGTAGCATAATTGGTTTACACGAGTCTGTTCAACATGTGGCCTCTCTTGTATGAATCATTTTTTACCGGTGGCTAATGTGAAGAAAACTGGCTGTTGTAAGCAAATGACGTGTATTGCTGAATTTTAAAACTTCCCAGCAAAGCACCACTTTAAATCTGTCAGAACATATATGGACATAGCTGTACAATTCATAACCTCTCCGAGCATGTAGGAGACTAGCTTTTCCAGTTGACCTTTAGCGTCACAACCGTGAAACAAATGGATGTCTCTTTTCCTTATTTACTTTTGGACCTTTCACGGTGCTCAACACTGCAAGGTCTGAGTCCTCTGAGGAGGTAGTGGCCGTATCCTCAGAATACCTCCGTGAGCTGGGTGTGCTATCCTCCTTCCCAACCCATTGCTCGCTGTGGCGGTGAGGGGCAGCTATGCTGCCATCAGATGAGATGCCTTCGCCCACATCTGGGGCAGCAGAGAGGGAATCAAGACCAGAGAGGCTGTGGAAGATCTGTGTGATCTGTTGGGGTTGATGAACTGTGGTTGTGGAGGTTCTCAAAGCCGGGTCTAGGCAAGTTGTTTTCCCAACATGGCGCAGCGTGCAAAGAACCTACGATGTTGACTTTTACCCCCAAGGACAGGACAGCTGCAGGGGTCCAGCAGGACCACGGCACTCACCTGCACCAGGAGACACAGCTGGGCTCCTTTGATTTTGCACAAGCTCTGCACCTTAGGGGCCGCATGGGATGGGGGCCGGAATAGGCATCCTGAAACCTCTCCAACTACTCTTCTTTCCTAATAACCACCAGTGGTATTGGCAATGGCAAAAACTTTCTTCCTCTTGCACTCTGGCACACAAAAGGCCCTGAAAACAGACATAAAAACACGATTTAGCAGACAGCTTGCTCAGACAAGTACCCAGTTCAGCGCTGCATTACTCCTGACAAAGTCAGCCAGAAACAACTTTATGATTTGCTGGGTGAGTTTTTGAAAAGTAAACTGCAAACCACGAAGTACACACAGATAACAGCTCTAGAGCTTGAAGACCAACCAGCATGGAGGTTACTCATCGAATTTTATGTTGCTTGAAGGTAACGACAGCAGTAATATATTAGGTAAATTGTAATTTCTTCCCCTTCGGGATGTTTGGAAAGAAAAGCTGTGAAGCGAGATACGTAGCTAAGAAACATACTGCAGAAGTGTGTTAAACAGGTTATCTGTCAACAGACGCATCCATCATCTGTCATCAGACATGTCTAGAAGATTTGACTTAGGTTTTGGCACATTTGTTATTCACTCTCCTTACGCTGTTTAATAACAGGCCTTATAGATTACAGTGGGAGCCGGTTCTTACTCCAAGTTTGGATCATGCAAGATATAAGTAAATAAGTTTTGGATGAATGATCTTTGCCCAGAAAACTCCCCTTGACACCAAGAAACCTGCAGAGAGGGCATACTGTATTGCTTGATTTTTGACTTAATCATTTAATTCCTCTTGCCATTTACAGCCCAGAGCAACTTAGTTCTAGTCAATCGTTTTAATATTACCTGTTTCCCCTCCATCATTCTCAGCTCACTAATAAAGCTACGAGGGCTACGGTAACACAAGCATTACAGGAACTAATACACGCAGGTTAAAAAATAAACAGAAAAAGAGAGAGACTGTTTATCTCCTTTTGGGTGGTTCCTAGTACTGCTGGAAGAGTACGTTTCTCTCAGGGTCTGCTTTTGTTCCTGTAGATGAAAGAAGGAACAGGACTGGACTTTAAGTCTGTTTGTTCAATGGAGCCACACAACCTGCTTAGCTCTCAGCAATGAACGTTCCTTTTATGATTTTTCTTCCATTTCAAAATATGTTTATATTTGGACTGAGAGAACGTACAGTTTCCATACTGCTAATGAGCTCTGCGGGAAGAGATCCCCAGGAAATTAGCTTAGATACTTGCCTTGCTTAGTACTGCTCTTTGGTTTTAAGATGTGGAACGACTTAAATGCAAACTTGAAATCACCATTTTAAAGACTGTCTTGAGAAGAAAACAGCCCTAAACCAGGCAGCCAACAACAGAACGAAGACTTCGGTATTCTTAATGGTTTCCCAGGACTAACCCATGATTCCCTCCATTGGTGGATTGGAAGCCACATGGAACTAAGCCAAATCTCCTTCCTGAATATGTACGTCCTGCAAACATTGAGTGTGATAGCGTGGTCATCTAAAACCGGTTAGCTGTCACATGCAAGCAGAGCATGTCCCACAGCTCCAACATTTTCACTTTGCTGCTACCCAGCTGGAATAATGGGTAAATTATTTTGTGAAAGACACTGAGATATACTATATTCTCACTCATTTCCATGTAACTTCCTGAGACAATGCGATAAATAAGAAGAAGCTGAGCCTACAGAAAGTCCGATCCCTACCAGAGATATTGTTTTTATGTTCAGAGCACAGCCTTTCAGAATGATTACTTTGATATGAATCTCCATGTACATCATTATTTATATTAATGGGAAAGGAGGATGTACACGCGAGCTGTCGGAATCAGGACAGTGGGATGGGAATGATACATAACGAAGGGAAAACTCCCTGCCCAGGGAATTCAGACAGTGCTGTGCAGTCACTGCTATGCTATTTGCCACGTGCTATATACAGTCACAAAATATTCCACTCAGTCAGAGACATGGCCAGAAAAAGCCCTGTGAACCCCAAAGTCTTACAGTCTTATAATAACCACTGAAGCACGCCCTTCACCACAAAAGGAGCACAGCAGAGCTCCTCTTGACCTACATGGGACAAGCTGCATGCAGTTTATTCCAGCATGTGAAGAACCGGGCAAAATAAGAGGGACTGGTTTCAGTTCATCCATGGCCATTTAACATTGCTCTGGAACTGCAAAGCAAATATTTTTGGCTGCCTTAATTAAACACCATAATGCCAGAATGAGGTATTATTAAATTATCTGGAGTTTTCAGAATGCCGTTTATTTCAGGGGATAAAAAATTAAATTTGGGTACCAGTATTTGGGTGAGAAAGGATTCTGTCATTAAAAAAAAATTTCAAAATTAATCTGTGTTCTTCTCCCCCCTCCTTCCACTTTTAAATTTGTAAATTTGTATTCCTGAAAGTTGTTGGCCCAGCATACTAGGAGGCTACTTGTCACTTGAAGTTCAAATGCGGGAACTCAGAAAAATAAAAGGCATTCGGGTCTCTATGAGTGCTTCTTGGATGGGAAGACAAAGGAACATAATGGTGATACAATAGACCTTACTGTAAAATGCCATTCCTATTGTCTACCACACTGTACATCCCATTATTATTTTTCTGAGAAACAAAAAATCGGTCTAAGGCTTCAGATAAAATCAAACCACAAACAGGACGAAACAGCAAACACAATGAGCTGCTGACTGACTTGTATTCCAAAATTCCCAGGCAGCTGCTGGTTTTCAGTGGCATTTCTGCATGCTGTCATTACAAATTACTGCAGTCAGGTTGTTCTCGTTTGGCCTTTATTGGTCACCACCAGTGCAGCCACCTGGATGAACGGCACCTATCTATTTCTGTGTTGGCTTTAAGAAGAGGATGGGGCAGGTCATGTCTTGTCCCACACAAGAAGAGCTGCTGCAGAAGGAGGGGAGCTGAAGCTGATCAAGACATTATGCCAGGACTAGATCAAACCAGAGCACCCCTTGGAGAGATTGAACCAGTCCTAAAGATCCTGTCAACTAAGGAAGCCCAGAGAAGGTGGGTGTTTGTTGGTGCTGACTCTACCTTATGCTAAGCGGGTGGATGGAAAGCCTGGCTTGGCAGCCTTTTTCGTGGCGTGCTGGACTGTGACCTGAGTAAAAATCCCACTGGCTGGGGACTGGAAAGTATCTGAGAGAGCCAGAGCCAGGGAGACCTCAGAGCTACCCTGTTTGTTTGCCTGGAAGTCTCCACTGAACTGCTGCCAAAATTATTTAATAAGAATGTTATTTCTGGTGGTAGCGAGAGTTTTCACTAGCAGTATATGAAGTGGCAAGCAGCATCATCCGTAACAAACGTACTGCAGTTTGGGGATGTGTTACACCTTCAGTCAGATGTCTTTTCCTTTCCCTCCTGAACTCCCCTCCTCTTTCTCACACTGCCCGAGGAAGGGGTTTACCTGGGGCCACTGCTGGGGAGCTGGGAGGACAAAGGAGAGGAGGGAGAAGAATTGTGCTGGCAAGGGGTTTTCCACCTTAGATTTTTGCAGAGCTTAGAAAGTTTCTTCCTCCTCCTCCCCACCATCACCACAGTAGTTTATCTAAATTGCAGTGTAAATAAAAAGCTACCCCAAAGCTCCCTCCTGTAGCAGCTTTGGTGCAAGTGCAGCCATAATTCAGAATCATGGGAACAAACCTTGTACGCTGTTGTAGTTTATTATTTAACAGCAGCAAATTGCTTTTATTTTTTTAGCGAGCCTGAGGGGTGATTTGCAACCCATTTTCATGCTTCATGGTGCTTTCAACTCAACATGAACACAGGCTGCAGAGTTAGCTCCCAAACACATCAGGTCATGATTTGATGATGTTGGCGAAGTGGCTTCAGGAGCTTTTCCCTTTGGGGGCTGCAACGGTTTGTACCCAAAGCCGTGCTGTGGTAGTACTGCTGCTCCTTCAGGGGCCTCAGCACTTCCATTGCCAACACCATACTCATTTATGACAAAGCTGCAAATTACTATATAGTATTTAAGCTTCTGTGACGACTGGGGATAAGCGATATGTTCCCTTAGCTGCAGAGGGGAACATACAGAACACTTTAGCTCAGGGACTAACCTTATATTGCTGGAGGAGCTGCAATACCTCAGCAGAAAGCTTATAAGAAATCAGCCAGACGTGTTTAAACAGCAATCTGGAATCACCAAATACTAGCCAAATATATCTCACTGTTGTTATAGTATAAATATAATTATTGCTATTATTAGTAGTAGCACTAGTTACTATTACTGGTTATTATTAGTCATAATTTTTACTCTGGTACCACTTAGGAATTCCCTTAGTAGACCAGAGTGCCACTGCAATATGCGCTGTAACGCTGTTACCATGACAATTTTTCTCTGTTTGCCAGTGTGTTTTGGCTAGAGAGCCAGCTGTTGACTAGCTGTGCTCTAAGTTGCCGAGCAATAAATCCCAAACCAAATTCATGACCAGATTTCTGCTCCAAGTCTCAATCTTGTGACTTGCCGCATAGGCTGTTTTGCAACTCCACCTGACTTCATCAAGTCACTCTGCAAAAACCGCCCTGTCACTGGAACGAGCGGCTCCTAAGTCACATTTTTGAAAATATACGCTGCATAGTCATGGGTACAGGTAAGCACAGGAGAAGCTGCTGGTGAGATGGACGATGCAGAAAGTGTTTGTGAAAGGCTCTGGAGAAACGAGTGAAAATGAGAATGATTTCTTTGCAATACAAGAGAAAAAGCTTTTAGAAGCACATTATATTAAGAAAAAGATGTTTAGCTAAGCAGGATGAGACAAACTTTGTGAAACGTCGATGTTTTCTTATAGATGAGGAGATTTCCCTGACAGACTGTCAGTCTCAAATGATCCACAAAGTATTGGCCTGGCTTTCAGCTTGAGGTTGAACATACTGATGTTGTCAGTTCTTCCAAGATAACACAGACTTTTTTTCCTTCTTGTAGCAACATGTGAAATCGGTCACTGTGCAGAGAATGAGTTTCACTGCGGGGTTCACTCACAAATGATGCTCCCCTTAAAATATTCATAGCCTTCTGCACAGAAGGTACCTGTCATGCACTGAGCAAAAAGTGCACCGGAGGCGTGTGGGGAGTCCTCAGGTGTTCACAAAGACCCCGTGGTTTGGCTGCCTCAGGACCGCTGGGGTCATGCAACCCTGTTGTCACCAGGACTGCAAGCCATTAGCATGAGGGCTGTTGGGTAAAGCTATGGTATGTGAACTAATGGTCCCAAGCCATTACCTACTGAGTTGAAATCCTTATCACAAAAGCACTATGGTTGTGATTTGCATCTCTCCAATGTGTGGGTTCAGTAACTTCTCCATCTGTCATTACCAGTAATCTCTCTCTGTAATCTGCCTCGTACCTCTGTGTCACCAATACCCCCACTATAGGTGTTGTGTTTTCTAATGGCCCACTTAGCACATTCAGAAGTTTTCCATGCTCACACTATTGTTTGATTATGTCTTTTAGGGTTAAGATCTGATCAGTGTATGTACACCCTCTTCTGAAGCTAAACTGACTTTCCTTAAGCCTGCTATTCAGCTGTGCCTGCTTTCTTGTTCACAGGCACTCAAGCAAATGTATTCTCAAACACAGCAAACAGGCTAATGCCTCTTGAGTTTTATATTCCTTCCTGCCACCTCCTTCTTCTTTTTCTTCAGCTTGCTGTAATCACATCTGAATGCCAGGGACAAGTCCTTCCGCAGCTTTGAAAAGCACTGGGAATACCTGATGCTGTCCCACGGGTGACACCTTTGTTGTCGGCACAGGCAGGGGGACGTGATGCTTTGGGACGGCCATCCGTGTGTCACACTGAGGGCTGCGTCCAAGGAGCGAGGACATCTGTGGGGCTACTGCATGCTCTTCGATGGCTTTTGGTTTTGATCCTCGCGGCTATGCTTGGCACCCCTGTTGATCGATCTTTTAAATTTCCGGGCATAGATTACCAATGCTCTTTTCAACAGGTTTCCACTCTCACTTCTACCTTCTCACCTGAAGTCCTGAGTTTTCCTCAATATGATAAACTTTTGAGAGATGACCCATTATGATAAGTTTCTGACTCTGCTCTGCTCGTGTGGAGGAGTGGGGCCATGTGAGTTTGTGACCTACTGCATCTGTCACACCTTCCAAAGCCCAGCTTCAGAGATCATGTCTCTGAAAGGACCTATTTAGAAACACTGATGAATTAAAAGTACACTTGGAACCTGGTATTAGGTCCTAATTTAACGCATACTCAGCCTTTATTCAGGCTAATCACAAAACTGATCTGCCTCTTCACACCAAACTCTTTTCATGTCAAGGGAACTTTGTCCTTGATCAGAGTTTCTCTGATTAAATACTGATAAAGGTGGACCCTGATACAGGCAGGCAAAATATTGCATTTAAGAGAAGATGAGCATTCACACTTAGCTGTTGGGATCAAATGGAAATAGCAAGCCTTAGTTTCCTCCTTTGGGCAGCTTGGTGGTAGCTCTCTGAGAATGCTCTCCGTTGCTGGCAAAAGGCCCTCAAAACTTATAGGTGTAGTGGCCAGTCCCCAGAGAGAGGCTGAAATGATGTTAGGTCTTCTTGAAACAAAGGTCCAGTCACTTCTTGCTAAATACGCCAGCACTGCTGGCACTACAGCAAAAAATAATGAGAAAAACAAATATCGTTTTATTAATTCTCTTACATTTCTATATTTATTGTTCAAATACTGCAAACGTCAGTGTGAGGCATCACACGTGCAGTGTAAGACACTGACCTGAAGAGCTCATTATTTTTGTTAGTGCTGATGTAAACCAGCCGTATTGCACACTTATGAAGTAGTACTACTCGTGATGAAAGTAAAACCTATTGTAAATTAAAACAATCCAAAAGTTGTTTATGTCAATCAAAAAACAGTCACAATAGTATTTGGGCCGTGGCACTTTAGTGATCAAACCTCTATTTTGTAAAAAGAAAAATGATTTCACTAGTAAGTGATTGATATCGCATTTAGTAAAAATACCTCAGGATCTTGAGAAAATCTGCGATGTTTTATTTCTGCTAAAAATCAGTGTAACAATTGGGGCTTTCAGCTCAGGTTCCAGGGAGACATCTTTCTTCCATTGCATTTTTCTCTGTTCCTTCTGTGCCAACTCTTATAAAACAAGATACCACAGGATTTAATTCTAAAAATCTAATATTACTGCCTTGTGGTGAACTGAATACTGCAGATTCCTTCTTGATAATACTGTCTCATGGGATTCCTGTGTGGTAACAGAATCTCCTGGGATTCCTGCCTGGTAACCATATCTCGCTGGACTTTGGTAGTATTTCTCCCATTGGATAACCCCAGCCCCACCAAATAAGCAATCATAAACCTTACGCTCTCATTCTTTTACATGACATTATTTTAATAGTGTCAGATCCTGCACTGTTTAAGTCAGTGGAATGGGTTTTTTTCCACTGAGTTTCACTAAGTTAGAATCAGGGCTCCAAGCGGAAAGAATATTATGGAATATTCTATTTGTTTGACAAGAATAACATTAAGAAATACTTTTAAAGTAACAGTAATAGAGATTTTTCATGGCGGTTTATCTACATACTGTTACTCCTACAGCACTTGCGCTTAGTCTTTAACCATACATGGACTAGAAAGCTTTTCGTTGTTCTGAAAGTGAGATACAGTAACAGTTCTTCCTCTTCACGCCAGCGAGAGAAATCACAGCTAAATATTTTCAAAAGGAATATACTGAACAGTTCTTGAGAGGGAGTTTCAGTGAATGCCTTGGCTGTGACTGTAGATCAGCAATAAACCAACAGCCATAAATCACCTATTATTCTGCTTGTTTCATTACACCCCAAAGGCTCACTAAGATATCGGGACCTCATTGCAGCAGATGCTGCACCCCTAAATAAGGAAGGAGGCAAGCCAGCCTTTCTGTTCATAGCCAGTCTCTCCACCCAGTTGTTCATAGCAAATTGACAGGGGATAGAATTCTTCCAAAAAGGCCATGAACGTGCAGAATTTTGTTCTTACGGTCCTGCCTGGTATCTCCAGACACTGTTCCAGCTTTTCCCAGCATGGGGGTCACCCTGGGAAGCAGCAACTCATCCACTTGCAGGGTTACTCTGGCATGAGAGGCTGGCCCCCATGGTTGCACATTTCACAGGGTTCAGACCCTGTGGAGAGGTCTGCTCTGGTTTGCCCTTGGAGGCTTAGAGGCTCAAAAGTTTTTGGCTTGAAATTCCCTTTGAATTATTTAGTGTTTCTAATGGCCTACTTCTGAGAAGGTGATGGGATCTTTGTGGTTGGGGGATCACCTTGATGGTGGGATCGCTGCTGAGCTGAGGTCCAGCCTTGCAATTTTGTAGTGTTGCCATACTGCCACGATACACCTCTGGGAGGATTCAGCCCTAACCACATTCAGATAAAACAGTGATGGGCCCTGTGAAGAATTATTCAGTAAGCTTTGGGTCGCTAAGCTCTAGATGGACCAAGAGACATCAGGGCAGCTCTTGACTACCGTCTTGCAGCACAGGGTGGCTTTAGCAGATCTCTGACCAGCTGAAA
This sequence comes from Phalacrocorax aristotelis, assembly GCF_949628215.1. NCBI lineage: Eukaryota > Metazoa > Chordata > Aves > Suliformes > Phalacrocoracidae > Phalacrocorax > Phalacrocorax aristotelis. The sequence goes on from NC_134280.1 coordinate 67,743,977, forward strand.
CTCTGGCTCAGTAAGAGAAGGGCGATTGGAAACCCAGGCACTACTAGGGCTTGAACCACAGTGAAGGCACCTGAAGAATGTAAATGCTAGAGATGAAAGAAGGTAAGCAGGCAACACCTTCTATTAAAGCACTCTATCTCCTGCTGTGTGTTCAGACAAAAAAATGGACATATGCCATTTTTCCTTTTCACAGCTGTCTTTCAATCCAAATATAACATAACTCCAGATCTTACAGCTGTTCTGAGCTCTTTTTTGACTTCAGACTGTGCTTCAACACCAGCTTTTCCTTTGTCCTTGATCAAGTTATTAAACTTCATGACTCTTGGAGATACAAGTACCTGCAATAACAATCCCTGACTGCTTCACATTATTTTTGAGAGGATCAGTAAAGTTTCTGAAGCACATTCTGAGGGTGAAAAAAATAACAACAAACCCAAACCAACCAAACAAAAAAACCACACCCAAAACTGACACATTTGATACCAGATCTGCCAAGATGCCTTTACCCCTAAACCCTTGAATTTCCAGCTGCCTGAAGTACCATTGAAATTAGCAGGCAGATAAGCAAGTGAAAGGCATTCGGGAGCATCAGTGGCTTTGGTTCTGGCTGGCACTTTGGTACCCTCTACGATGACTAGAGGGGCGGTATGTTCTGGCTATTAGTATAGGGGTGATAAACAGGAATGGTGTTAGATTAGGGTCTGCATCTCTTCTCTGTTGCCTTTTAGGATACCAATTTCTGCATGGACCATGAATTGAGAAAAACTGTGTCGGAGACTTGTGGAAATATCTGCAGGCAGCCTGGACAACGAAAACGGGAAAAAAACCCACTTCTTACCAGGGGGCTTTTGACAGCCTCTTGAGGGGGCATTCATGACTTTCTTGTGAGTCACCACCCCAAAAATACTGTAAGTGCTACTCATTCAGCGGGGCTAGCAGTGCAAGCTGGAAACAATCTAGGGAACTCTCATCTTCAGGTCAGTGGGGGCTGGCAGCATGGTTGCCCTCTCCCTGGGAACGAGGGGCGAGACGAGAAAGAGCACGGCTTCGAAATTGCTCTCGTGCATGCTGTGGCTGGGGACTGGCACTGCAGAAAGGGAAGGGTTTATTTGCTGCCCAGAAGCAAAGCTGTAGATCCCCTTTGCAGCTCTCTTGAGAACTGTAATGTTTTGTGTGTGTGTGTTTCAGGGATGGTTATGGCTAGGAAGGGTTTATGTAAAACTGGAACAGAAAGAAAAGGTGCAGAGCTTGGGGGAGACGCATGAAAATTCCTGCCATCCCGCACTGCTTAGTCTTCTGCCTGGAAGGGTCAGAGAGCAACTTTGGTGTGTATCCCATTTATAGCCTACAGGACCTTCTTGGGGCCTGAAGCCCTCCTGCTATAAAAATAGGGGAGAATCCATAAAAGCAGCAGCATCTCATATATAGCACAAATCTTTTCTTACAAGAGAGGCAAGAAGCTAAATGCCTTAATTAGAAGTTCACTGAGTTATTTTTCGTATGTTGCAGCTAACGACACAGAACGTGGACTCCTGATTGAATACCAAGGCAGTAAATCAATGGAGGGTCTTTGCTACCGTTCATGAAATGCTCCAGCTGTGCTCCTAAGGATTATAATGTCAACAGAACTCTTGATTTGAATCACAGCCTTGCCTTCACTCAGGGGCCATATATTAGTCTTGAAAAGCAGACAGAGTTTCATCGCTCATAGGGGTGGGGGGGGTGGGGGGGAAAGAGAGAGAATCACTGAGCTGAAAATAAAATGGTGATGTAGGGGAAAAACACTGCAACACAGCCGAAGGAGACGCATGGCAAAATTCAGCAAAAACCTCTAGAAATTTGAAAGTTAAGATATTTTTCCATGTTTGTTTAGTATAAATTTCACAGGTCAAATTTAGTTTTTGCTAATACGTTTAGACAGCGCTTAGTCACCTGATTAAGTTCTCAGCTGGTGAGACTCCTCACAGCTTCACCAATGCCAGCACAGCAACGCCAAGCGGCTTCAGTCAAGGATCTGGTCCTTGCTCAGAGTATGATATATATCATGAATCCTAGGAAGCAAGACATGGATCATTTTAGACACAGGTAAATTTGTCTGGAGGACAAATATTTTTCTGAATATCACTTGCGGTTATGCTTCTGCTTTCGAGCATGAACAAAGCAATGAAGACTAGACTGTATTCCATCGAGCTCGATGCCTGAAAGCTGTGTAAAAGGTGTAGTTTTGCCTTAGCAAAACACTTGAAGTTTCCCAGGAATCTTCTGACATTTAGCAGGTGTTCTCTTGCAATGATTGTAATAAATCTTAACAACCCACATGCAACCAGGCAAAAAAAAAAAAAGAAGCTGAAGACTCTCCTAATGATGACCTTGAAGTCATTGACGAGGTCACAGTGGTAGTGTCATACTGCAGTTTGCACATGTTCTTACTTTTTTGTTCCTATAGGGATCAGCTGCTGGCAAAGTACACATGATACAAACTAGAATCTTGATTATCCAAAGCTCAGTCATAGTCTCTGTTTCCTATAATACAGTTCTATCCCTGGTATTTATTGCTTACCTTGAAAAGTATCTCAGTTATTCAAAACCTTGGTTACTCAAATTCAGTAATTTGACCCATTAAATCAATTTGCAATTAATTCAGCTGGCCCACAAACCATTGTCCACTCTCATAACTGTACTGAAGTTATGCAAAGTTTGCACAAAGCTATTAAAAAAAAAAAAAAAAGGAAAGACCTAGCGTTACTTTGAATACTTTTGTCAAAAGCAAAAAGCAGGAAGAGATCTCACAGAGTCCTAATATTCCTGGAACTTTGGGTGGGTTTATATGTGTGCAGGAACAATAAAAATGGTCATCCTTCCTCTCTTAAATGTAGAATTAATTGAAAATTCTGCTTTTCATAGCGCCAAGGTTGAACAGTAGCTCAAATACAATGGGGTTGGAGAGTTGAGCCATGTTTCTGAAACATAATACTAGTTTCTGCTGCACTGGCTCTTGCAAAATCACAATATCCACTGAGGATGATAGTAGTCTGTTTCCTGGCTTGGCACTTGGTTTATTTTTCTTCCCCACCATCACACGTGAAGCCTGTGCAGAGCTGCACCAGCTCATGCTTCCTCTACCATCTGCAGGACTGCGCCCGGGGCTCATGCCCACAGCTGCCGTGATGGGCAAATGGTCACTGTCAGACCCTCCAACAGCCTTCATGCACATCTTGTTGTTTCCTTGCATAACATGAACTGCTCTTCTCATGGGGTCTCCAAGCACAACTATACATGTGCCACCAAAGTTGAATACATGGTTTTGCAACTTCTAAATGTATTATTAGTTTGCCATCACAAACAGCCAAATAAGAAGTAGGAGTTTTCTTCAGAAATAAGTGAAATTGAAGTACCACATCTGCAAGTAAATTATGTCATTGGTCTGAAAATATGCATTTTGTTTGCCTCAGTTAAAGTGCTTTATTCATGGAAGTGTGTGCAGAATAAAAAACCCCACAGGCAGGGTTCTCCAGGGTAGTTTTCTGAACTGGTTCTGTTTCTTCTTCCCACCTGCCCTTGCTGCTTTTCTTTTTCCTCTATCACTCTTGTGGAGGGAGCAGCACCACCATAGCAGCTCAAGGAATAAAAGCATTTTTCTTACCTCTCTTTGCATTTTAATCCACCCACGTCTGCTTTCTGACTCCGCTCTATCAAGGTTGCATGGAAAAGAAGCACAAGAGTCCTTCAGTCTTTCCACAGGTTTTTGACCAAATGCTTCATTGTTTTCTGAAATAATTATCTTCCTTCATTAACCATAGATACTCTTTATGTGGGCCATAAGCTAGATTTGCTCCAAAACTTACCAAGAAAGCAAACTCTTGCCTACCCTTCTAATTCACCTCTGAAATTGGAATTTTGTTCCAATATTCAAACACCAGAATATCCCACACATAGACTTTATAAAATTGTATTATTTTAAAGCTTTTTTTTAAAGAACCTTATTATTCCATAAATTTAGAGTTTTTCATCTCGCTGTAAATACCATGGGAAGTCTATACAAGAAATGTATCAGTACAGATAAGAATTTTGTTTTAAATGTAAGTTTTATGTGGAAAAGAAGCTGGCTAGAGCATTTGGTTTGTGTCATGAGACAGGGCCACTGCAAAAATCATAAGGTTTATTTTATATTGATTTTTTAAAATTAAAAAATAGCTTTCTTACTTTTTATTCTTGGCAGAGAAGTCAACATTTGTTAGAACTTAAACCAAGAAACAGTATTAAGTTTATATTAAAGTAATCTTACCTTACATTGAGCTATGGGACAGGAATCCATCCTCATCTTTTAGTAAAAGATATTTAAAAAACCCCTAGATTGGGTACCCTCCTCTTAGGAGGTACCCAACCTGCTATTAAACCTGATCAAATTCCAGTTCCTTATTGTCCTGCCTCAAAGTATCTCTGCATAATTACAAACCCAAATAGCTATCAAATGTAACCTAGGCCCTGAGTTCAAGCCCTGTTACCCCTCTTTCCAGCAGCTGAAGCCTTATATTTGCCTGCAGATCAAGTTTCAGAAGTGAGTTGTGGGGTTTGTTGCAACCCCTTGAGAAGACACTACAAGCAGAGGTAGCCACGTCTTTTATGGGGATTAACAAGGAAGGAGCTGATTCTGGCCAGAGGATGATCAACAGCTGCCTTCCTTGGGCACACATGTAGGGAACTTTTGAACCTGTGCCCTCCACATGCTCTAAGAGAGGTGTGCTGGAGCAGCTGGGGTTTTCTTCCGGCTCAGGGGGCTCTTTCTGAAGGGTGGTGGAGTTCACTGGGCTGCTTGCGAGCTGTCAGGCTTTCTGGGAGGAGGCTGTTCTTACTTTACCTATATAGGTATTCTATCTATGTAGAGCAGGGGAGAGAAAAAGTAAAGAAGGGATTGTCTTCTCTGAAATCCTATACAGAAGTATAGGAACCACAAGTAAAAACATGGGCCTATAGGGAGGGAAGTTGCGGGGGAGAAGGCTTTGGTACAAGTTCTTACTACAGCTGCGAAAATGCTTGGAGAAGTAGACCACAGAAAGGGATGATATACGAGAGAGTGACTTTAGTCTGTGCGATACAGATATGAGGAAACTTAACATTGCATTGAGCTCTCTAAGAAAAAGCAAACGATATGTAGGATCACCTTGCTCCATTTAGATTAGGAAATCTAGGGTGTTTAAAAAAAAGAAAAAAGGAAAAACTTAATTCTGAAGAGCTTTGTTTACCGTTCTGGTTCCCCTCTGGGAAGATCTTAGAGCATCTCAATTTCCTATAGGTATTTTCAAATTCATTTGCAGTAAAGCACTGGAAATACAACGTGCTCTTCATTCAGAACTGGAGAAAGAAAGGGTTAATCTGATCCAGAGGGTTTTCTTTCCATACACACTACTGAATATGGCTAACAGATCCTCGGAGCAGACAGACTATGGGACACAAATAAACTCAGTTTCTGCTGCTGTAGTTTTAGACCCATGTTGCCATGAAAAAATGTCTAAGGATTTAAGAATAATTTTCAGTTGGTTTCATGGTCTGAGCAACACATGCCTGTGAGACTCCAACGTCTGCACTGTAAACCAAGCATGTACAATCATACTGTAACTATGCTGTGCCGAGTAATGTATGTCACCTATCCTCTAGTGCCGCTGGCTCAGAGACTGCCAGCAGACTTCCTTCACACTAGTGCATTTCTGGTGGTATAAAGTAACATTTCAGTGCCTTGCTCTGCTGTCAATTTTTTTGGGGAGCCATAGTTGATGAAGTATCTAAAGACACAGAATTCTGGTTGTGCTTTATGAATGAGCCCATTTCTTCCTCCCAAATCCACGCAAGGAATAATTTCAAAAGGTAAAAATTGATTTAAGCCAAAATATCTTTTGTGGCTGGTCATCACAGGTCATCACATGTGATGTTTTATCAGACAGTGTAATCAAATTTCCATGAAGTACTTCCAGAAAAGGTTATTTCCAAATGAAAAAGGCATTCCACTCAAAAACATCTTAGTGTGAGATCTTGTGACATTTTGACACTCTCAGACCTAGTTTTCTTTGCTTCAGGACAAATTTTTGCAAAATCAAGCAGCCGGTGCCGGAGATATTTCCAAGTGAGTAGAACTGCGCACCCCACCGGGGCTGGATCCTTCAGGAGCTCTGCAGCCAGCCCTGCTGCCCCCTGCTTCTTACTTACTTGTGCACTAGCACAAGGATGTCTCTAAATTCTCCTCACAAACAAATCACTGTTCTTCAAACCCAGACATTTCAGACTGCAATAGAGACACTAGTGTTTAGGATTGTTACTGTGGAGAAGCATAGCATTTTCTTGAATATCTAAAGTGAAGACGGTGAGCTTGTTTTTGTGGTCAGAAAGGGGATGCTCCCTGGATTTCAGAAAGGCTTCTCTTCTGCTATGCAGTGGTGGCATCTAAACTATTGCAGAACTAAAACGGGACAGAGTTCTCTTTAACCGTCTAAATTTGGAGGTGGCCCGAGAATGCTAACAAAGGAGGACAGTTACCATCAACTGTTCTTTAATTATAGATCTGCTTGTTCACCTTCCCAAACTGTTCAAACCTTCCGAAAGGAAACAGGAGACTTTTGAACTTGAGCACCACTGTGAACTTCAAAGGCACTATTTAAGATAGCTTAAAAAAAATAAAATCAATCAATTCAATACATTTTCTCCCTATGCAAAGCATTTTACCACTTAAAATCCAAGAAGGAAGAACAAAAATCTTCTTTAACAGAAGAGGAGGGAGGTACGTGAACTAAAGAAACTTCTGCCTTATTCAAGCTATTCAGTTCTGTTATATTCTTCAGTTCTCACAGCGGTACGAGTTTACCAACTTCCCTAAGGATTTATACATATTCTCCCTCTGCTTTGCTAATTCATGCCGCTGAAATAAACCTTCCCAACACCATGGTTATGGGCAGTGCTCCCATCTGAGGAACAGTACATCCAAAAAGCAAGGCACCTTTCGCTTACACATAAATAACTATTTTATTCGAACGTGCCCCCTCCTGTTACTGCACATATTTACAAAAGGCTCAGAATACTCCAAAACCTTGTTTAAGCTCTCACAATGTTGTACCATCAGGTGGAAAATGATTCAAGTCCACTGAGAGTAATAGAATAAGTCCCACCACCTATGGTGGGAACCGGACTGTGCTGGGTCAATCCAAGCAATTATAGCTGAAAAGCTGAACTTTATGGTACAAATTGGTTCAAATCACTCCAGCAGAGTGAATTCTTTGACATATATTCTGCCTGGTAGCTTCCCTGAAGATAGTAACAAGAATGAAATTTGGCCTCAAATTGGAGAAAAATATGTCAAATTCAAGTGAAAATTTTTACACTGGTTACTTATGTGTCTGCTTTTATTCAGGTAATATTTTCAAGTCTCATTTTTATATTTTAGAAGTTGGTCACTTCTTTTTGCTGTCACTTTAATGGTCACAAAGTGTGTAAAGCAACATTTACAGCTGCAAGTCGGTTTGTGTCGCGACACTGTTCCCCATTACAGGTGCCTTCTGAGCCCATACACCCACAAGTGAAGAACGTGAAAGACAACCAGAAAGAAGGGAACCTCCTTAACGTTGCTAATCTCCATGCTTGCAGCTAAGCTTTTCTGTGGACAAACCAAGGAATTCACTATTTGGAAAAATGGCTATAGCAACAGCTAGAAATCCATGATTAGTTTTTAAAATGTCATTACCAGAACAAAGAAAAAAAAAGATATTCTTATATTCTTCAGTCCCCGAAGACCTTATACAGCTGTGGTGACATGCAGAGGAGACCAGAAGCAAACAAGGGGTGATCAAAGACATCTCACATCCACTTCTTAAGCCCTAGAAGATGCAGTACTACCTGTCAGGGTCTGGTTCATCACCAGACACTCTTCTCAGTCTCCTGGTTTTGACGCGTTAGCATCCCTCCCCTGTGCCCTGCCTCCCCGCAGAGAGAATGGGGACTGGCAAGACTGTCAGTAACCGCAGCCGTATTCCATGTTGTGACACAGGTGGTCATGAGTGCTGGCATCCTGGAGTCAGAAAAACAAAGTGACATATGGAGATGGACCCCATTTTGCCTCAGACCACCACATCAGCATGCAGAGCTGGGGCAAAGCCCAGGCGCTCGTCCATGTCCTGTGCTTGGGCCACTGCGGCAAAGCCTGAAGCCCAAACTCCAACATCAATCTCTTGCCTGTGAAGTCTGAAGGGCTTGTTGCTATCTCGTTTGTGAATTGTATCAGACATAGCTTATGTAAATGCTAAATGACTCATATCACAAAGAATATTCTAACAAGATGGATTTGAATTAGTGGGAGTTAATGCATTTCATCCCACCATATGTTCTTTCGCTTGTTTGTTTCTTTGTTGGTGTGTTTTCGTGATAGAAGATACTTCTTTTGTGATACTTCTAAATGCTATATTTATTGCCAATAAAAAGATTTGGCATTCCAAAGGGAGAAAAAGAAGAGTTGTCAGTAAGGTCCTCCTGTGCACAGATTATCGTTTTGATAAGACAGACCACAGCGGTTCTATCAAGGTCTTTTTGGCAGAGTGGCATGCTAATCTCCTTGCAAATGTTTGGTTCTTAGAAAACAATTGTGCACATAAACAATGTATAAATAGCTGTCCTGACTGAATGCCTCTTTTTACAAGGCCTTCAGCACACTACTGGTAATTAAAATTGAAACATTTCAATTCCTGGAGTATAAAAATATGTAGAATCTTGTTTGCTTTGGGCTCCAAGATGTAATCGTAGTTGCTGTAGGTATATGACATTCAGTAATTTCATGATGACTAAATTTAGAAAGGTTTGGCTTAATTTGTTTTAACACATTTTTGGAGAGGTACATTGTAAACCACTCTCTTTTAGTACTCTCGATGAGTTTTTGAGGCCAGAAAAAGGATTCCTCCTTTTTAATGTAATTGATTATACATTTTTCTGAGGAAAATTCCATACAACTATGCATTACATGTCCACATAAATATGAAGAATCTTATGCTTTATATCAAATACAAATAAGCACTAAGATTCAAAGTTTTTGTTGTCATCAAGGACAGCCTTATTTTCTGAGGATATTGTATAGGTCTGTAAGTGAGATTCTGGATGCTAATGCACAGTGGTGGCAGGGTGCTCAGGAGAGAGGTGTTCACAGTAACACAAAGAGACTTTTCAATGGCATTGTTTTGTGATGTCTCATATTGCCCTGCCTCGCTACAACTTTAAAGTATTTACTTGTCTGCTCTTCTGAGCTCCTATTGACTGATAAGGCTGCGAATCAAACAATTGATGAGGAATATCAGTGTATTGTAACAGCTTTGCTGCCTAGAATTTTTGCAGCCTAAACTGTTCTGGGTGGGACTAAACCTTCTGAAAGCTGGGGGAGTAACCACATCCTCATCCTCGATTCAGACAATTATAAGAAACAGTTAAGCCTTGTCAACTGAATAGTTGAACTAATACCAGCGCCATTCCAAAACCAGGTCCATGCAACCACCCAAAGCAAAGGCACGCGTGGTCAAAAGGTTTTCTTTGCCTATTGTTTTGCAGAGGGTTGTACATCTGTGAAGAAAAGCAGAGAAGAAAGAGGAAACATCAGGAAGTAAAGCAGGAAATCCAAAAGCTCACAAAAGGACTCGGGAAGAGAGAGGGTTTGGGGCTAGGTACTGCCATTAAAAAGTACGAACAAAAAAAATCCCCTCTAGCATTACTTCATGCTTGTGGTGACTGAGGAAAATAGATTTTATACATTCTTTGTAATTAGATAAGGTTACCTTGAGAAATGTCACCAATCTCTTTTAAATGCTGAGGGTAGGACTGTGAAGATGTTTCCAAATACAGATGGGGTGCACTGCTATTCCTGCTGAAGCAAATGGGTAATGGTAGCAGGGCTTGTAGAAATGCATATCAGACCTACAGTGAGCGGTGAAAGAGAGGATCAGAAATATCACAAAATTGCTGAAATATAATATCAGGATGGTGGAGTAATGACCTTCAAATGGAGGGAAAATCCGTGTTGAGAAAGTGAAGGAAAACACGTGAGTAAATTGGGAAGCAACTCATGCTTTGTAACTTAGTTATCCGACATGGGGTAGCTATTTATGCTTCATGCACAATTCTTGCTTTTTATGAACAGATAATCACAAAAGTACCAACATAATCACTAAAGACCAGAATATTTTACGTGACGTTTTGAACAGCTTGGAATAGAAGAGCTATGATGGGCTAAAGCAAAGACTAAAGGAACTAAAAAAATCTGCTTCAGATATAAATCAAGAAGTCATGGATCAGCCTGCATGTCTTCTGCCTGGAAGTAAGTGAATTAAAACTGCTTGCCAAACCCCCTTGCTGCACTGTTCTCTGCTTCATGCCCATGAAAGAAAATGACAGTTCAAATAATGTATGAGTGACGGGGAAAACAACACAATATTTGTATATTCTGTAGAATTTCTATATTTCTGTAGAAATTGTATATTGCAATTTCTACAGAACAATATTTATTTTTTTAAAAAAGTGCAGAACTGGAAGGAAAGAGTTCTATAAAGTGCTAGAAATGGCACCAACAGAAAGACTGTTATGATGTGGAGGAGGTGAAGGAGATGAAGAGAATATACCTTGTGGAGCTCAGGAAAGAGCTGGTGCAGGACAGCAAACTGAATAGGTAGCTTTTGGAAGTACACACACCAGCTGCTCCATTTTTTTGTTCGTATGTGGCAATTGAACGACTTTACTGAATGTGCAATAAGGGATTTTAAGGGAAAGAACAGATAGCTAGTACGCCAGAGAATAACTGATCCAAAACTGAACAGCATGGTTGCTTTCAGATGAAGTTTGTGGAGGGAAACCTGAGGGGTTGGGATAGGGAGCTGGACTCTGAAATACACAGCTTGACTCTGAATACCCAAAGGTGAGGGCAAACCAATAATCCGTTTGGATTCAGTACAACTAGTAATTGAGTCACTGAATCACAGAAAGTTTGGGGTTGGAAGGGACCTCTGGAGGGCACCTAGTCCAGCCCCTCTCCTCAAGCAGGGCCACCCAGAGCAGGTTGTCTGGGAATAGGCAGTTAATGTGGTGACCATGGTCTCCAGGCTCCAGGATGAGAACAGGGACAGTTTTGTGCTCTGGTAATCAACTTGCCACCCAGGATGGAGGGGGTTGAAGCCATGGTCTCAAGATCTGGTTTCTACCCCACAAGGAAAGAGTTACAGGGTGTGAATGAGCGGATCTCACACAGGGTGCATCTACACTGGCGTTGGGTTCAAATCAGAAGCATGCTTTTGAGCAAGCTCTCCTGCTAATTGGAGTTATGTCAATCCACGTGTGAAGTGGTTTCCTTCTGGGCGACACTCAACGCAAAAAACTTCTCAGAGCAGTCCACCTGCCAAAGGGCTTTCAGTCCATGGGGCCAGTTATCCAAAGGAGCCCTCCCACCCACTTCCAAAATATGGTTAGTGTGGACACCGGGTACTTGACACCAAAGGTTTTGCTCTGCAGATCTGTTGCAGTGGGTCTGCACTATGTGCTAATGCAGGTGTAACCACAGAATGCTGATGGTGGCCCTGAAATGGACTCTGAACCACAAAACAATTGAAAATTGACCTGGAATATGACCAAAAGGTTGCAGCAGATGAGCTCTTTACCAGGTCTGGCTTCCCCGAATGACCCTTTTTATGATCTCTGTTTTGTGATGAATTTAGAGATGCCAGTGAACTTCTGGAGTATGTGAAGCTGCAGAAACTCTACAATCAAAAAAAAATGGGTAATGCTTACATCTTCCTCAAAAAAAAAAGGGAAAAAAAAGGAAAAAAAAGAAAAAAGCCTGATAATAGCCTGTACAATGGAAAGGTGTAAAGTCCCTCCGGAAACTTTTAAATGAGGAGACACATCTTGACTTTACAGTCCTAAGGAGAAAGTAAAAGTAACTCAAATTTACTGCCTCTTGTAAGGCGTCTCGTAAGGTTCTGGTTCAAATAAATAAAGTGGGATATAGGCTACAACTGGGATAATTACCGTGGATAGGATTTTAGCCTGTCAGTATCTGGGAACTGTAGAATTCAAGGTTGTTAAAAGAATATTAAGTAATGAATGTCTGTAATGAAAAGTACTTCAACAAGATCATTAATATTTCTTAAAAGACAGAAAAAAAAAGACAAATCCCAAAGCCACCTCCTTTGAATTGCTGCAATGAGACTGAGCAAAGAAAAATTCTAAGAACACGAGTAAAATTGTTCTAGGTTGATGTGAAAATCATCACTTACCGACAGTAGTTAAAATGCCATTGCATCCAATCAGTTAATTATTGTTTTCTTTTGTCTCCTCACTCTTTTTTTTTTCAGAGTCAGTATTTTAGACTCTGTTGGGATGAAAACTGAAGCTGAAATAAGGATATAGTTCATGTGTTAAGCCAAACTTCATAGCAATTTCCTCTGGGAAGGTGGTTGAAACAATAATTCTATGACAAGCATCGAATACAGCTCAGAACAAAGACAGGAGTAAATCATGATATTCCTGTATCACCTACAGCAGTTACCTTCTGTTGCATTATGGCAGGCAGTTTGACCACCTTTAAAAGAGAAGTAGAAGGAGAAAAGAATGAGAGGAAAAATCGGTAAAAACAGAGACAGAAAATAAGGGATACAGTCAGCACAAGCACTTGCCCTTAAGGAAAGCTGAGAGGGGAGACTAAATGTTTGATAGGGAACAGACTTGGAGCTGGCATGAAGATGCCACCTTTGTGTCATGGGAAACAGAGGAGTTTGTCCACTTTCTTTAGATATTCAGGATTGTATCAAAAATACCTGATGCAGTCATTAGTCATTAGGTTTACAACAACATTTTTTTAGGGGAGAGAAAGCTGAGAATGGGTCTTGGTTTTCTTACAAGTTAAGGTGAAGTAGATCTGCAAGCAGCCAAAATAAATATAGCCCAGAAATCAGATGGGGAAAAACAGCTCTCTCAGTCTTCAGCTGTAGGTGATCTTCCCCTGCCAGTGGGGTTTACTGACACTTTCCTCCCCTGGCACTTTGTTCTCCTCCCTCCCTCCCTTTTCTGCCCAGTCAAATTGTTCAGCCCCCACCAGTAGCCTGAAGGGAAACACAGACCTGAGATAGGGTAGCTGGCGTAGTCAACACTGTGTCCCCAAAACACCCCTGATGCCCAGAATGCAAAACTTAATTTTCTTCACTGATACAATCAACTTTCAAAAGTCACCTTGAATTCTGCAGTAGTTTGGACCTCGTGTGGTTCACAGGAAAGTAAACAGAAAATTGGAATTCTTCTGTTTCTTTTTCAGTCTTTATGTTTCTTCTTCACGCAGGTTTTTCAATGGCTCCTGACACGATACTGCCTGCTTACTTCTGTGAAGATGCACTCACTATTTTCATTTATTTTGTAAAAGCAAGAAGATTTGGGAACATAGTTCATGGTTTTCTGTAGCCTGTTTTAAACCTGGTCTATTCTATGTGCACCGCATTGCATTATTTAATGTACGTCATTTAAGTGTCTTCTGACATTATTTCAGTGTAAAGAAAAGCAGAGATCAAAGAATTTTGATTTCCTTATTCAAACATAGTTTTCTTCTTTGTGAGAATATTACAGAAAAGATGCAGAGGTGGGAAGAACGGAGCGTACTTTTTGGTATAGACACCTTTCTGGTTTTCCCTTCATAGGGATGTAAGCAGCGCTAAACCTATAACCACTAGGCTAGTAAACTCATTCTATGGGCTCATTTTACTTTCTCACAGAATTCACCCCTTAGTGAGAGAAGATTTACACTACCTAGTTTTAAATACTGTTATTCAGTAGGAAGCCCAAAAGAAGAACTTTGTGTCCATATGACCAGGAATGGGATTTGCACCTGTCTGTTTCTATATAGTGTCACATTTAACTTACAGATCTTTGGTTAAATTCAGATGGAATGTTTGTTTCGGTACAGGCTCTTTTCTGCAGCTGTGCTGTATCAGGGCCTAATTCTAGGAAGTGAAAAGCACAAGGCCAAATCTCATTGAAATGACCATTATTTGTGCTTGTCAAGCACATCTAAATCTTTCGGCTACTCCTGGCTGTGTAGAGACAGTTTTAAAGCTTAACCCCCTTGCTCAGTATTAAACTTGTGATGTGGACTCCCCTCAGCTTTGTAACAGCTAACTTCCAGAATCAGAGTAGAAAAATTTATAGAAACATCTTTTGATGTGGGTTGAACCAAAACTGAAGATCGTTAACCCTCGTCTGGATTTGGAGCTTTCAGTTTATGATTACTTTGTGAAAATAACAAGCATTTGAAAAGAAAGGTAAATTAGAACATAGCAGCCACCGTAAGTCAGCAGGTCACAACAGTTTTTGTATGCCCAATGTGATAGCTATCTTCCACCAAAACCAGTTAAAACATACTTAACCTAGAACTGGGTCAAGTACCTGATAAAGATTCTCACCCCAGTGCTGAATTTTCCTATATTGCAAGTTCAGTCCGCACCACACACTCAGCGTTCACATCATATTTGGGTCCTATTTTAGGAAAGGATTCATCAATTGGTAAACAAGTACATATTGCTAAAGCTTGGCCAGTGCAAATGCCACTTTACCAACATTCATTTATTTGAATGACAAGGTCAGGTCTCGGGTTTTTAATTAAACAAATTCAAAAATACTCTAGGAATATGTAGGTCTGTTGAAATGTTTGAAGTAGCTTACAAATCTACTTTTCTTGGACAGTCACGGAACAAGTATAATTGATACTGACTGATCATAAAAAAAAAATAAATATATGTAAGTTAAAAAATAAACCAGTTTCCTAACTCCTGTATTGGAGGAACAGCCAAAAGAGCCATGAAAGTGCTATGGTTTCTCTGTGGACGCAAAATTGGTAAGTGTGAAATATTCATGCAGTCTGGGAGGACAGGGTCACTGAGATAATACCCTACGGCAAGTTAGAATGAAAATACTAATAATGAAAATTATTAATTTTTTTTTAGAAAAGAAAATGTGAAAGTAATTGACAATATTATTACATCCAACTAATTTACATTTGAATGCACCTTAGTTTATCTCGCATCTCTTAGCACAAATAATAATTCTACAATAGCTAAAAGGAAGTGATGTGACTTTCAGTTATATCATACAGTGTCTAAAAAATGTCCATGTTAATGCCTGTTGTACAATCACAGCTGTTAGTTTTTCAAGTAGTATTTTGAAGACTCTCAGTCACTTCCGGCCCCCAAACAAGCTCCCCCACCCCCGTCAGTGTCCTCTCCTTCTCCGCTGGTTCTTGCTCGGGGGCTTCAGGAGACTCTCTCGGTATTTCACGTTTGTGTGGAACAGTCGGACCATTTCATGGTCTTTGTTATCCAATACTCTGGGCAGAAAGAGAGATGATTTCTGTGTCCTGCGAGTTTTAAAACCCCTTCTGGGTCGTCCTTTCCCATTGATTGAGACATACCAGAGTCTCTCTGCACTGGCTTTGCGCTTGGTGCCGGCTCTGTTAGGTACAGTCCTGTAGAGACGGGACGCGTAGGTATTATAACCTAATTCATGGATCCTCTCCACAAACTCACACTCTGCATTATAATTTTCCTGTAAAGCAAACATGGCAAAGTTTAAGAAAGACTATATGGGCCAGTAGCTCTCTTCTACCTCAATATGGTTAGACTAGTCTTAGGCAAGATTCTACTCAGTTTTAAGATAAGGACAGCTACACATGTGGTAAGAAAAACTCAGACTGGTGCTACAAAAGGTGGGCAGAAGGGAAGGTCTGAGCCTGAACTGCTGTGCGACCCAGTGCTGTCAGCAGTGTGAGTGTACTCTGTGGGTCAGAGACAGAAAGAAGCCAAAAAAACAATTTGAAAACAAAAAATGGTAGGTGAATAGGAATGAATAGCTCTGCTGATTGTTCGGCTGTAAATGTAATCTTTTTGTGCTTAAGGATCTAAATGAGCCTGTGAACTGGACAGATTATTTAATTGCTGCCTATCAACCTTTGACATCTATTAAAAAGGTAAAATACTACAGCTGAATGTAAAATGTGGCTCTTTAGATGGTATATTAGTAGTTAAATACACCTGCAAGTCTATTACATCCAATTTGTTACAGTTATTTGAGCAGAAAACAACACCTTTATGAAGCTTCTTTGTTTGCTTCAGCATAACAAAATGAAAGCACACCCTGCCCGCCAGTGTGTTCCTCCAAAATGCTAGGCTGCTCCTTTATCAGACTGGAAGCAAGAATACACACCCATCCTGGGTGC
The DNA here is from genome assembly GCF_949628215.1 of Phalacrocorax aristotelis. Taxonomy (NCBI): domain Eukaryota; kingdom Metazoa; phylum Chordata; class Aves; order Suliformes; family Phalacrocoracidae; genus Phalacrocorax; species Phalacrocorax aristotelis. The sequence goes on from NC_134280.1 coordinate 67,760,238, forward strand.
TCACACTGTCAAAATTTGCTCCTCTTCATCTGATCCTCAACTGAGAGGTAAGAGTGTGCAAAAGCCTGGCAAAAGAAACTCCTCCCTCCTCCCTGGGAGCAGGAGAAATGGTGCAAATAAAAGGACTTCCCACACTGTACATCTCTTCTTAACTACAAAATCATCTTTGCTGTACCTGTGTGATTAAGACTTCAGTATCTAACACGTAAAGCACAGAGGCAGAGGGGAACTGCTACCATGGTCTTTATAGAGGGTTTTCGTTAGTATTGCCTCTGTGGAGGACATAGAAAGGGCGCAAGTAGCCAGGCTGGGGCCAGAAAAGCCACAGGCTCCATTAACAATATGGCTTTAATGCTGTTCATTCACCAGAAAGGCAGATAGATGTTTAACTAGATTTTAAAAGACTCCACATGTGTCCTGGTTTTGGCCAGGATAGAGTTAATTTTCTTCCTAGTAGCTGGTACAGTGCTTGCTTTGGATTTAGTAGAATAATGTTGATAACACACTGATATTTTAGATGTTGCTAAGTAGAGCTCACACTAGTCAAGGACTTTTGCAGCCTACCATGCTCTGCCGGGTGCGCAAGAAGCCGGGAGGGGAGAGGGCACAGCCAGGACAGCTGATCCAGAGTGACCAAAGGGATATTCCATATCATATGACATCATGCCCAGTATATTAACCGGGGGGGAGCTGGCTGGGGGCACAGTGATCACAGCTCAGGGACCGGTGGTGTCACTTGGCCAGTGGTGAGCTGTTGCAGCACTTATTTTTTTTCCCTGGGTTTCACCTCTCTCTCTTTCTCCTGATGTTTTCCATTATTATTATTACTATTATTATAATGATTATTAAACTGTTCTTATCTCAACCCACAAGTTTTCTTGCTTTGGCACTTCTGATTCTCTCCCCCATCCCCCTGGGGACGGGGGCAGTGAGCGAGAGGCTGTGTGGGGCTCAGTTGCTGACTGGGGCTAAACTACAACGCTCAGCTTCACAGCTGTAAAGTGGAAATGCCCTTCCTTGCAAGGACAAGAGTTTCATGTGCTGTAGTGCTGGAGCCCATGCAACTACCACATCGGGTAGCTTTGTCCTGCTGTCTGCCTCAGCTCTGGCTGTAGAGGGTTTATTGCAGAGGATAAACCTAGAGGATTATCATAATCTGCTAAGGACACAAAAGAATTCTGCAGGCTCAACAAACTCATCTTACTGACACGGGAAAATTGGTGATCCAAGGGATCGCCAATGGAGTTATTCCAATACCATTTCATAAAATGCTGTCTGTATAATTATGCCCACAGACACCAGCCTTCTTTGAAATAGGGCCCTTGCACAGGTTCCTCACACCGTAACGTCAGTGAAGTTGTTGGTCAGTTTTTTCTAGGCAAGCAAAGCCAGGAAGCTTCTCCTGAGCCAAGCCCTCACCCTTTGCTTCTTCTGTGAAAAAAGCTGGAGTGGAATAGCTTTTCCTGGACTGTCCTTCCAGCTCTGAAACACAAGTCTGAAAGAGTCTCTCTCAAACTTGAGCTGGAACAGCAAAAATTATCTTATCTAGCTGTACAGAAATGTTTCATGGCTGATATTCCTTGGCATGTGACAGCTGAACAAACTTCAGGATGGCGTGATGCCCCTCACACAAGAAAGGGAAGTCCAGAAGGAAAGTAGTCTCGGGGCTACCCTACTCTAGGCTTTTCTCCACTCTAGGAGAGGAGCTTTTTTGCTCAGAATTTGTTTAGTCTTATTTTAATTAAGTTTAATCTAGAGGAAAAACATACCTATTTTGAACAAGAAAGAGAGAAAGATGAGAAAGAACTTGAAAATCCATCCTTCCCATCAATTTCTTTGGGGCAGACACTGCCTCTGAGCTGGTGGAGCAGCTCAGTTGAGAAAGATGCCCATTTTAATCAGACTATTAACTGGGAGCATAGAAGTGGCCTGCCTTAGCTCTGGCACAGCAGAGCTAGTATGTCCTCATTCCACTTCAGCTGCATTTTCCTTTGCCTAAATTGTTTGTGGTCTACTTCTCTGCACCAGCAAAGAACATCACCTTTACACCCAGGCCCGTTAATCAGTGTGCATCACATGAGACACATTACAGCGGCTGGATCAGAAACACTATCAGAACGTTCTTGAAAAGGTGGAGTAAAACACATTAAACCAGGGAGGCAACTGAGTTGATTGTGTTACCTAGGTTGCATTCACATGGAAAAAGCTCACGTTGCTGGAGGATATATCATGCTGTTCAGTTCAACAGAATTACGTGTAATACTAATTGGAGGAAGCAAATTTCACATAGTCGTGTTTTACCCTCTTCAAATCTGTTTCCATACCACAGGATTCCTGGGGAAACTGCGTGGTATGGCTGTTACACAGTAAGAGATCACAAGATTGCTAGGGATGTAATCAAAGACAATGGAAGAAATTCAAGTAGGTAGATAATGTGTATAGTATACACACCAACAAATACGCCTTAGTATGTCTCTGAATGTGAAGTCGTCTAGGCTAAAGTATTTTAGTCACTTATAGGAAATATTGGCTGGGCTGAAAAGGCAAGACTCCCACTAAAATCAGGTTTTACCTCAAAGATCGGGACAAAAAATGAGGTCAAAGGAGTAGAATAAGGTGTTTATTTTCACCTTTATCCTCTTGCACCTTCTCATACTTCCTTTCCTTGCTATAGCCCTGCCTTTTAGTACCTGCAAATTCTTTCACTGCCCAAACAAATGCTCTGTGCAAAGAAGCTCCCATCAGTAGGCTGCTTTCCTGTAACAGAGATGCTCAGTTGCTTCTGGACATTATTTATCTGACATGTATATCCTCTGCCAGTGTCCAAGGCCCTCATCAAATATAAATATGGATAATTCTGAATAGAGATGGACATTACGCACTGCAAAGGCTGGCTCCTGAGGTCTTTGTCCGTGCACCCAGTTGCCCAGGGCTTTGGCCATATGAAATACCTTTGCCAGATATATTCGCCTGCCTTTGGCCGTACAGGCAATAAGAAAGTAAGAACACAGCTTCTTTCACCTTTAAAAATATACTGATTGGTTGCCTGTAACAATTCCAGACAGAAATCTATTATAACATTACTCTTTTCTCTAGAAATGTTTATTTATAAGAAATCAGTGCTCTCCACTGGCCCTGTTCTCCCCATCAGAAATGACAGGCATACACCAGTCTTAAGTAAAACTTACTGATGCGTAAAGTCTGCCCCTTTTGTTCATGGCCAGGTATCTGCCAGAGAACAAGCCCTTGATGGCAACGATTCCAACATCAACAGCAGTTATTTCAAGGATACCTAGAAACAGAAACAGTTATGAGATATGTTGTTGCTCCCCATCATGTGTAATTTTTGGAGATGCATTTGAACGACTGCTTACCTGCAGGGTATGATTTCACAGCTATTGCTAGCTCACATCAAAATCATAGTGCAATCAGACGAATGAAACAAGACTATTAGCTGAAATAGTATAAACCAATGACCATGTGGGGAATTATTTGAGGCAAGCTTGACAACAAATCCCTAGATGTCTGATTGAGATTGAACTCTTTCAAAAATGAAAAAGATCTGACACTGAACTAGAGGTTCACTTAATCCTATATGTATATAAAAAAGTTTAAATCCTCTTTAATGCTTAGGAACACAAGACCTCTTGACTTATTGAAACCAGTCACAAAGCTGTCCATTCCAGGACAAAGCCTTTGCTGAGGTCTCCGGAGAGTAGAACAGAGTGAATCGGCTGCATTTTAGAGCCATGTATATAATCATGAAAGGACCTTGTCATTTAGGAGGTCAATGTAGCCCTCCAGACAAGGACAATATGGCTGTTTGAACCAAATTAAAAGGGAGATTTTCAGGCCATCGAAGATGGGGGTCTCAAACACAGGAAGCGTCACAGGTGAGGCCAAAACGTTTATGTCCAGCCAAAGGTGCCACGATGCTGATGGAGGCACAAATGGCCATTGAGTTACACGTGCAGGGTTCCCTAGCTGGCTCGCTCAAACTCTGCTCTCAGTTCTCCAGCTATGGCCCAATGGCTCGGTACTTTCCATAAGCGTTTGAAGGTGAGAGGTGACCCTTGCACCCAAACCCATTGCTGACTTTTGGCAACAATAAAGCAAAGCCAGGGGCCTGTCCCCTTTGCAGAGCTGGATTGCTGGCCTGAGAGAGTTGGAGTGGTTTTGGTACAGCTGTTTTGAATCAGGCACTAGTTTGCTGCTGAAGGATGCCTCCTCCAGGCTTTGATAGTGAGGGGGTTTTTCCTCTAGGAAATAGTGGTTTTCCTTTATGGACTTCAGACAGATCCCTGAGGTCCCCCTATCTCTGTGTGCCATCACCAGCTGGGATTTACGTTTCCTGGGGCGGTGGGGCCGGGGTGGAGGCCGGGCTGCGCCCGCGGCCGGGGCTGGGCTGGATGCGGGGGCGCCCGGGGCTCCCCCCGGGGCTGCGGCATCTCTGAGCCCCGCTCTCCTCCCTTCTGCCGCCCTCGCACAAACCCCCTCACTCCCGACATATCCCGTTTCATCTTAATTACCGCCGATCCCCGGCACATGTCAAAGGGGACAGATGTGATTTAGCCCGTGGAAGCTCAAGGCCCCCAGCGGGAGAGAAGCCGGGGCGGGACGAGGGAGGCGAGGGCAGGCTGCAGCCCGTCGAGGAGGGCCCCGGGGAGGTGTGAGGGCACCGGCTGCCCGGCGGTCCGAGCCAGGGTAGGGCTAGCATGAGAAGCCCCCGGAGGAGCGAGGGCAAGTGACAGGTCGGGCGGGGCGGGCAGGGCAGGTTCCCGGTTCCCGTCGGGGGGGCGACCTTGGGAAGGAGCTGGGGTTTGGGGGTCCCGCTCTGTCCCGCGGGGACCCAGCTCTGCCGCCGCCGGCTGTGTCCCCGGCCCGGCCCGGGGGCAGAGGGGTCTGCCCCGGGGAGCCTGCCAACCCCCGTGGACAGAGCGGGAGCCGGACCCGGAGGGTGCGAGGACGCGGAAAGGGCGTTGCGGGGTCCAGCGGAGCCGCCACGCCGAGGCGAGGTCTCGCCGAGCCCGGCGAGGGAAAGGGGCGAAAGCCCCGGCGGCTGGGGGTGCTGCTGCTCCCCGCCAAGGAGCCCCAGCCGCCGGCCCCGGGGCAGCGCCGGGCAGGAGGAGAGGCGGGAGCCGCTTCGCCGCCCCCCCGTCCGGCACCGTCCCAGCAGCCGCTCGATGCTGGAGCGGGACGCGGATGGTCCGAGCGAGAGACCCCCGGCCCGGGGGAAGGTGGGGTGGGGAAAGGTGAACCCGGTACTCACTAAAGACGCTGTTTTTCTCCAGGGTGCCGTTGATCTTGCCGTTGGGGTGGATCTGGAGGTGGTACTTGGTGGCACAGTAGAGCTTCCTGCGCCTGGGCGCTCCCCCAAGGTGCTCGTAGACGCCGCCGCGGCCCCCTGCATCCCGGCGCGGCCGGGGGTCGCTTGGGGGGGCTCCGGCGGCCTCGGGGACCCCCGCGGCCCGCCCCGGGGACCACGGCTCCTGCAACAAACTCAGGAACAAGATCCAAATTATAACCATTGTGGCATGATGGCCGCAGCGCTTAGTCTGCTGGGGAGATGGAGGCTTGGAGCGAGTGACACCAGGGGTCCCATTAAAGACGTCTTGCTAGCAGCACTCCAAAGTTGCCGAGCGCGCACTGGTTCGAGCCGCGAAGCATTGGCAAGTTTTTATCAGCCTCGATCTGGCCCTTTTATCTGTCTCAGATTTACTTAAATCAATAGACATCAGCAAAGGTCCCAGCTGTTTGTATTAGATGGAGCTGCCGTGATCAGCCTTCTCCTTGGGTTTCCAGATAGGCAGACGGCATGCATGAGAGACGGAGAGGCAGAAGGGAGGGGGGGGGGGGAAGAGAGAGAGACACCCACTGAATTTCGGCCGGAGACTGTGGGGAAAATAGTTGATCGACGGAGCATAGAAATAAAAGCAGCTTCCTGCAACAATAGCCTGATCTGCGACCAATTGATACAAAGCAGAGGAGGCAAAAGGTATCAGTCTCGTGTGAACTCCCAGAGTGCAGCGTGGATAAAATTACACAGCATCTCTCCCCGACACCCCGCAGACCCGCACCCCCCCCGTCGGCCCCGCGGAGAGGCGCGGTGCAGCCGCGGACCCTCCGCCAGGCACCGCCGCCCCCTGCCCGCCTGCGGCACCCGGGGACGGGGACGGGGGGTGAATGGGGAGGAGGGGGGGTGAATGGGGAGGAGGGGGGGGGCTGATGCTCTAAGCGAATATCTTCGCTTTTGCAAGCGCGCGTGTTACAGGCAAAGCGTAAGAAAGGGGGTGCGGGTCGTGGCTTCTCGGGAGGCTGGAAGGAGAAGCGCACGTTTTGATGGCTTTCACCCAGGCGTCAGGACTTGTGTGTGTGTCCCCCTTTGTCCCCGCTTTCGAAAGCAAACAGTTATTACTAAATCAATCAGTTCACAGTTACAAATAATGCGCATTATTTAGATAGGTCTTGCAAGATGTAGTCATTTCTAAATTAACTTAGACAAAGCAGGGCCCAGCGAATGTTGTTAGACACGTCCCTGGACGCGTTTGCAAGAAGCCGGAGCTAATCCTGTTCCCTACTCCGGTGCCTGGGAAGTCTCATTAGCTACAGCAGATCTGCACTCGCTACCATGTAGCTTCACACAACTGCCTACGCTTTCAAAATATGATGGAGCTACCTATAAATAAATATAAAAGAAGGCAAAAGGTTCAACAGCTTGGTGAATTACGCTGTCCCCGGGTGCTACTCAAAGGCAGCTCGTTAATTAGATTTGCATCTGAAACAGGCAGTGGGAGTTTTGGGGAAGTGTTTGAGAGATAATTAGTATTAATGTGCTCGAAGGGCACACAAATACACCTTTGAAGTGAGTCACGTCAGAATTCAAACGTTTGACCTTGATCAATATAAATTTTTTCCAGAATCGATGAACAAGAAAAGGTCTATAAATTTTTTTAAAGGCATTCCTATGTAGAGCAAGAGGATTTTCTTACACCTTAAAGAGGTCTTAAAAAAAAAAAAAAAGGAAGCTTTTACTACCGGGAAAATAAGGGAAGACATACGACCTTTCCCTAACAGGAATAGCAGGAGGACAAAACTATCCCGAAAACTACTCCCTATTTTAAGCTGTTCTTAATATTTAGTAGTTCTCCAAGGCTAAAAGGCTTTTCATTATATAGTCGTTTGAAATAAAAGGAAACATAAAAAACCCACAAGCACCCCTCTCCGCCATTACCACCCCTTCCTCCCCCTTTTCTTCTCCACAAGTTAAGCCCTAGCCTCACAAGGAGAGTTTGATCTGGGGATGATAAATGTTTGTACAATTAATTCTTTATTGCTGTGCCTCTGCAATGCCACTTCCAGGCAGTCATGTAGTTCCTGTATATTTAGTAAGAGCAAACGACGGGGAATTAAAATAATTAAAGCGGTGTATCCACGTAAAAATATGAAAACATAAACACGCAGGACCCCAGACGTGGAGTGTGTGCAGAGGGTGCTGGGGGGCGTGTTTCTTGTTGGCCAAATCCTCACACACACACCCCTCAAAAGAAGAACCCCTCCGAAAAACCTCCCTCCTGGGGGTGCACTGCAAATCGTGCCCTACGGACTCGTAAACTCTGCCGAGCTGCAAGGCAGCAGTGGTGGCAGAAAAATAACTCTTAACATGCCACGAGTCTCCCGAAAGATGCTTCCACCGGCACGGCGCGAAGGGGAGATAAAAGGTAATTACTTTCAGTAATTACAGCGATCTCCTTCCGAGTAAATCTCAGGTCTTGTCCCGAGCCTAGTGCATCGCCCCGCAGATCTGCAGCTGACATTTTACAGTTTGGGATTCGCAGGGCATTTTTCATTAGTGCTCGGGGGGAAAAAAAATCAAACCCCAGTCCCGCAAAATCCTCCTCCCGCCCCCCACCGCACTAATAAACCCAAAAGGCTGGTGGGTGGAAGAGTAACACGTTAATGACTTTTGCTCAAATTGCTTCCATCTTGATCACATTTTCATAATTAGCACCATCATCTACAAATCTTTCCGCCCTGGGCATCTGACACAGACAGGCTTCCCAAGCGATGTGTATTCTACTTATTAGGGAGGGGAGCGCTTCTAGGTCTATCATTAATGGTTGCTTTTCAAATGAAATGAATACGACCTCCATGGAAATATCAAAGGGCTGGAGCTACCTTGTCTCGCTTGGTACGACACTGAATAGCGAACAGCCTTAAGTCGTTTTGCTCTAGTCAGACATCTATACAATAAAACATAAGCCCACTCTTGTATATTTTAAGTTGTCTGGTGACCATTTCTGAAAACAAAAAGGGTCCCTTTGATGTGGTCTAATTCTAACAGGGGGTGGGACGTCAGATGTGGTCTACCGATTCTTTCTGGAAATATTTTTAATTATGCCCCAAAGCTCCTCGTAGCCCCAAAGTAATAATCAGCAGTTTGAGTCTGTTACTTAACGTGGAGGGGAGGGGAGGCTCGAGACTTAAATTAGAACTACAACCGATAACGACCTATTCATTTGCTCGAAACGTGGGATTTTTAAATTGAACATGTTAGGTATCGATTATTCTTGAAGCTTGACCTTGCTAAGGCAATATAAGGGGTATTTTTTGTTTGGTGGTTTTTTTACAGGTTTTTGTTTTTGTTTTTTGTTTTTTTTTTTTTTACAGTTAAGCCATAAAACCAGGATTTCTCTTGACATGGCATGGGGTAAAAGTGAGTATTTGGGACAGATGCTTTCATCCTTGCAGCGGGCGCGCTGCGAGCGCACAAAGCACTTGTACTCTGGACTAAGTGCCCTCGGAGAAGGACCGAACATTCGGGTACGTACGTCTAAGATCTTCATGACGAAGCAATGGCTATTTCTGTTTGAGTATTGCATAAATGTAGATATGGGGGAGGAAAAAAACCTGCAAAATTTTGAACACCCCCACCCGCCTTAAAAATACTAGCTAACTTCAACCTGTAATAAACTTTGCACACACACACGTTTTGCACCGATTCGGCTGTAAGGCTGCTTTGAACCAGGAGCTGCTGTTACCAGGCGGTCCAACGCCTCTGCTGCTGCAGCCGCGCCTGCCCCTCGCTCCCCCGGCCCCGGAGCTGATTTACGACCGGCCCGTTACTCTAACGAGAGGGAAGTTACAATTTGTAGAGCAATAAATACCGAGGCGTGGGTGGAGCCCCCAGCAGGGAAAGAAAAAAAAAAATCACCCTCCTTCACCAATTAAAAATCCATCCGAGCTGAAATGTGGACCGTGGGAAGGTCTCAAAGAAAACAGCCTCGGCGATTATTAGGTGTTTGTTTGCAATGTGCTAATGTCATCCTCCGAACATAACTTTCCTGCCCGATGCAGTTCGCTCACACCTGCTGGTACCGGGAAGAGGTTCTAAAATTCAATTGATTTTTATTCAGCTATATTTTGTCTTCTTTGTGGTTTCCTAGCGGGGCTGTTCTGCACCCTGCGAACAATATAATCTTGTTTAAATGACTTTCCAGACCACACAGCATCGCATTACCCTGTTCTATATGTGTAGGCAATACCGTTTATTGTGTTGTACACTATTAACTCCCGGAGAGCAGGATGAAGGGAGAGCGGAGGAGGAAAGCTCCGGGGAGTAAATTCATAGCTTCCAAGGTTCAGGTTGCTTTCTCAGGTGGAGAAAATAAGATTTAGATCATTTCAAATGAAAAGAGATAGAATTCTCTAAAGGAAATGTTAAACACATAACAGGCATATCCTCTTTCTTTTTGCTTTATCCGCACATAAGAAATGTTTTTCATGTTTACAGTTACTTTTTATGGTTTATGGACAAACAAACTGAGGTCTTCAGATTTAGGATGGTTCAGTTGGCTCTATACATATTATGTGAGCTACTGCTATATTACATATCAAAGAATAAATTAATTTAGAACTTTTAAACTTCTGTGTTTAGGTTAAAAGCATGTGTGGTTTACTGATATCATTGAGATCTGCTAACTTATCCTATATGTATTATCATTTTATTAACATGAAGAAGCAAATGCCTAAGTTCCTTACTCCAGGAAATTCCTACTAAAGTTGGCAAGAGTTTCTTTGGCTGAGGACCGAGGGATTAATCCTTCATTCAAATTCCATGGAATTCACTAAGAGCCTTTTCTTTAACACCAGTGAATTTGGATCAGGCCCAATCTTATTACTAGAAAAATTATTTTCTCTTGTTTGCAGATAATCTCTTAATGGTTTACTGAATGAAGAATATTCAAAATAATGAACGCAGCAACATGAAACAAAAATTTTCAGGCTCTTTCTTCCCTCTGTTGCTTCCTCCTTTTCAATACAAGAAACAAAGGAAACAGTAGAAGAAATGTAACACTACTGAAATATGTGCGACGGTGCAGTTTAGATGACTGTCACGTGGCTTTTAAGGATTTGTGGCAGGCTCAGACCGTGCTACAATAGGGATATTCAGACCAATACAGAACTATAAACTGCAGCCATGAAGATAGCTAAACGCACGAGATATGGGAATGTCTGGAAGAGGAGAAGGGGAGTGTAAAAACAATGGAAATGTAATTTGTTGATAACTTGGGGACCAGATTTGTATACCTGCTTCACACCTTTGATATCTCAATCATCACTTAATAGCCTGAGCTCTTGGAAATCTTCTACTCCTTTTTTTTGGTAACTCAGCATGTGTTTTTGAAATTGGCTTCAAAGCATTTCTTTAGGTTTAGAGAGAATTGAGGTGTACCTGAGAGAAGTATCTAGCCCATATCCATGATGTAATTGCGCTTCGTGCCTGCAGGACCTGCTATTCAGATAAATCTCTTACTACTTTTAGAATTTATCCCCTGGTTACTTTCACAATCAGAGGTTTGTTACGATCTCACTCAGCCCTGCAAATCTTTGGGAATTGGGTTACCTGAAGATAAAAGATCTCTCTTTCTCCAAGCTGTGGTTGGATCAACACTTTGCAAAATCAGATGACAGGCATAGGGGTCAGGCCCGGGTCTGTGCACGGGGCTGCCCAAGTGCCAGGGATAAAAACTGGAAGTAGCTGCCTTAGGGAAATGCCACGTACAAGAACATATGTCCCTGGAGGAAAAAAAACTAGAGCCAGGAATTATCCACTCCGAACTGAAGATTAGTAACTGTTGCATTTAAACTTTTCTGGTTTTAGGAAAGACTACTTCAGATCAAGGTTTGCACCATACAACTGGGGTTTTCCCAGAATATCCCATTCATGGTTATAGGTTGTCCTAAGGTGGTCACGATGTAGTGCCCTGAAGTTTCACCTAGATCAAGTGATAAGAAAGAAGGCCAAGTCGTCAGGGGAAGTACAGGCAAGGAAAAGTTCTGCAAATTTCACGTCTAAAAAGATAATGTAGAGAACAAACAGAAACACAAATTAAAATCAGTACCTTAGATGAATCTCAGTGGAATTCCTTCTTTTGCCTCAAGGGAAGAGATAAAAGTACCTGGCACTTGTCCCTGGCACATAAAGGAATGATCCCATTTGTATTCCTCACACACATGTGTACAAACACACACTGACATGCTACACGGCAAAGGTGAGAGGAAAATGTGCAGTGCAGAGCAGGAACAAATTAAAAGGATCTTTCCTTCTGGTCCTCCCTGCATCTACCTCTCAGGGCCTGGATGGAAAACAAAATGGAGCAATAAGTAACTCCTGACTGTCCTAGGTAGAGCTGCAAATATAGGAGTTTATCGCTAGACCCAATGTCACTGCGGCCTGTTTGGTTACAGAGTTTCAGACACTGGCCATTACATCTCTATCCCATCTGTGTCAGGCAGGTAGGACACCAGGGCACTCAGGACACCGGGGTGGTCCTGAGTAGTCCCGAGAGGTTTACCCTGAAATCAGTGTTATTTTGCTCCCCTCCAGGTCTCTGTCATGGCCATCCGGGAGGTCTGCAGTCAAGGAGAACATGGGACCATGCTCTGGGGTTTACCCAAGCTAACAGAAAAGTGGCCTTAACTTGACAATGTGTGGGTATAGATCCTTCCCACAGAGTCCTCTAGGGAGGGACTGAAGGTCTCTCTTGCTAGATTTGGAACTCCCTGGAGGAAATTAGCTGCTGAGAAAAAACACGTATGACCTTTCCTCACACTTTTTTCCCATTTTGTAGAAGCAGAAGTGCTACTACTTAAATCCTTCTGACCAGTGGTACGAACAAGGATGAATTAATCTCTTTTCACTACTACATCCACCTGTCTTCTTTTGGGAAATTTATACTTTTTATATGGCGCTTTAACGTAGGCATTTCAAGGTAGAGCTTGCAGTATTTCTCCTGTGCAATAGCAGGGCCCAGCAGTACAGCTGTCATCTGAGATGCCACCACATTGACTTCCCTTTTGCATAACGTTTCAGCATCCCTCCCTGGGGCACTTGTTGTCTGGGTATCAAACCCTCTTTGCCGGCTTCTCGTGCAGCCCCAGCAGCCCCTGCTGCCTCGCTCCTGGCTGCCCTCTCCCCTTCAGCACCTGCTCTTCTGTAAGGCAGAAGGCTCCAGTACCAGGGTCCTGTCCTGTCACTGGCTGCCCCATGTAGCAGATGGGGCCTCAGTTGCTCTGGCACTCTTCTGCAGCTTTTAACAATTTGTTTTTTCATAGTAATTTCATTAATTAGGTTATTAATCAAGTGATTAATACCATGTTCTAGACATCCTATATCTAAGACAGAGCATCTAAGAAAGTAATGGGTAGACCAGGACAATTTGGCTCTCCCGTTTCAACCCAATTTGACAAGTGGGTAAGGCTGTCAGAGCTGCTAGACCTGAAGGTATATTTTTCACCTGTAACATAAAGAGGGAGGTTTAATAATTTAATAGTATGTTATCTTAGTGCACTTTCGAATCTGAGACAGACTTCTACTTATGTCCTCGGAGAAATTTCATAGAAGTGATGACCCAAATTAGCTACATGTTAACCAAAAGAAACAGAAGATATTCCTGAAGAATCTTAGAAGGAAGGTGCAGACATAATTTGTGATTGACAACAACACAGAAATGACTGCATGTGACAGCTGGTGCTGCAGAGCCATGGAACCTCACTACTTGCAGCCTCTGGTTTAAATTAGTACTTAATAGCCCCAACAGAATATTCACCCACCAAAGAGGGCTTTTTGTTGGCAAAGGGATATATTGTGATCAATAAAAGAGGTCAGGGCCACTTTCCTTCCTGGTCTGTACACTGCACAACTGCAGCACTGCTGACTGCTGTAACTCAGTCTGAGACACCAGTGCTTAGATACCAGATTTCAGGTGATGTCTGAGCTAAGGGCTTGCACAGATGTGGTTGTGTAAGCATCAGGTATAGGGAATTTTGGTATCACCAACATCCACAGCCAAGCTCCACGTGTGCTGGAAGCCACAGGTGAATTTGTAATGGATATTTTTCTCATTGCTGCTTTGGCATCTGTCTCCCTTTCCTTAGAAGTTAAGTAACGTAAGCTCATAAACTCAGAACTGCAGAACTAGGAGTTAATGGCCACTGTTATTTTATCCATCTCTAACCCTTATTGCCACATTTCACCCCACTTCACTATTTCTTTCAGAGATTTTTCTCACTGGGAAATGAAATATGACCTTCTCTCTCCTGTAGTTGGGATGTCTGACTTGTTACACAGATGATTCTTTTTTTCATCACACCTGAATACCCCCAGCATAGGTGAGTTGCATCCTATAGATGTAGCATCTTAGACATCTTTACTGAGACCTTTTTTTAGGTGGATATGTACAGACCAGAATTTTTCCTTTGGCTTAGTTTAAAAGTATTGATGTATCTTGCAGAATTGGTTCTTTAGTGAATTACAGAAAGCTGGATAAGGACTTGTTTATATCTTGATGCCTGAGAACCGCTTTCTCCAAAGGCCTGTCGCTAGTGGTGTTCCCCAAGGGTCTGTGCTGGGTCCAGTCCTGTTCAACATGTTCATCAATGACCTGGATGATGAGATAGAGTATAACCTCAGCAAATTTGCAGATGATACCAAGCTGCGAGGAGTGGCTGATACACCAGAAGGCTGTGCTGCCATCCAGCGAGACCTGGGCAGACTGGAGGGCTGGGCCGAGGGGAACCTGATGAAGTTCAACAAGAGCAAGTGCAAGGTCCTGCACCTGGGGAGGAGCAACCCCATGCACCGGTACAGGCTGGGGGCTGAACTACTGGAAAGCGGCTCAGTTGAGAAGGACCTGGGAGTGCTGGTGGACAACAAGTTGACTGTGAGCCAACAATGTGCCCTTGTGGCCAAGAAGGTCAATGGTATCCTGGGGTGTGTTAAAAGGAGTGTGGCCAGCAGGGCGAGAGAGGTTATCCTCCCCCTCTACTCGGCCCTAGTGAGACCACATCTGGAGTACTGTGTCTAGTTTTGGGCCCCCCAGTTTAAGAAGCATGTGGAACTGCTCGAGCTACGAAGATGATCAGGGGACTGGAGCATCTCCCTTATGAGGAAAGGCTGAGACACTTGGGTTTTTTCAGCCTGGAGAAGAGAAGGCTGAGGGGGGATTTCATCGATGCCTATAAATATCTGAAGGGTGGGTGCCAGGATGATGGGACTAGGCTCTTTTCATTAGTGCCCAAGGGCAGGACAAGGGGCAATGGGCAGAAGTTTGAACATAGGAAGTTCCACCTCAATATGAGAAATATGAGAAAAAAACCCTTCCCTGTGTGTTGATGGCTCTTACTATAAGATTACAATGAGGATCTAACTAGGATCATTTCACAGTCCAAAACTGCAGAACAATCTAAATAAGACTACTGGAACCCCAGGGGGTCTCTGGAAACTGTCATTTTATTTTCTTCTCTGAAATACACTTTCCTCTGATTTTAAAACTTAACCACAGTAAGCCAAAACACATCAGGAATTTCTGCAACAGAAGGGAACCAATCTTTTTCAGGAAAGCAAAGAATCTTACTGAAATATTTGGAAGTCACCCACCATAAGAAGATATTCCAAGAAGCAACAGCCTTTGCAGAATTTCTCAAGTGGACATGTTCACAAGAGCGCAATGCTAGTCACAACCTCTCCTTTTCCCGTCATCAGATCTTTAGCAGACATATTCTTCCAGACTGCCACTAGCTTTTTTCAATAGATTCTTTTCAGTTCTCAGAGCTGCAGGACTCCAAATAAAGTCAGACACAGGTTGCAAAAAATGATCCCCAAAAGAGTTTGGAAGACCAGTTAGCTGCAACACTCCTGTCTCAAGGTTGTGAACAAGGGTGAATTGTAATATGAAGAAGTCTGATCCCTTACGTGAGGTCCAGGGCACTGTCACCTCTTTGTCTCAGAAGCATCTTGTTTACTCATATGTGAAGAATGTTGCCTGGAGTTGTGCTCCAGATACATCAAAGTGCAACATGGTTCCTTAAAAACTGTTCTCTGTATCAGACCTCAGTAAGGGAATCCTGGAATATTTTTCAAAGACACTGCTTCAGATAGTTTGGATATTGCTAAAAGAAGCACAGTTCTACTTCCCCACCTCTCCACCATGGCTTTTATGCACAGCTGATCCAGGGATAACAAATCCTACCCTGTGCTTGCAAAATCTTGCACCTGGTGACAGAAGTCCCCTCTTTTTTTGACTCTGTTTGGCTTTTCCCCCACTCTGCACTGGAATAAATCTCGGTATGGAGCAGGAAAAGTTGAGAGACTTATTCATCAGTTGTACCATTTCCCCTCATGGAAGTGAACATGTACATAGCATTTTCAGTCCACTATCCAAACCAATCCAGCCTGGCCATTAAATATCCAAAATACACTCATTCCTGGGTAAGAAAAAACAAAGGAAGCACACAAAAGCAATAGTCTCCTCTGCTCCTTGTATGCCCTTGTCTTCTGCCGCTCAGGAGGGTGCAAGTGATGCCCAGCAAGGCTTGCACCAGCTCTCATTCTGTACTATCACCTCAGACACAATTATTTGACTGTTCTGAGGACAGGAGTTGGTCTGCCCATGCCTTTTGCCCCTCACTTCTCTGCTGCCTGTTGGTAGGGTATATGCCACAGCAAGCGTCCTCCCCTCCTGCCAGCCTTGTGGGGACCTCCTCCTCAGCTAGAGGAGATTTTCATTTCCCAAATGAGCTGGTGCAAACTATGCCACCAACATCCTCCACCAGTTAAGGAATAGGACCATCTGCTTATAACCTACAACAAGACATACTTTGCTCAGTAATATTTGGAAGATAATAATTGCTGGGAGTGATCTACGGTGGATGGCAATTCACAGAGCTCCTCTGAGATAAATCATTGAAATAATTGTCAGACAAACATCTGGATTAAACGCGAGCGGTAGGTTTCATAATCACTTGAATTTCATGGAGTGCAAACAGTTATAGAGATTTGTTTATTTCCTTTTGTGTTGAGTTTTGAGTTTCCAAGTATATAATATTTTTCAGGTCACTCATTAAAATCTAATCTTTGCTTAGAGAGAAGGACACCCACCTCTGAGCAGACACAGAGGCACAGACACACACAGACACACCTGCATCCCCTAACCAAATGTAATGCCTGAACTTGCAAACTCTTTGTCATGAAAGTAATCTTTATTCACGTGAGCAACCCCACAGGACTATTCATGCAATGGAGAATTACTCGCACAAGTAAAACTTTGCAGGATCAGGTCCTGGATCTAACAACAGCATTTTAATTACAGACAATCCCCAAGCAATGTGTACAAAAGATTTTTTTTTCCTGGACAATAACAAAGGTTATTAGCCTGTTCTTTTTTCCCCTTCTTGCTCTTTGGTTTAAAAGGAGGCACCAATAATCCAAACCAAATAAAACTGACCTTTGAACCTTTTCTGCTGTACTTTTTCTCATGCCATGATTTCTTTAGCGTGTTAGTGATCTGAAGGCTCGTTCTGGGCTACAGCCACTTTCCCAGACAGGACTGCCTTTCGTCCCCTGACAAATCACTGCTGAGCCCCTTTTGTCCTGCACCACTTTGATCTCACCTGCCTGTCAGGCAAAAAAGAACTCCCGTACAGTCAGAATGCATTGCAAACAAATTGGCAACCATTTCATTCCCATACACCATTTCAGCAAAGATCAAGATAGAGATAGAGAATTTTTAACCCTTTCATTGACCTGGAGAATCGAGACGGAAGGCTCGATTATGGTGGAGTGATAAGATAATTTCTTAAGGAACTGGAGGGTTGAAAAACACCCCAAACCAATAACCCTCTGTAGTCATAATTGTGTGGCATATTAGCTTGCAAATACAAAGGAGTTATTGCACAGTGGGCAGTGCTATGTTCAGATACAAGCTTTGTAGAAGATCAATTCCTTTTAATTGGATAGCTGCTTAACCATATACTAAAGAAACATAATAGGTATTCTCCAATGTGAATGAAATTAATCCTATTGTAAATAACCATTGAAGTATTTAATGGGCTATCTGAATCCTTTCCAATATACAAACTTAGCCACAGGTGATTTTCTTTCCCAGTTTAATCTCTGTAAATTTTTTTTCATTTTTTATTTTTACATTTTATTGTTCCTCATCCCATAGGGTTTAGAAAAGGCATTATGTAGCAATTTTCAAACGATTTCATTCTTGGCAATGACTTACCACGGCCTGGGTATTTCACTCTGTGATATTAGAGGTATTCAGTCCTCTGCTAGGTCAGTTAAAATGCAGCTACTAGGCTGGTCCTGCTCCCGCTTTTTGCCTATTATTTTAAAGGCAAAACTCCCTATCATCTGTGATGAACTCAGATTAGCAGGAACATAGGTGCACTTCAGCTGTTTACCATTTATCTGCTCCCAACTGTTACCACGTGCCAGCCTCCTGCCCTCTTTCCACAGTAGCAGCCCAATTTACCCAATAGTCTGCTCTCTATCAAAATACTTCCCCACCTTCATTTTAGTCTAAAATGCACTGGCAAAACATTTAGTACTCACAGGAAGGAAACTTAACACATCCCTCTCTTCTATTTAACGTAATTGAAATAATAAGTATAGACTTTTGGAGAAAACAAAGTTACATCAGTGATGAAAAGAAGAGCGAGCATTCAAACCTGCTGTCATACCTACATATTCATGAAACAGTGGCATACTGCACAAAAGAAATATTTAAATTTCATTTTATAGCTAAAAGTTTAAAGCTTTGATTTTCCTGCCATGTTTACCCGATAACAACAATAGCGATGGTTTTATTAATTTCAGGTTACCCCTGCATATTTGTTAGATTTAGAGAGTATAAGTTTTTCTTTCAAGTGTTACTCTGCTAATTCCTTCATGAGGAAAGAGTCCTTTATTTAACAGTATTTATCCTCTGAAATTAAAAGGAAAGAAGCTGGTTAAGATCTTGTTATACATGCTAGAAGGAAACTCTCACCAAAACTCAGCTTTGATTCATTATGCTGATGTCCGAATAATGTTCAAATATACTAATAATTGAGGTAAAAATACCATTAAAATCTTTTACTTCATGACAATGAAGCATTTCATTGTTTTTGAAAACTGAGCTAAGTACAACTCCATCTTCAGAAATCCCAGTCCCCAAAGCATGAGGGCAGAATCTGAGTGTCAGCTAGTCTTGCTGAGTTGGAAGAAGTTGGTCTGTGTTCTTCATGTATGACACATTCCTGTCAGAATTTCCTTCAACTCAGTATGTGAAAGGGGCCTAGTCACAGTGGAGGAGTTGAACAGCCTCCTGTGATCGTACTGCATGGCTTCTTTGATTTGGAAAATGGTTTCTTGGACTTGAAACTGGACAGGGTTTTTGTACTTCCACCTCTCTCTGTTTTTCAACTTCAAATATCAAGTATGTTTTGGAAAGTACTGGGCTATGGCACACCTTCTGGCACTGAAGTCTTTGGGAGGAGCTGTCAGAAAGTGTACTCTACCTGCGCTTGCAGCACTAAAGCCACTGTCGAAAACTGAGGGCTAGATAAATGATGGGAGGCTCCATCATTCCCAAACAGGGTCAGGTGCTCTTCTTCAAAAGGGTCTCTTTCCATCTGGTCTTGCAGGTCTACTTCATACTGCATTTCATGACCACTTTTTTTTTTTTTTAACAGGAAAATGTCTGTAGTGAAAATCAGTAAGTTTGGAGTAGGGGAATTTCTGAGGGAATTTCGTGGGGTTCCTTGTCCTGATGTATGGCTGGGCCAGACCATCTAAACTGGTTCTGAGAAGGATTAGCCCTAACAAAAACACTGATGACGGTATATGTGGTAATGCCGTGGCTGCTGACTCAAACGCAACTGCACCGGTGCAGGTATATGAGTACAATTCTGTACAGAGTTATATACAACGGTTGTGAATACAACTGCACCCACCACTGCAAGGAGATGTTGCCAAAAGGTACGAGGGAGACATTCCTTTACCATACTGGTTCCAGATATCTTTATGGCTACCTCACACTTTTTTTTTTCCAGCCAGTATACATTAGAGTCTTTCTTAGGGTGTTTTCTTTTCTCATGAAAGGCAACTACAGCTTGTGTTTGAGCCAGTGTGTGCAAAAGTCAGCTCCAAGTTACCTTTCGTATCAATTGTTTTGACTGTCATTTTTCTCCATATAACTCTACATCCTACTTTCAAGCTAGCTTCAAAAATTTCTGTGCCCTCCCTCCACTGCTTTTTTTTTACGTGTTCCCATCAGCTATTTAGGGTGCACTCCCTTCTTTTTTTTTTGAGCCTGATTATTTATAATTAGCATTTTCTGCCTACATGCAATTGTGCTCTAAACTCTTTCACACTGGGTTAATTCACTGACTTTAAAATCTATTAATTGACATCCAGAGGGAAAAAAGTAAACATGTCTTTAAAGATGGCATGAATGGTTGAATCAAGATTAGGTCCCCACTCTTTTAGTCCCTGATTTTAAGGGGAGGCTGCAGTCTTCAAAAATCAATTGTCTTCAAAGCTCCAAAAAGAAATGGAATGAGCAGGGGTCAGACTCAAGAGCATCCCTTGTGTGCTGGAGTTAACATTACCTAAGTACTCTAAATGATCACTAATTAGTGCTTTCAATGGGCACTCTGAAGACCACAGGATTGAAATATCTTATTTGGGAATAAACAATTGTGTAAGGCAGACTAGATCAACTCTCTAACAGGGGCAGCAAAATAAATCTTCTGTTGCAACCTGTAACCAGAGAGAGGTCCTCAAGGACCCGCTAAACCATTCACAATTGCCCTCTTCCATTATTCCCAGGTTAAGATGGCCACAGGACTCTTGCCTATACATGCAAGGGTGCTTCCCTGTTAAATCCAGTTTTTAGTTCAGCCCTGTTTGTCTTGAATCAGGAACATGAGTGAGTGTGCCCCTTGGTATTTAGGAGACTAAGCAGTAAAAAAAGTGTCCTTGGTGACCATTTAAGATGCAGCTTGGAAAAATTCTTAAAATATTCTTAAAAGTCACAGTATAAAAAATATCTATAAATATGTATTTCATAGTTAGGTTGAACTCAGTAGAGTTAGTTTGTTATCCACAATGGCATTTGAACAAAACAGGAGTATCTAACAGAGCAGTAAATTATAATTAAATATTGCCAGATCCTTGAGTTTCAAATCAACAGCCATAAATATTTTCTAGGTGTAACAGTTATAAGAAAGAAAAAATCCTAATAAGGACAGCAAAGCATACCGTCAGCATCCAGTCAATTTTTAAGAGTGCAATTACAAATACTGAGTATTCTTGATTGAGGTTTTATAAATAACTTGCAAATCAAATGCAGTTTTCATGAAATATGGGAATAATGAGTACACGTAAGGACAGGGATTTGCCATAGAAAAACCTGAAAATTGACATAGGAGCTCCATTTGTAAAAGTAATACTTCATAATCACTTGTTTGCTTTATTTAATAATATTTACTCATTGCTTTAATGTAGGATGAGGTTACGTAACAGGCAGTCAACAGAGATTCCAAAAGAGAAGGGCAAAGCTCTGACTTGGACCTTTATTCAGAGCCTGCCATATTGCACACACTACATTTTCCTTTCTGGAAGCTATCCCTTACATAAACTGACCCACTCATAATGCTTCACCTCCTCAAGAGCAATACAAAACATATGTGATCATTAAAAAAAAGAAATCCGAAAAATGAAAGTGGGACTGAGAGTGTTATGAAGAACAGTAAAATCCTCTTAATCCACCAGAAGACAGATTTTCTGTTTTGAAAAAGAAAAATTGCATGGAGAACAAAATGTTGGTGAATTCACAATGGCTTAATGCTCTCTTTGGAAAAAAAATTATTTCTTAACTTTATAAACTTTTTGGATTTAAAAAAAATGTGTAAAGACAAAATTGTTTCATTTTTTTCACTGAATACTGAAACTGGTTTCTGTTTATCACCAAAAATAGTCCTAGAAAAATTCTGACCAGCAATACTGAAATGCATAATGCCATCAAAATCTTGTGAAGTTCTACTGTGGTTTCTAAGTCTCTGCTAGACTCTGTGCCAGAAATTCTCTTCTTGTGCCTTGCAGCATATTTGAGTGGAGGAGCTTTGTTGTTAAGCATTGAAGATAAATAAGAAACATCCTAACTGATCTCTTCTATCAGGAGTTTGTTTGAGATTCCTATACTTAAACTGCAGCCATAAGGACACTAACTTCTGATGTTTCCAGCACTGTGTTTTTTTTAATTGAGGAAAATGGTTTTGAAGATGTTACCAGTCCATCCTATAAGTAGTAAATAAGACCCAGCAGAATCATAATATACAACAGAAAATGAATCCTACAGAAATATCAACTCTAAGGTTAATGTAAATTTTAATACTAAACTCTGAATTTCTCAGATTTGATGATCTCACTCTGCCTTGGTATTTTCAAAAGAAAGAATCATTTAGGAAAATATCAGAAAAATATAAAAATTATTCTAGTCACTGTCACTGCCAGAAAACCTCTTTTCAAACAGAAAAAAAACCCTGTTCCTCCTTGTGGCACTACTTGAGAGACCAGTCATTAGCTTCTATCTCAAGCATTAGCCGATAGGTGCACGGAAATGAAGTTGCCTCACTTTGGGGGCTTTGTTGCTGTTAGTTTTTCAGGGCATTGTGTTTCAGCATGTGACTTTCACGGATGAATAATGGCAGGACCGTTTGTCAGCCAGGTGCTTCAGGGACGTGGCTTGCACAGCACCAAGCTGGGGCTCGGGCATTTGCAGGGCTCAGCTCTCCAGTTACCACTGGAAACCTTCTATTATGCCCCATTCTGTAGCCTGGCCCCAAGAAACAAGCAAGTTCTGAAAAGTTAAAGCAGGGGTCATCTCTAATTGAAACAACTCAATGTGCAGGTCAGATTTGAAGGATCTTTAATGTGAGAGATCATGAAATACAAAGATTTAAGCAATTGTTGAAACATGTAATTTCAAAAGCCAATCACACAAAGGGAGATACCAGTTGGCCACAGTGGGGAAAAGCCAAGCTGCAGTTCAGGGGTGATCGATAGCTAATCCATGTTGCCCTTATTCTTTGTCAAAATGAATCTTGTATTTTTCTGGATTTGGTTACTACATTTTAAAGCTCAGTTCTGTAAAACTCTCCTGTTCAGTGGTAGTTAAATGAATCAAATTATTTAGATGTAAAACTGCATTCTGGACCAAGCTCTTTCCTTCTGTATTTTTCTATGGATGTTCAAAACTAAATTTGTCCAGACAGAATATAATAGAATTCCATCATGAAACTAAGTTTGTTGTTTTGTATATGTTGGAAGGGGCAATGCCAGCTGCCTGTCACTTCTAGGAACAAGATACTAGATTCTGCAAGTCTAATCTATGCAGAAATGTTTAATTTACATTCTTCAATCAATAACCACTGATTTTGGAAATGTAGTGAATAAACTGCTCTGTGGTACAATCCAACCAGCACCATTGTATTGCTGAACAGGGGACCAGAAATTGAAAATAATTAATTAGAAATTCAGAATAATTGAACTATTTTCATTGCCTATTCAAGAAAGTAAGAATGGAGTCTCATAAAGTCTTTATTATTTTAGATGTGCAAACATCAGAACAGCTTGGATTGTAAGGTTTGGTTGTAAGGCTTGATCCTGTAAGAAAGTGGCCCTTTCCTAAAATTTCCATTCCCACAGAAATTCTGATCCCAGGGGGATCAAAGTGTTTGAAGGTGCTCAGTGTCTCTGTGTATTGTGGTTACTGCTGACAGAGGCCAAGAGGCCAAAGATGGCACCATGGAAAAATATTCCACAGGGTTTCACATTTTCAGTGCATACCCTAGATAATGAACTGATTGTGGGTCAACCTGAAATAATTTCTGTTTCTTATCCCTGAAGAAATCCAACATTGAAAAGAATCATATAAGTGCTACTTCCAGCAATGCTCTTTGCAGAAATTTCAGTGGCTGCTCCATGCTGGTAGTGCTAATTTCCTTCCTTATACATGGCACAGGAGCCACTCAACTGATTCTGATTTTTGGACTTCGCTGTCATCAACCCCTTGTCATAGGAAAGGCAAGAGTACCATGAACTTTAAACTACCCCAATAAGTCACGGGTTTTTTCTAGGCTATCTACAGTCCATGTAAACATTTAGATCAGTAAAATACCTTTTAACTGAAAAGGTTTCAAAAGCGGACAAAGAGAAATGGGAGGCAAGATATTTTTCTGCAAAATGAAAGGGGGGTCCATGCACGAATATAATGTAGACAGTCTTTTGAATCATAAATCTATCAGAAGAAACCCTTATATGTGGAATATGACTGCATAAGCTCAGCATCATAAGCTTAGAATCATAGAATCATTAAGGTTGGAAAAGACCTCTAGGATCATCAAGTCCAACCGCCAACCCAACACCCCCAGGCCTCCTAAACCATGCCCTGAAGTGCCACATCTACATGTCTTTTAAATACCTCCAGGGATGGCGACTCCGCCACCTCTCTGGGCAGCCTGTTCCAGTGTCTGACCACTCTTGCAGTGAAGACATTTTTCCTAATCTCCAATCTAAACCTCCCCTGATGCAGCTTGAAGCCATTTCATCTCATTCTATCGCTAGTGACCTGGGAGAAGAGACTAACCCCCACCTCACTACACCCTCCTTTCAGGCAGTTGTAAAGAATGATAAGGTCTCCCCTCAGCCTCCCCTCCTCCATGCTAAACAACCCCAGTTCCCTCAACCTCTCCTCATAAGACTTGCTCTCTAAAGCTTTGGAGTGTTTGTCTAAAAAGTTGATACTGATTTTAGAAGGCTCATTGAAGAAAAGCTTTGACTCCATTGCCTGGCAGACCAAATGGTTAGCAAAGTCTTAAGAGGAGTTTCAAGAATTTTTTCTTGCCTTTTACAAGGCATCTATGTGCTATGGCCATAGGAAGCCACTTATGGGAGGATTAAATCAGCAGCTGATGCTTCCCTAGATACATTGTGAGATGTCTTCCTTTCTGTGGCTTGCTTTGGGTGTTAGTGGGTGTAATGAGAAAATTGTGTCAATCAAATCCATTGTTTTGTATTAGTGCCCTGGTACCAAAGGGGTTAGTTTTTAAGGGAGCCTGTGTGGCCAGTTCATGTAGCTAAGTGCCACAGCCCCGAAGTATTTGGGGTGCAAATGAAAGCTGCTGTACAAAATAAAGTCCTATTAAAACTGCATATTTTTTCAGCATAAATCAACAGCTCACTTGGCCACCACTTCCCAGTGACACTCTGTGACTCCTTGCAGAGCGTCAGTACTCGCTGTGAGCTTTCCCTGAGGCTCACTCCAGCCATCCTTGTTGGAAGAAGCAGATGAAAACACAGGAACGCCTGTCCCGTTTCCCACATGTGAGCTGAATGACCAACTAACCTTTTGGAGCATTCTGCCTGCAATCCTTTGTATCTACAGCACATAGCCATACAGCACACAGAATCCCTCTGTCCTGCTGTTCTCAGGGACTCCCCAGACTCCCTTGTACTGGTAGGATATACCACCTTTTCATTTATAGTACCGTGCCTCCACAGTGAGGCAGATGTAGGAGCAACCCTGAGCTTATCACAGAGCTGGAAAAAGTCCCATGTTCCCATCTTGGTATAAAAGACTGATTTTGGAAGGCTATTGTTAACTAATGGTGATAGTTGACTAGAGAGGCCAACAAGGAAAACAGAGTTAAGATTGTAAATTATTATCAAAGGTTACATTACATTAAAGTTCAAATTAAAAGCAAGGATGGAAACACCCACTAAAGCAGTGGTGACCTTCCTGGTTTGGATGGCAGCAGCTAAACTCACTATGCAAATAACTGAGGCACTTGCCCAATTTGTTGGTAGGGAAGGAGGCACCTTACCACTTTTGGGTGGAAGAGTGAATAAGACATGGCAGAGGTGCAAGCCTCCTAGTACAACACAGCACCTGGAGAGGACAGTAATAATGAGCCTTGGCTTCCCCTCCCAAAGCCAACAAGATATGGTCTCTGGCATGAAGCTTGCTGCTGACCCAGACCAGCCAAACTCCGCCTGGCTCAGCCAGGAAGGAGTCTCATGCAGGATGACTCTGTGAGACAAGAAGCCCTCCTGGTGCAGATCAGGGGCAAAGGTGCAGGGCTTGCATCCTTCCTACTGCCAGCCTCACCTCTAGTCAAAGCACGGGCAGGGGAAGGTTTATTGCATCTGTAACCCTCAGGACCTCCTGGCTGCTTTCAAGGAAATCCAGGATGGTATTAACCCGGTTATAGATGGGGAACTAAGATATTAACTGACTTGTCTATATTATACAAAGAAACATATGGCAGAAGATAGATCCGACTTGGGGTCTCCCACGACCCCAAATGACAATGTAAAAGCCAGCTCACTCCTTCTGCTTGTTAGACTCCCATATGTTGTGCAGTTAAATTCTTCTAAATAGATGTTTAATCTGCTTCGTACTGTCACACTTAATAATTTGAAGTGTTGGAGCAGGGTCATTACTTACAACTTGTAAGAGGAATTATTTAGTAAAACATTCTTATCACTTTTTCGATCTTACTCTGCCCCTGTGGGAAAAACTCGGGTTTCTATTCCAGTTTTCTACATTTCCTGAGTATGTCAGCAGCAGAGCAAAAGAAGAAACAGATTCTCCAGAGTCTCTCTACTATAGACTTTTTAACAAAAGGATTTTTAAAATAAAAGTGAATGTCACTGTGCACACAGCATAGGCTAAGATAGCAGTTGTATTGCTGAAATGTGCTCTTTAGAGTTTTAATTCACCAGGAAAACCCTCTCAGAGAAATTAAATAGTACTCATGGGAAAGGATCCTTCTTTCAGCAAGTTTTCCTGGGACTTTCAGGGCCATTAACAAGCCTAATACACTGCATTACCTTTCCAGTCACTTCTTTTTCCTTTGTTGTGATACCTACTTAAAATATCAAAGCTGTGAGAAGTTCAATGAGATATTGAAAACTGAGTAACACAGGTTTTATATGACAATTCCAAATCCCTCCCTCTGTCTTTTTTTTTAAAAAAAAAAGTTCTTTGCCAGCATCACTAGATGAAAAAGAAATAAAAAGTCCATGGGTGGGACATGAAGGACTGACAAGGTAAAGCCAGATCAAAAAGAAGCCTCCGTTAATAAATCAAAGAGGCTAAACAAAGGGCAACACAGAAAAAAGTATTCTGAATCCTGTAACCTAGATGTAAACTGTCCTAATTCAGCATTATTTAGCACTCACAAAATTAATTCTTAGTCATTCTAACCTGAAGAAGAGGCAGGGGGAGAAACAATATTCCCCTGGAAAAACAGCAAGATCAGGAATCAGTGGACAAGATCAACACCTTTTTCCTGGAGACAAGGAATGGGGAAAAGTGCTACTTCTTGATGTTTCTGACTAAATTTTTTTTTTTATATGCACAGCTATTGGTCTAAAAAAGATAAAGAAGGAAGTTGGAAAAAAGGAAGTGCAGATGTAGCTCTGAAAGTACACCTAGATAATTTGTTAACTCTCACTGGCCAGAAATAAATTCCTAGACTATGAGCTGGAGGTGGCAGGCCTGTCACATGTCGTTTAACCTCAAGTCAGTTCTACATTTTTAGAATTAGCTTTCCATCAGATCTTTTCCTTTATAACTCTTTTGATCATCAGTGCGACTAGGTATGAGATGCAATCGATAAAGCTGTCAGAACCTCATAGTGCAGAGGCAACTGTTAAAACCGGGAAGAATGTTTGGAAGAACTTTTTATAATGCTGTGGTGCCAGCCAGTGCATATTCCATGCTATGAACAGGTTTGTGATCCAGCAAGTCAATTAGCTTTTGCAGTCCTGGTGCAAAAAATTCTTAGTCAAGGTTTACAACATATTCTGAATTCAGACCAAATTCTGACTTCCTGTTGTGGATATCATATGTTGAATCAGACTTTATCCTGAGGTTTTCAGTATTCAGCCCAAGTCTGATGGGCAGGGGACACAAAATCCAGAAATCCAACCCAAATTGCAGGATAATATGCATAAAGCTCCCAAGAGTCAAAATAGATTCACATAAGCGTAAACATACAGAAATCTTGCGTGACTTATGATGTATAAATATGAATTACTGACTTTTCAAGAGCATATCAAATACAAAATGAATATATTTCCACCTCGAATACACATTTGGTAGAACTGTAGAAACGTAGTTCCTTATGATTATATTTTTTAGAAAAAAATTAGCAAGTGTCCCCTTTCCATTGATACATTGTGACCAATAATTTTCTTTAGTGAACATATGGGATTGCTGCAATGCATTGCTGTTTGTATTCAGCCACTTAACCCTGGGAATTCTTCTCAAAACCGATCTGAGATTCAACCTATACAATGCCATTGAATGAAAACACAGAAGGGAAGATGTGGTAATCCATATCCAAGCATCCCAGGTTTAACTTTTAGAAACTGCCATTAAAGTGCCTCACTGCTGTAAGCAGAGGTCTGCACCTGCTGGGTTTATTTCCAAAGATACAGACAGGTATAAGACCTTGCAAATGCCTCTCACTTTACTTATACATTCTGTAATTTGACTGGTCTCAATATGAAATTGAAGGCGAATCTTTTCTTTTTCATCAATAATCTGCTACATCTTTTAAAATAAATGTTCTTTTGTACGTGCTTATGAATTCAGACATCCACTACAGTTCTTTAACAACTAAACCATTTTTTCAACCTGACGCTTTAAGGTGGACTTGATAACCCCTAATCCTCATCTGCTCCATAATCTTTTCTTGTTTTGTAAATTGCCTTTAAGAAAGCAACCTAGACGTGTCTTTGATGTGGGTTTGTTCTTTATTTACTACAGCTTCTGAAAACCTTTGATAAATCAATCTCACCAATAGAATAGCAATGTGTAATTCATACTTTGATGCCTGCTATTGAAGGAACTGCTATTCACCTCTGCTACTCAGTGGGTTAGAGGTTCAGGAGAAAATACACAGAAGGCATCCTCATTTGAATGGTTTCATATATCCAGATGAGGAAGACTTTTTGTGTGCTTGAGGAGCAAACCATTTCTTCCATAATAACTTCTATATACTTCTGCAGTACTGTTTCCTGCAGTTCTGCACCTGTGCATGTGTGATCCACTATGAGTCAGCTTTCAGAAACAGTATGTTCTGGGAGATTTTGTTTTATATAAATATGTATAGTTACAAATAAAAGTAGGCATTTAAACAAATAAATATAAATGTGTGTATGTGTCTGTGTGCATACTCCACTAGTGTTCAGTGGGACTGTTGGCGCACGTCTTCCTGCAGTATTTCAAGATGACCCATTGTACAGCTATTTACACTCTGTGAACTGACTTATTTCAGATTAATCTGGCATTTAGCTCTGCAAAAAGGAAATCTAATTCACATGACATATGGCACACAGGCAAATTTTAACGCATGGAACCAGATGTACTTGCCCGAGTCAGAAGTCATCAAATCTCCAGTACCCTACAGGCTGTATTTGTTTGAATTATATCAGCACTGCCATGGTAAATTGTCACTGTGAAAAGATAGTATGTATATGCACACAGCAAGTGCACCCTGCCAAATCATCTCTGCTTTTATTAGCCCTGCCTCCTAGATTAGCGCAGCTCAAACATGGCATTGACGACTGCAGGCCATACCTTTGCTTGCAGCGCACTTTCTGAAAAGGACATAAGAACCAGGGCTTTTAGCATCCTGTATAATTAAACCCTTAGGCATACTAGAAACTGAAAGCGAGTATCAGTTGCAAACAGAAACTTGCTGATGCACTGTTGTTGTTGCCAGTTTATATAAACTAATATGCCCCAAAGCCTCTTAGCAATTACCCAACATTTGAGTTTGTTCTTTTAATATAATGGCTTAAAATTATTTTTTAAGTGCTCAGGGTTTTCTTTTAATAATGAGCAATGTTCCAAACATATTTGACACTGAAAATGGACATAAACAACATTATAATTAGGCAAAGTCTATTTTGGGAATGTCAGAAAGAATGTCAAGAGTCTGTTGGGCCAGTGCCCAATGTCATCATTTAGTATAATGACTCTATTCATCCCATTTAAATCCAAGATCACAACATTTTTCTTAACTGTAGGACAAAAGACAGGAGAGTTTTTCTCATTTTCCTCTCCCCACACTTCGTAATGATCTTCCCTTTTAAGATACAACTCTACCTTTGCCTTTACTTGTGTTCTGCTCTTATCTCTTATCTCTTTATTCATACACAGAGAAAAGTTGCAAACTTCTCCAAAAATTGCAGACACATATATGAGTGTGAAAGGCTAGGCCTAAAGACACAGTGATGCCTGCTTATTCTCAGAGAAGAAAAGAGCAGAGAAGAGAAGAAAAAAGAGAAGAAGAGAAAAGAAAAAGGAAAGATGTTGCTTTCTTGGTTAATTAGTAAAACTGCTGGTCATATCAAACAGTGAATTTAAGGTGATTTATGTTTGCATTTGCATTGTAATAAAGGCAGCTAAAGGAATTTGAAATTTATTTCAGTCTTCCCTCCTGTGACGGATGACTTTGGAGATTGTCTTATTGTATTTGTATTTAACACCTCAGATCATCAGACCATTTAATCCAGAGTTTCCTGTCTCTAAGAAGAAATGTTTTTTATTGTGAGGGTGGTCAAATATTGGTTCAGGTTGCCTAGAGACGTTTTGAAATCTCTGCCCTTGGACATGTTCAAAACTTTACTGGATGAGAGCAACCTGTTCTAACTGGACTTCCTTCAAGCAGGGGATTGGACTGGATGACCTCTGAAGGGGCCTTCCAACCCAAATTAGTCTATCATCCTGTGCTGCTGATGTATAAGAAGATGAATAAAAAGGCAGAGTGCTTCTCTCCCACCCGGCTGTGAAACATGGGAAAAACATGATGTCTTTATAAATCTTTGGAAGTCCCAGCAAAGATACCAGTGCTAAACATGTCTTTTGTGAAGCTGAAGGTATTGGTTGTTTAAATTTTGAAATTAGGTTGCAGATCTCTCAGTTTGCTTTGTGGATAGGCAGGTGCCTCTAGTCTCAGATCTTAGAAAACGATGCTGCCAAGTGTTTCTTCTTCCTCTTTACCTTATTCCCTTTCCATGTTTTTACTGACTAATTATTAATTCCGGTTCAGCAGCTATCTTTTTTTAAATCATTTATATGAATTTATTTGCATAGTCAGCTGAATAGTTTAGTCACTGGTATGTTTTTTTTTTTTAACTTTTTTCATGTAAAATAAGGAAACAATAAAAGTTTATAATAAGGAGAACTTCTTAAGAACAGGCCTAGCTGATATGCAAATGTGTCAGACAACTCCCAACCACTGTGATGGCATTTCTGTGTCTTCTAATTAACATGTCAAAGTCCAAGAGTCCAAGAAGATGATAGCACAAGTCGATGTATAGATTAGATTATACAGAGATATTAGGTCTCCCAACTTTACATGTTGCAGCGAAGGCTTCTACTTCAGAGTTATCATTTTTATTCTCCTTAGGGGTATTGGAGAAAAATAGGCAGAGTTTGTGATTAAATCTAATTCTGAAGTTAGTCATTTAAGTTGTAAATAAGAGGAATGTAAACCGAGAAGTACTTGTTTTTCTGAAGTCCTTGTAAAAGAATGATTCAGAGGTACAAGTGTATACTGTAGACATCTAAAGCAAGGTGGATTGAACCTCATCTTCTGCCCAGGAATCAACACTTTTCCACAGAGCAATTCTGGAAACAGAGGAAGGTCCTTCATGCCTTTGGGTCACTTTGGCCATGTCTGTATTTCCGGACCTGAGTCCCTCTGCCTGGCTGCAAGCCATGGCTGCCTCTTTGCTCCTGGGCAGGGTGAGACCTGGATGTGAACCGGCCTGTTCTTCCCCAGCCTACCCTACCTTCATGGAAAGGAAGCCTAAAGAAGAAGGGCACATGAAATATGTGGTATGCTCTGAAAAATGAGAAGGCAAAGACACTGTGGCAAGCACCATTAGATGCAACTTCAGTCTAGAGAGAATGTTTGTATGAGGCAACTCTTGGGCTGCAAACACTTACTCCAGTCCTCTGGGCACCAGAATCTCCATCTAGATGACCCCTTCTTTATGCTCCTCAGAAGCCAGAAAAATCCACTAGCTTCAGATGATACTTTCTGGTATATCAGCACAATCAGTATCTCCACTGACACAGATGTTGCACCAAACTAAGCTGAGGGGAATTTGGCCCTGGGCTGTTCCGCTCTAGGGCTTCAGAGGGATTGCTATTTGAAGTAACTGCACAAGTTGTGAATTTCCTCATCTGCAGACAAAGACAAATGAGATGGGACAACATTCTCTGAGCAAGGAGCCACGAAAGGGAACTGGAGAAGTGGAAAGTCTGCGCTCAATTACATTAATGAGATAAATCATTTATGTGCCTCGAATCGAATTTGCTGCATGATTTAAGGGCATCATCACTATATGCAGTGTTGTCATTCCTTGTTAGTTGTTATTTCCTTGTTATTAATTCTAATTCGTATTGCCTCTCAACTGTCCACTCTCAGAAAGAGAAGTGCTTGGCTTTTCTGTATTCTGTTGCTATGTAATGTGATATAAAACAAGTTTGGAGTGTCTCCCTGAATGCATGCAACCAAAACTAGGTCAGAAATCCCTTCCGCTGCAGCTGCTAATCATTAAATCATGGAGCTGTTCAAGAAGCCCTATATCCCTATGTCAAACTGCATGAGAACCTATAGGAAGGTATTCATATGACAACTAAGAAATCCCATGGAATATACTAGATGTGCATCGTCTTCATAGCTTTGGATACAAAAGTCTTTTGGTTTTAATAGAATGACTACAAAATTTACATGCATGTGTATTTGAATGTACACAAAGAGAGACAGAGGGAAAGAGCTGCTATTATTTTAGCACAGCTGGTCAGAAAAGAGTTAGTAGACATGAGAATTCTAAAAAAACTGAACAAAGGAGAAAATGGAAAACTTCACAGATTTTTTGCTATTTTCCAACTAAGGTTTCTGTACATGAAGCAGGCTGTTTTTATAAAAAATTGATTTTCTGTTGTATTTTTAGAACATACGGGGAAAAGATAATTGTGGACATCGTGTTTTCAATTTCAGACAGTGTAATTTTAGGCATACTATTTATATGATTGTAGTTTGTACTTCAGTCACCATGGTTTTTCTGAGATATTAAAACCCCTTTGAATTAAAAGGAAAAAAAAAGGCCAATCTGCAATGACATCAGCCTCTGTGTTAACAACCATTAGTAAGATTCAAAAATATTTGCTAAGATTCAGAGATATTTTCACCAGGCCTCATTTCCTGAGTACAGAACTCCAGTTTTCAAGACTTGAGTACTTATTCAAACACAATTCACTTTTACTGAAGTAATTTTAAAAGCAAGAACGGTTTATGGTTTTTCTTAACATGTAAAACTCATAAATATTCAGTGTCTTTTTTAAGGAATGTTTTAACAATGTGCATAGCCTATTATAACATTCACTGTGTTAAAATACTCCTAAACTTTAAATAAATGAACAAAAGAGAAATCCTGCAGTATTTTATGGAAATATTCTCAAAATAAAAAAGACATCCTGCCTTGCAACAAGTATTATGATCACCAGTAGTACTTGAAATGTTGAAAGTACGAAAACCTTAAGGGAGGAGAATAAGTACTGTATCAGTAAAAACACAAACTGCAGCTGATAAACTGATGGATAAACGTATATGTATTTAACACATCATCTTTTTACTCAAAGGTGTGTTGGATTCTTTATGTCCCAGTGCTGGAGCCTGGGCAGGTGGGCTGGGTGGGCTGTAATGCTGGGCACTGGGACTGCAGCTCCCACCGAGTGTGGGGCTGTCGCAGGGAAGGAGGCAGTTAATGCTGGTGGCTGCTGCAAGACAAGGCCAGCAGCAGGATGGTACCTCTCCCTCAGTGCAGGGTTCTGCCATGCAGGAAGGAGGCCCACCTGGGAAGAGCAGGTTTGGTGCCTCTGTAGAGCTCTCTGTTATGATAAAGACTCTCAATTTCTTTTCCAGCTTGGCAGAGCCATGATTTTTGGCAGGTGCATACTCTTAATATTAGTCTTACAAGGGTGTTTGCTAGACTTAGTGAATTAATATATGTCATATTTTGAGATAGTTAGGAAGCGCTCTATAACTGAATTCCAGTCTCCGTCATCATCTGGAGGATTTTTGCCACTATCTTCAAGAGGGAGAGGATTTTTTTGAATAGCAAAAACCAAAGAACAGGTTTTTATGTGACTCAAAGAGCATAGTAAAAGTAGGACAACTCTGAGTGCTTTCTAACGTGTAACAATATCGATCTGCTATCACCGACCTCCTACTGCTGTAAGCAGAATGACTAAGCAAAGGCTGTTTATTTTCCTATAGATCAAAGGGAGGCAACAAAAGAGATCTCCCCAAAAGGTGGTTCGCTGCAGAAGTCAGTGCTCTTGTTTCCCTATCTGATCAGCAGATTCCTTCAGCTTGCATTGATAAACCCGGCTGCTGCTCAGTCAGCCTCAGCCCTGTCATCAGTCTTGTTGGACAAGATGCCTGACTCTTCCCAGGCTGCATGGGAGAATAACAGTGTTGCTCTGGCATAGCTAAAATACAATAGATGGGAGCTGGAATATAAAGTGGGGAATTCCTCACATTCCTTCCCATTTTCATGGACTATTGGCAGTGAAGAAGGGTGGGGGGGGAAAAAACCCGCACTTTGGCATTCAGCCAGATATTTCATTCGTTTTCCTTTTAATTGCCTGAAGTCATTCCACATTGTGCTGGAGTCCCCCCTCCCCGACCTCTCTTTTCTCTGCATCCTTTCCCTCCCTCCCCCTTGCAGCCACCCTCAGCCCCAGTGGCACTGCAGGAAGGCTGGGTCCTGCCCCCCGCGCAGCCTCCAAGGAGAGGAGCACCTGGGCGCCTGCATTACCGGGGTGCTGCTCTCTGCTCTGATGCAGAGCAAGCAAAAATCCCTCTATGGGGTAGCAAGTGCTTGCCCTACCAACACTGTCAGACTTAGTAAGCGGCATAGGACCACATCGTTAACTTGGGCAAAAGTTCTGTGGAAATCAATGAGATTGCAACAGCAGGCATCAGCTGAGGGCCTTTCCCTGGGCCTTTACTTATATTTATTATCCAAAGGGTCTTTCTTAAGGCTTTAACTAAATTCCAAATCCCCACTGCAATCTGTGTACTGAAATTCCCACTACAATGTCAACTACCTAAAAGAGCTCCCTCTCCCAGAACTGCACTGCTGGGTAGTGCTACTGCAATGTGTTACACTTCAGAGCAGTTTTCTTTTTAGCAAATACAGCGGGTCTTGCAACGTCCCTGTCCTCAGTGAACCTTATTTAATATCTGAAAAAAGAAGAGGAAGATGGTGTGAGAAGTAGCGCTTTTTTCACTAGTCAAATAACATTAACCAGCAAATTTGTTATTTTTAAAATTATGCTGAAGAGCAAAGCTCTCAAAGACTTCATCTAATATCTTTTAAAATACCGCTTTTCTATAATAATTTCATGAAAATACATTTTAAAGGGCTTTAAGACAATCTTTACCTCCAAATCTTTATATAAACAGTTGGATATATTTGTATAACAGCCATTTCAGGACAGTGTATTAGAATACATCCACTGTTCATTAGGGATCAGGCCCTTGAATAGCTTACAGATTGGGATCTTTTTCCCAGAGTTGTCAATAAAAAACTGTATACCAGTCAAATAGGCAAAAGCCTATTGATGAAAAATAGGCTGGAAGCAGATATGGTTTTGTTTTGTTATATAACAATCTCAGTTTTCTGGGATATTCTGTAGAATTTAGGAATAAATTAATATACCACATTTTGGATTTTAAGGTGATGTTCTGGGTCCTGGAGTAACTGTGGTTTCAAATCTGACATCTGCATTCAATCTTTATTTATCCTAGCTGTTAGTTGCCAATTTTATATTGGTGAATGATATGGTGATACTCTGTATTGGAAAGGTTGCAGTAGAATGAAAGAGAAGAAGAGAAAAGAAGGGAAATCTGCCAATGAATGGAGGGAAGAGGAAGACTGTTGTTTTGCCAGGAAGTAAAAATGTAGAAAAATGAAAAAAAAAGAACAACTGCTAATGGAATTTATACTCTACAAAACTTCAAGAAAAATGCTTGCAAATTCAGCTCGGCCAAAATATTTTTTTTCTTAGGCTCTCGCTGTATCTGAAGTCTAAGTCCAGTCTTAAATGAGGCTGAGGAGCTTGCATGAACACCAGCGCATGAGAGCACCCTTGATTCTAGCCAGGAGCTAAATCATTGGCTGTACATAACTGCATTACCTGGCAGAGCCTGGATGGAGAACAGAGCACAGCCCAGTCTCTATCCCATGCTCTTTGCCTTTACACCAGCAGCAAGGGGGTACAGGGAAATGCTATTCAAGCGCCTCCAAATTGCAGTCTGCCACCCTGCATGCAACTGGAGCCCGGTGACAGTTGTCTGCCCAGCAGTGAGCCCACAACATCGAAAGACTGTGGCTGCAATCTGTGTTTGGCTTTCACTATGAACCCCAGCTCGTTCCTGAAGTGCAAAGATGGCCTGTTGATTCATATCTTAATGTTATAATTAGAAACACTTTCTTAAGTAAAGCTTAGATAGAGATCTGCCACGGCTGCACAGCAGATGGGGACAGCACTGCATTGGGCAGTAATATGTGTCCAGCCACACTTCCACCGAGCTGCTGCCAGTCACGGCAACTGGGGAGACACAGCAATAGAGGATTTTACCTTGTGTGTTTCCATTAAGCCAATAGGCTTGGTGCCATGATGCCTCTCTGGAGAGCCTGTTCCAGGGCTCCACCACCCTCTGGGGGAAGAACCTTGTCCTAATGCCCAACCTAACCCTCCCCTGGCACATCTCCCTGCCATTCCCTTGGGTCCTAGGTTACTTGGCTTCCCACTACGGTGCGTCCTCACCTCCCTGTAACAGGACAGACACCAGTTACAAAGTGGGGTAAGTAGAGGAAGGATAAAAGAAACAATAAAAAATGTGGGATGCTCAGCTACTATCCAAACAAGAGCTATAAAAGTGTGACAGAAAGAGGATGGAAGTGCAACAAGTAGCTAGAGAGGGAGAAATCCTGCAAACTTTCAAAAGCACTGCAGCGATGTAGTGTTTAGTGGGCTCTTAGTAAGAGTTAGTATTTGTGCACTCATGATATCTCTGATTTACAAAGCACTTTTCATTCTGACATCTACAAATGTCTCACACACACTAGTGCCAAAGTCACCGCATTTGCCAGTAGAGTGAGCCAGCTCTGGAATGCCATTAAGGGCAAATGCTGTCTAATGTCCTACTTTTTAAACACAAATATCAAAGAGAGGGAAAAAAGAGAGAGTTGGAGGGAATGGGAGGAGGGAGGGAAGAGTCAATTGCTTTTGCAGAAACTGCAGTTTCTTTCAAAAAACCTGTCATTGACATCTTTCCCCAGAAAACATTTTGTCATGCACATCAGTGTATGTCTTTAAGGAGATCAATCTAGAGAAGGAGTCAAACCAACAATCATCATGTGACAGATTTTCAGATGGTGTTCTCATCAATCACACTGATAATGAGGTGGCAAATTGCTGTCTTATAGCAAAACTAGAAAGACAACTACCCCAGTAGGTGTCAATGAATATGTCAAAGGACTGTCCCTAGGGGAGTCTGAGAAGGTTCTCAGAAACCTTTTTGTGAAGCCTGAATGCAGAATACTTTATTGATCACTAAAGAACTTGCACTGACATGCTATTTCCCCATGACATTTGAACCACCAATTTCCTAACTCATGGTGAGTACCTATTTGGTAAACACTTTGGGAGTTTTCTTTCACCTTTAGATATACTAAAAAATCATGGTTTAATATTAGCTTAGTCTTCAATCTCCTAAAGAACACCAAAAGCAAAATTTTACAAATTAGAAGCAAGCAAAATGCCTGAAAATTTTTAATGACCAATAATCGCTGTGACCCAGTAATAATAATTCAGAATTAACTTGTTTAGATTATATTCTGAGCTATTTTCTTAAATTGACTAGTATTTTATATTCCGTCTTCTTAGTGAAGCAAGTAGTCCTGTTTATAGAGTAGCCTGCTATTAATCCGCAGAGCTGGGTTATCAGTAACTTTTCAAGATAAAATGGTCCTTTTGTTCTCCGTTTCCTAAGTCTGTTGACATCAGGATCGGAGCCCAGTATGCTCTTGCAGCCCGAGATCATGCAGTGGTGAATTGCCACCACTCCAGGTTGCGTTCTAGAGAGTTTTGGTGGCAGACAGGCTGCTGTTCACCAGGCCTGAATTTCTGCATGCCTTGTTTTTCCAATTTTCAAGCAATCCTGGTAACTTTAATTTCCTCCCATTTTTGTCAGAGTACAAACAATATGGACTGTCCTTTTCAGTTCTGAGGCAAATAATAATACTGAAAAAAATGTAATAGTGAAAATTTTACACACTGCTTTGATTGCCCTTGGCTCAATTGTGAGCCAAATTTCACAAGGTTTCCCTTAATATTTACATGAAAAAGTGTGTCCAAACTACTTCTGGGATAATTTGAATAGTCTTGAAGTTTAACACTGCTCAGTTTTAGTAAGAAAATGTAATGTGAACAGACTGAATTTGTTTAAATTTGTCTTGAAAAACACCTTGATAAAAATCTTCATTTAAAACCAGTTACAAAAAGAAAATATCCATCTGGTTAATAGCACTGCACAAAAAGATTTTATGCTGAGAAAAGGCCATGTTTCAATAATAAATATTTTAATGCAAACGTTTCAATTTTATTTGGGGTTTATATGGTGCCTAGTACAACTGCTTCTAGTCTTGAGATTAGTAATGCAGAATCACACCTGGAATAAGTTTTCTAATATCTATTTGTGCTTGTGTGGCTGAGGTCAAATGTTCGGGGGACACGGCCTCACTGCTTAAGTGTATGGTTGATAACTCATAGTACACAGGGTAATTAAATGCTATTATCTGGTATACCTTTACATTGCAATTATAAGCAAACCCTTAGTATAAAAGCACACAGATTTTGCACATGCAGCTGCCTGGGGTTACACATGCCTGGGGTTGTCCCACCTTTGAGAATATTTAGGCATTCAAAACTACTGAAACATATTTTGGTTTTCATTTAGCTTTTGTCATATCAAATTGAATGTGTGCAGAGCACATGTAATAATAAAAAATGTAATTGCAAGCAATAATAGCACAAAGTCAAAGAAGACCCAAGCCCAACATATTCTCTGTGTACCACTTACGCTTGTTTGCTGGCAAGTTTTGCCTAAAATACAATGAAGCATCACCCTAGTTTTACATGCATCTTCTGTCAGAAGATGGTTGTGAAAGTCCGAGAAAAGCAGTCCAAAAGATTTTTTTGCAGAATGTCAAAAGTTAGAAACTGGAACAATGTCTGGGATTGTTCCCGCTTCTGACCTTTGACATTCCATGAAACAATATACTGAAGCACAGCTCTACTTCAACATTATGAGTAATGTATTTCAAAGGGTTTATGAGCCTTATCTAATTCCAGTTAGAGTTAATGGAAAAATTCCCACTGAACAATAGTAATAGTAAGTGTAGTCTTGTTGGATTGCTAAGGGGCCAGCTGTGAAAGGACTACTATTGTGCTAGACGCTCAGCGGAGCAGTAGCAAGCTCAAGTCCCAAAGACTTTATGATCTAAACAGACAAGACAACCCCATGGGGAGGGAACAAAATAGCCCAAGAGCTGAATAGCATCCTATTATACCATGCGTAATTGAGTCATATCAGTATTTAGTATCTTGGATCTTAATCTCCCAATTAATACAATTGGCATTAGAGACTTGAACTAGAGCAATCCCAATTGCATCTTAATTGGATCTTTTTGTTGTTGTTGTTTGAACCTCCATTGTATTTGGGGCTTTGTTCACGTTCCTTTAGCTTCTTACCTGGACATTTAAGACATGAACAACATGGGACCCCAGATGAGGTAGCAGGTGTATTTTTTGAGGGCAAGGCACCATCAGAGCCTGAGTAAGCATTAGAAGAAAGTCAGAGGCATGTGCCTTGGCACATGGAGTAGCTCTCCATATATTTACTAAAACTCAAAGAAATTTGTTGCGATAAGTGCTGCTGAGACAGGCCTGCCATGGGATTTAGGAATTTTTCCCTTTTGCACATGCCCAAACAAAGCATCAAGGCAGGCAGTGTGTAGACCAGTGACACTACTGCCATCCCTAACCAAGTTGGCTGTCCTCCTCTTGTGCTCCCCTGTATGTGGCTAGCTTGGATGGTGGTGAGCCTAACCATGTGATATTGTGGACCATTTAGACTCAGGAGGGTTGACTGTTTCTCTCCTTTTTTGCAAATTTCATAAATACTTTCAGTATTAGGCCTTTACTTGGCTAAATGTGTATAACACATGTGCTATGGCTTCTGTACTGATCAATGTCAGCACCCAGGAAAAGACCGGGTTCCTTAGCAACAAAACCTAGATCCTTTTGGTTTGAGCGATGAGAGATATTATCAAGTACCCTTTGAAAGATATGCTTGCAGTATGGTCAAAGGAGACAGTCTGGTTTCATCATTATAAAAGCTGTGATCTACAAGGCAATTAGGTGAAGCATGAGACTTCTTCAACCATTCCTTTCCCTAAAGGCTTGGGTTGGAGAGGAGGAGAGCAAGGAGGCATTAAGGAGTTTGCT
Organism: Phalacrocorax aristotelis; assembly: GCF_949628215.1. Classification (NCBI taxonomy): domain Eukaryota; kingdom Metazoa; phylum Chordata; class Aves; order Suliformes; family Phalacrocoracidae; genus Phalacrocorax; species Phalacrocorax aristotelis. The sequence goes on from NC_134280.1 coordinate 67,800,242, forward strand.
ATCCTGAGCCTGCATTAAAGCCCCTTCGGATTCTCAGTCACATTGTCCCCGTCTAAAAATTTGTGAGAATTTTGATGCACTATAACCAGTGAAAACCCACAGCTGCTATTCACATCCTGAAATTAGTCTCTGCCCAGAAGACTGTCTTGGAAGATTATGTGATCCTTTCTTGCCACCCACTCACTCTGTCATTTCCTAAACTCTGATGTTTTTAACAACATCTCTGGCAGTTAAAAGGACATATGTACGTGTACATCTCTGGAGCAGACTGCAAACACGTTTTAGAAGTACACAACAAGACATCTATTTCATAGGTCAACGAAAAGTAACTGGTTTTTATTGTTAAGGGGCTCAAGGGAACACATGTACCACTGTCGGTTTCTCTCCACACCCACTCTATGAGTACAGAATCAATTTAATCAAGAATTAAGACACTGCATAATTCAAGCAACAAGGTCAAAAGTATTGTGTCTACAGGAAAAGAGCACTGGTTTAACTTCAGGCAGTTTTTAAATCAACATTATTAAAGCTTGGTTAAATAATTAGGTAAGTAGATTAATACCACTTCTAATTTAATTTAAAGTTAAGCTAATTTAAGGCAAAATAATAGCTGCTCTTTTACCCTAAAATGAATTTATTCCCACAAGAGTTTACATGGATTTACTTAAATCAATTAAATTCATATCCTAGGTCAAACCAGTGCAACTTTCCCACATAACTAAGACCTTAAAAAAAGGTGTTTGAAGATAGATATCTCAGTTAAATACTTAAGCTGCATTCTGAATCCTATTGAAGTCAACAAGACAGGAGAGCATTCTGCTAGCAAGGCACACACTGAAGTGTGTTTCTGAATGAGTGGTTTCATTCTGCTCTCAGGAACAAACCTCCACATCAGTGGGAGTCATCTTAGGATCATGGCAAGTCAATACTTTTACTTCTTCCGTGTTGGCAGATGGGGACTAATCATAGCTACTTTCATATTAACTGGTCTGACTCATTTGTACCATTGTAGCAACAGCCTAACTGAACGCAGGACTCGGGACAGACTATGAAACCAGAGATATCTGCATAAATATTCAGATGACTGCCATGTGCTGAATGGTCATGGCTGCCCTGCTATCCCCTCTTAAGCTAACTAGTGCAATCATCCAAACTGCTGTATTTTCCAGCAGGATAGATGGATGGTGCATGGTAGGTATGGGTCCAGCTGATGTAGTGAGTTGCTCCCAAGACCGAGTTGTGTTCCAATGTCTTCTGCGTGTTGTTCCTATCTCTGTTCTTTTCTCCTTAAACTCTGGAGAAGCATGCACCATTTAATAGCTCAGCTTCTTCTTTCTTGTGGTCCTTTCTCCCTCTGTATGACTCTGGAGCTCATTTGGGTAATAGCTGTTCTCTTCCACCTTCAGTCCTATGCTTACACCGTGTCTTTATCTTTCTACATGTTCGTATGAATTGTATTTAAAATCAGTGCAGTACTGCAGCTGCTTCCAGCAATCCCATTTGGGATTTGCACCTCTTCCCCGTGACAGCAGGTCGGCTATTGCTAGGTGTATGGGAATTCCCATGCCAAAGGAGAGGGACTCAGGTCTCCCACAAAGCACTGACAAAGTGTTTTCACCTACTGCAGGCCTCTTACTCAGGCACCCAGTACCATTTGTATTCAAAGTTGCAGGAAATTATAGAAGCTTTGAATATGGTGCATCTTTCATACAAACCACATAGCTTGTGTGTTGTAGTTAGACCTTGGCAGTACAGAGGTGAAAAAGCTGTGATGATCAGAGTAACTGGGATTTTTCTCCTACTTTTTTTTAGGGAATGGCACACCAGACAGCATGAGGGATTGTCAAAATGCAGATGAGTTTGTGGTGCCTTCACACCTGATGCTCTTTGCACTCACTTGTGGAGTGAGGCCACTGCGTGAAGAGGAGAAATATATTCTCTCACTTATTGGAAGCTCAGCCCTCTGATACTGGCAAACTGCTGACAGATTGCTCCACCTGACTCCCAGGCTGAGGTGTTGTGTCTGTGCGTATGGAAAGGTCTAATATAAGGGTACTGCTAAGCCATGTTTAGATAATTAGCTCTTGGCTTGTGTAGTAGCTGCTCTTAGGGTGGGCAATTTACTGGTGAGGGAGAGCCTGCAAAGATTTAGCCCTGCTATCCTTCAGCCTCTTGTCCACTTTTGCAAACCATGCTCAGTCCTGACTATGCCTCTGTAGGCTGTGTCCAACTCTGATTTCTGCTAGCACCCCTCACAGCCTCTCTGGTGGTCTACCTGGTATGAGCGCTACCCCAATGCTTTCTCCCTACCATAGCCCAGTAAAAACAGTTGCATAAACAGTCACCCGAGGGCTGAAATGCAAAAGAAAGGAAGTAAAGTATCCTGTGACGGGAGCTAAGAGGACATGTCTACAATATATGGACACAAGTCAGCACAGGTCTGGGATGCTACCACCTAGCAAGAGAAGATACGTGGGTTGGGATGAAGGAGAGAGGGGCACTGAGCAAGACTGTGAATGGAGAAGTGGGCTTAAACCAGCCTTCTTGGTGCATGACTGAGAGACAGGAAGTCATATGCAGAATGTGCCTTCCTCCCCTGCTCATTATTTATCAGAAATCTCCAAACTCTCACCCCTTTACCCACCTTTTTCCAAGATTTCCTTTCAAGTCCAGGGATATAGCCCACTATTTTTGTTCTGCTATTGTTAAATCTTTTCTCTTTTCTGCTTTTTCTGTACAAAAGCATTTGAAGTTCTTCCCTGTTTCCCCAGGATAATACTTGATGGGTAGTGCATATCACCTAATGTCCATCATTCATGTGAGAAAAAAGCAAACTGTTCCTGCACGTTTAGTCACTGTGTGGTCTTCACATGTCTTGCTGGGTCTGCTGCTGCTTGCCATGACTCAGGTATGTGGCAACTGGATCAATGTTTACTGCACAAAAGCTAAGCACATCATGCAGCACATCTCCAGAAATATTGATTTGAATGTTTGTACAAATCTAAATTAGCTGTGTTCCAGTTCCTTTGGATCACTGAGTGTTCATTGGCAGAAATAGATATGGATTTTAAGCAAACACTGAAAATAACCTCAGGCTATGATATCTGAATTGATAAATGTGAGTTCTTGCACCGCAAAGATGCTTCTAAGCCTGTGGCCATCTAGCTGGGGTACAGAAAAGTCCTAGCAATTCAGTTTGAATTATGGATCTCAACTATTAGCAATATATAGCTTATAAACAATTTACTGGCTGTCCATCAAATCATACAGGCAATAAAATCAATACACAAAAGCAAGACAGGACTTGGTGAAAAAATAATGACATGCAAATTATTCATCCAGATCCAGATAACACAGATAACCCATGGCCTTTCTTTGAGTTTGGTATGTTTAGTGCTCATATAAAAGGTTCATGGAAAAGCTCGTAATTAATGAAATAAAACATTTCATGATTCAGTCAGAGGAGTGGAGCTGTGAAACACAACCTGTAGCACATATGTTTAGGTAACTTTTTTGGAGTGGACAAATAAATTAATTTTTTATAATGAAAACGCCAACTGGAAAAGGAACTGCCAGTGAAATTGGCAAGATTATTTGGTCTGTCTTTCTGAAAAAAAAAAGCATCTTGAATCTGATTCTGGTGTCCCTTGCACTCAGTTTACACAAGGGAGAACATAATTAGGCCCACTCATTCCACCATTATAAATTATCTTTTTCACTAGGGCTAAATGCTGATAACAGCATGCTAGATGAGGTAGGGATTTTTTTATAGTGTGGGTGAAAGTTAAAAATGTATAGCAGCCATATGTGTCTGGATAACTATACCTAACCTCTGTCTTTAGAGTGCCGATTAATTACAAAGAAGCAGAAGACAAGACATCTTTGCAAGGAATGTTGCCGTGTAAAAGCATCATGTAATTCCATCAGTTAATCTGGCTGAATGATAAATAAATCCAAAAGGAAGTAGAATACCTCTGATTATATCGCAGGCAAGTCAACAAGATTCTACACTGATTTCCTGCAACAGAAAACTGCGTTGCCAATGAAGGAATCTCCAGTTCCATGTGCAGATTCCTCAATAAACTAAAGAATACAATAAAAGGTTACCTGTTTAAATTTCTAAACACAGATTTAGATATCTGGTTTTATTAGTGTTTTGTCAAATATCTTTGCTTGTATCTATTACTCTCTCAGTTTTCCTCATCTACAAAGAAAGGTAGGATATGAATAAAAAAAATTACTTTAACAGTGTTAAAAGTCTGACTGGTCTCACTTAAATAATCAAAATAGTGCAGTAAATTAGGTTCTGTAGGTTCAGTAAAAGGAGGTTCAGACATCAATTTACTCTGTAATTCTTAGAGACCTATTTCCAAGCCTCAGTTCCCTCACCTGTTTAACTTCAAACTGCCTACTTGTAACAGAGGGAGGTTCCAGGAGTTTTTACTGATAATAACTGATCTTGCACTGGAAATTAAGTGGCTATATTATCCTTTCTTCACGCTACTTTGAAGAAGATGTATGTTAACTGTTACTGCCACTTCATGTGATAAATACATTTACTTTGGAAGAATTATGAGAAGTCATGACGCCTCCTGCCAATGTGAATTAAGCCATTTAGTGTATTCCATATGTAGCTTTTCCAGCACAGATTATAGTGATCACAGAGGAATCAAACTATTCCTACTTAGAGGTCCCTTGCATGAAATTATTGATGGAGAGGAAGTGAGCTTTTAAGCATACTAAGGAAGTACGGTACTTTAGCTTTCAGTGTGTTTGGCTCTGGTGGCAAAAAACAAGGACTTGCAGATGGTGTTGAGACTTTTCCCCTTCAGGTTGCTAATATTTCATACAGAGTTTTAAAAGAAAAGAAGAATTAAAGAAAACACTATAGGATCAAAGCAAACAGACTGGGTTATGAGCCTAGATAAAAATGTGGGGAGTCTAGAGACAATATGGGGAAACTCTGGCTTATAATTTCAAGATTTTTCTCATGGGAAAAGTAACACTTTGCTTTAATAAAAGAAAATAAATAGTTACAAGTACAACCTGTTTACTGTTTGATGTAACAATGTTATCTGCTCTCTGGGCTTTTTTTGTTTCTGTTCAAGGCATAAAATAATTATTGAAGAGGGCTGTTTCAACTCCGTAGAGTACAAAAGTCCTCTTGCTAATTGCCACATCAAATGACTAGAGGACCCCAATGGAAACCTTCAAATGACTGTGAAAAAATTCAGGCCATCACTAAATGCTGGGCACTTTTTTTTGTGTGTGTGATTTCCCATTGCAGATTAGGTTACTTGGGTGTGGGCTTATCACACAGGAAAGGCCTGGCTGCAGATTAGTTCTGCACCATTGCAGGTCTGTTATGCCAGCTTCATCCTTGACCAAATCGATGGCCAGCACCTTTATTGTATTTCTGTGATAGGAAAGAACACTGGACTGTCCAGGCAACAAAAGAAGCAGCAGAAGGCCTACTGTGTTTCTAAAGTGTTACTTCTCTACTTTTTGTCATGCACCAGTGACATGAGTGCCGGGTCCCAGACTTTAACCTCACACAGAGTCAGAAAAAAGCTGTCAGTCTCGGCTTGTTCAAAGACAATTCCTTTGTGAAGATCAGACTAAAGTGGCATGGTCCATATACTCACTAAAGCATGCCAAGGAGTCAGAAAGTCATAATCCACCTTTGTACTTATGGCCATTCACATTTTCCTCCATAGCTGGTGCCCAATTACCAGTGCTGTAATTTTTTCTATTGTTAAAAAGCCAGAAGGGTTTAGCTACCACTTATCCAATCAGGGTCATGACCTGATGTATTTAGGCTTTGCAAATATAAGTAACAGTTCCCTTATCAGTGTCACCAGGACTCTTTAACACTTAGCAAGCAGAAAGATAAATATACTTGGCAGATACAATTTGATCCATTGCTAAGCCTTCCATTTTACCAATGACCCATGGCGCTCTGCCATTCAAGAGTATGTTAACTATTATAACCTTATACCCTTCAGCACTGGCTCAGAAATTGGCCAACTTATGCTTACAGGAAAGACTTACATATGGCAGCCGGTTAACCTGATCTATAACACAAGGATTTTCACTGGGAAACCAGGGATGATTCTGACCTTACCTGCACTAGTTCTGCTTTGGCCCAGTTTTAGCAGAATTCCTCCTAACTTACACCAGGAAAAGAACCGGGTTCTGTCTCAGGCCAGTTTGCTTCCAAGAGGAAGGCAAAGCTATCTCATTTCTGTGTTACTCTTATTAGAAGCATCGCTTTTCACTTCTCGACTTTCTTTGATTAACTGGCTAACTTAAATATTACTTTATGCTATTTTACAACTCAGATTTATCCTGAAAAGTTCTGATTACTTTCATCTCCTCTTTCAGATGCTTTCTAAGACCTTTGCTGGCCACAAAGACTTCAAGAGATAGGACAAGGGCCTGGCTTCAGAAGCTGGAGAGTACAGATGCTCTCATTCATCTACCCCTCTGGTAGGTACTGAAATAAGTACTCTTAGCAGGGTTATGTTTAACAGGTATATATTTAAGAAGGGCTGAAGGTGCAATATCAGATCTAGAGAAGCATCTCTTTTAAGCAGAATAGGCAAGAATTCAAGTGTGAACCACTAGTGTGAAAATCCTATAATAAAATGATCAAGATAGGCTGGAGCTTTCTGCTACCTTGAAAATGCACCTTGATTGACTAGAGGTCTCAATGTTCGAGGCATTTGGTTATTGCCTTTTCAACAGTAACTTGAGAAACCTATCCCTCATTTTTCACAGAATGAAACTTTCAAACAATATTTTGCAATCTAAACAAAGGAACTGAAATGGAGTTCTTACCAGAAATAGTAGGTGTTGACTAGCCAGGCTCCCCTAGATTGTTTTGCAAATCCATATCCCAACCTTCCTTATTCTCACTGTAGAATTTCTTTGATCCTCACATTTAAGTTTTTTTAATGTCACCATAAACTACAGGGATGGAAGCATGGGAGGAATTAATGATAAAGGTATTGTTCTATCAGCCTCTTAGGAGACACTGGGCAACGAGGCAGTGCTTCTGCCCATAAATAATACACTGTGAAGACAACTCTGTCACCGCTTGAGAGCTGACTAGTTCAGAGTCCACCTGTAAGAATCAATTCCCACTTAGAGCAATACACACCAGAAGACACAACATGGAACATTTCAGAGCAGCATGAGATGAAAAGAGCTTTGCAAGCAAGAGGGAGAAGAACATGATTTTCATATGCTCTCTAACAAATTTTTCTGTATTGCTGTGGAGCATTGAGTCCTATTTATTTTGATTGTGTGGGCAGTTTTTACGACCACTACAAATATCTTCTGGCAGAGTATCCTCCTTCATTAGGCTATAATATGCTTTAAATTTCTGAAGTGCTTAAATGCTAGTTAGCTAATGAAAGAAAGATGATACCTTCTCTTAGGAAAATTAGAAACAACCTAGTACTTTACAGTGGAATCTTAACCAATCTAAAAAGATGGCTAAGGCTCCTTATTCTTATTAAAACGGCTTACCTGCTGAGTAGCAGCACCAGCTCAATCATGACCCAGTTGGGTCATGATTGGGTCAACATTTCAGTCATGATTAAAGCAGAGAATCTAACTTCCCACTTAAATATATATCTGTGCACATAAAGGATTGTTTGGCCTTCAGGCCCATGTCTGGAATGCAGAGGTGAACTTACACTCTCTAACAAGGCAAGCTCCCCTGTCCCCTCTCCCACATATGGGTTAAAGGCTTTATCTGAATAAAAACTGCCAGGTCATTTTTATACTCTGAATAACAAGGGAATGTTCTATGATCAGTGTTGTTAGGATTATGAGTCTAACATTTTACTAGTAATAATACAGTGTCAGCACTATTAGTTCTAAGGCAGAGGCCATGAGACAGCTTGTGTCTTTTTTGAGTGTTGAGAATTTCCTGGACAAAATGAAGAAGGCAGAGGAAAAAAAATTACTTTGCATTTGCACACCAACATCAGTTCAGGCTCATGATGTTTTTCTCATCATTAAGCATTGGTTTATGTCCCCATTTTGCAGGGACTTGCTAACCATCCTGCATATTCTTGGACAAAGACACTCAACTAACAAGGTCCTCCAAATGTCCATAGAGTGGTGCAGTTAGCACCCCTGGTTAAAATCAGCAGAAAAGCATGCCCATTTATTACATGGCTCTCTAAGTTCATATTGTTTCTCCCTCTGTCTGCTACTTTCCTCTCTTTTCTTTTAACAGAATGCATTCTTCAAAAATATCTAAGTGCTACATAAGCATAGTTTTTAACAATTTTTAACCCAAGAGACAGCGACGTACTGCTGGACTCAGCCCTTGCAGTATGCAGCAGGAGTTTTGAAGGGTGAGCCAAATCCAGTCCTCACACAAAGGGTATGAAAGTCTGTGCTTTGATCATCCAATACAGACTTGCAGGCATGACTTTACTCTTGGCCTGCTGAACTTCTAGGTTCAGACTCTGTTACTCTAGCCCAAATTCCAGTAATATTATTATTGTTCAACTAAATATCTAGTTTAATTTACTTAGAGGTCATATCCTTTGGAAGCTCTTCATGAAAGTTTTCTTTTTAAGTGGCATCTATATGGGACTTAAAGCAGATGATGTATTTTAGGCTATCACTCTTATCTGGAGTTGAGATGCTCAGGAGAATAAGGAAATTTTTTTGTTGTTTTTTAATGATGTGTTAGGGCATGGAGTTTCCTGAACATTTAGCAAAGGGATGTCAGGGCCAAACAGCTGCACATATTAAACCAGCAGTGAAATCCAACTCCTTTTCATCTTCTCAGTTATACAGCTCTTTGTGAAATTATTCCACAGGGCAATGTGTGAATAACTGCTAACTAATGTATGATCAATTCCATTTTAAGGTGGTACAAATGGGACTGCCTGCATAGTGCTGACATAGGTGATGGGGCCAGCACTGAGAAAACAGAGTGTCATAAATTGATTCAGGTTAAATGGCCTGATTCTTAGCTAATTATTTTATAGTTCATCGACTTTCAGCAAATGTGAGAACTGCAAACCTTGCAGCCACAAGGTGCCATGAGATAGCTGTAAACAGAAGGTCTTTGATGCGACAAATGGTATGTAGGGGCAGTTCCATACAGGCATCCTAACACAAAAGCTCACTTACAGGGCTACTGCCAAAATAAAAAATAAATCAATCCATAACTGCTATTTTGATTCTGCCTGGAAAACTTATGTGAAAGAATCTGATGCAGTGACCTTACCTTTCCCTCATCAGTTCCTTGTCTTTACTCCAGTTATGGTTTAGATGTTTACAGAAAGTATAAAGAGAAATCAACCCACAATTTATAGCAGTATAAAAGTAAAGTGCTTCTGGAAATAGACATTGTTATCAAATATCACTTTGTAATTTAAAAGAAACATTAGAAATCTTCAAAAATCTTGTAGAAACAAGAATAGAGATAAAATAATACATGTTTACAAATATCCTTCACTCTCCTTTAGAAGGAGGCAGGGTGTCCTAATTGTTAGTACACTTAAACAGGGTGGAGAGGGGGACTGATAAAAATAGTTGATTTTAATCAGGTTTTAAATTAACAGGCAAGATGGGTTGATTTACATGACTGTCTCTGATCTTGTTTGGTGTTTGTGCTTCATCATGTTCCCGTTAAAAAAATGTTCTTTCTTCATTAAGTGACAAAGTCTCATTCTCCATTTTGTTTACTAGAAAGTTTCCCTGTGTCTCTTCATATTTTTTTCAGAGCTTGCATTGCCTAGTGTGTATTACTCATGCATTACTCAGATCTATCAAGCTGCATTTAGATGAGAATTTGAAACTAAACATACAAGAGAATGTTTTATCAAAATAATGTTACCCTACATACACAGAAGAACAAGACACGGTTTTACCAAGATAGGGTGTTGACAGTGTTCTTAGATAAAGAAATATATTATCCATGTGTATTAAACTTAATCGATTGGCTTTTGATCACTACAGATCAGAATTTGAGATTTACTATGTACTATCTCTCATAGTCTGGCTTTATTCATGGATTGGGAGGGGAATACAAACTTCCTTACACTTCCCAGACCCAAAGGAGTTTCTGAAGTTAGAATCAACTAGTTTTTGTACCAGACTGATCAAATAAATGTAAATGAAAAAGTGCAATACAGTAACAAACTCTGTTTAAAGAAGCTCACCCAGCAACCGGTTCAATGGTTTGGCTTTTGTTAAAAGGTCAGCAGAATTAATTCACTGTTGCCAGAGAAGCTGGCAAAATATCATGCTGCTGGTCACTGATTAGAGGGCCTGACTATGGAGATTCAAAAAGATTGGGACCCATTTATCTTATTTTTAACCAAGTCCACAACAATCCCAAGAATTCTATATCTTTCCCTTTCCTCCCTCCTCCCAGGCTGGAACAGTTCAAGATTGTTTTGTGATGTGGCTTAGGACATCCCTAGGATCAACCATCTGGTATAGGAAATTCATCAATTGTAAGCACTTAAAAAACCTTTGAGCATTAAGTTATTGATTCACTGTTAGTGATTTCAAAATGTCAGTCAGACTGTTTTTTTAGGACCAGTGAGGCTACAGGTACAGATGATCACCCAGAGAGAGTAGGTCTGAGCTGTCCCATCTGTATTCACGTTCACATCAATATGGTTACTCACGCCTAAAACTCAGAGCAGAAGGGGTGGTAGAAATATAATGTGAAATTACCAATGATAATCAGCATTCATTCAAGTATATTATTGGAAAAAAACTTACATATTTTGACACAGTGATTAGGGCAGGACGGGATATCCACATGAAGTGGGATTTGTTGAGGAACACACATGGATTTCTTACACAATTTCACATGCCAAAACCTACTAGGACTTGCCAATTCAAAATTTTCCCAAATTAGAAGTAGAGGAAAAATGTTATTTCTCCTATACAATTTGCCTACAAATCTTAAAATAAAATACAGTTTGAAACAAGGTTCCAAGTTAAACACAGTTTTTAACTTAGTTTTATTTTCAAAATTATGTATTATGATTGATAATATTTTTTATGAACTTTAAAATTATTTTTTAAACCCTATTTCTCTTCTTATATGTCCTTTTCTTTCCCTCTATTTTTCCTTGCTGGAAAATGGTGAAGTATGAGAAAGAAGGGGAAACTGCCTACTTTGAAGAGCAAAAGTTCGTGAAAAACTGAACACATCTTTACAGAGTTCTCAGCATTGCTTTCTAAACAAAACCCCAAAATGGTGAAAGAAAGGTGGAAAGCATGGAAGTAAACTTACTTTCCTCTGCTCCTGATTTCAGTTTCCTCATTTATTTTGTGGGAAATCTACTTGGACTGAGTGGTGGTTCAAAGTGAAGGATATCAGTTTTGGAATTTTATTTCTTCAACTCATGTAGTCAGAAATATTTTTAAGTTGGTAGATTACACTTCCCAACTAATAAAATAAAAAAAGCTGTGCTAGAAATGTGTGGGGTGATTCTACTCTGAGCTTTGCCCATGGATAAATATTTCAAAGGTTCCCATGTTCAGGTGCGTCATTTAAATTAAGTTTCTGAGAACCTAGACTAGTAATGGTATCAACACAGAGGGTCAATTAATTCAAATAATCCTTAATTTCCAGGTTCAAAAAGTTCATTGGCATAGAAGGTACACCATACAATTGTTCAGTTCAGTATTGCCAAGCATGTGACAGCATCATTTCTGTCTACATGGAATGTCACGCTATTTAAGCTATTCACCTTTCCTATGCTGGTATGGAATTTTGCTTTCTATATTGTGACTGCCCAAGTAACCCTACTTTACTTATAAGGCCTGTTCATCAGAGATACATGCATTGCTCATGACTTCTGTGCAGTGTCTTTTTGTTGTTCATCATGATATTTTGTGGGGAAAAAAAACCACAAAAAGCTCCCTGGAAAAAGAATTTCTTCTTTCTTACTAAGAAATCACCCTTTCGCTATTTTCTTGCTTCCTTTTAAAGACATAGTCCCCTTGATTAGCAATAAACATGTCTGATAGTTACAGACAACTGTTACTTGCTATTCCTACACTGGTTGGCCAAAAAACCTAAGAATAATGTTTGAAGCAGAAAAGCAAGCTGTAAAAATGAGTAAATTAACATTTAATACAGACTTAGTAACCTTCCTGCAAAATGAATATTAATTCCCAAAGGTCATGAAGCAGTAGAAAACAGATTTCTAACTATTATTTTGGAGTGGGATTTAAGTGGGCTATAAGAGCAGACAATGAAGACTGGGAATTCAGTCCCGCTCTTGATCTTTTCAGTGGTGTGCAGGTCTCACTGAATTTGTTTTGTCAGTCTATTGGCAAGAATTTGGCATAGGAGTCCAGCCATCAATCATTAGAGTTTCTTCAGTTTAGATATAAATAGCATAGGTGAAGGTTTAGGGTTGTTTATAAAGAATCCACAAAATCTTTTTTTAATCTGTTACTGACAGATGGAAATACCATCAGCATGTTTTCAAGTCAAACTCAATGCATGTTGCTCAAGACTCTTGGAGTATAAAGTACCAGCTAGCTGGTCAAAATACAGGAAAACAGCATTTTTCATTAAATTCTTCAGCCCTGATATAGGAAGAAAGGTGGTCAGGACCCTGAAGTGCCAAAATGCCGTCCTCAAACACCAGAGCACTGACCTGGGTCTCCCTTGGCAGCTGCCTTGTGTAACCCAACAAAAAATGCAATGTTTCTGTGCCTCAGCTTCTAAATTATTTCTAAAGTTAAACACCTTTCCTTTTTGTTTGCATCATTATCTTTGTATTCAGGGAAGTTCTTCAGAGCACGAGGTTCTATTTTGTGTACACATGTGGTGGGTTCACCCTGGCTGGCAGCCAGCCGCCCACTCAGCCGCTTTCCCACTCCCCCTCCTCAGGGACACAAGGCAAGGGGAGAAAATGGCATGAAAAAGTTCCTAGGTTAAGACGAAGAGAGGGAAATTTCTTACCCTTCCCCAGGCTCAGCTCCACTCCTGCACTCCTGACACCTCTGCCGGGGCACGGGGACTGCGGTCAGTCTGTAACAGCTCCTTTCCCCTCACATTTTTCCCTGGCTCCTCCACGGGCTGCAGGGGAACCCCTGCTCTGGTGCATGGAGCACCTTTTCCTCCTCTTCCTCTGTCTTCTCTGACCTGGGAGCTCGCAGTGCTGTTTCTTGCTTTTTCCCACTCCTCCTTGGCATTTTCTGCCCTTTCTTAAAAACTCTCTCTGTGAGGTGCCACCAGCCTGGCTGAGGGGCTCGGCTGTGCCTTGACAGAGGGGCCACTGGCACCGGCTGGAACCGGCTGGAACCGGCTGGAACCAGCCATGCCCTGCACAGGGAAGCCCCAGCCCCTCCTCACAGAGGTGCCCTGCAGGCCCCGCTGCTAGCACGTTGCCGGAGACACTCAGTACGTGTTTTTCCATTATATGGCGAAGGTAACTCTGGCTGCGGCCTTTATCACCGAGGGGCAGGCGGCAAACAGGGAGACATGCTCTCAAAGTGAGGCCCTCAGGTTGTCACCCATTGAACAGGAGCTGCACGCCTCAGTGAAGAGCTAAGGATGGCGTTGTTAGCCTAGTAATTTTACCATGAGAGAGTTGATTTTTATGAGTCTATCACTGCACCCAGTTGCTCCCAAGACAGCTTTAAGGGATACCTGCTGGCGACAGTCAGGTCTGGAGCTGTTCCAGTGCAGCTGACAGCTCAGTCGCGCCCGGCATTCACGCTGGAGATAACAGCGAGGCAAAAAGCCGTGTGAGCTCCTGGGGCCTGGGCATGTCTGTGGGGGCGGCCATTGGTCCTAGGGCTGGGATGTGCCGTGGGCCTGCGCAGAGTTAGGCCTACAGTGTGATGGGGGGGAACCTCCATGTGAGGGATGGGCATGGCACTGAAAGTCAGTTTCAGAAAACCCATTTCTATCTTTCCATAGTGTGTTTCAGCAAAATGCTGGACTACGCTGAAAGACTGGTCCTGCAGAGTGTTAACTTCCATTGAGTTTATTGGCAAAAGCAGGGTATTTTGTATTCCTACTAAGACAGATGAGTATTCCTACTAAGACAGATGAGTATTATGTCATTGCTGTTGGTACGCTGCTTGTTCTCATGAAAGGCAGCAGGCTGATGGATAATACCAGTATTTCCAGCCTCAGATATTCAGCTGCTACAAATTTGTCCCCAAATACTGCTTTTCAATGGCGAATGTAGATATCTTTATGCTTGCATTTTGACCTCTGAGCCTTCCTGAATCTTTTCCCAAGCTCTTCTCTCCAAACACATGGTCAAGAAACTCACTTTTTACAAGTCAGAGGAGCTGAGTTTCTTATGAAAGTCTGACCCAGAGTAGAAACATCAATTTATGAAAAATAGTATTACAACTGCCATGCTGGCTGATGTCCTCTACTTTTACAACAGAACAATAGAAAATCAATTACACTGACACCCCCCTGCCTTGCAGGGTGAGACTGTGCAAGCTTTCTCAACAGACATAGCAGATGTTTCTTAAAGACCGATTTCTGAAGCCTTGTTCTTTAGGCAGGGAAATTAGGCCTCCTTTCACAAATATTATGTCTTCATTTCCTCAGTTACAAATCACAAATAATTCTGTATTTCCACGAGCGGTAGGCTTTATCACTGAGACACCTGCTAAATGCTGGACTAAAATCACTAATTCTTGGCATAGGGGCCACCAAGCAGTCCACAGACGGTGGCACTTGCCAACAACTTCAGCAAATCAACACTGCATAGAGTTAAAGATGTTGTCCCATTCTCTTCCCCACCACACCATCCTCCTCTGTCCTTAGTTTTTACATCTAGAAGAAAATAACATTTGCTATCATGACTCACTTTTGTAAAGGATTTTAGCAGCCCCCATCTTTAGAGATGTAGCCTCCCAGGTCAGGGAAGGACTTATTTTCTGAATGCCTAATACATATTTAAAGGCTGATAATAGTATACAATACCTCCAAGAATGTTATATAACTTACAGAGTGTCTATTAAAAAAGGAGAGACTTTGCCATTTAAAAAAATAGAAGCCTGTGAGATTCCCACCATCTGGATGGAGTCTTTTTTCTTCCCAGATGAATTAGTTGTCAGGGGAGGAATTATTTTAGGCATCAAGTAACCCCTGATTGTGAGTGACAGACTAACACAAGAGCAGATGCAAGGTTACTGCTGCCTATCCATTATGTGGAAAGGAGACCCATGCATGTCCTACTTACTGTGCATACTGACTTGGGTTATTAAAAGAGTAACTAGAGGTGGGTCAGACCCAGAAGATAGCTCATACCACTCACAACAGATGTTCTTTCACAAGAGAGAAAGCAAACACTGGATACTTTCTGGGGTACTATAGAAGGAGGGGTCTTCACTGCTTACAGCAACTCACTAGTTCTGATTTTTAAGAGAAGCACAAACCAACTTTTTCACTCAAACAACAATTACTTTGATAAACTTTCTTAGGGTCTGAATTCTGCAGAAGCCATGCCCTGGTATAACACCCTTATTTGTGAGTATCCTGTGTATAACAGCATCTTGGCGAATCCAGATGCATAGAGCAACTGGTAACATTTTGAATGCATCTTAAGTTAAAAATCAGTTTTCACCATCTCCTATTTCAGCTAATGGAGATGTCTTTATTTACATAAATAGGGATATCTGTAAATCCCCCTGTCCTTGCAGGAAGTACAAGTCTATTACGGGAACCTTTAGTAGCATCTACTCAACAATGGCATATTTATAGATTTATGTAATAAAAGCTATGGCCTGATATACAATGAAAAAGGCATTATTATAGTAAAAGTGCATGAAATACTGTCTAGAAATTTTTGTGCCACCTGATTTCTCTATAAATTCAAAACTCAAACCCTGTCTACCCAAATCTTTACCAAGGCTCCTGAATTTAGGGGAATGTCTGGATTAGTCTCACATCCGAACCATTTTTCCTATTTAGTGGATGCAAAGTAAGCCTGAGCCAGTCTGAGTCCGAAAATTCAAAAGTGAAGTGGTGGGCTGTGAAACATTTTGCAGTCTGAAAGGAAAACAACAACAAACACCACAAGCCACAATCCAATATTGTTCAAATCTAGTATAAAGAGAGCAGATGGTCAAAATAAACAGGTATACAAAATAAATGTGTGCTAAATGTTGTTGAGATCTGATCATTTTCTCTTTAGAGAACACGACTAAACAGAGGACGACTGTGGACAGTGCCAGCTGAAAATAAAAAACAGTGCCATCTTGTGGTAAGTAAAATGCTCTGATAAGAGAAAATCGATTTTTCATACATACTCAGAAATCTCGATGTTAGAATAAAGTTATTTAGTACTTGAGGTGGTGACTTTTCCCCTCCTCTGGGTTGGTTTCTTTGACTAGCTCATAAGTGCTACTGTTAGAAAAACAGAAAGCTATAAATGCCATCTGTTTCTACCAACAAGAAATGAACAGTAGCTACATTAAGTTTAAGTTAATATATTCACGTCTGACTCCTCATTCTGTTGCCTTATTTAACATAAATCATTAGTCTCCTTATTTGAATTACTGATGCGGAATATGCCCAATATCTCACTGCTGAAATGCTGTAAAGCTGAAACTGCTGCTCAGGACAGCTGTGCAGCAGTAAGACGGTGGCACATCTGTGGAAGACCATGTTAAAGAAACAAGGTGTTTTTCCTGAGAACAGGCTCTCTGAAGTTATGTCATCCGCCCAGGTAAGCATGTACTGTTGGGAATGGAGTTGAGAGTATCAGAACAAGAACTTACCAGTGCCTTGCTCTAATTACTGATATGACAGTACAGTTGGAAATAAACCCGAAGCTTTATCAGGCAGACAGACTTCGGCAAAATAGTCCTCAGGCCTGACTAAGACTACTGAAATCAGCAGCATCTTTTGTCTTTGACCTAAATGGAACAAGACTTCAACCTAGGGTACACATATTTCTAACATTATGCAACATTTTCTGTCATACTCCATGAGTTTTTTCTTTAATCATGTGATCTGTTTACTAGTGCAGGTAGTAGTAATAAGGTAATAAAAGCTTGATTATGACCTATGGACTGTCTGGTACAGTATCTGCTAGTGAGTAATAAATACTCTGAAGTTACTCCATTAATTTGTTCCTCTTGATTGCTTTTGAGATAAGAAAAGAATTCTACAGGGTTTTTATTAAAAGTGCCTTTCAAATAATGTATAAAGAAAACCTTTCAGGTTTCTTGAGATTTACCAACTATGTTGACAATAAAAGAATGATTAGGAGAAGGATGTATTTTATAGAATTTTCCAAAGTTTTATTTAAGATTTCTTGGAGATTGTCAAAATTAGCCTTAAGGTTAACACAATTAATTCCCAGTCCTCATCCAAAGGTAATAGAATTAAAAGAATTGCATGTCTTTATCTGAAGTATGTTATTCATCCTAAGCAATAAACATAACTCTTTGCCATAAATGTTAGCCCTACAATATTCTGAGTGTTGCCAAGAGGAAAGAGGAAAATCTTTCACATCATGAAAAAACACAGGTAACCTCTGGTCAAACCATGAGTAACCTTACTCCCATTCAGTTTCAAGTTTTGAATATACAAACATTGGTTTTATAATAAGATCGAAACAAATATATTTTCTTTTTTTATAACGACACATGTTTAAAAATAGCAGTCTATCTTTTTTTTCTTACTAATTCTTTACTACTGAAGCCTGGCAGCATATACATTCAACATCTGTCAAAGCCATGCCCATGGTTTCCTAAGTTCAGGCACTTGAAAATTGATGTTTCCAAAATTATTATTTCTTTCTGAAAATGACTGTCAAAATGTTTGTTGTCTTTCGTTGTTATTCTATATACAAAAACAAAGGTACATTTCTTACTTTTTTTTTATTGTAGGTGACTGGGGAAAAAAGCAGTTCAGTGTAACTTAGGAAATATGATGCTCATGTATTTTCCTGCAGCAGGATTTTGCAAAGCATAATTATTTGATACTTAACACTGCAAGTGAAAAGCAAAACAGGGTGCAATTACAGACCTATGTAGGTCGTTGAACACTAACATTTTGACACCTAGTCTTTGAAAGAACTGTTGAGCCTCACAAGCACTAATACTTTGTATATTAAGGCTTACTGTATTTGGCAGAGTGTGTTGAAGTCTACTAGCACCTGAACTGGCACTTCGTCTTTCTTGCTAAGAGTGCTCAGATTCTCACAATAACAACTGTTCAAGTGAGGGAAAGAAGACTGCAAGTCTCCCTAATGTCCCTTTCCACATACTATCTTATATGATTGATCAAAATCTGGCTATTTGCTGGAGGAAGTGCAGGGGCTATACTCCTAATCAGCTCCATACCAATCCCCGTGAGTCAGCATATGATCTCAGGTTGTATAAAACACGTAATGCAGAAGAAGTGAAGAATATGTTGGGCTATGATAGCACTCACTAGCTACCGATCTTTATTCAGCAGGGGTTTACCAGGTACATGGAACTGTTTCAGAAGGGTAAAGAGAAAATTTGCTGGTTCAATTGGGATTTGTGGGAAAAGTGTTATTGTGCCATCTGAAGGATGTAATAACTGATGCAATAATCTACTGCATAAAAATGTACTTGTGTATTTTTAGAAGTAGGCCCAACTTCCTATGTGGTGCAATGTTGGTTTACAGTATTTCTGTCAGAAACATTTCACACCTTACACTGTTCCTCCTCTTGGCTCTCTGATATATGTTGAATGTGTCTTATCCCAGTCAGCCGTATAAAAATACTGTAATGGGCTGCGATAGTAACTAAATTCAACTATCCCGTTGCAACACAGTTGCCTTTGGTTTTCTTTTAGAAACATGATGGCATTTTCCAAATGGCTAAAATAAACTATATTTTTCTCCTAAGTACTTCCCCAATGACTGAAGTAAGTAGATGCCATGCTCTTTGCTGATAGGAATAAAATCACACGCTAAGGCACGAAGCTTAGCTGAAAGAGCATTAGGCTGCTGCTCTTCCAAAATATCAGAAATGCATCATTATTTTATTATTTCCAATCTTTGTGCTGAAAATATTCCCCAGGCTAAAGCACAACAGAGGAATTTATTCTAGACCTTGATGTGTATTTATTCACTGACACTAAGAAATGCTTGATCATAACATCACTGGAGGAACTGCTGTTAGATTGTGACCACAGCAGGTACATGTATGAGTATATCACCAGCATTCACAGGCCAATGCACAGATTAAGAGCATTTCAGTCACATTTAGGTCATAATTGTCCAGAAGGTGGTGTTATGAGTCACGGGAACTGGAAGTTTCATAGGAAAACTTAAGTGACCTGAACGTTACAAGAAGTTCTGGGCTTTGGTGAACAAGGAGGGCTACTTAGTTGAACTTTAAGATGTAGAACTGTTTGATTAACAATTATAATTAATTTATACGACACAATGTGCCTGGTTGATAATGCAGGTGGAGTGAGCCACATATTGACACAAACTCATGGTCTGCTATACTTTGTTTGTTTTTAAGACTGAGATTCTACCACAAATACATATACAAGGCATGAAAAAGACCTTTGTCACATCTGAAGTAATTAGTTTGGAAAACAAACCTGAGTGAAATCCTGAAAATTAGAACTGTTCAAATCTAGGCATGTGTTCTGGCAAAGTCTCTTGTAAGAAATGCCATAATCCACAAATATAATACAAAATCACTAAGAACAGTTGCGGGTTTACCTTCTTAATATGTCAGGATCTAGGAAGAGGTGAGAGATGCATGGGAAGAAAGAGGACAAATGGGCTCCCATTGCAAGTGAGAACAGACTTGTGGCTTCTCTAAACTGCTTTGGGAAGCTAACGCTCCACAGGGCACTGTACTGATGGCTACAGTTGCCAGATCACATCACACTTTGGCCCCAATCCCATTTTGTAGGGGTAACAAGCATTGGTCAGGTGGTCAGCAGCCTCACAGGAGATTTGCATTTCACTGCTGTATTAAGCATGTGCAGAGGCTGAGGATCAGTGACAAAGGCTGTAAAAAGACCATTCTCATTGTAGCAGTGGGGACATTTTCATACAGACGTGAAGTGTTAGAGCAATGGCTAAGTGAATGGAAGACCTGGACTAGAGTTTTTCCTGTTTGAGGGATGCCCTAACCCCTGCAGTTTGTCCTGTATGCTCTCTTTTCCACTAACATTCTATTCTTCAGAAAAGGCCTCAAGAATTGCTAAGCCAGGGAAACTGCATTTGTATGATTGCTTTCTCTAGTAAGGAGGCAGAAAAGGGAGCCCCCAAACCTGTCTCTTCCTTTGCTTACTTTGCATTAACCAGACACCATGTAAATACACTAGCCATTGGTGGAGTGTACACCAGAACCCAAATTCCTCCCACTCTAGATGAGTTCCTGAATCATTATTTGACAGCAGGAGATACCAGTTCTCATCCTGTGAACTTTGAATTCTTCCCTGAATGGTGGCACAGTTTTACCCTCTGGTCTGGGTAGCTAGGGTGCCTTACATGAAAGTCAGAGATGTGGAGCTGGTCCCTCCTAGGAGCATACAAAAGCTAAAGCTAGGCTTCTTGCATCCAGGATGTCTCTCCCAACCCCATGTGTATGATGATGTGTATCTCTTTCTTCTTTTCAAAAGGCTGACAAATGCTCTGTTTCCTTCCAGAGAACCCTTGCAGTCAATTATCCAGAATTTCTTGATTTTCATTCTGTTCTAGAACCCTGAAAAGTCAGATTCTCCCCAGCTGAGTTTGTAGCTGCTGCTGACCAGCTGAATTCAGCAATACAGCCTCTTCAGATATATATACTGACTTCTAAAAGCAAGTCATAACACAAGAGGAGCACGGGCCTCAGGTGTAAGCCTAATGCATGGACCTACAAGTCCACCAATTCGGTAAACTAGAAATATTATACCAACCACATTTAAGCAACTACTACTTTCTGAGCATAAGACTGTAGCCTGAAAAGCACAAACCACTTAAAGATGTGCAGCAGAAGTTTGTGAGCTTTTAAGCGCTGTTACTGCACATGTGTTATTATAGACATGCAGCAGGTTATATAATAGACACGTTTCTTGTTTCTGAATGTTGCAAGACTGGAAACAAGGTAGAACCTACTCTAAGAAAAGTAAAGAAAAAGATGACCTTTTATGTAGGTAAGGAGTTCAGAGTTACATAGTTATTCCTTAATTGCTTTAGCTGGAACATGAGTTACCCAGTCCCTGTGCTTTCTTAGGCATGCCTTTTTTAACCCTCTTAAAAAGTAGCAAAGTTAGCATATTGCTATCTTCCTGCTCATTAAAAGAGGAATTCCAACAGATAAGTCAGTAATAGAAAGAAAATAAATTTATTAAAAACAAAATCATTGATGAAATAACCATTCATCAGTTATACACTTCTAATTGCAGGGTTTATCTCCCCTTTGCCTTTCACCACCAGTTACAGATTTGATGGCTTATCATAATTATCTTGTTTATTACTGATATCCCAGGTAAGTAATACATAACAGGGCGTATTCCAGGAGTACAATACAGAGAAGTTGTGTGAGCAACCATTTATTGGGATTAATGAGTGCAAGAACAGTAATAGTTATATGGGAGTGTAGCAGCAGTGTTAGAAATAGTAATGAAGAGAAGGGCAACTGAGACAATGATTTGATTAAAAATAAAAAATTGATCACTTGCAAATGTACATCCACTTATTTAGCTAAACTTGACATGCCTCTTGACCCGTCTCTCCCCTGTGTCTTACATTTTGTAAAATCAGGGTCAGACCCAGTGCAATAGAATTTCCATTTATCAAAATTTGCTTGAAATACAGCAGTTGTGGCAATTGGTTTGCAGCAGCACTAGTGTGGCCAGCAGGAGCAGGGCAGGGATGGGGCCCCTGTGCTCGGCACTGGTGAGGCCGCACCTCAAATGCTGGGCTCAGGTTTGGGCCCCTCAGGACAAGAAGGCCCTTGAGGTGCTGGAGCGTGTCCAGAGAAGGGCAGCGGGGCTGGGGCAGGGTCTGGAGCACAAGTGTGCTGGGGAGCAGCTGAGGGAGCTGGGGGGGTTTAGCCTGGAGAAGAGGAGGCTGAGGGGAGGCCTTATCGCTCTCTGCAGCTGCCTGAAAGGAGGTTGTGGTGAGGTGGGGGTTGGTCTCTTCTCCCAAGTAACAACCAATAGGACGAGAGGTTTCAGCCTCAAGTTGCATCAGGGGAGGTTTAGACTGGATATTAGGAAACATTTCTTCACTGAAATGGTTGTCAAAGCCTGGAACAGGCTGCCCAGGGAAGTGGTTGAGTCACCATCCCTGGAGGTATTTAAAAGATGTGTAGATGTGGCATGTAGGGACATGGTTTAGTGGTGGCCTTGGCAGTGCGAGGTTAACAGTTAGACTTGATGATCTTAAAGGTCTTTTCCAACCTAAACAATTCTATGATTTTATGATTCAGTGAATTAATAGCTAGCAAAAAAATTCCAAACTCCATATAGTAACAGTTTAACCAATCCAGGTGGTGAAGCTTCCAAAGAACATCTGTCTGGTTTTGCAGATGTTTCTTAGGTTAAAAAATGCACTTTGAGGAATACCAGCTAACACAAATGAAGCAGAAATCCGCTTTGTCCCTCACACCCCCACATCACTGAAAGAGGAAGATTTACATTTCAACTTGGAAAAAGCCCTCTAGAGAAAAGCTACATTTACCTGACAAACTCTGCCATGCTGGGGTGAAATGCAGATCCAGCAGTACTCTCAGCTTCCTTTTACACATATACATTCAGCGGCTCAAGAAGATGCCATGTCTTCGGCAGATTATGGATTTGGTCCTTTGCACCTGTGAACGCCTACGCTGGTTAGGTGATATGACTGTGGATTTTTGCTGTGGTCAGGGATGGCAGAAAACCATCCGAGAATTTCCTTTTCATCCTTGTGTACAAGTTGTCTAGCCTGAAGCTTTAGAAGCAAAAAAGGAATCCTATACTAAATGTCAAAATATCTCAAGTGTTAAATTAGCCGATTACAGTTACACCAAAGCAACAGTGATTTCAGTTATCCAGACCATTACTTGAGGAAAGTAAGTTCTCCTAAGCATGTGTGACCTAATATGTGATAATTTTTTTATAATCAAAGGTTTTTCCTTTTCTTCCTCTGTAAATTCTTAAATAATTCTGTAGAATTAGTCATAGCCAGCTACCTGATTACACATGTACAGTGCTTATGTGATAAGACTTTAAACCACAAGTGACATTTGATGGGAACTGGGTACTTCCTTCCGTGAAGGCTTCTTTGGAAAACCTAGTTTTTGTCTGTAAAACCGTGATTTCCAGTACTTTGCAAAGATGCATACATAACATATACAGGTTTTCTTTAAAAAAATAAACTACTAAGATACATTTTAAAAGCCTGTAATTTAAAATACTTGCCACAGGGTGTTTCAGAA
This sequence comes from Phalacrocorax aristotelis, assembly GCF_949628215.1. Taxonomy (NCBI): domain Eukaryota; kingdom Metazoa; phylum Chordata; class Aves; order Suliformes; family Phalacrocoracidae; genus Phalacrocorax; species Phalacrocorax aristotelis. The sequence goes on from NC_134280.1 coordinate 67,823,636, forward strand.
GAGTTTATGAAGAGACAAGAAGCTGGTGTCTGAGACAGGATATTGATTCACAGTCCAGATTGCTGTTGACTTTGGGTGTATGGATGATGGCATGAATACCTGTTTCCATCCTCTAATAGCTGGACTTTCAGGCTGAGAAGTTCTCAGTCACTTTTGAACAGACTCAGGGTGGAAGTACCTGAAAGTGTATTTAGAGTACGTGAGGAACTGATGTCTTGGTGTAACACCAAAGTGGAGCACCAGTATAGCACAATTTGTGGAATGGCCTCAAAAATATTAGTATTTTCTTACTGCAATTGTTTCATTCACTTTTGCTCTAGGCACCTTTCTTTGCATTCTAAACAAAACTGCCAGGGATTAGGTTGAATCAGCTAGCTGCTAATATTTTAATCCTTTTGCAGCTCATTGACCATAGCTGAACTAAGCGCTGGTCAAGTGCCATGTCACTAGTTCAATGGAATTCAGACTTTGGCACTCTGAAAAAGGCAACAGATGTGCTTTAATGATTATCTAATAACTTCTTTTTTTTTTTTTTTTAGTTTGCTGTGCTAATGAAATCTAATCTTATTGACCCAACAGACAAAACTGTAACTGTAAGAACATTAATGGCAAGACAAAGGACTTGAACAATACCACACTTTGGCAAAAGTCCAGAAATCAAAGTGCTGCAAAATGTACTGGGAGCAACAGACAGGTTGACTTCCATTCCACGAGCAGTTAAAAAAATGAACTATCCAATTTGTGGATTAACTGCAGGAATATTAATTCAACATGCCTTCAAATAAACATCCTGAAATATCACTGCTTTTCCTGGGGCAGGGGAAGACCAGCGTAAAACTTCTATTAGGAATCAGTAAATATTCCAGATGTCCAGACCCAAAATGTCAAGTTTAACCCTTGACTATTTCATTAAGGTCAGTGGAGGTGTAGAAAAGATTAATTCAGTTTATGATGCCTGATTTTATACATAAATATAAAACACTGCAGGCAGCAGTGCAGTTTAAGAGTCTTGACTTCCATTTTTCACTTCATCTTGAATCATCATGTACTGAGCAGTCTAGAAAACAGATTAATAAAATGGCATTTAAATAAAACCGGGACTACTGTTTAAGGCATAAAATTAGGGATTTCCAAATAAAGAGGATTTCAGATTTGTCATCCCCTCTCCAATGCATCTGCATGTTGCGGTTCATTACTGATCCCACTGCAAGGGCTGCTGCTCAGCTGCACTGATTTGGAACAAGCACTGAACGCCTGTTGATGTCCTGCAGGATTTTAATGGGAGTGAAATATGCAAATTCTTTTGAGGACCTGATGCAAACTTTTTAAATACCAGAATTTGTCTGGAAATCTTTGCAGTAGCGTACACAGCTGTAAACAAACACTGTTTCAGAATTGTCCCTTAGCTTGTGCTGTCACTGCTGTACTAGTCCTTGTGCTATACAGTAAGTCATGCTTATGAGAAGCTTAAAGAGAGCTTTAAAAGAGATAAGACAAGCAGCTGTCTAAAAGACAGCTTTCATTTTTGGGCCATATGGCAGATATATACAATATATTATTTTCATTTTTTTATTATTAATTTTTATTTGTAATATATTCTTTTTTTATCTCAAAATGTTGTCCTAAAGAGCTGTGGAGATGGTCTATTCCCTCAGTGGTGCCTGGCTTAGTTTAGCAACGATAATGCAGTTCTATAATTACATTGCTAAACAAGATGATGAAATATTTTCTTCAGCGTTCTGTGGCTGAAGTGACTTAACCATGATGCAATAATGATGATCATTAGGCAATATCAACAACTTGAGAGTCAAATCTAAACACATATATGTGGGCTTAAGGATTGGAGGCTCTATCTGAATGAAAAGAAGTCTTTGATTCTATTGATCTTGAGGGCTTGTGCGTATACTTCCACGGAAGGCCATTTTCCTAGCGATCCCTCCTTCCAGGCTGTGTTTCTTTTGCCTTATCCAGGTTGAATTTGATTTAGCTATCTCTGTCTGGAAACTACTGTTATGTAGGCATTGCGATATCCTATTTATATCGCTGGTGACATTAATGGCAAACGGGACACAGTTGTAAGCGTCACAAGTGAGTTGTCAGATGCTGAGGCCATGGCTTCTCTCTATCTCTCCAGATGACAGTAAGTAAATATTTTGAGGTAGAGGACTTAGATAGAAGTCTTTGATCTTCTTGTGTGCCCTGCAGAAGCTTCTGGACTCTAGCAGAGGTGAGCAGACATCAGTCATGCTTATATACAGCTGTCAGAGGAAGCCATGTCACCTATAATTGGCAGCACCCTTCTTTGAAAGCTGAAACGTGGCTAGGAAGCTGAAAATTATAATTCTGTCTTCTGCAGGCTTCAAACTTGTGAAAGGGATAGGGGAATTAAACTTACTGTCATCTCTGAGCATTTTTATTGACTGTGTGGCTGTCAAAGGGGACTGACCGAAAGATCAGAGATGACCTGGTTGACCAGATGTAAGTTGTTGGTTTAGTTTTAGCTTCTGTGAATCCTATGTGTTTTTGGAGTCACCAGAGATAAGAGGAGGAAAATGTACAGGAGGGAAATGACCTGCCTTGTTGGACATAACAATCACTCTGACAGGAAGTTTTGTTGATGTGAAGTTAGAAAACTTTAACCCCATTCAGAAAGGCTTTGGCCTGTGGAACTTAATGGAAATTCTGTGTCACTAACCAAAGAGGTAGGAAACCTCAGTGATAATTGCTGCAAATGAATCTATGTGTTCCTCTTTCTGTATTTCCAAGTGACAAATCCAGCTTCCCAGGTACCCTGTAATCAATCAGTGAGAGATTGTTCAGGGAAAGTTCCTGACCCAGAGGCTTGTGAGCACAGCCACACTATTAGAACTCCACAACAGTTTTGATGGCCAAGGATGAACTGAGCTATGGGATTCAGCTCCAGGTTAGGACTGGGGATGCCTAGTTCAGGTCTTGGTATTATTAGTGACCTGCAATGCATGTAAACTTTGGCAAATAATTTCACCTCTGAAAGTAACCATTCCTCAAACTGTGAAATTAAAGTGTTTCCCTGCTTTGTAGAGTTCCTTGTTGGATATTATTTAGGTAAGCATCTAAGTAGTCCAGAATTTATATCAAAATAGATGTGAACAGGGATATCAGTCTTTTTTAACTAGCTCCATAATGTCTGTGTAGTTTCAACTTCTTTCATCAGCTAGCAATGGGTGGGCAGCTCCAGACTTTAGAGCAGACACAAGGCTTTTTAAATTCCATTGCATTTTGCAGAGAAAATTTATTTACTATACCTAAACTATCATGGTCTTACAGCAATAAAACATCCGTTGCTCTAAATTTGATCCTTGAAGGTATCGCTGGCTCTTGGAGCATTGGGTTTGTTTTAACAGATTCTCACTATGTTTTTCTGTCAACTTCTATTTTTCTGTCAACCTCCAGTTTCCCATCTCTCCTTTTCTGTGGCTTTGAAGCTTATCCCTGATAAAAGACAGCACTTATGTCAAAATACACTAATGTCATTTTGACACACAAGTGCACAGCCTGGAAGCCATTTCGCTTGGCAGAATTATCTCCTTTGGCAGTCTCACCACAGCTGAGTTGAGCTGCTGGGCACTCATGTGTATTTGTCCCACTCTTTTTGTCAGGGGTAAACCCTTAGGACTTTCATCAGCTCACACGAAATAAACACCAATGCAAATAACTCTGAAAAAACATGCTAGTCTGAGACTGTTTTCTGGGAAACAGTTTCTTGTTAGTTTTGGGGGTTTAATTCAGGGCACTGGGGTAATCCAGGGAAATGAGTAACAACATCAGACACAGCATTTGCTCCTTTCCTTCCTTTTCTTCTGTTAAAACAACATGTTTTTAGTGAATGAAGGTAATAAAGAGTTTGGAATTACTACGGATCATCTCCTTGGTGTTTCTGAATAAGTCTGTTGTGCTCCTGGCTGCAGCTCATCTCTTTACTAATTACTCTAGATAGGAGATGTGTATTAATACCAGCTTTTTTCCTTTGAGAGACGAATGACCTTGTAACTTCGGTACTGGACTTTGTGTCTAGAACCCCCCTTCCAGATCTAACAGAAGGAGCCAAAAGTTCTCATACTGTCAGCTACATAAACTGTAGGTCACAGGCCTTGCAGCTCAATTTCAGTTTGTTGGGTTTTTTTGGTTTTGTTTTGTTTTTTTTTTTTAAAAGAACTCAAATAGCATTTTTGCCAAGAGCCCATGCACGTTCCTTCTTACATAGTTTTTAGGGAATATAGCTGCCAAGAAATAGCTCAGCATTTCTATGCACCTACAAAGTGACAGCATCTCCACTCCAGCTGTTTTTCAACGGAAGCTTGTGCTTACACCCTATACTCAGGCTGTTTTGATCTTTGTCTTTTGCACCTATATTTCAGATAGGTTTCCTGAGTGCTAAGTGGACAGTGACAGATTGTATGCATGTTTTTAAAAAATCCCATATTTACCTATGATATCATTTTAATCCCTGACAAAATTGAAATAATGCTTTCCTTCTCCTACCACTCTCTGTGTTGTCTGTTTAGGCAGTAGCTCCTTGGGACATGGTGCCCCTCCATGAAACAGGATGTTCCTTACCTGGCACTGCCCTGGTCTTCCAAGGGCAGGCTGGTGAGTTATTTTGATCTGATCTTTCTCACATAGTGCTAAAACTTGGATTTCTCATTATCTGGTGCCTGACTTGAGAAACTGAGTTCTGTGGACAAACAAAGCACTCACAGACATAACTAAAAATAATGAGCATTTTGCTTTAAAATGTATGTGCTATGTGATACTATAAAAAATCAGATCTTAAGGGGCTCAAACTGAGTACCTACAGTCAGTGAATATTATTGATATTGACCTCTCTGTCTCAGCTGTAAGCTGTAAAATGACAGTATTACACCAATTTGTCACCTCATAAAGATGTTGTGAATATACGCATATTCATGTTTGTGTTGCACTTAGCTATTGTAGCGATAAGTGCCATAAAAATGTGTGAGGAATTTGCATCAGACTTTGAATAGTGGTGCAGCTTAAGGCCTCAGTGAACACTGCTGGGAAAACATTATGCTACTACAGAAATAGTTTTAAAGTGGATAATCTTTTTGCATATTGAATGAATTCAATGTAGGGGATATTGGCTTGTGTAACAAAATAAAAAAGGAGGAAGAATACCTTTGTTTAAATCTTTCAGACCTCAAATAAGAGTCAGAAACTTGTGGAATTCCCAGATACTCCAAAAGCAAATATTTACTGCAAATGCTAGAGGCAGCGTGTTTTAACCTGCTTAATAGCACAGTAATGAATTGTCCATAAAAAGTTATTGCTTACCATTAGGATTAGAACTAGGATTAAAGTTTAATTCCTTTTTTTGAATTGAATAGGAATTGCAGACTCAATATGAAGCAGCTTGTCAAATCTGCATCAAGATATGAGGAATGCATAAAAGGACAAAGCAACTAGAAGCAAAGCCTAACTCAGTTAGAGTTCCCTAGAGTTGGAATTCATTCCCCAGTGTTACAAATTACCAAGTATTACAAATACAGAATACGCATTACGTGCCAAGGTTGCATGTTTTAATATGCACGCTAAACAAGGCAACGAAGACATCAGGTCTTCTTTACAAGAAGGCAGTGTGGCTTAGGAAACCATGTAAATGAAATCAAGGCTTAAAATTATCACTGAATAGCTTTCCATTGAAAGATAAAAGTAGTTTCATAATTAGGACGATATTAGTAATAAAAAGTAATTTGACAGAGTGTCACATTACTCAGAATGTATTAACTCAGGGCCATTAAGAGAACAAGTCTCTCACTGCTGCACACAATTGTGACAAAGTTTTTAATAAAAAGACTTTTCTTTTTGGATTTAGATCAGTGATTCTTGATATTTCATGCACCATTATAAACATCTCTAGAAGGAAGAAGGAAGATCCTTGTCTCTCAGAGCTGCAAGCAAGTGACTGCAATAAGAAAACAGTTGTGATACCTCAATACAGCATTGTTATTGTGTCAATTTCTTTTAAAACATGACTTTGAGAACCACAAAGGCTTCATCGTGTTCCCAAACTTTTCCCCATGCCTGGCTCTCTGCCTTGCCTTCATCTGCATCAAATAATGTGTGATGTTTTACTAGAAAATCTTTAGAGCAATGAATCAACCCTTCTACAAAACAGAAATAAAAATCTTTCCCCCATACTCTGAGAAGTTTTTGCACGCTGGCAATCAGTTAGGAGGTCTTTTTCTAGTTTTAACACCTAACAGAAATTTGGAAAATAGGACTGTGTGCCGGGTAGTGGACACGTATTTATACCTACCACTGGCAAATTAAACAGAAACAGAGGTCATAACTTTATTGGCACATCAGCAAATAGCGAAGTGTACAAGGTTTTCCTCCTCTTGAATACTTTATAATGCAACCCAACCAATTATGTATGCCAATATCATTCAGAAATTTACTGTGAAGGTGATTGTTCAGAATACAGGAGCACTGGGGCTACTGCGATGCTTCCCCAGATTAGTGAGTTTTGACTCATGAAGTTAGGTATCTTCCAGTAATGCAGAAAATAGTGAGAGTGCAGGGAAGAACTGCAAAACTGGAAGTGCTGTGAGTTTAACTTAGTCTTGAGCCTAGATAGGATTTACAGCCAATGACACTAGATGAACACATGAAGAGAATATTGGAGATTTGGCTGACATAACCATATATTTTTCATACTTAAAAGACACCAACATTAAACTTCTAATTAAAAAACACTGTTTCTTGGGTGAGTAGTCATCTCACAGGTTTGAATACTCAACATTAGAATGTTTTAAAACAAGGGAGAGAGAATGAGGCATTTTACATCTTCTTCAGGTCATCTCTAGTAAAACTGGTTGCACAGAAGAGAAACAGGGAAAACAGTTTTAACCAGAATTCTGGGGTTGGGCACATTTCTTACAAATATTTCCCCCAAAAGGGCCAAAGAGAAAAAATATTTTCAGTTATTCCCAACAAAGACAAAATCCACTGCTTACTTACAAAAATGAACTCAGGATGCACATTGATATTGAACCTTTGTTATATACAAAGTAGGCTGTGAAAACAAAACTCCCCTGTTGGCATTTCCCTCCACCCTTTTCTTAAAATAAAGAGCATAAACTTGAGCAGTCAGTCTGGAGAGGATCAGGGGGGTGAAGAGAGCTACCTGCTTTCTCTTTCCCTGCAAATATTCGGTTTAGTTCAGACTCAGCAGACTGAAAGGTAGGAAACAACTAAGGGAAAGGCTTTTCTGCCAATATGAAGGCCATCATAAGAAGTGAGAGGATACAGCCATATGCTTCAGCAGTAGCACAAAGCCTTGTGACTGAGCGTCATCTTCGAGGGGAACTTGCATAAAATGCGCAAAGCTCGTTAAACCAGAGCGTGGGGAGGTCTGCTTCTTATGTCGCACTGGTTGTTACAACAGCTGGCTAAATTCAACTGCAATTGTAGTGGACAGCAGCAGTTGGGGGCCTTGCTTGCTGTCTGGCCACAAGGGACCACTACTATAACCTGTCATCACTCATCTAATGAGCTTGAAACAAGAGCAAAGACTCCTAAGACTCCTTGGCCGTACTTTGCTATCTTTAGAAGGGGTGGCATGAACCCACAACTGCTGTGTGTGGCAGGCCCAGTTGGAGCTGAGCTCTGGGTACCGATGACAGAACGTTGGGATCAATTCGCATGCTTAATCCTAGGCTCAAGTGGGCAGGCTCCGTCAATTCCCAGTGTACAGGCACACATGTGCTTCTTCTAGTTTAAGCTTTAAAAGTACTTGTAAGTCTCTGAAGCCCTGGTTTTAAACCAAAGTAAAACATCCAGCATCCTGATTTTGGAAACGTGTCCTTTGTGTGGCCAGTTTTCTTCTTTTATTTATTAATTTCTCACTTTTACAGTGGGATAAAACCCAAGACTAAACAATGCGTGTTTATAAATGCCATGGGTTGACCTCAGTTATGCATGGATCAACTGAGGATAAACACGTTACAGTATCAACAGCTGCATAATGATTTAAGAATATAAAGTCCTAAGTAATAAAAAACACTAAACAACATCCATATCTTTATCTCCAGTTCTGGCTCCTAGTATATCAGCTAGGTTTTTGTTGCTGGTTTTTTTTTGCCACACAATGATTGCAGTTTGGCAGTTTTGGTCAATGTCTGACTTACTGTTTGTTTCTCTGCCAGGGTGCCTGGGCGATAAGCCAGGTTTCAGGGTTACCTGCAGATTTCATATCAGACTCCAGCATACGACTAGGGTGTTATCTTGCTACTGCAACAGTGAACCAAAGGATTTTAAGGGTGTTTTTTTTGAGGAGGAAGGGGACAATAATTTTAAATCAGAGGAATTATGACATCCTTAAAGTTTCTGCATTCAGGGTTTTTCTTAATTGATAAGCAATTCATGTGGTGAAAAATATGGACTCTGAGCATTCCTGGGTTTTGGATCTGATAAAAGAAGGAAAAAAGCCTTGAAAAACCTTTTTACCTCCCTATGATTTCAGCAGCAAGAGTTCAGCCTGCTCTTTAGGTGGCTCATGTGCAGAGCTGGTTTCCATGCCGACTAATGAGCCCTCTTCATTAATTGTGGACAGCTGGCTGCAAACTCCAATTAGGACCCTATCCTTGCAACTGTGTGTGCATGTGTATGACTTTAAACACATGAATGTCCTCTTAACATGCTTACAGTTAGCTGTGAGTGCACATGCTCGGAGGATTAGTCTCCTTTCTGGACGTAGCAACACCTTCACGTGTTGTGCAGGCTCTGGTGAGGACTGTCTCTGCCATGAAGGCCATCCCGGCTAGGGCTCAGTGTGATTTAACCTCAGGCTTGTGGAGGTGGGCAGAGTGGAGGCAGGGAAAGCGCTTTCCTTGGCAGAAGACAATGTTGTTGGTTTCGCAGGTTCTGTGTTCACTTACCCATTTCAAACAAGCCAAGGGATATGGCAGTAAAAACAGCAGGGGGAAAATAACTGTGTAATATTCATATCTAAGCATATTCAGCTTCAGGCTCTCACTGAATCTCAGCATGAGTTATTACCCGCTGAATCAAGCCTTAGGCTAGTTTAATTATAGGAACATCTTATTAAAAGGGAAGGAAATGAGAAAGAAAATTAAGACAATATTCCTGGAGTACCATCTGTGTGAGTATCTGGAGCTCATTACAGGTTTCAGGTCTTACAGTTAGCTATCTCAAATGCATCACCCCTAAGTATCTAGGAATAATCTTTAGCTCAGAAGATGTTCATTCAAATATATTCTCCAGAACTAGGATGCAAGGTCTGCAAGGGTTGGTTTGGTATCTTTAAAGTAAAACTGAGTTGCCTTTGAAATTGATTTGTGCATAGATGTCAGGACTAGAAAAAATGTGCTTGGCTACACAGAGGTCTTCAGGGTGAGAAGTTTTAAAACAGAGATGCTGTGGACACATCCTGGATCTTAATCAAGTGAAGGTGATTTAACAAAGGTGACTGCTTAGCGAGAGCTTTACTTGTATTTCTCACCTCACAATCTTGTGTAATGTGGCCTTTGCTGTGAACTTCTTTCTAATAATCCAAAGGCACAGGGGGCTTGGGGTGGGAGAAATCTCCTCCTGTAAATATCTGATAAAAGTAAACAAAAGATGGCTCAAGCACCAAAATCAGACCATGGTTTGTGCTCCCAGAAAACCCCAATTTTAAGTATATTCCTGACAAAGGGATAGATTTGGCCTAGTGTTATGAAGTTAGCTCCAAAATTTGGATTTAGATTCTTGCTTATTCTAGAAAGTTCATAGGTATTTGAGGCCCTAATCTTATTTCAGACCTACTCCATTCTCTTTTAAGAAGTAACATGACCATGGTGGCAGGGTAGCAGAGAATGGGAAAGCTGCTGCTATACCGAATGTTTCCTTTGCTTTGTTTAAAAAGTAGGGATAAGATCTCCAAAAGTTTAACCCATGGGCTAAACTACTGAATTTTTAAGCAAATGATTTTTCCATTTTTTCAGTGACTACATGAAAGCTAATAGATACCCAGCTTTTTTGAAAAACAAGCCATTAGGAAAATGTTTAACATTATTTTATTTTGAAAATATATTGGCATTTTCATATAAAACTGGGGAAAAGTTGGGCAGGAGAAGACAGATAAGAATGCAGTCTCACAATCCTTGTACAGCTGAATATTATTTACTTATGATGCTGGAGTCACCTTGCAGTGTACGTATATTAAACTCCATGACTGCATGGCGCTGAGTGGCCATCCTTGGAGCAGCTTGCAGCCGGTGGGTCCCAGTGCCCCCACACAGTGCCTCACAGGCGGCCGTGGGAGGGCTGTTGCCCCCGCCACGCTCCCTCTGCTCCCGAGGCCGGCTGCTCACATTCCCAAAATGAAAAGTAGGGCTGTTCCAGCCCCAGGGCGACCTCAGCTCTGCCCGCCATGCTCAGTAATCATCTTTGTCCGTGCCGCTTAGGCAACAATCCTGACTCTTGTACAATTTTTTCTTTTATTTCCAACCATTCCCTTTTCTCCGCAGCAGCATTTTTTAAAAAATATTTTTTCCTTATAATTTATTTACTCAGTTGGTTAAAACAACACCTGCAGAGTGAAATCCTGCTTTTTCTGAGCACATCATGCCTTTCCTTTCACTGAGCTGTCACTCCTTAGCTCTGAATCACCAACAAGCTCTCTGATTTCCCAATGCCATTTTGTAGCTTAGGTACATCTTAACGGGAAGCCCAATGTGCTGTGGATATTTTCCCCCATCAAATGCCAGGTAACACAGGTCAATACCATCAGGTAAAAGGTGTTTGGGGTATTGCTTTTGGGCTTAACTTGTGTATGCCAATTTGCTTAGTCAAGCTTTCTCTAGCCCAAAGTTCCACTGCCTTGGGAAGCTGCTGTTTCCTACATGGGTTACATGGAGGAAGTTTCATCTGGGTGGCATCTGAAAACAAGGTCAGGTACAAGGCTCCTGACTCCATAAGTGTCTTGTACCTCATCTCCCATAGGTGCTGGCAGGATGCTGTCAGCCTCCTCTGCTGAAGCTGCAGCGATGCTTTGATAGCATTTAAACCATGTAGAAAAAATAGTAAGAAGGATTGGTAACTTAGGAACATGTTCACATGTGTGAGGAGGATCAGGAGAGAGAAGCCTTTCTTTCCTCACTAAATTCATCCTGCCAGGCGAGGCACAGGGAATGGGAGGAAGGAGCAGCTCGGCACGCAGCACAGTAGTGCTTCTGCAACATGGTTCCTTTGCACACACAGCTGCAACCACAGCACACAAACTTCTCCACATACAAGCACAGGAAAGAGTCCCAGGAAAGTTCTCCAGGATCCATCTAATGAATTCTCCATTCTTGGCCTTCACTTGGACCAAAGAGATACACTGAATCGTCCCAGCTTCTTTGTGCCTTAGCCATCAGTGCTTTTAGTGATGAAGAAGTAGAGATGTTGGTTTAAAGCACTGCAGACAGGAGGAGGAGTTGGCTTCAGGCTGGCCACATGCAGATTGGATTCACCTAGAAATTATTGCAGACCACTGAGATGGAGACAGTCAGAAAGAGTGTGGGTAGCAAAGAAATCACCACAAAAGGAAAATGTTCACGAAGGCCAACGTTCAATTCACATCAGAAACCTACATTTCACTGAAATATGTCGAGGCTGCCATCTGGTGACAGCAGAAAGAATCCAAGTACCAAGAATAATGCTATTGCTAACATCTGAATTCATAGTGTCAAGGTTTTCTGCAGACGGTAATTTCTGTGTAGGCAGTAATGATTGTACTATATCCATCTTCTGGGCACAGAAAAAAAAAACAAGTTATGTGAGAAGCATTTTGGCAGAGTCTTTCTGAAGATTAAACAGAACAGCTATTGCAGCACCTGGAAATTTCAGCCTTGAGAAAAGGAGGCTCAGAGGGGATCTCATCCCCATGTACCAGTACTTAAGGGGTAGCTGCGAAGAAGATGGAGACTCCCTTTTTACAAGGCATCACATGGAGAGGACAAGGGGGAATGGACACAAGTTGCTCTCAGGGAGATTCTGATGGGACACGAGAGGGAAATTTTTCACAGTGAGGACAGTCACCACTGGAATAATCTCCCCAGGGAAGGGGTTGACTCAGCCACGTTGGGCACCTTCAAGGTTTGGCTGGACAGGGTGCTGGGCCATCTTGTCTAGGCTGTGCCCTGCCTAGAAAGGTTGGACTAGATGGTCCCTGAGGTCCCTTCCAGCCTGGGATTCTGGGATTCTGTGAAAGATTGTCACTACTATACCTGATTTTTAACAAGTTTTCAAATCATTAGAAAATGAGTCTATTCCTTTGTCATCTCTTTTTCCAATATTTTTATTAATAACTCTTAGTAAAAGACAATTTTTGTCTCATAAAAATGCCTGGATTTCAATCTTTAGCTAGAACTGAAGCCAGAAAGTTTCTCATCTGAAATGCAGAAACAATTTATTTGAACATTTTCATCTGTTGTTTCAAACCAACTCCAAACACATATTTTCATTTCCTAAATTGACAAAATAAAGTAAAAAATGACACAAAAATGGTCTTTCACTTTGAAATATTATTATGGAATAACAATATTTGTTTCTTATTAGAAAATAAGTGTTTGCCAACTAGTCATATTTTATTTGGGGAAAAAAGGCAATGATTTAATTATTTTAAAAAAAATCTTCTGAACATATTAATTACAGCTAGTGGAGCTTTTTGCAGTCAGAGGAAACTGATTTCCCTGCTGGATGATCACATCTTCCTTTTTCTTTTCTGTTTTTTTTTTTTTTTCTGTAATACAGATGCAACTCAAACCTTCTTTTCACCCACCAATAATTAATAAGAACTTGGGGCACGAGAGGTGCAAAAAATCCACTGAGATTTTTAGGGGACTAAAGCAGGAAGGGGTCAGAGAATTTAAAACTGAACTGCAATATGAATGATTTTATGTTTTTGCTGTCTTTGGCCTAGATTTTACATCCTGCATGCACTTGCATGCAAACACACTAATATACATTTAATGTTACGGACTAGCAAGCTAATTTTCCATGAGTACACAAAGGACATTTTGCAGGTGCATGTGACATGATTTTGCATCCACATTAGAAAAAATGAAATGTTTCTGCAGTACATTATTTTGTCTACTACAACATATACATGTGTCAATTGACATTCTAATTGTAGGGGGTTGTAAAAAGGCACTTCTGTGCAGAGAACAGAAAATCAATGGGATACAATCACAGATGCCAATATGTGTCTTACTGGTAATCATGACTATTACAGTGCACAGTAGGGTCCCAGGAAACAGCTGGCTGAGGTTTGACCAACTACAAAACTGGAAACTACGAAATACTTGTGTTTGGGGCATAGAATCAGTTCAGAATAATGTGCCTCATGAAACCGTGTTCTGATACTTGTAACTGAACGTGCATGAAAACAACCCTGTTTCTCATTCTTTGAAAGATTTTGCAGTTTCGTGGTAAGGTTTGGGTTTGCCCTAGAATGAAAACAGATCCCAAAGAATTATTTTTAAGGGAGAAACAAAGAAAGAAACCCAGAACAACATAAACCCAGCATCCAGTGGGGAACTGAAATTGAATGCTACGAATACAAAGCTACCACCAGTATTCTGATCAGATAGGCTCCTGTCTTTTCAACCAGAAATTTCATCCATGGCCTGAGAAATTTCTCCTTGAGAACATTTCTGTTGAAATTAAAGTGTCTGCTTCACACAAAGGTATTTTCCAGAAAGTTAACTTGCAAGTTTGGGTTTTTTTTGTTGTTGTTGTTCTTTTTTTTGCTGCATTACTTTCTTCAAATTGATTATCCCAGAATCCCAGAATCCCAGGCTGGAAGGGACCTCAGGGACCATCTAGTCCAACCTTTCTAGGCAGGGCACAGCCTAGACAAGATGGCCCAGCACCCTGTCCAGCTGACTCATGAAAGTGCCCAACGTGGCTGAGTCAACCCCTTCCCTGGGGAGATTATTCCAATGGTGACTGTCCTCACTGTGAAAAATTTCCCTCTCGTGTCCAATCGGAATCTCCCTGAGAGCAACTTGTGTCCATTAATTTCTTTGTACAGCATCATTCATAACTTCTCTGCCCTTTAGGTAAAAGTATTTTATAAACATGATTGTGACTATGGTCATGATACTATAGAGAAACCTGACAGCTCTGAGGGCAAGGGCAATAAAAGCACAGACTAAAAAGGTGGCCCACTACTCATAGCATTCAGCCTGTGCCTGTTCATGGCAGGTGGGAGGAAGACAGTCCAAGAAGGGGGGAACAATGAGATAACGCTGCTTAGTGTAGGAAAAAGTGGGGTCAAAGACTGAGTGGCCCAAGGAGAATCCATTTTTTGTAAGCCTCCCTCATTTCATGGGAGAGCTTAGAAGGAGGAGAATGAAGTCACTTTGTTAAGTATTTAAAGGACAGCATGGGAAGAAGCACAACAAACTCAATTTTGAAAATGTAACAAGTTCACAGTGGGAGGCTAATATTGTGGGTTGATTAAAAGTCAGAGGTGATTAGAGCTGATGCTTTGGAACAGTTTCAACCAAATGCATTTCCATCAAAGTATGTTTTCTTAACTGGAGTCAAACATTTCATATCAGAAGAAAAAAAAAGATCTAGTGAAATTTCCCAGGGAAAGTTTGGTCAAAAAGTGTGAAAAAGATTAAGAGAATGCATAGACATATTCTACTTCATTCCGGTTCAGAAGAAAACATTTTTTTTAGTCTCTGAATATCCATGATGTTGCCTTTCCCTACTCATATTTCAAAAGTAAACGGGGATCAGCAAGGTGGGATTCTGAAAAGGTTTCAAGGTAAAAGACAACAAGTGTTTTTCGTTTGATATAGCAGAGACATGGAATTGTTCAAAGAGATGAGGGCCGTCATCAAAACAATAGGATGGAGGTTTAAAATATACGTCACCAACTAGTACAGCAAAATGTATGGTAAAATATACATGAAACCCTCTCAGTAGTAAACCCTGATATATATTACTGTATTAAGTACAGCTGTTAAAATCCTGTTTTTCAAGGGAAAGAAGAAGAACAGAAATAAAAAGAAAACAGATTAAGAAGACTAAAGTATTTTGACTATTCTTGCATTTTTCTCTCATCACACTGTATTTCTTTTGATGAGCTGTCAGGGTTCAAAAATATATTCTTGAAGCCCATATTCAGGCCAGATGTCCACTTGTGTGGATGGGAGCTGTGAAGACAAAGTACTGCAATTCTGTACTATTCTGCTGTGCTTTGAGTGGCAGGAGAGGAGTGAGTTTTCTCCAGCTATGTGTGATCTTCCACTTCAGAAATAATGAGAAGTTGCCCCCAGTCTTCTGGAGGCAGAGGTTCTGCTTCCTTATCAGATGACTTTAGGTCTAGATTCTCCAAATATTTCTGCCTCTATCTCATCCAGATTGCTCTGAAGAGAAATGCCTGCTCATGACAAGTTGGCAAGGCAAAATACAGAGCATAAAGTTGTTTGCATACTAGAGCACTGTTGCTCCCCATATTTGACTTATGAGCTCTCTTCTGAAATTATCAGTGCCTTAGGCTGCTCCAGGAAATACTAAAGGAGAATTTTCCTCTTAGTAAAGACAAATTATGTGATTGGAAACACCAACATTTCCCAGTGAGCACTCTGAGAAAAATGACTGGAATATTATTTCAATATTATGAAACTACCAAAATATGCTCCTTTTATTTAGATTATTTCACATTCTCTCTATTTAAGGATCTCAGTATTAAACTGAAGGGTCCCAGTTGGTTAGTCCCATTTTCTTGAATGAGATTACCTTCATATCCACAGCTGAATAAATGCTCATGTATCTTCCAGGCTGCTTAAGGCAGTCAGAGGCTGCAACAGGTAAATCCTTTATACATCAGATATTTCCATGACATTATTGAAGATGGGTAAGGTAATACTCAACAGTGGAGCAGGAAGAAAAGTAAAGGGCTGGAGTGTAAAATTGCTTTATAAACCTATACCATACTGAATCTTTTTTTCATCAAGAGTTAGCAGTTTTGTAAGACTTCAAGCTATAACACAATAAATGACTCTTCTGCATTTGCATCTAAAGTCAACTTTTTAAAGTGCTTATACCTGCAGTCTACTCTCTAAATATCACCTGAAATTTCACATTTTCTGTTTGTTAAGCTGTTCTGTGCCATTTTTTCAGAAGCGGATTTCACCTTCATGCATCTAATCTAGAAACCTGAAGTGTGAATGATAGACCTGGGGCAGAAAAACCGTGTAGCTTGAGACAGACATTTTATTTTAAGTCTTTGTATTTCCCACTTGGCTTGCCCGAAAGGTTTCCCTCTTTCGTGGCCTCTAACAACAACAGCTTACTCTGTTAGCTAAATGTAGGTATCCAGAATTTGGTTTCTGTAGAAATCCATGTCACTTATTTACTCCATTCCTTCATTGTGCTCTTTCAAGAGCTAGAGCCAGGAGATGAGGCAACTCAGTTAAAAATTAGGTTTTATTCTCAGTTAGTTATCAATCTGCTCACCAAAAAAAGGTCTTATTCCAGGATGGAGTGCCTTCTTGCAGTAGTCTCTGAGCATGGACTTCAGGGCTGCTTTCTATAGACAGAGTTAATATTTAGGATGGACTTCTTCCTAGAAACAAGACTACCCACACCAAATTTTAGTGAACATTTGTTTCTACCAAATTATTTTCATCCTGCCTCAAACATCATTAGTGTAGGTATAGTATTATCTGTGTGCGTTATGTAAATGAAAAAAAAAAGACATCTTATACTCCAGCTTTCTGCTGCACTATAAGATGAAAAAAAAAGAGAAAATGCCAATGAATGACTGGGGAATGTATGTGTCAAATAACAATGACAAAGTTATGTAAAAAGCCTAATCACCGTTCAAGTTTTGTCTTAAATGTTTTATGGCCTAGGATGGTCCTGGAGGAGGGGATATCTGTGGAAATTTCCTCCAAAGAGTAAGGAACAGTTGTGTAAAAATGGAAATTAAAAAAAAAAAAGGACAATTTTATTTATGACAGTCAAGGACATCTCTGTAAAACACAACTCCACAGCTAGTCTTGAGAAAAGTTGGTATGCTCAGTAAGAAGCTCTGGTGTCACTTCAAAGACAAAGATTTTGAGCTAGACTGAATGAGGAGGAAGAGTAAAGATATTAAAGGAGTGACATGAACAAGTCCAGGCTTAAGGCTTTGCCAAGGATTTTGGAACAGATAAATGTTGAGAGGATAGCATCTGTCAAGAGCAGAGTTGGCCAAAATAGGTTTAATTATTACTGAGTTTTTGTTAGAATGAGTATCTAAAACAAAAGATAAACAGAAATATAGCAAAAAAAATCAGATTATGTTTTTACAGTATTTTCAGTTGGTACTCTTATTAATCTTCCGATTGACAGTGTTATAAAACTACTAATGAGGTTTGCCTTTATGGGTAACCTGTCATTCAGCGCCGAAAAGGGCTGACAATTATTTTGACCATTCTTTTCATAGTTAGTATTTTATTACTTTAAAAAAAAAAGAGTAAAGTCCACTTCAAATCTGAAAATTACAGAAAAGTATCAATGTTTGAAATGACTGTAAGATTTCAAAATACACATGGATGATTCACCCCAGTTCAGAAAGGTGTCAAAGTGAAGAGCCTGCCCTGGGAAGTTCAACTACCAAGGACCTAGGTCACCCTCTGGGCATAACTTTTTGGACTGGTTAGACTGGGAATTTAAGGTCAATAGGTTCCCGATGTAACTCTCTCAGTTAAAGGCTTTTGGTTTCTGAGCTGCATCAGTACAGGGCTTTTAGATACCATTAAAATGTCTAAGTCAAAAATAATGCTCAGAGCGTTGTTCTCAGCAACAGAAAGTACATTGCTGTTGTTCCTAAGATTGAGAAAAGAAAATAAGGAAGATATTGTGGATGACCCCATGCTTTGGAATTGGATTCCCCAGAGAATGAAGCTGGTTGAAAAACAGCAGATACATTAGTTATGTAGTCACCAGCATTCTTCAGGCGTGATGACTTGGACACTTTTCTAATAACTACACATATTAGATACATAAATATAGAGTGGGGAAAGATGGGTGAAGAGCCAATCCTGGTGAGATTCACCTTGATTCTTGCATGAGGACTGAGGAAACAATTAACAAGGGGGAAGACTAACCAGGAGAGGGCAGAATCATAAAAGCTAAGGGAGGAGATTGGAGGGTGAAGATGATGGTCAACAGTGCAAACCACAGGAAAATGGGGAAGGGATTTGGATTTCCAGTTTCATGCAAGACGAGGTCTGCAAAATGCTCTAACAGAAAGGGAACAAGGCAGCATGGGAGCAAGGAGAGAAAGCCTCAGTCACAACTGGAGCTTGCACATCCACTCAGCTAAAATGTGATGCAGATTAATGGGACTTTGTCGACCTACTTTCTTAATCTTGGTGAATGTAAGACTTCAGCATAGCGGATTTTTTTGAAACAGGATGCAATTTAAGGCAAGAATGTTCCCTCAAAAGTAAATAAACACAAAACGGATAGGATGTTATGTTCTATTAACACTAATCACGGCCTTTTCTGATTGTTGAATTTTCTGAACACCAGATTCCTGGCAGGGCTGTTCCCGCTCTCTCCCTCTTTTTCTTTTTTGGCTCAATGAGATTGAAAAGCTATGATATTTACTGTACATTATTCAGGGAGAAATAAGCTTCTTCAAGCCTTGTATATCTTCAGTGTCTTTGAAGGTAATTTGAATTTGCATGATGCTTATTACACAAGCCTTGCTGTTCTTTTTTTTAAGTTGACTGATTCTATTTTATCATAAATTCACACAATCAAAATGGTGCCCATTTAGTCAGATTGACTTTAGCTTGATGTACTGTTTTCTTTAATTTATCAAAAAAATCCCACCTGACATAAAAACTGCAGGTACAAGTAGCCATTGCCTTTCTTCAAAATGATCATTGAATTTATTCCCATCCCTGAGATTTTATATTTGAAAACAGGCAGAGTGTATCTGAAAAGGCATATAGAATTTATGCATTTGAGACAACAAACGCCGGTGGAAAACAAATTCCCTTTGCCTACTTGGTCAAAGGACGAGACTCTATTTATGCAGGCAACATTGCCTCAGCTGCTGCTGTTGTGCCCTGCTCCCTCACATTATGGCAGTTGAAGGGACATCTCCCCTCCCTGTTGAATCATTTAGGTAAGTATTTGCAGATATAAGTATATTTTGGTCCTCCCTTGATACCACCGAAGAGTGTTTTCAGTGACTGAAGTATGAACTAGGCGGGCCAAAGTCTTGTGGAAATCTGTCTTTGGGATGTGAGAACTGTAATTAAAAGCACTAGAATCTTTTCTGGTTTAGCAGTATGGAAATCATTATTTATGCATAGCCTAACATCTCATGCAGTAGTTATGAAAGTCTTTTCTCCTATGTTTACGTAACTCAGCAAATGACATAATAGTTTGAAAATACAGACAATATTTGAATAAAATGGATTAACATGGATTAACATATAACATAATTAAACTGGACTGAAATTCGATGAATACAATGAATCTACTTGTATGTTTTATGTAGATAGACCCAAAACTCAGCATGCTGGGTTACAAGTTCATTGTAATAGCCAGTAGATGGAGCTTGCCACTTGGCAAGATTCACTCGCTTTAGTATAGCATGGGAATTCTTATTTGAAACAGAAAAGTAATTTTTACTTCTTTTCCTTTTGGTTTAATTTGTTGTTGGGGATAAGATTTTTAATGAAAAAATAATGTCAAAATGTTACTTACCTACTGAAAGGCAGATTCAGATAGTATGACTATGTAGAAAGGCAGTGGGGAAGCTTATTAACACTACTATAAAAGTACCTTGCCTCCAAATTGCTCTGGACTGTATATTTTGGCGTAACTTTTCACAGAAAGTCAACAAAAGCTTTATGCCTGTGTGAAACTGAGAGCAATAGGACTTAATGTGGGGCTAAAGAAGACATGAAAGGCTTTGGTGCTTAAGGACAGAGTTAAGTAAGGTTTTACATGCTTTACTGAATCTCGACCTTAATTTCTTACTAACAAACAGTAAATGACATATGAAGTTTCTATCTTGTGAAACAGAAAATTTAGTTTTTAGTACCTAGATTTTAAATAAGTCCTAATCAGAAGGGTTGTCCATCTGGGGGTTGTCTGTCTGATTTTCCTGTCCTCAGGGTGACTTTATAAAATTTGTATTTGCAAGCTACTAATACAGTCACTCCCGTCCCAGAATTAGTAAGATATTATGTAGGCTCTCTCACCTTGGTATTACAGGTATGGCAGACTGTTTATTTTCAGTATTACAGATATTTTTTCCCTGTTGGATGGATACCTCTTGCTATTCTCTAGGTACATAGTCCTTTTCTTCACAACAGCATAACTTAGAAGTACTTGATCCTCTGGGCAGCAAGAGACCAATTCCAACTGATGTGGCCAGTCAGTTACAGCATTTGGGATGCCTCTTGCTCCTAAGTTTCTGCTACAGCCTTCCCATCCAGGTGGGTTTCCCCCCAGGAGTCTCCAAGCAGCCTCAGGGGAAGCATCAGTTCTCCCCAAACAGGCCATGGCTAACTAACTTGTAAGTTCTTTGAAATGGAGATAAGCAGCTTGTGCCAGATAAATCTTCAGCAAATGGGTCTGTAAGGTACGCTGCAGGAAAAAAGTGGCTAGTGAAAAATGATCAAACACCTGAGAAAACTCACAAGACCGAACATTTAGAAATTGAAAATTATTAGGTAGCCTCCTTTCAGGACCTGATTTGGAACATTCTCAGATGAAAATAACAATACCATAGGTCACCCCTTTTTCAATTATCAAGCCACAGATACTCATCTTGAGTAACATGGGGAGGGGACTAATGCCAGACCTAAAAATCCTCAATAAAACATGCATAAGAAATTATGAGAACTGAAGGTTACTGTGGGAAGCTGTATTTCATCTTTAACTACAGCAAATGCCATTGCAATTACAGTAATAGAAACAGAAACAGAGCTGAACCAGAAAGATGACAGATGATCGGCAGTCGGAGGGGGTGTCCGCATTCAGGATGAGTCACAGTGAGTTTGCAGATAAAATGCAGTAAAATAGTTTGGCCAGGACAGTGTGAACAGACACTAGGAGAGATAAAGTCAAGTGATTCTTTGAAGGTGGTCTGATCTTTAAATACGTTGCAGATTAGAGAGGTTGTGAGAGGACTGAGGCCTTGCTGAGTAGGGGCTGGATCGTTATTTCCAACCTTTTCTCAGCATGAGGAAATGAAGGAGTCGTGTTCCTACAGATAATGCAGCAGTGCTGCCCTGGCCCTTCTGCCAAGGCTATGCAGTCTTGCCCGGTGTCAATCATCTACAGACATAGCACAGGAACAATTCTGACCTCAAACAATCTGACTGCAGAAGGACATAGTTTGTTGAACTGAAAATATTTTTAAAAATTCTTTCAAGTAAACTTCTGTGAATAATGAGAAAACAATGTTAAGAAATCCCAGCTACTACTAAAGCTCATTCTAGTGATCTTGCATAGCATACTCGGCAAGTGACACCAGTGGGTGTCCTTGATACAGTTCTCTGCTTCATTTGTAAGCAACCCCACTGTTCCTGATGCCTTGTCCTTCTCATTTGGAAAACTCATTTTGGACTAAGCTTTCTCCTTTACTGCTTTCCAAATTCTTCAGAGAGTTATTTCCTGCCTTGGTAAGCACACAAGAAACAATGTCAGTGGTACAGGCAAGTATCCAGAAGTACAGTTTTTTAAAATAAACTAATAAGAAATGAATGTGACTAATAGTTCATTCTGATACCTTCAGTGACACTGGGTCAAGACCTTGCTCAGAAAACACATTACCCTGTTGTTGTTTTTGTTATCTTTGCGTGTTTAACCATTCTCCCTATTTTCTGTTGCTCACCTACTCTGTGCTATCACATACCCTTTCATCTGGTAATGGCAGATTATATGTTCTCTGGCAATTGGTTTGTTACTTCTTTTCTGAAGCAGCTAGGATGTCTTCAGGCTCTGGAGCAGAAGTAAATGCTGACTACTTCTTTTGATACAAAGGAATGTTACAGCATAGTCCATTACCAGTTGATTAGAGGAGCAGAAATAAACCTCGTGCATGAAGCTGTAGTTCACTGCTCAAATGACACTAAAGCTATTTATAGATACAGAGTAGGCAGAAAGTAGATGAGGAACCAAAACATTAAGGAAATTATTTTCTCAGTCACTACCAAGTAATGACAGAATTATCTTGCTAGTATTTAGCTTTCGATATTAGAGAGCAGAAAGTGTGTGAAGGGCTCTGGGACACCTGCATCAGGCTCCCTGTGCTCCTGAGTAGGAGTGACACATTGCCCGGTGGCAAGGGGAAGCGACTGTGGAAAGGCTGGACAGTCTAAGGTGAACAAACATCTGAACAGAATGTGCAGTGTCTGTGTTTCCAGGGAAGTGACTGAAATTAATGATATCCCTCGTGGTATTTTTAGACACTCTCTAACCCCTTACTCTTGAGGACCAAATGATGAGTATAGTAGAAATAATTGTTATGGGAGAGCACCAACAATCAAAGCTGGCACATGCTAAAATCAGAAGCATTGAAATGGTGATGGATTGTACAATGTTTTAGAAGATCTGAAATTTTTGGATTAATGTACTGGAAGTCTAACACACTGAAGTGATAGCAAATGGTTTTATTTACTGGCTTCATTCAAATTACACAATTGCATAAAATATTACCCTTGCAGCAGACAAGAGGCCCACTTCTATTATAGTCACAGACTTGCAGAATGGAAATGATACAAAAATGGATGGATTTATACCAGAGATTAATTTGAACAGAGAGTATTTTGCCCAAAAATAATTACATGTACACCTCAGACAGACTGGGATTTGTAGTAAACTGCCATCAACTTCTTTACCGGGAGAGGTCGTGAGACATATAAAAGGTTATGGTACCACACAACTCTAAGCCAGTTTTCTGGGAATATTTAAGGAGGATTAAACAGCAGGAAAATCTGACATTTGAAGGCAGACATGTTTGCTGTCACATGACGTAAACTTCTATTTTCCATGAAATAAAGTGTGTCTGCATTATTACATGTCACCACAGCCTTGGTAGAGGCTGCCAGGATATCCCACAGGGTGTAAGTGCTGCATATAACTACAAGATCTTTAATAATGAAGATGAAACTGGCTGGCAGTGCTTTAGCTCTGCAGGCTACATGCTGCTTCACACCCTGAGCGCTCATCATTGAAAAGGGGAGGAAGAATTCAACCATTCCCCATTGTCTTACACTCTGACCAGAGATGAGTTGTCCAGCTTAAACAAAGGCCTTTCTTTGGAGGCTCTCACTCCAGGACTTCATCACTGTGCAGTCCTGCGTTGATTTAGTAAACTCTTCACTTCAGCCAGGCTAAGGTCAGTGAAGAAGCAAAAAATGAGGCAATCACCTGCAGCTGAGCAGTCATTTCCAAGCTGACGGCTGGGGACGGTGACTGCCTTCCTTGCTGCGGGTAAACATACAACTCCTTTCTACAATGCTGTGTTTCTGGGCCTTTACTAAGGAGAGAGTTTTGCATGTTAGCTAAGTCAATTTATCAGGCTGAGGGGGTTTTCCTAGATGATGGAAGTGTTACAATAGGAGCTTCAACGAGACTACTCAAGAAGTTGGCTTCTTTTCCTTTGAAATTATATAAAACTCACTGTTTGAAAGGTATAATGTGAGCTAGGCAATTTGAAATCTATTTCCTTTGATAACAGTGGCATTACTCAGGGTTTATGTAGATTTACATGACAACAATATGCAGCCTGGCCAAGGCATCAATTTCACACAGCTAAATAGGAATCAGCCTTTCTCAGCAATCCTCGCTGGCTATAAGTCATCAAAAAACTCTGAAACATAAGCCAGGGTCTACTGGGGGAAAAGTGAAGCGAGAAGGGGGAAGGGATCAGACTATTTATTTGAATAAGACGAATAAATTCGTTGAAAGAAAGAGGTTTAGTTCTAGAAATACTGAAAACCTGTTAAAGACAGTCATAAAACTGAACAGGAAACTGAAGTGAGAATGGCACAAGCAGAATGAAGATGGAAAATTAAGGTCAGACTGAGAATTCAAATTCTGAGATTTCACCCAGGTAGTAAACACAGACATAATTTGTCAAGTAAGGTCATTAAAGAAAAAAGAGAGTTTGATGACTTGTGGGGAAGGCAGAGGTTTTTTAATTGAGAGAGTGGATTTAAGGATTTAGTGGCACAGCAGGAACATGGAGAAGAGATAAACATAAAAGGCTGTTGGACTCAGCACGCCTTTCCTGTTCAGCAACGCGTGCTCCTGTTTAACTCCCGTCTCTGATTTGTTGTTCTAAACAAAGACAAGTAAAGGCCAAAGGAGGACAGTTCAGTCAGATAGGAGAACAGCAGCCAGATGAGCTCTCAGTGTAAACCCACTGAAATTTAGAGAAAAGAACAAGTTACATCAGGAGGAATTTGAACAGATTTGTCACTTTGCTGGATTTAGATAGCACTCTTTCCAGATGAAGGGAGAGGCATATAAAAAATGTCAATTGTTAAAACCTGTCACCGTTCCTTTCCAAGACCTGGGAACAGGGAAGGAGGTCTTTTTTCCCCTTCCTTTGGCAGTTCCTAAAAATGTTTACACAGCTTTTATTGAGTGATTTAAATGGATTACGGACAGAGAGAGAGATACTCAGGCAGATAATTACATTCTTCATAAACTCATTATTTGAAAGTTAGGGGGAGGTGGAAAGCAGATAACAGCAATAGCCACGTCCCATAATGGATAGGAGAGGAAAAAGGCAGTGCATAAGTCATAGAATTTGCCAGGATAAACCCTGTAAGCCCATTGTATGGGAACATGTTGAGTAGCTATTTAGCACCAAGAATAAAGCATCAAAGCCTGTCCCAGCACCTGTCTGTGCTGCAAGGGAAGGCAGAGTCCTGGAGGTATAAATCCTGTGGTTCAGGCAAGAGTGTCACGAAAAGTGTAGGGGGAGCTGCCGGACCAGTCAGCCAGGATTTTAAAATTATCACAAGCTTTGAACTCTGCAGGTTCCTTAAGGTGGCAAACTCAAAGGGATCACGTGATGATGGTCGGCATGAACCATGACACAGTGTGGAAACAGAGGCTTAAGTAAAGGGGGAAAAGAGAGATAGATAACTGAGGACATTTCTTTTTAAATAATAATAATAATTAATAATATTATTAATAATATTATTAATAATAACATTAACATTAATAATTATTATTATTATTTAAGGAAAACACTTGTATGTAGTGATTCCCTAGTGAAAAGGAATCTTGGAGGGTCTAGACTTCACCTGTGCTACCTGAAAAGGCAATCAATATTGTCCCAAAACTACAAATTCAACCTGTTTCAGTTATTGCCAGTCACTTCATAGGAATATTTTGTGTCTGCTGCACTAGAGAACAATGATCTCTAAGCAAACCTTGAAGAGTCAGCTGTTTCCATACGGCCCTGTGGCCAGAAGCTGATGTTTGACAACAGCTTTTGCTCAAATTTTTACCTGTTTCACAGATTTTCTCTTCCCCCCAAAAAAAAACCCCAAACCCAATCATATCTTCTGGTCTCCCTACAGGTCTTATTTCTTCTGCTTTCTTGCCTGGACCAAGGCCAATTTTTCAGTTTCTATTTTTTCTGTTTCATTCTTTTTGGGAAGTAACTACAACTTTCACTACTGATCACCTTGAGCCATGCCAAGAGTTTTTCCCTATGACCTCTTTTGCACTTGTCCTGTTATCCATTCTACAGCCACCTAGTTGTTTTGTGCAGATGGAGCTGTAAAAAAGTGCAAATATTCTGTGAGATATCAAATTCCACGCTTGTCTCTTAGTTTTACCCTCATGGATTGGAAACTCAGGACAGCAGGCCAGGGGTTGCATTAGGCTGCTCCTTCTCCATGTTAAACTGGTCACTATCAAGACTTAGCAAATAAGACTTGAAGCTCTGTCCTTTCCCCTCCAGCTTAGTGGTAAAATCTGCCACGTGGAGCTGTATTCTCCCAGATCTCCTTCTACCTACTTTCTCATCCATCCCTAATACTATGCGAAGAGTCATCATAATTTCTTGCTGTTCTCAGTGTTTTATCCAGATTCCTGCTTGGATTTCTCATCCCTCACAAATCAATTTTAAATCTCTGTCTCTGCCTCAAAGGACCAATAAATCTACTATTTTGTGCATTCTGGCTCTCATTTCTCCTCATGAGCTTTCTTGCTATTTTCGCTCCGTATTATGCTTCCCATCAAACCTGTTCCCATTCGGTTCTCCTTTTTGTCAACATGCCTTTATTCCAGGTTTCCCTCTGTATTCTCTGCTCATTTAAATACAAATAAATTCCTCCTTATAGCACACTTTTTTTCAGTACAGCTTTCAATGATAATTCTACCTGAACGCCTTAATCAAAGTTCATTGAAGACTGTGGGAAGACTTTAACAGACTTTGCCTCAGGCACTAAACATGGTAGTCCCTGCCTTGCATTGTAGTCTGCAGGGTAGGCTTCAAGAAGATTTAGTGAATCCAACTTAGTTTGCTTCCTGGAAACTCGAATTTTTGGTATGTTTAAAGTACACCAGCTATTTTATTCGATGTAACTGGATGTATTTGTAAATTTAATCTGAAAAGGAATAAATCTTGGATAATCTTCAAACCCAGAGATTGTCTAAATAAGGAAAGGATTGAAAAGAAAGGAAAACACTAGGAAAGTAATGGATTGAGAGCTTCCTGGAGACAAGAAGCAGGTATAGCCAAATGCTGGAGTCAAGGATTATTTAAAACTCCTTTGACCAGTGTACTTCTTTGTGAAATGGATCAAATACTGTTTCTATTAGATGACAGGGGTTCATTTCCTTTCCTTAGATAAACACTTTAAGGTGCCAGACTCCTCTGTGAGATGATAAATGACTTCCTAGACGTCATCATAAAGGAAGTTGTTCCTTATAACTGTTCTAAATCTGTTACATATCAAATTTCCTGTGCATGGCTGCCACTCTGCAATGCTTTCCAAACTGTATTTCTCAAATTCTCAGTGTGTCTTGTAACATCAAGACACTCACTTTCTAGCTCCATCTTTGGCCCTGTTCTCAAAACACAGGAGGTCATGGATTGGATTTGTAAGTTAGTATAACACATCCTGCCTACCTTGAGTTACAAAAAATACACAATTTGGATGAGTGATTTATGAATTTATAATTACAGATGGGACTGTTCTATTTCAGTTCAGCCTGGTGAAGCTGAGAACAGCTGAAATCTGCTTATTTCAGTGATAGGAAATTCAAGACGAGGGTTATTGCCCTCTTTGTTTTGGAAAATTTGGTTTATATGTCATACTGGAAAGAACAATAGAATCTGAGATTCTGCTTGTACTCATATACTTACAGATCGCCTGCTGGGCCAGTAAATATCATGCCAGGCCTTTTGGGCCTTCACCCATTTCCTTTGCAAATAAATTGTTAAAATAAGGCGCTCTCTCTTTTTACGGCACTTCACATCTGAGAAATGTTCATTGTCAGAGCATTTCTTGCAGTCTAATTAGTCCTCATGTAATCAAATAAATTTCTTCGTTGTCATAAAAAAAGCTGCAAAGTCATAGAAAAGCAGAGAAATTTTTGCAAGATCACAGACTTCTTCCTTGTGTGACAATTGCATAGGCAGAAGGCAAAGAGTCTCTCTGAGGCTTCTCATCACCAGATACTCTTTATGTTGAGATTTGAGGCATGTGTCTCTGAGAACAGCTATTTTTAATTAACTATTTTTTATTAATTCCTAGTCTTGGGATGCATGACAGACTCTTGCTTCCTTTGAGACTCAGCCTGGTTTTTCCGGTCACAGAAGCTATGTGCCTGACAATGTTCTTTGGTGGTCCTTGGGCCACATTTCAGGTGGGCTTCAGAAGCCTTAAATTTCCTTCACCAGAAAGTCCTTTAAGAAGAACACACTGTCAGGCATTTCCATGTGACCTTTTCTTTCATCTAGCAAATTATTCCAGTTTTCATACAGTTCTGCTCTTGGTCTGATTCTGTAACACTGTCATTAAGCAACACGTATTGTTAGAACAGCTTTCTGGATTGATGTGTTCACATGCCATTAATTCAAACCACTAAGAGATAAGCATGTAGGAACCTGAGGCACAGGAGCAATCCCATCAAAGGCAGAAACTGTAATTACCCGATTTGCGTAAATGTTGGGAGAATGTTACAGAGGAGCATGGCTGGAACAGAAAGAAATGTCTGTGGGGTGGATAAAGGAATGGTAAAAAACCCACAAGTCCTTGACATACGTATTTGTAGTATTGCTTTTGGTTTAGCCTTAAAGCTGTTTGGGACATGGTCACTCTACTGCTTTCCTTTCAGTGACAAATCTGAATGTCTTAGAAAATAATAGTTTAAGTTATTCCAGGCTGGTGCTTATTAACTTTTCAAACACTAAATAAATTAAAGCCCAATCTGGTTTGGCCAGGAAAAACTGAGCAAAGTAAAATGTGAGTTAGCATCAGAAAAAATCTAGCAGTAATGTGATCTACACCAGGCCATTACAAAGTCATTAAACAAGAGGGCTGAAAACCACCACTTTGAATTAAAATAGTACAGTCCAAGCACTTGTTTTTGCACTGTAGAGATTATATTATTTAAATGTAAGATATCTAGTTTGGATATATGCAGGTACTCTGCAAATCTATGTCTAGATCTATATATCTGCAATATAATATATAATCTATGTCTATATCTATATATCTGCATAGATATATGCAGATATTTGCCTGTTGAGCATGAGCCAGCAGTGTGCCCAGGTGGCCAAGGAGGCCAACAGCACCCGGGCTTGTATCAGGAATAGTGTGGCCAGCAGGAGCAGGGCAGGAATGGGGCCCCTGTGCTTGGCACTGGGGAGGCCCCACCTGGAATGCTGGGCTCAGTTTTGGGCCCCTCGGGACAAGAAGGACTTTGAGGTGCTGGAGCGTGTCCAGAGAAGGGCAGCGGGGCTGGGGCAGGGTCTGGAGCACAAGTGTGCTGGGGAGTGGCTGAGGGAGCTGGAGGGGGTTTAGCCTGGAGAAGAGGGGACTGAGGGGAGCCCTTATCGCTCTCTGCAGCTGCCTGAAAGGAGGTTGTGGTGAGGTGGGGGTTGGTCTCTTCTCCCAAGTCACCAGTGATAGGATGAGATGAAATGGCTTCAAGTTGCACCAGAGGAGGTTTAGATTGGGTATTAGGGAAAATGTCTTCACTGCAAGAGCGGTCAGGCACTGGCACAGGCTGCCCAGAGAGGTGGGGGAGTCACCATCCCTGGGGGTGTTCAAAAGCCATGTAGACATGGCAGTTTGGGACATGTTTTAGGAGGCCTGGGGGTGTTTGGTTAGCAACTGGACTTGATGATCCTAGAGGTCTTTTCCAACCTTAATGATTCTATGATTCTATGTAGCTATGTTTAGATCATGCAGCATTTTGAAGCGCAGTCAGAAGCTGCTTCTCAAACTCTAGAGCAATTTACCTCATTTCCAAAGGCAATGAATAAAGAAATGATAAGGAAAGCTGTATTTAAGCCTCTGGTACTGCTGTACATGGCAGCACTGGGAGTCATATCTTTCTTTCATTTTAATTCCTTTCACTCAAGACTGTACTCCAAAATTTCAAAAGCTAAAGAGCATATGACCTTATTCAAAAAAAAGGAATGCAGCTTTTTTGCCAGTAATACTGTTCTGATGTTGGGCACAGTGTTGGGCATTTGCATTACTGAATGTTTGATCTGAGCAGGGGTTGTGTGGCCACAGCTATTGCTTGTAAGGTATATGGGGAAGTGCCCTTCCCAGCAATGTCAGTGCAGAGGCAACAGCCCCTGCTTTATCTCTAGCCCAATACAGATGAAACCAGCTCCAGCACTTAATGTATCTTCCATCTTGAGAAGATGCATTTATTTTCTGCATATATTATTTCACCAAAGGCAACACCAAAGAGGAAAAGACAAATGTATGATTCATATTCTAAAGAGTGTTATCAACCTTTTCATCTACTAGTGAATTTGTTTTGAGAAGTAAATTGCAAGGAGACTCTATATAAATGCTAACCTATCTATTAGCAGAGTAGGTTTTTTGACTGTTTTGGTGACTTCAGTTTCCTTAGCAGAAGAAAGAAAATAATTGCCACAGTTATGCCTAGTTCACATGGAAAATGAGCAGCTTCAAGGAAGATTTCTTTAGTGGGAATTCAATTCCTGTGAAAAATTCATAGTCTCAGTTTGTGTGGACTCTTTATGACACTAACTTAACAAAGCTGTCCCTTCAAATCCATAATTTTATTAGAGAGAATAAAATACCCATGGCTCAACATCAGATGATATAACTTAGGGGACAGTATTTTCTAGTGAGTTTGAAATTCCTTTGTCCCACATTGCCTCTAAGTCTCCAGCACAGTGCCAGGAGATTCCCAGTGCTCCCACTCCTTGGCTGGCTGCAGGACATCCAGGCTTGAGGTTCAAGTTCTGAAATCAGACAATTGTGGTGCTGCATTTTTTAATTTTTAAACAGATATTTGACCTGAGCATAATGGTATCTGTCAGAGTATTGGGAAAGCCTTAATGCTTCAGTCATCTGAATAGACTGGGTGCTATAAGACCCACTTTCTTGGGGAATCATCATATGGATTATCAAAGATCAGAAGATGGTTGCAGTGATGTGCAATGGTTGTAATGATTTTACCGTAGCTAATAATTATTTCCAGCATTTATTTCTTTTCCTTATTCTGTCAGCCTTCAACGATGTGATAATTATTGTTCTTGAAATCTTGTCCTCCTTTAGCTTTTACCAGTGGAAAATTCTTTTTTATTCTATTCCTCCTACTGTACCTCCAACCAATCTTCCAGCATGTCCCTGAGAAGCTCCTACTTCCCACCTTCCAGCTTAGTGGGACTGCCACTGCCTTTGTTCTTGATACCGTAGTCATGCTCAACATCAATTTGTTGTACTTATTTTTCACATCACTTACAAAGCCTAAAAATGTCAAGGTGTCTGAGAGCTGGCATCAGGACCTGATGACTGATAGTGCCCCTCTATTTCTCCATTTTCACACTGAACAGTCAATATTTTAGCATTGTCCTTTATTTTCTATTTAGATTACAAGCACCCTGTAATCAAGCTTTTATATTTAGATCACAAGCACCCTGTAATCAGGCTATTATATTTAGATTACAAGGACTCTGTAAAAGCTTTCTGGACTGTGTGGCACAACAGTCTGGGGTAGAAGAGTGACTTGTTACCACTGCAGCTCCCGATATGGGAAAGTATTAGATAACTACATGGACTTATACCATAACGTGCCTAGGGTTCCAAACTATTTACTTTTATTTGCATGTTTACAACACCTAGTAGCTCCCATCAAAGATACTTCTAATGACAAATTGTAGCCCAGGGCTCAGTACAGAAAATGCATAAAACGCCTTTCCCTAAGAAGCTGTCAAAGAAAACTATCCCTGATGTGACCTCGCTTGTGAGACTGGATGTATTCCAGCGCAGGGGAGACCTTTGAATCTAAAATGTATATAAACAGAAGTACACAAATCCAGTAGCAATACAGATCTTAAAAAACATCAGGACATTGTCTTTACAAGAACAGTCCAAGAGCAGGACAGTTTATCATGGCTGCCCTGCCTAATATGGGAAGCAGTGAGCAACAGCAGCACTTGGTAGGAGGCAACACGACTTGCTGGAGCCTTGGTTTGTGTGACAGAGCACCACATATGCCGACACCCATGGGGCGAACTAAGGGACTGCCTCTTAATGCATCTGATCTGATAGAACTTGTTTGCAAATATATTTAATTTTCAGGGTGGGAGATAGGGTCTCTTATTTATGATACTGAAAACTTCTCTGGCCTTAAGAGGAAGCACCACCGCTTCTGCCCTGAAAGGCACTGAGCTATCTCTCAATGCCTTGAGAGGCATTAAATATGCTGATGAGTCTGCTGCCATGAGAAATCCAACCGGCCTTGTACCATCAGTTCTTATGTGCCCAAAAAGAAAATGCACCGCAGCCTTAAGCAATACATTTACACAGTACCAGGTAGGATGTTAAAAGATAACACTTAGAACTAAGGATAATTTTTGCATTTTTAGCCAACTTTATTAATCGACAGATCTCCTGTACTGTAAAATGTATCAAAGACTTCCCATTTGAAAAATGGTGTGGATAATGGTTGAATACTAGCGCTAATTGTACCTTGTTATGTTTGGGAAAACTAAAAAATGACTGAAAGAACGGCCAAGAAAAGCTGAGAAATCACTACCACAGCTGATTAAATGGTGTGATAAGGCATATATAAAACTCTCTGCTTGAAACTGGAAGACACCTTTCATGGTTTTGATTTGTTGCCAAAAGGAGTAAAAGATACAACAACTAAGGAAATACAAAAGCAATGAAGAATGTAATTTATCTTCCTCATGATCATTTTCCTGAAGTAAAACATCTTGTGAAATGCAGAAGTACCAGGTTCAAAGCAAAAAGAAACCCTTACATTGATTTGAATATTGCATGGAGAAAAAGGAACGGGAAATGATTTTTCCATACATGTTATGGTTATAAATTACATAATTTAAATTTATTTGATTAAAATCATATAACAAAAATTTAAAATGGTTACAAAGTTTTAGCACCAGGGATTAAAACCCAAGAACATTGACAGAAATTGATTTATTTATTTCCCCATGGCAGAGATGAATGACCCCTGGAATTCCAGCTGTACTTTTTGCCTGTTCAGCTTCACTGTTTTCAAGGTTCACAATTAGTTTTACAAAAAAATACCCCAAACCCCAAACTTTTTGCTTATCCAGATGGGATTGTTCTATCCTAGTTTTGTGGAGAGTACCTTTTTGATAGAACATTCTTTGTATTCTTTATGCCCTTCAACTTATTTCCTGCAAACAGAGGAGAAATCATAGCACTCTTGGAAATAATTTTGTGGTATTAATTTTCTGCCACACGAACAATCACTTCTAATATATTTTTATGCTTCTTTTCACACCAGGCACTGGAATCTCACAGTAGGCCCTGTCACTATGCCAGAAAAAGCAGTTACAACATTTTTAGCTCATTTTCTAGTTTATTGGCACTGTGATATTTTCCTTTCTTTTTACTCTCTTTTATGCATTGTTGGAACATGATTTTGTGTGTAACTGTTATTACCCGTATGTACACCCACTGCTGCCATCCTTTTCACAAACCCATGCAGAAGTCTGGACTTCCATTTGTTGGTCACCAGCTGAGGCTCGACTGCTGCAGCTGCCTGATGTCTACATTGTTACTGGAATATAGGGTAATATCAGGCCACCAGGGAGGTAGACCAGCTGTCATCAGGCTTGCTTGACAATACCCCTGAAGATATTTCCAGGTCTTCTTTCCACAAGAACAGAATTTAGAAGCATAGGTATTGGTAAATCAAGTTATCCTTTGCGGCAAAATGGGTTCAAAATGTTTTTTGAAGCCTCTGAGCTAGGCCCAGAGTAAGGGCTGCAGGAAGACCACAAGGGCGTATCAGGTGTATTTCTCAGGTCTAATAAGGAACAGACGTGTGCCCCGGGCTAGGTTTAGCGCTGATCAAAAGCAGCCAGACTATCGGGTCATAGTGCGCTGTAGGCGTGACAGACACTTGCCAGGGATCTGAGCCTAGACTGTGACATCTCCAGGCCAAGAAGATTTTAAAAGCCCAGGGTCCACGTGCTGCAATCCATACACAGAAGCTCAGCGCATGCGATAGGAGGGAGTTTTAAAAGGCTATTTGTGTGTCATATATGGAAAAAACATTAGTGTACTTCTGCCTACACTTCTGGGTACTTTAAAAGAAAGTTGAAGGTGTGTTTTTCAGCAGCATTCTTTATTTGATCATTCAAATCCTTATCTAAAATTTCCATGCTAAATGCATTTCTAGCAATTGCATTAAATATTGCCTATGCCTGAAAGGATATTAAATATTAATATTGGGAAAAGGAAGACTGTTCTCTCTTCTTCCTCTTCTAAAGTCCTCCTTTGATTTACTGCTCTCTGTAGTCCCCAATGTAAATAGTGTCACAGCAAATAGGTGTTTAGTGTCTGTGAAGTTTATTCTATTGGTCTATTTAGGTTCTTAAGTCTGAGTTATAATGCATATAAATTAGTGGCCAGTGAGTGTTGTTTAATTATCTAGAAGCCTTGTCATTGACAAAGTGACCTGTGCTGACTTTCTTGCCAGGAAGAATTGAAGTTGTTATGCTAAACTCTGGACAATTTGATGTAAATATTTACCCACCCAATAAAGAGGTGCTAAAACTAGTTCAGCCTCAGGATGTTAACTCCTGGAGATCACACAAGTTCCCATAGGAAGCCAGCTTCATGTTACACAGGGAAACTTCAGATCTCGCTATGGTAAATGAGCAGTTGCTCTAACAAGGTGATGATAAGGAGAAGTTTGGACTTGATCACAAGCATGCCTGGGAAAAATTATATACACACAAAGAGGGATCCACCTCTCTGTCCGTGCTCCCATACGGTGCCCATCACTGTGTGCTGTCTGACAGGGTGGATTTTTTTTAGTCCTGAGTGAAGGTCAATGCAAAGACCTAGATCTTGATGCCTACAGTCTTCTAGTGCCATCTTAGATGCTCTAAAGTATCCTGTCTGGCCTCTGCCTGGAACTCCAGGAGTGTTCTGTAAGTCTTCTAGCATGTGAATATCTTAGCTAGGCTGGGGAGTGTCAAATGGGATGAGACATTGGTGTGTGAGCAACTGAATGAAGCCCTTGCCCTCAGTAAGTCAGAATAATAAATGTCTGCCCAGGGGCTGGAGTTTTGGCAGCATATAGTTGGTGATTTTCATTTTAGCAGTTTGTTTCCATATTCCTCCTTGTGAGGGACAAACTGACACAATATTTGATGAGTGATTTGTAGTATCCTCTTTTTCCTTCCAAGACATGAATAGGGTTGGCTGCTTGGGACAGTATCAGGTTTGTTGGCTTCACATTGCTGCCAGAGAGCTCAAACCACTCTGCTCTGGATGTCCATCAGTCAGGAGTAATGAGTATACAGAATGAGATAGCCAGTGCTCGAGCAGCAAACTTTTGGATAGGAAAGGACTTCAAGGCCTGTGGACAGTAGGACATCTATTTCTGGGCTTCCTGCCCGTTGCCTCCTGACCCAGGAGTGATCAGGCTCTGCCCTTCAAAGCTGCCTAAGGCCACTTCCCGGGCCCTGCAGCACAGCACACATCTGACAAGCACTTTCAGGCCCATGAGGCTGCTGCTGGATAAGGTTCTTTGAACTTACACACTATGCACTTGACTCCCAGGGCCACCATCTGCATCATCCCGGGCAGCTCTGCTCCCTTCAAGGCAGAAGCCCTGCAAAGTCAGGGCCATCTATGTCCCTCAGGGGAAGGGACAGCTGCTGCATTTGGTTTCCATCTGCTGCTTGGCCCCTCTGGTCAGTGAACTCTGCAGAGATGAGGCTGGTAAGCATGGCCTTTCCAAAAATGTTTTCCTGCAAACATAATGTAAAGGGTTCCTGCCTGCTCCATGTTGTTGCACTACTGCCACCTCCAAGTGCAGGTTGCACGCTGCTGGCCCGCGCTCCTGAATGTCATGTGAATAGGAGGACCACAGGGCTTGCCAGGGCTGGGGTTTCTGAAGAGACATGGTAGGAAAAGTGGTACATTTCATGTGACATTGCCTTCTAGAGTGCTTTGGAAAGCCTTAGGGCACTACAGGGTGTGGGTTGTCCAGACTGAGTGTGAAGGTGCCCTCAGAAAGGCTGCAGAGCCCCCACACAGTCAGGACTGACCCTGACTCGCTCCCCTAGGGACTCTCAGGATGTCCTGCAGGCAGGACAGAGCAGAGTCAAAGGCTCTCGTCTCCATACCTGCCACTGAGAGAAGCATAAGAGGACAGTGGAGAGATAATCCTTAATGTCATTAGTCAGTGAGTAGGGACTGCTGGTGGTGTCAACCATTTTGTAGAAGGCAAAAGGGAGCAATGACTGTATCAGCAGCTCTGGGCAGGCAGGTGCGCCGTTTTCTGTGCTGCCATCGGTGCTCCCACATGGGATCATGAAGCCACAGGATAATTGAGCCTGGAAGGGACCCCAGGAGATCTCCCATCCAAGCTCCAGCTCAAAACAGGGTCAAACTATGAGGTCGGACCTAGTTGCTCAGGGCTTTATCCTCTTGGGTCTTGAAAACCTCTCTGGACAACTTCTTCATCTTCACTTCCACCCATTATCATCCATGTTAGACAGATTAAAGCCGCTGTGGATACATCTGTCTATGTTGAACTCACACCTTCCTTTAGAAGCACAGGCTTGCCCTGAAAGGTCTCATTTTTTCCAGTAAAGAAACGGAGGAACAGAGAAATTAATTTTGCCTGCAATAAATTGCAAAATTTATCTGTATATTTGCTGTCTGCTGCAAAGCAAGCACCAACATCATCAAGATATAAGGGAAAGCATATCTTCTCTTTGCTTTTGGGAAAAAATGTAGACAGAATTAAGGCAGATCTGCTGAGCTTAAGTCGTTTCCAACTCCTTCCAAGTGAGGAATATCCTAGTTTCCAATTTCACCTTCCTAAAACAGTGATATTTGCAGAGAATTACAGCAGGTCCTTTTCTGGGATTTTTGTTAGAAGCTAGTAGTAACTTCAGGAAGAAATGACCTGACAATGAATATGTATACACATATTTGGAGTGCCAGAAACTGCTTTGCATATATTTAAAAACACTCACACAAAAAGGTTACTGACTCTGTATACCCCAGAAATGTCACTCGCTTATCATACAAAGCAGGAGCGTCTGTTCAAATTTCAGATAAATACAACAAAAAATAACAATAAAGGAGCAGGGACAGATTTTTAGCCTATGTTAAGAAAATATACCAATGCTATTCTTGATTTGTTTTCTGCTTGTCCCGAAGTGGAAGTGGAAGATGAAGAACGTACTCCATAGAAATTTGCTTTTAGGGGTTAATTTTGCACCTTCATTCTTCATGACATAAAATGCACTTTTACAAGACATCAAAATCATTAATTGACATAACCAGAGACAAGTTAATTTGTATCTCCAGAGAATCTGGCTCCACATGTCTCAGATTAGAGCTTCCATTCTGTGACTCTCTCTCCTTTCCCTTCGCTGTTATCTTCCTTGCTGTCTCTTGTCGGCTGCAGAAGAGAAACCAATGGCTCCGACCACCCACAGTGCATGCTTAGCAGCTGTAAAACATAGGTGCCAAGAACCAAAATGCTTTTTCTCTAGCAGTGGTATGTCTTGTGGCGGGTCCTTTGGTTGGCATTAGGAACCAGGTCTGATGGCAGCCAGGAAATTTCTTTTAAAATGCATGAGGATAACATCCTTGCAATGTTTCCCTCAGACTGAGTGTTTCCTCTGGGGAATTTGCTACTCTGTTGTATGTACAAAAAGAGGATCTTATCGGGGGTGGGAGGTATGTGGGGGGGTATGTTCTGTGTTCAAGGCCCTAATGACTTGGATTGAGCATTCTCAGCACTTTATGGGAAAACAGCCGTGGCCCACCTTGGCTTTTATGGGAGAAGAGGAATGCGAATCAAAAATTAAATTCACATAACTTTGTGGGTGGCCTTCTCTGCTATGCAGAATATCTTTGTGTATGCTCATGTCTGCCATGACTTTGAGAAAAGAGCCCTTTACTTGTATAGCAACAAACTCATAAGTCAGAGTGTTTACGTTCCTAAGTACTATATCATATTTCCTGACTAAGTTAATGAAACAAATTAAGCAAAGCTCCACACAGATTCCTGTATTCACAGAAAAATGCAAAATTCTTACACATCCTGGTTATAGTGGTAGCTAAGCATGCTGTGTTTATACTCCATTTGCTAAAAATCGTAATCTGACTTGCCTAATCTCGGCTTTTATATCTCAAGGAATGGAAGACTAAGTTATAACACTCTTTACAACTACATCCCACTTCTCTTAATTGTTCAAAAGTTACGGTTTTCAAAGTGGCCTAATGGATTGGTCAGCTTCATGGGGATCTAGCATATGTTTAAAGTTAAGAAAATGATCGATGACAGGGTACCCTGAACACATGTTTTCCTGACTTGGGTCATTAAGCAAATAAATAATTAAATTCATTCAATGATAATGCTATAAAAGCATAAATATATAAATGGTTGCCGTGCTGGATTCTTAATGTGGTGCTCTCCAAAGGGGTATCATCGGGTCTTAGAAATACCCTGTCTGTAGTCAGTGAAATGCCTACACAAGAGCTCATTCACAGTATATAGGGGTGTACGTCTTCATTTATGTTTTATTTGAACACAAGAAAAACAATGAAGCACCCATATCTGCACCTAAAGAAAAGTGTTTTCGTGAAATACAAGTGGATCTTGAATTTCAGACTGGTTTTGCATACCCATTTAATGCAGCTTTAAACTGGTTACATACCCACTTTCTGTGGCAAGGTGTCATGGAAAAGATTTCAGCATGCATATGAACAAATGTTATTCAGGAGATACTTACGCATTTACCTAATCATCCTTCTACAGCAAATACTTTCTTCAGGAAGGGGCCTCAGGATGTTCCTCGCCCATGAAGTTCCCCTGACTGTCATGGAATGGGTCATATGAGTAATCGACCCCATAGTGTAAAGGCAGTTCAGAAACTGGCCTTTTACTGTCATACTTCTTTGGTAGTTCATTTAAGAGTTTCACATTCATGTAGATTTTCTACAGAATAGCAAATTTCAAAATTAAACCCGTGTATAAATCAAGACTATGCAATAAATTATATATATGCACTATGAATAATATGCCATTATTCATAAACAAATCCTTACATAAATCTGGTTTTGGATAAACCGAAAATTGAATATTTGAATATTAAAATAAGGATTTTTCCCCCTTGTCAGAACAATGATGTCTTATGCCAGCTTTCTGTTGATATTTTCATAAATTTATATTTATGACATAATTTACTTAGTAAATGTGGAACTTTGCCACATTGCTAGTTTTCCTCTAACCTCTCTAATCTTTTTCTAACAAAAAATTACAACACTGCTGAAAATGTATTGCAAACATTGACCAATATATAATGACAGGAAATACCACGTCTCTTATAAATTTTCCTCCAAACTCACCCTGCATCTAATATAAAAAGAAACAATTGGATTCGAAATTACACATAGTTTTAAGGGCTTACTCTTAGCATCCATTTTTAGAAATACAGAACAATTCCTCCAGCTTTTTAAATAGCTGAGACTTAATGTGCCATAAAAACATACTGTAAATATTTCTGTTGCTGTAATGGTGTCTCAGTTACCACAAAGAGTTGCTAGGATATTATCTGTGGCAGGAAGTTTGTTGTGCATTCATAAAGGAAAACCAACAGTCATTTTGATACATTATGCAAATAATATCCTGTTTTCTCAACAGATTCCTTTGGAGAAATCAAATAAACCTCCTAGCCTCTGAGCAGTGTTCATCTAGATCGTTGTACTCTGCTGTTAGTATCCCTGCAAGTAACACTTTCATTTTTACGCACTGATTACAGTAGTAAATAAACCTATGCTTAATTGAATTTAGTGCTAGAGAACATATTGCAAACATACCTGTAGAAAGCATTTTCCAATTCAGAAACAGGAAAAAACATCTAAAATGTTATAAATAAATCATATTCGTCATCAACATAATATTTAGAAAAGACACTTAAACTGGCACCTCTGCTTAACCGATGGTTATCAAGTATGACATACTTGATAGAGATAATCGTACACAGTAAAGTGCTGAAGTTAATAATTGCAAAATAGACAAACGGTTGCAAAACTTTCGCTGACCCCTATGTATATGACATCTTAAAAGAACCTGTGATAGAATTTGACATTATTAGAGTACTTATAATAAAAAGAGGAAGTTGTTTTCCCTTTAGGACACATAATTTCCCCTTGAGTTGTCTTTGAAGTTCCCAAGGCTTTTTTATTAGATCTGCAGCAGCACATGACTTCAGTCTAGCTTAACTCTAGGCAAGCCACAACTTTGCTGTGCTGCATCCAAGCATTGGAGTCACAATCAGAAAGTGAATTCTCCATAAAGAGAAAATTAAGTTCCCTGAGCTTATTGCCTTAGAATCCAAGTAGGTTATTTTAGAAAGTTAAAAACACCCCAGCATTAGCAGTGAAATGTTCGCCTGGAAGTGCTAGCAATATTGAAAGGATTATAACGTCTGTTGGCATGTTGACATACATATAAGGTAAAAAGTAATAGTGGATTTTACTACTTATTTAGGTGTTATTCTAAACAATCCTTTTAATTCAATTCCTCAATCATTTCATTAATTTGTTCTTTGTTTACAACTCTTAATAAGGACTGAATGAAAGTTAAGTAAAGGCTTTCAAATTATGTCTGTTTCTTGTAGTAACAAGACAACTATGTTAGTCTTTGATTAAATGGATATTACAAACTGTGGCCCAAGATTTAACCGAATGTACTTAATTTTTGTGGATTTCAGCAAGCCTTTAAGCTTGTTTGTGTTTATTGTTTGCATGCCTGTGCATTGCTTGGTGTTAGTGAAGGCTCTAAGTAGCACAAGAACATTTAGCACAGTGTTTCTGACCCAGCTGGGCAAGGAAATGTCAATATGATGGAAAAGTCTCATGAGATCTGCAGTGTGAATTCCAGGGAAAAGTTACTCAAACAAGTATGAAGTGAATGGTGCTAAATCTATTTAAGTTTGACTCATTACTAATGTGGTTTTTTGATGACAATTTTTGTGTATAATCAGAAAAATGGAAAGGATGAAAGGAAGTATTCTTCTGAGATAATCAAAATGGAACCTGTGGTAAATCTGATTTTATCCAGCACTGGATTTAAGTTTGAGGAAAAGCACAACGGACTCATTATATTTGTTCTTTATACAAAGCAAATTATGAAGAAGAATTAGGCATCTTCATAGGGTTTTAGTAGGAGACTTTTTATCTAAGTCTGCAGCAGTAAGCTAGGAAAAATATCACAACCCTATATCCCAAATATATGTCCTAAATACTTTTCAATTTAATTTCAGGTGCAGAAAATTATTCCCATGTGTTGGTATTATATGACTGATATTGATTGGTGAATCAGAATTACCTGGGTTTTAAAGTCACTGCACGGGGCATGCTTCAGAAATGAAAGGAGAACATTGCAAAGGAGTTGGGATGTTCTGCCTGTTCTTGAGAAAACAACTTCTTCTTGGCTTTAATAAAATCAACAGCAGGCCCTGAAGAAAACAGCACCAGGCCAGATGGGGTTTTGAAACTTGATCATATAGGGATGAAGCTTGTGCCAAGATGGGCTGCAGACAGTGTGTCGGGTAGGTACAAGAGCACCTTCGCTCCGTAACACATGCTCCTTATCTTTTGAAACTTTCATCTGGTCATCTGCTGTCTGCTTCCTTCGTTGCAACATCAGTTCCCAGCTGCTGAAGGCATTGATGCCATCAGCTTGCGTGTGCCCCTGTGGGGCTGAGGCCAAGGCTGGGTGCACCCCAGGATAGCCAGGTTAGGGGATGCTGCTCCATAGTGCAGCCACAGCCCTTCTGTGCCATAAGAGAGCTTCTAGTAGCTCCACTTGTCAAGAGTGACCTAGAAGGTGTTGTTAAAATGAAGTTAAGGATGAAATAGAGGTTAATTACTGTTTCATCAAAGGCAAACCACTTTAAAAGAATATTTAGGCTGGGAACTTGTGAGCACCTGGAAGTGCCAGGATTTGGTCTGACAAAGGCAGGAGCACCCAGGCATGCATATGTGTGGGTAGCTGTGTGCAGAGCATGTTCAATAAGATGATCTAATTCAATATACTAGTTCAGCCTATAGAAAGCTTCAAAAAGGCACAGTTTACCAGCTTCTCACTTTTTTAAAGATAAGCATTTCCCTTCAATTTGTATTATTCTATTACAGTCCATGCTACAGGAGCCATTCTGAAAGATATTTCAGAATAGTTACAAATAATCATGATTACATACTATTTGAAATGTGATAGTGCTTATGGGCAGCCCCAGTTAAAAAAAAAAAAAAAAGGTTTACAGGAATGCTGGCAACTTAGAGCAAATATTTTATGCTTAAACGAACACTACTTATAACAGAAAGATAAGCTGGAAGTATTCTTTATCTGAAGTGAATGTTTTACTTATTTCAAGAATGAATAGCACATTACATGCATGTGTTGAATGTGTATATCAGTAGATTTATTTATTTAAAAAATTAGATATTAAGTATTTATTTTCAAGCCCGCATAGGAATAAAGATGGACCTGGGATGCACCCAAAGGTATACAAGCAGTTTCTTTTCCTATTTACATTGTCTAAAATAGTAGTGGGGGGTTGCAGGGTTGGATAAAATATATATCCTGCCATCTTTAAACAAAAGGATCGTATCACAGACAGGGAAATCAAGTATAAGAAGAGACTTTGTGTTATAATTCAGATTCACATTTGTAAAGGAGTTTGAATAATACACATGACAACAGTGTACACTCTTACTGTAGCATAGTTCACACAGCGTATAAAAACCTATGATTTTCTAGGCCTAAAGGCTGTTAATAAATCCATTTAATTTGAGAAGTTGGAGAATAGAATATATTTTGAAGGATTAACATGAAGCAATAATAACAATACACTGAATATTATTTTGAGGGAGTTTAAATACTTCCTCGCTGTTAATTCCCACATAATATCTCCCATTTCTTTTAAATAGATGGTCTATTTTTCATTATGTAAGACACAGACAGTAGAGAAATAATCCCTGGGGTTTTTCAGC
Source organism: Phalacrocorax aristotelis (assembly GCF_949628215.1). Lineage (NCBI taxonomy): Eukaryota > Metazoa > Chordata > Aves > Suliformes > Phalacrocoracidae > Phalacrocorax > Phalacrocorax aristotelis. The sequence continues at coordinate 67,866,439 of NC_134280.1, forward strand.
TCTCCTGATCTGTAATTCAGATGAAGTTTTTTTTTCTTTGCCCTTCTCTCTCCATAGAAATACGTATAATGAAAAATAATTCCTACTCAATTTTGTGTAATGCAATTTACTTGCCCAGCAGACAGTGGGGTGATATTGATGCATATTATTACCAATCTACAGAGAGAGCTGAGGTATGGCATATACACTGCTTTACAAGTAACCAAGTCATGAAGTGAATCCAGATCCTTCTGGCTGCATTTTCGGCTGCTGTGTACTTTTCAGCCACTACCTGATTATTAGTGCCATGCCAGCTTTAACACTCAGTTTTCAGAAAGTCTTTCCAAGGGCTATGGGCTTAAAAGGCTCCCCAGCAAAACTCCCCATGCAAATCAGCAAAGGGAAACCTTTGGAGTATTTAATAAGCTAGCTGAATCTTTTCCAATAAACTTAGCCATAGGCAAGTTTCTTCCCCGGTTTAATCTCTTAAATATACTCCTCTTTACTTTTCCTTCAGCTCCTCATCAAATTGTCACATGCAGTTTAGAGGAAAGTAATATGAAGTGATTTTTAAGGAGTTTCATACTTGGCAATGATTGAACCAAGGTCTGTGTATTTCATCTTGTGATATGAAAGATACCCACTCATTTTCTAGATCAGCTAAAATGCAGCTACTAAGCTGGTCCTACTCCCAGCTGGTCATGCCCTGTCTTTTATTTTAAGGAAAAACTCCCCATCGTCTTCAATGAACTAAGATTAATATAAATATAGGTGCATTTCAGCTGTTCGCCATTTATCTGCTCTCAGCAGTTACTATATACCAGCCTCTAGCTCCTTTTGCTCAATATTATCCTTCTACAAAGATGGCTCAGCACCTTTACTTTGGTTTAAAATGTATGAAATCTTGATCCTACTGAAGCAGAGAGTAAAATCCCCCATTCTTCAATGGGCTAAAGCAGATGCCCCAATTTCTGGTGATACCACATCCCATCCAAATAAAAAATGAAGCTCAGACATCTGCTGAGGGGTAGAAGGATCTGACTGAACCTTTTGTAGTGGAAGAGGTGTTGATCCTTTCTGAAAATGATCTGGTCAGCCGAAAGAGGGTATATTCACTGTGGCACACTAAAAGAGTTTTATGTGTTCTCCTAGAATTTTTTTTCCATTTTAATAGTAGGTCTATTAAAAAAAAAAACCAACCCAAACAAAACCCCAAGATTTCTTTAGCTTCCTGTTGAATGTGGAGCTGGCTGCAGTTCACAGTAGCAAAACAGTGAGTAGTGAGCAGAAAGGATGCTAGGCTGGGTTTAAGAATAGTTGCCTGAAAATACAGGTTTCTTTTTTTACTGTCTGCATTTTGGAGCAGTTATTTACCATAAAGAGTGAAAATTATACTGTAGAGTCATTTGTATGTGAAATAAGTAAAACAAATGTCCCCTTCTGACAGCAGATATGGTCCAAGTGTCATGTCTTGTAGACTCTTAGAGGAGAAGTTACTTGGCACCTCTAGTTAGTAACTGAAATGCCCACAGCAAGGGAGGGAGTTGAATTTGCCCCAGTACGTTTATCCCTGGTGTGACTCAGCTGAAATCCTTTGACTCTCACCAAAGATGTCTGTAGCCTATGTTTATGCCTTCTGCTTTAGTGCATTAGTCCTCCGAGGAGTGCAAATCCACTTGGAGAGCAAAGAGTGTTACCAAATGCTTTGTTTGTTTTGGTATGGTGTCTGCAGCATAGTGAGAAGGACTGCAGCTCATCATCAGATTAAAAAATTTCCAAAACACAGTTATATTCAGACTTTTTAAATTAAGTAGATACACATATTCATTTCCTTAGGGAAATGCATTTAAAAGGAGGTCTCTCTGCAGTGGGAAGAGAAGGGCAATTTCTAAGGCACAGTAAATACGGAGAAGAGGAAACAATAACTGCCACCTAAGCTTCAAACTTAATTTTTTTGTATAGCAGTTTGCTATTAGCTTTGTTGAATCCCAAGTTCTGTTTATGAGCAATAGGATCGACTGGGGGTAAATACTTCTGTATTTATGGGATGATTTAAAAAAAGACACAATGCCAATATCTCCTTGTGTCTATGTTGGTGCATCTATAATAATGATGGTGCCAACTCTAAGACCAAACAATAAGGATTAAATACAAGAGTCCATACTTGGGCAACAGTTCTGACCATGTTAATACATTTTAACTTTAGTAACAAATTCAGATTTGTAATTCTATCTGTAATCGATGTAAAGTGAACATCTGAGCTATATAAAGTTCTTAGAGCAAAATACAAAAATAGATTAAGCTTATCTAGTTTTACATTTTCTCACTATCTAAAGAACCAGGCTTACAAAAAGGTTTAGAAGAGTTGATGAACCTCACAAATAATCTGAATTTGATTCTGAATTCTAAAGCTGATTTGTCTTCCAGGCTTGGAAAAAAGTGTGAATCATTGTGGCATATATAGCAGCTCTTCAACGCCAGGCAAAACTTGATCTGAATCGGTAGATGTAATACTGTCTTATGCCAGAGATGTTGCCTGAGGTTCCATTGTGCTGGGTGCTGTATGTAGATACGTGTGTTTTGGAAGATGTCCATGTACTACAGAATTATGATACAAGTAGGCAAGACAGAAAGGAAGCAAAACTATTTTACAGACAGTGAATGGAAGCACAGGGAAAGGCATGTTTAAATTCACATAGGAGCTCTGTGCTGGGCCTCAGAAGTGAACTCAGTTTTATTGAGTCCTGGTCCAAAGCTCCCGTTGGTCCCCCAACTCTTTATTTTTTTTAAATTAATAATAGTTTTATTGAAATATAGTAATGATAATGCTTGAATTAGTCTTTTTGAGAAAGTACAATCTAAGCAGACCAAGAATAGAAAAAGATATAGGCACAGAGAGATACCAAAGGTCATACATTACGCGAGTAACAGAAATTGGGTCCTCAGAGTACCACCCTGCTCTTCTTTTTCCTCCAACTTTTGCTGTACTTTTAGGATTCCTTTGAGAATCAAGACATGGAAACTCCCATGGACTAGCACTTTGAGACAAGCATAATAGTCTGTGTACAAAAAAGGCCGGGTTTCTTACAGTTTCACTCTGAATAGTGATCATATTTTAGAACTACTTCATATAAATTCAACTACTTTAATTCAGACCTCATTACAGTGTAATGCAAGTCCTTCATATGCACCGTTTCCTGCAACCCATGTGTTTTCTTTAGAAATGCTTCTGGACTCTCAAAAGCAACTCCTACATATCAATTGTTGTGAATAACATATGAAAACATCTTTGGGTGAAGTGATGCAGGAGGTGCTCCCCTGGTGTGGTGGAGCTCTCTACAATGAAGGTAAAATTCACCTATGTAGAGAGAAAATCTTCTTTGCATGTCACCCCAGCTCCTGGTGATTTCCAAAGGAGCTCATGACCATCCTAAATGTCACAATCTTCCAAACAAAGTGCAGGGAACATGTCTTGGATGTTGAACTTTCTCTCATTTGCATACATAGCCCTGTGTGCCTTTATATGCATGTCGGTGAGCATGTGTGTATGTTATAAAACATACTCCACTGCACACTTTTCTCCCCCTGGGAAGATGTATTTCTATATGCTAGATCAAAGCCTATGACGTGATGAATCCCACTACTACCACTGACTCACACTCCCAGGCAGAAGCTCTCCAGAAGTAAAATGAGAAAGAAGAGACCTCAGAAGGAAATGTCAGGGTAGTCATTTTCTCATAGGACTCTTTTTGGCAGCTGGAGATAGTGACTCTGTAATAGCATGTTGAAGTTTTGAAGGGGGATTCCTCCAGAACGGAAATGTCCTTAGAAGGACCATTTCCTTAACCATATTCGAGCCTGTGGGAAACTGTTACCCTATGACGAGTCCTTCTAAACTAGATAGGATTTATATTTATTCTTAAATTATGTTTTATTTTCGGCAACTCCCCTGCTGTGACTTGACATCCCAGGAACAAGACCCTTCATATTCTCAGAAGCCAGAAACACTGCTGACAAAACTTACTCAGAATTGTCTTCGTTAGCTTTACTCACTTGTAATATTTTATTTCCATTCAGCTATTCCCTTCTCTACTAATTCTGGAGCAGCTGTTGTGTATATGAAAAATTTAAGACCATCTTGCTGGAAATGCATAGTCCAAACCAAGAGAAGCAAAGAAAAGTGCTATCTGCTTATCCTGATTATATTTCTATTTTATGAGGTTTGGATTTTGCATAATGAGGGTTAGAGACAGGTGCTGAGTAAATACTATCTTGGAAAACAGCCCCACTTTGTGGATTTAATTCTGAGTATATGTTGTGAGTTTTGGGGTACCTTAGTTTTGCATCTAGAAGGTTTTATTCACTCCACTAAATTTCAGTTGTAATTTTCCTCAGCTAAGGGACTGTAACAGCTCATATTGCATCGGGCTGAATGTTAGTAAGTTTTTTCCTTCCTCTGCAGACCTTGCAATCTCAGTCTGAGACCTAAGAATGAGACTGGATTCATTCTTAATAGAGAATCTTCATTCTCTAATTGCACATCCTCACAAGAAACAACAGATTTCACCAGTCTGCCTAATGCCTTCAGTGATATTTCTTAATCTCATTAACACCTGGAACTCTATTAATGTGAAGTGTACTCATATATGTAATAGGCCATTCTGCTGATTACGTGCAAGGTACGGACAGATTCCAGCTCAATATTTTAGTTTTACTGGTTGTTCAGATTTGGCAGTAACAGCAAATGGTAAAATCTGCTGCTAATTGATGAAGAGTGATTCCACACACACACAGCGAGAAGCTGAGGCTTTTCCAGACATTCAAAGCAGAGGCACAATCTAATATTTTGTTTGATATTTGCCCTTTAAGTCTTCCAGTTTTCACACAAGGGTGAGAATTTGGTGACTCCTGGTGTTACATTTCCCACAGGACTCTTTCGCTGCATACAAGAACAGCTATTGGAAAAGCTGACAAACAGGCAGCAATTCAGGAGTCTTTTAACTGAAATTAACTAAGTGAAATTCTCTCCCAAGCGAGGGACATGCTGGGTTAGGTACTGCTTTATGCCTTCTTTGAGGACTAAGGAGGAACAAGAGAGAGCAGCTTTGCCAGCCCATTGCTGAGCGAAGGGAAACACACCAGTGAGACGCTCCATGAATTATATTCTCTGATGCCTGCTCCAGCGAGCAAGCCAGAGATCTCAAGGGATTTGGATAGGCAATTTGGATTGAATCTTATAATGTAATGGGCACAAATCCTAGAGGAAAATGCTCCCACGCTTCAGGTTTTGCGCCTGGATTAAATATTCCTACTGTCCTTTGTGTTAAAATTTAGCAAGGACGGGATTAGCTCCTGTACTACACATCACCCACATCAAATAATTACATTTTACTGACCCTTATTTTTAGAAACAAAACTGTAAAATCTTTCTGAAATGAAACGAAACCACTCTTAAGTTCTTGCATTTAGCTCAGAGTTTAGACTTCAAATTTACACTAATAGTTAAGCTGGAGGTTCATGTTATAGACATGTTTTCTCATGCCTGTAAGTAGGCAAGAACAATTAAAGCAAAGCAAGTTAAAATCATTGAACTCCCTTTGTTACTGTAATTGAATATGGAAAAACAATGCTCAATTTAAAATTTTCAAAAATTTCTATTTCACTTTCAAGGTTTTTGCTGTTTTTCTTAACAGTCTTCAATTACTTGCCTGGTAGTAACACAGGCACTTACAGAGCCAGGTAACGTCAAGTATTAACAACCTCTTGGCAGACTTGATCCCATACCCAAACCAGCAAAACACCTACGACTTTCAAGGGAAGACACAGGCTTTCTCTTGGTCAGAGCATGCCAGAATGGCTCTTCTCTGTATGGTATTTGGTGTGATCCCAGATCACCTGTGAGGGGGAAAAAGGGAGTAAAGCTCAGATGCCAGTGCCTTAGTGCAGGGGTCTGAAGACTGGGAACTTTCTCCTTTCACAGCGCATTTGTACAGGCAGACCCCTCATTTTGTGCTGTAAAACTCATGTGAATGTCATGCTCATGGATTTTCACACCACCTCAAACACTGTGCTCTATACGAATCTTGGATGAGCAAAGCCTTGTTGAGCAAATTCTCTCTCCTCAATCTTCCACAATTGTTTCTTTTATTCCACTTTTACACTTAAAACATTTACAATATCTTCATATAAAGACAGACATACTTTTTGTAATTAAACACCTCTGGAAACCAGGCTTGCCACCCAACACATGGGCAAGCATCAACCTGTGTCTTGTGAGCTCAACTTCTTCCTCTTGAATAAATGCCATTAACGTGTTGGTAAGTTATGTGGTGATTCATGTCTGAACACTGTAGACCAGGGCAGAGCTTTTAAATGCTACATCTATGTTTAGGCATAGGTTGCAACAGATAACTAACCTGGAAAATGGGATGCAGAGCAATGTGAAAACTCTTACACAGCCTAGACTTCCAGTCACTGAATGTTGCATAATCTAAGATAAATAGAAATCTTGGTTATGAAGCTTAAAAAACCTGAGAACAGAATGCTTGTTGAACATAATACTGTCTAATTTCTACTTTGTCAGCTGCAAAATTCATCTCCTCATTAAAAAAAAAGTCAAATAAACCAAAGTTTATGAAACTTATGTTTGCATTTAAAACTGTTTTGCTGTTCATTTTCAGATGACTTTGGAGACATGGCCTGTGTTATAATACCACTTCCATTAAACATTGGAAGCTCAACTTTTTGCAGAAAAATTCACACAAACATTCTGCTCTTAATCCAAACAGAAGGGTTATGAACTGAACCTTCAAACAGAAACTTTCAATATTTGGCCTCTCAGCTCAGTAGCACCAATATGGTATGCCAGCTATCATGCACTGTAATTAATAATTGTTGTGAAAAAAGGTCTTTAAGGCAGAATACCCACTGCATATAGCTTGTCTGCTTTTTTAACCAAATAAGGTAATAGGGCATCTCACTGTTTATAATAGCAACATGAAATACGATGTTTCAAACTGTTAAAGAAAACACATTTAAACTTTTCCTGCCCATTTCCAAGTTTCTTCAACCTCTTAAAAAAAAAAACAACTGGCTACGATTCTCTGGCAGATTTATAGAAACCTCCACTTCTTACTTTTCGAAACACTTTTTAACGAAGCTTGAGAGATGAACAACGTGTCACCCAAATTGTGGCATTTATGCGAGGATTGTACACACAGTTCAGAAAGAGTAAACATGCAAAAATCAATTCCAGAGAATGACAGAAAGCGGAACTGGTTAAAGACGCCCAAGTGAAAGAGATCATTTTCTAAGACAAACATGTCAATATTTACCACAGGAATAAAGCTGGTGCTGTAGTGAATCTGGTGGTATTTATAAATATACATCTGGCACAATAACATCTTGGTAATCATAAAATGAATGCTAATATTATGTGTACAAATACTTAAGCCCTCCACTAGACGATTCTCAAAGTACTGCTTTAGCCTTTTATCAAAACTTAAACATTATGTTGTTTGACATCATCCTAAAGTTCTTTAATGACAAAACATTTGTCACTATTCCCACTTGCCATTGTAACTTTATTGACTTAACCAGAGTTGCTTTTGATTACACCAGAGAAAGGAAACAGATTCAGACCATGTTGTTCTCATGAAACATTTTTCTTCCCTCCGTTTTTCTTACCCTGCAAGTCCAGTAGCTATTTAACAGAGCTACCTCGGCCTCCCCTGGTTGTGATGCCAGCCCTATCCAGCGCCGGCTACCCCCTCGCCTTGCTGGAGGTTTTCTTGGCATCACACCTGGGCCAAAACAGATGAAACACATCCTTGGGATTTTACTCCCTGCTACTAGTTTGCTTTATGTTCTGAACAGAAAATTTGAGTCACTGGGTTTTCACTCCCCAGAAACAAGGACAATGAAGTGCATTTAGGATGAAAGGGTGTCTTCCTCAATCCTGACAAAAATCAGAAGAGGTATTGTAATTTTTAAAACTTTGCAATGCTGAAGGTGATGCTGGTATAGTTCTGCCAGGTCAAGTTTTTCTCATCAGCTGAGTGTCTGATGTTGAGTATCAGCAAACCTACATGCCCTCAGAATGCTGAAACAACCACCAGCACCTCCTTTTTTTCACAGCCTCGTTCTTTTAGGGCAAGGAGTACATGGTTGTTACTACCTCATTTCGTTTGTAGCATGGTGTGCCACTGAAACAGAGCCACTTGGAGAGGAGGCAACTATTGCCTCTGTCACTGGAAATGGAATTCAGTGCACTGGTGCCAAATCCAGAGGGTAGAAAGTGGGGAGGAGGGATGAATGAATGTACGGATGGATGCGTATGAGCTACGTGAGCTCTGTGCATTTCTGTACTCAGGTTAGTTATCTTTTTCTGATTCCCTGGCATATTTTGTTACCTAGTATATCAGAGATCTCTAACCACTTTTGAGGTTTGCGCATATCAAATGTATTCAGGAAACACTGACTCCTTTTAGCCTACAGCTCTAGAGCTCATGAATATAATTCAGCTTTTCAGGTCAAAGCTCCTTTTATCATCAATACAAATTCAGTATGCAAACCTAAGAGGAAATCTGCAGCAAACGTGCACAACACAGATTTGAAAGAGCACTGTGGCTGGAAAGCTTTACTTCCGAGTTTGAGTTTTGGGGTTTGGAAAGGTTAAGGTGCTGTTCTTTGGCAGCATTATCTCTACCACGTCAAGGGCGTCTTTCTATTTTTTCAATTGTCTTGAGTGGAAATTTAAATATAGCAGCAACAAACCCAGGTTGCATTCATCATTTGACTTGATTTCTACTTGGTTGGTTAATAAAAGAATTTCCTGTCTGCAGGAAAGTTCCATGCTTTGGAAAGAACACTTTGTTTCAGGTTGATTGAAACATTATATGTCATAGTTGACATAGTGAGTAAAATAAAGTTTGGGAAGTTTGCATTGCTGCCTGAACAGAAATGTCATCAGACCTGACATCCATGATGGCAGAAGTTTCAGTATTCACAATGGGGCATTTTCTAACTTTTCTATGACGGATTCCATTTCAGACTCTCAGCACCACATTCAGCAGCATGGTTATTTAGGATGTTGTAAGTAGCCCTTAGTTCTTTCTCCTTTTCAGAGCTGCCTCCTGCTCTGGACTATCACCAGCATGTGCGCTGTCTTGTTGTGAAATGGTCTGCAGAACTGATTCAACTGAAAACAACCCCCCTTCCCGCCCCTTCAGTTTTGTTACCTGAGTAGTTTTTTGTACGCTTGCAGAGCCAGAATGCAGGGGGAAGAGTGAGTGCAGCAATAAAAGGCCCAGCATGTACAGGCAGAGAGACGGTTAATATTAAGCCAGTGTTGCCACTGAAATTTATTCATATGAAACCTTAATCTCCATATAATTTCATTATCATGTACGGACTACCTTGCTTCCCTAAAACAATGTATCCAAATCCCCAAAGAGTTGATTCATAAGTCTGAACAAGATATATTAAGTACCATGCATGGATGAGAAACAGATGTTTTATGTGAATGTTAAAAATTCCAGGACAGTTTTTGCAATGATAGAGATTGCTCTGGTGTCCTTGGCTAGCTTCCCTGGTGTTGTCACTTGTATTGTATATTGTTTGGATACACTGCAGAGATGGATGCTGTGGTCATGTTTAATGTAAGGCATCTATCAAAGGCATCCCAGAAGTCCAGGGTACACATGTAAAATATCTGTAGATAAAAGAGGGAAAGAACTTAAATGAAAGGAAGGCAAAATGAATCAAATATATTTGTCTAAGGGAAAAAGAGGAGGTAAATGTGAAAGCAACAGTAGGAATAATGCCTCATGAAAAGTAAGCAAAACACGAGGATGCCAGTGAATATTGATTACTGAAGCCCTGAAAAAAAGCATCAGGTGATGCTGTTCCATTGGCAACTGTAGAGAACGAGTTGACTGTCACACGTCCCAGCAGCGTAAGACGAGAACAGTTCTGCTTGAAGCGAAGTTGTGCAATTCAGCAAAAGCAAAACCCGAGCTTTTGCAAGTGCAGGAATTAACACTGCTACTAGCACACACCCACCAAAAATGCCTGTATCGTAAACATAGTTGGAGACATATGGCATAATGCAAGCAAACCCGCTAGTGTTTCTGGAATGAAGTGGAAAGGGAGAAAAAATTGGCTTAGGCAACAGTTGGACACTCCTAAACTGACCTGCTCCTCTCCCCTACTCCATCCCACCATTTAAGACTAAGTGACTGAAGAAAAAGCCCCTCTCACACACCTACAAACTTTATTAAGCCAGAGACTTCCCTGATTTCAAGGGCTGGTAAGTGCGGTTGGAAGCCACCGTTGCTAAGGTTGGAAAAGCTGGGCTTCAATCTGAGGTTTGCAGGAGTGATGGTCTTTTTTCTCCCTAGTACCTGGGCCTGCTGTCTGTAGTGTACGAGATAAACGGTCACACGTGAGAGCTAAAGCACAGACGAGTTAGCTGACTCATCTTCACAAGCAAGGTAGTTAATGGTGCGAAAAGATTTCATATCTCTTGAGTCCCTCTTGTGTGTTTTATCCACAAAACCATTTTTAAGTCACAGGATACTTCTGACTTTATGATGAATTGAAAGAATACATTACATCCTCAACACATATATGTATTTACAAAGCCAAAAAGAATTTTCTCAATCTGGAAAACATTAATTAGCAATTCTACCTACTTTAAATAGGTAAGAAATAAGAAACTACATTTTCATGGCTACAAGAAATTGTGTTTTCATGTCTACACATTGGAGGGTATCTGAGGAAAGAAACTTAACAGCTGTGGTTGCATGGCAGTCAAGGTTATCCCCACATGCAATTAATGCAGAGGGACTTTGAATCCAGCAGTGCCCTGCTCCTCGTCTCCCCAACCTCCCCAGAGACCTTCTGCCTTTGGTTCTGCACAACCACCTCTATCTTTGTTCTGGGACAGATAAATCAATAATAGAGGTCATCACATCTGCAGGTTTCATTAATTTAAATCCACTAATAAATCCTTCCTAAATGTGGCAGACAGACGAACACAACAGTGAACAGGCAGTTCATAACCTATATGAACACAGAATGGGAAAAGCAGTTCTGTGCAGGTCCAAACATGGTAAATTATCAGGAAAATCTTAACAATGAGATCTGTGTCATTGTAGAACCATTTTCCCAAGCAGAATAACAGAAGCTTGAAACCTTCATACTTGGATCATCATCATATGAATGGCATAATTGTCCCGTGTGTGGTATGACTACATTGCTAAGCCATTTTAACCCTATACCGGGTTGTGCAGGGCTCAGCTGTGATTTTAAATGAGTGAAAATAGTTTAGCACTTGAAAAAAACATATTTCCTCCTTGTGATTGTTACCTGCTGTCTTAAGGGTCCCACCTAAATGAGCTCTCAGTTAGGGGAGTCCCCTTTGAGACCTCACGTTCACCTGGAAAGTGTTAATTCCTTTGAAAACTACTGCTACCAATGTTTATTTAGGCTGGGAAAGGGAAGGGCTAGACGGATAATTACCTTGAGAATTAGAAGAGCATAAAAAATCCAGGAAGAATGAGAGTGCACCTAAGAAAGCAGGAAACACCTAGGGAGGAAACCTGCGGTGTCTGAAGTCAATGAAGAGAAAAAATGGAAAAGTTAGAAAGAAAAGTACACTCTCAAAACCATTCACTGAAGTCCCAAAAGCAACTTGCTTTCATTCATTGCATGAAAACACCATGTTCCTTTGAATTCAGCTATCTTTTATAGGCAACAGTGGGAAAATGACTAGCAACTGATCTTTCACATATGTAACCTTACAACCTGACACAGGATCTTGCACCGGGACTAGAAAGCACAGCAGAAATGCAGCAGTTAAAAAGGTGAGCAAGCAGAGCTTAGGTTGCCCCTCCATCACATCACAGCTCTGCTCTCTGGATTTACGCGGTGTTGGGTCTCGTGCTCACCCTCAGCACTGGGGCAAATTCCTCTTGTCTGTATGTGCGGATACCCATATTTCAATAGACGTGATCATGCGACATTAAGAACTTTCATATCTTAATTTATATTTCAAGTCTTCATTTTCAGTCTGCTTTATTATGGAAATACAAAGAAATTGAAAAGAGAGGGGAATTTTGAGTAACATAAACATCACTGATATTTCTATGTTTTAAAAAAAAAAACAAGCTAATGGTCTTTTGGCTCACCTTTGCATTTTGGGGGATATTTGGTAATTTTTTACCTAGAAGCTGGATTCCCTCTTTATAAAACCAAGGAAACAGGATTCCACCTTCCAAGAGAACCTTCTGCGGCCAGAAATAATCCAAATTCTAGCTAGTAAATGAAATGAGGCAGCATAACATGTACATGCCAGGGATTAATTTCCCAGCCATTTCAGATGAAGGAATGATAAAGCACTGCATTGCTTTCTTTCATTTTCAAAATCCGTCTCACTTGAGAAGAGTATCAAGGGTTGTAACAGTTTTTTCTGTGTGTGGTTTCTCTCCTGCTCCACTAGCTTGTTGGTGCCCCCTTGTGTTTAAAAGAACATGATAAAGACCAACTGTGTCTGAGTCTTTTAAGGCACAAGATTCATGGAGAACTTAAATAACTATACGTGATAAAGGCATAAAATTATGACAGAGGAAAAAAAGCTTTTCAAAAGAGGACTGAAAACAGATTTTTAGCTGGTAGTTTTTCAGAATTGTTTTTATGTATTTCCAGTTGTTACCAAAACCACTGATAAATTAAAGGTATAAGTTTATAGTAAGTGTATTTTTTAAAGTATTTAAACAAATATTCATTGAGATTTCTTCTCTTTATTCTGTTCAGGTTTATTGTTCCCGTGCATATCATCAATAATTTAAAAATACCTTTTATGATCTGGTGGTGAAAGGTATCTGAGGACTTGTTTTCAGGTACATTATTTTAAGGTGTATGGGTTGTTGGGTGTGCAGGTTATACATGTCAAAAAGGAGTTAGAGCAGACTTTGCCACTGGAAGGTCTCTAACTGCGTCCCTGATCCCCTATCAGACCCTGTGCCGAGTACATCACCTCATAGCTGCTGATATCCTCATCTTCAGTACGTGTGTTGGTATCTTCCCGTAGGAATTCAACCTGCTGTTAAGATAAAAGAACTGAGTATAAGCCTCTTGGTTTCAATTTATCATTGGAATAGCTGATCAGCCAAAGAAAAAAAAAAAGTTACAGATGTGGTAACTAATGACCAGATCTCCCCCTTATTCTTGTGCAGACACACAGAATGGGAGAAAAAACACCGTGGTTTTCGGTCCCAGAACTAACATGGGTCAGTGGGCACGTTGCCAAGCACATATTTTAGTGTGGTCCTGGTTAATGGCAGAAAATTGCATCTGTTGTAACTTAGGAGCATAGGACGAAGCATGTCAGCAACCCAGCAGCTGAAAAAGAACTACCGGACTACGGCATCAAGTTATTGGAAGAACAGTGACCAGGCACGGGTTGGGTGGGTGGCAACCATCCCAGCACAACACAAGAATCCAGCAAATTTTAAGAGCTCTTGAAGGTCCTGTGTTTTGAAAGGGAATATTCAAGAGCTGATTTTGAGAAGAATATGAATCACCAGAAATTTGTGTGAATGTATCTATTTCCCCCTTTGTTCTACATAAACAATACACACAGAACTTCCTAAAACCCCTTAAAATCGCTTTTCCTCTGTGGTCAGTATGAAGCTGCTGTGATTTGAGTTCTCCTGAAAGGCAGCTCATCTCTGAAAGAAAACTCCTTAATCTGGTACTCCTTGGACTCCAGACCTAACAAAGGTAGTAGTGAAACACCCTTTCTTCTCTTCTGGCAGATAGATGTCTGTCTGACAGTCTCGAGGGTGAGCTACAAAAAATTCTCAAATGACAGATTAACTCCCAAGTGGTGCAATTAAAGAGATTTATTAAGATTAGGTGGAGAAGGTGACATGAAAGCTGAAGAAATGGCCTGGATGTCACACTTATCCTGACACATGGCAACAGCTAATCAGAGAAGTTCTGCCTTGGCTTAGTCACGCTGAATAAGACATCATGAGTTTACAAACTCTTTTTTAAAAAACATTTTTATCCCTTCTTTTCCAGCCCTCTCCTCTCACCACTTAGCCTAGCCCAGCCCAGTTATAGCTTTGGCTTCACCTTGGTTTTGTCATCCCTTCCTGCTTTGCCTGACTTCCCGCCCTGACCTACACGGGTGATGCTTTGAAGAAAGCAGAGACCTGGGCTGCGGGAACACACCAGAACCACTGTAAGTCACTTGCTTCTAAAATGTAGGGGTGTGCTGTAAGCAACACATTTTGCTGGTGCATTTGTGTACAGTAACAACCGACATGGCTTTGTTACTCTTAATTACCCAGCTGGATACAGGCAAGCTAACTATATTTACAGATACATTGCTGAAAAGTACATAGTGTTCAGCCTGACCAGGAAGCGATCACTGCTGCATTATTTTAGTTATATAGAATCAAAGCACAATGTAAAAATGCCTGTATTTGTTCTTGGATCCATTTGATATCCCACAACATATACATGAGCATACAACTATACCCGATTACCGTGTTCAGCACTCATCCACTGCAGGCGATGCTCTGTCTCGCTAAGACCCACGTACCCTGTCCCAGGTGGATGGTTGCATATCAAAACATTCTTCAAAATTTTTTTTCTTTCAATACCTGTCCTGCAGAACAACAGATATTTGAGGCTGGAAACGTGAACAGAACTATTTCTTTAACCAGCTTGTCACCCTCAAAGTTTCTCATGCAGGTCCTTGGATATCCATGTTTTGGAAAATATTGGTGAATCTCTCTGAACTTGTTAGTGACTCACAGCCCTGGGCTGGATGCTGGGTTCATTGTTCCCTTGTTTCCAGGGAGTCTTCACAGAGGTCCCGACTAAATTCATGATTCACATGTTTAAATCACAAACACCTTGGAGATAAATAGTGGATATTAAAATAGATAACGTAACCAGACCTTTTTTAAAAAAGCAAACACACCAAAAAACTGGCAAACACCTGTTATCAGCAGTTGCAGCTGAGTATATGAAAGTATAGAATTTAAACCTACAATTCAGTGAGAGTCACAGGTGTAATTTCACCACTAATATCTGATGTCCATAATCTTTGTATGTTACCTGGGAGGTAATTGCGGTATGTAGACCACTGAGGTCTGCACTATAATAATTAAATTCTGAAAAAGCAGACATCTGATCATGAGCAATATTACCCAAATATTAGTGCCACAGGTCCTCTGCTGTTATACTACAATCTGGTACTGTTATAACATCAGATCTTCACTCATTTACACAAGTCCTAACATTTGTAAAATTATGGCCTTACCTTGTCAGCTACCACTGCATAAAACGCACTGACAGGATCCCAGACACCAGAAATGACAGCAGTCTGGACAGAGTTAACAGAGGCCTCAGCATCTTCCCACCTGTGCCCATGATGCCAACTGGAAACACCTGAGTGGAGGTTCCCTGCGGGGAGATGGGAGCTGTGGGAAGGGAGGGATCCCTGAGCAGGCACCAGGGCATAAAAAGGCTTTTGGCTTCTTCATTTGTGGTATCTGGACTGGATGCAGGGAAAAGAGGTCAGTCTGGTCTCCTGGCTGCCTAGGAGGTGGGGTGGCTGGGGAGTGCAATACCATGGTTTGGGGCTGTAGGTGTGATAGCTGTTCTGCTGGGGGCAGGTAGCCATACGGAGGGGCTAGAAGAACTAGTAGATCCATCTGGAAGTGTGGTTGAATCTCTGAGCTTTTCAGAGCCTCATCTCCAGTAGATATCAAATCTTGAGCTGTTGCAGTGGCATATCTGCTGATAACTAATGAGGATATGAAAGTACTTAGGTCCTGGCACGTGAAAACCATTGCTGCTCATGGCAAAACTCCCATTACTGTTAAGGAAGTATTTAAAAACTTGTCTCTTAGTGGGCTGCCAGTCTGTGCAGGATGCTATTCCTGCTGTCTCTGCCCTGTAGATGTCTTGTAGTGCATGGGTTACAGTCTTCTGGTATCCAAGCCACTTAAAGGGTATTAGTTTGAGTCACCCTGTTAGTGTCTCTTTTTACCTTATAAGAAAGGGCTTTGCTGCTGCTTTTATAAATCGTGCAACCACTGCAGGTTCAAAAAATAAGTTACAGTAAACACCTAGACTAAAAGTGTGTCAAGGGGGATGCTGGTTCCTATCAATGCAAAGAATGTCAAGTTGAGTCACAAGTAAATAAATACTTCACCCTTGTTTCCTCTGTATGATTCAAGGGGCAGTAAAGCTGTAAGAGTTATTCCTGGTAAGCAATTTCCTTTTTTTCAACTTCATTGCTTAAGACCAAAGGTACAGAGGCAGGTCACAGCATGCAGCTGCAGTTTGCACATGGAAACACTGGGCTGGTTTCTGCTTTGGGCTGTAGACCATGAAAAAAGAACACAGGTATAGGAAAACTCTTCTAACTATCCTGGTTATCTGAAGCTTCAGTTCAAGCAGGTAATCAATAGCTGCTGCTAACCGTTAGCCACACAGATCAAAGAGAAGGGAGCATACACGTTCATGTCTAATGGAAATGGCCATGGACTGATAGACTCGCCCTATAGAAAGAAGGGATCGAGATTAGGAAAAACTTTTCTAAATGCAAAGGTAATTCGAAGCACAGCACCAGATTCCTGCAGAAGCTTGAAACTGATGATGGCAATCTCATAAAATTGAGTCAGGGAAACTCAGATCAGCAGTAGCTTGAGTCCAGTTGAATCTCCTTTGGGATAGAGAGGGGGACTGGATCCAAAGACAGAGGGTTAAAAAAGCCCAACCCTGGAGTGGGCTCAGTTTCACTCCCCCACCCCTCTGGCCAGCGCAGCTGGGCTAGCCGTGGCTGTCATAATTTCCTTCCATCAGTAGCAAAGGGAGAATCGGAGACCAACTGTGACTCACATGGTCTGAGTCAAATCTTCTCTCTTGCTGTTCCTGTGAACAGTTTACAGCATCTTCTAATTTAATTTCAAAGGCCTGGCTGGGCTCTCGGGCAGTGTTACTTCCAACTGTAAATTGCAGAGGGAAGAAGTGGGAGGTTCCTCTAACTTGTGTAACCTGAAACTTGGAAAGTTCAGCGGCATTAATGGGAAAACCCTGCGCATATCCATAGAGGCTAACAGCAACTAGTGAAAGCCTTTCACGAGGACATGAGAAAGGGAGTGGGCTTCACACAAGCAGAAGCAGGGGGGGTTGCCTTCTATCTTTTTTCTGCTTTTATGTGGGACTTTGTTTTTCATTTCTCTTACAGTGGCTAAATTTGTGAAACATCAGTCATCCTAAATACCTATTCTTAATTTTGGGATTGTGTGGTGACCCCCAACCTGCTGCTGCCATTGGCACAGGCAGAGACCTGCAAAGTAGTGGGTGTTTTTCACTGTAGATGCTGTTTGATTCAGTCCTTAAACGGCCTTCAACTTTGAGCGTATATTAGACATTACTATTTACAGTGTCATTTTTCTCACTCAACTTAGGCAAAATGTTAGATCTCAAAAAAAAAAAAAGCAGAGACTGCTCACAGAAGTAATATTTAATATAAGTGTGCACAGAAGCTCTTGCAAGATTGGAGCACTGATGAAATAATGTTTTTAGCAGCATCTGCTTAATAATTCCAACCCAGAACTACACTTGACCTAAATGAGTTCATAACAAATAAAATATTCTGCGCCTTGGGTACATGAGTTCTATATAAATGCTAAGTGTTATGCAGCCAAAGGACTTGCCATGCTCTGAGGTCCATCTAGTCCAGGACCCTGTGTCTGTCAGTGGTAAGCAGCAAGGAAAGGAGATAAGAAACAGAACATCCTTCCCCACAAATGCCTTTCCAACAACCAGAGGCTTAAGAGCTTACTGAGCTGAAAATTATAGCCAGACTACTTTGTACAGTAGACACCTCTGGACCTATTTTTCATAAATGTTTCTCATCCCTTGTTAAAAAAAACCCCAAACCTGTGCTTCTGACTTTGCTTCTATCGCGTGAAAATGTAACCATGCTCTGTACCCGTAGGTCTGCTGATTTCTCTGGGTATGCTTTAGTTTTTATTTTGTGACTTATCATTCCCTGCTTATCTTTCCCACATTGCCTGTGATTTTGTTTTTAGGGCTCTCTGGAGCCTGATTCCCCACCTCATGTGCAACATACCCATTAACTTATTTTGCACGTGCATCAACGGCAGCCAGGGAGTATGTCGTGCGTAGTGCCGAAGGCGAGGAGGCAGGGGGACGCTGCTGTCTTAGCCATGGCCAGGGTTTGTTTCACCATCATGTGATTGTGTTCATGCCGTTTCGGGTGGCTGCCAGGGATATGGGCTCTTATCTCCGGAAGCCCCAGCCGAAAGGAGAGCTGGAGCGTATCCCTGCCTTCACTGCGTGCCCCTCAAAAGTGTAAAAGACTTCATAAAAATAGTTCAGAGGCAACTGCAAGGCGCAGAGGTCCTTTTTGGGCCAGTTGGTTTGTTTTGCCTTTTGGGATGGTGGGGCCAGCGCTTCACACAGGCATTGCCCCAGAGCATAAGCACCCTGAACACCCAGAGCCTTTGCTCAGCTCCAGATCTGAGCTGAGAGCTCCGGAGCTGAGAACTGCATTTTTATTGTTATAAAGGTACACAATATTTTGCAGGAGCAGACTATAAATATTTCCAGCAAGTGTACTTACTATAGGTGTGGATGCCAAGCAGCACTGTCTCCTTCCTAGTTGTTGCAAAAGCATTTTTGTTTTATTGCACAGACAGTAGATTCTCTGTCCCTTTACCGTTCTTCTCACAAGTATCCGTTGAGATGGCACACTGGGTTTATTGCATGCTAAGGAAGAAAACTGTAGCTGGAGTCTCTGCTTTCTATCAGCTCAACGGCCTATTTTAGTTCATGGGGCTCTTGAAAAGACAAATCGTATTTCCTCCGCTCTTGTGTGCGGTGAGAGTCTGAGAAGTCCCACCGCTCAGTTCTGCCACTTCAGGTGCAAGAGTGGTCCAGCCTTTTGGTCTAATTCCAAAGTCCATACGCATGCACAGGGAGGAGCCCAGGGAATATTGACAGGTAAATGAAACGGCGTGTGGCAGCAGCACAGAGTGATGGAGGTCAGGCAGCTTCTGTCCAGACGCATGATGTTCCTGTTATCTTTATAGCTATTTCCAACAATAGGCTTCTCTAAAACAGCTGAGGGATCTGCTGGAGCTCACTAGGGGAGTGGGAAGGAAGCTCGTGGCCCTGCCTCTCAGTACTACAGGGTGGAGCACAGCTCTCACCTCTCACAGTACACTGAGATTTTTTTCCATTTCCACTCAAATCTGGGCCATGTCAGCCCAGGACCTTCTAAAATAATACTGGGTGATTAATGTATTTTAATTTTCAGGACACTTTAAAAATAAATAATTACCCATTAACACTTAAACACCTGAAATGAGGCCGTAATGTTAGCTTTTTTCCATGTGTGGAGCTGGAATACAAGTTTAACTTTTGAAATCCTGCTTGTTAGACTAAAACATCCTACAGCTTGTGACAAAATGATGTCACCAATCAGTTGGCCTGCCTCTGGCTGGGCTTTCAGCAGGGAACTACCTGCAGAAAACCTGCCCATTGATGAAGGCATGCGCTGTCCCTGCCCTGTGCCCATGTCGGGCTCGGTTCCTGCCCCAGCTGCAGTCGGCAGCAGCTCACAGAGCTTGTGACCATTACGAGATGGGATACTGGAATCCAGCAGGACTTCCAGATTTCCTTGTGTTTCACATTCATAAAACAAATATATATGTTGGTCTTGTGCCCACATTTGGTTCTGTCGCAGACCTCCATCCAAAATAAATTCATTTTAGGCGAAGGAAAAAGAGCATGCTCCCAAGTGCCTTTGATCCCTGGTTAAGCAAGCTGGTAAGCGAAGCTTCAGTTCAACACGATCTACTTGCCTGCTCTTCTGCTAATAATAAACTAAATGTGCATTTTAAAAATAGTCAAAATCCATACTGTTACAAAAAAAGCACTTAAGTTAAAAAGGAGTAAGAAGATATGAAATGTAGCTTGAACGCACCCTGACTTGGTTTCAAAGCCTCTAGGGTTTATATTCATGAAAGAAAAGTCTATATACCTAAATTCCCTTGTTTATATATTTATCCCCATGTGTTTTCTATCCCATGTGTCAAATCTCCAACCAAACCAGGAAAGGTGTTATTACAATTTAAAAAATACAGTCTCACAGAGATATCTGAGCCATAACCTGCTATCCTTTTGGTAACAAAGAAGAGCTGAGGGTGGAATTAGGACCATGACCTAAGCGGGAGCAGCACAGTGGGGAGCCATGTACCCCTCGATTGTGCTGGGCACCATTTTCTGGGCAGGGGGAGAGGAGGTGGCTCAGCCCCACCCGCTGTAGCTCAGCACAGCTTCATTGTAGCCAGGGGTGAGTACCACCAGCAAGCTGCCACTCGGTGACGTCCCTTCTGTGGGTGCTAGGGGACCGGGAAGGGCCTGGGTGCAGTGGGAGCTGGGTGGTGTGAGGAGCTTGCCCTCGTACAGCGGTGGCGGGGGACCTGGGGGCTGCCTGCCAGAGGTCGGGAAGCCTGCTGAGCCTGTTTCCTTCTGGCAGAACCCTCGCACGCTTCTGCCTTTGCATTTTTGAGGGTTAAGTGCTTGTCTTAGATTTTTAAAGAGAAGGCAGCCAGAGAATGGCACAGATAAATCTGAGTCAGTTTTGCCAAAGTGGGTTTCTGCTGCGCAGCAGGGGATCAGGCAGCAGGTTTGTAGAAGACCGGGGAATCCCTGCAGGGCACTGAAGAGGGGTTTAAGTCCATGGAGATGAATAAGCCTGGAATCCTGTTCAAAATCCTGTGCAAATACCGCAGCCATCCAGCTGGAGGTGTAAAAAGCGAGTGGCAGAGCTTTTTACACTTCACATTTTTTAAAAAAAGTAATGAAAAGGTAACCTGGGATATTCTGTGAGGGCCCAAATTTGTTGGTGTGTACAGCGACGCTCAGAGCATCCCACATGGACCACACCTGGGGCGGCGAAGGCAGCCGGGTGGGCACAGCCTCCCTGGGAAACGGGGCTCTGGCTGTTTTTCTGTGGCTGGAGGTGAATGTCAAGGTGGGGTGGTGGGAAAGCTGGGGGGCAGCTGGGCTGGGGGGGTCCAGCCTGTCCCTTGGGTGACGGGTGGTGTTATCACCTGCAGCCACGAACAGCGGCTTCGCTTTGGTGGTGGCCCAAGACGTGCTTTTCCTAATTTTTTTTTTTTCCTCCTTTTACTTCTGTTAAACCGAGAAAGTGCGGGGGAGCTTTTAGCATCCATTTAAAAAATAGGAAATGGAGGAGGGGGGGAAACGGTTAAATCGCCTTCACTTCAGCGACCGCGGGCGGGGGGGGGGGCTCAGCAGGCTGTGTGTCCCCCTCCCCATCTCCGTGGGCGCTCCACGGTGTGTCCCCCACCTCCACGGGTGCTCCGTGGTGTCCCCGTTCCCTCCGCGGTGTCTGTGTGTGTGTGTGTGTCCCCGTCCCCTCCGCGGGATGTCGTGTGTGTCCCGTCCCCTCCGCGGTGTGTCGTGTGTGTCCCGTCCCCCCCCCAGCGGGCCGCGGGCGCGCAGGGCGCGCTGACCTTTCCTGGGGGCGCTGCCCCCCCCGGCAGCTGCCGCCGTCGCTCGGGCGCCCAAGGTCAGGGCAGCCCCGCGGGGCCGGGGCCGCAGGTAGGCGCGGAGCTCCGCGCAGCGTGCGCTGGGGCGGCGGCCGCGGGGGGGAAGGGGGGGTGGTCACGGGGAGGGCCGGCTCCCCGAGGAGGAGGAGGAGGAGGAGGAGGAGGAGGAGGAGGAGGGGGGCGGGCCGGCGCCCCGCCGAGGGCCGCGCTCCGGCCGGGCCGCGCCGCCGCCCTTATTTAAAGCCCGGCCGGGGGGCGGCGGGGCGCTGCGCGGGGCCGCTCGCCGGGTGAGCGCGCCCTCCCCGGCAACAGACCGGGGGAGGGCAGAGGAGAGGGAGGAGAGGGAGGAGGAGGAGGGATCCTGGCAAGTTGAGTTTGGTACCAAGTGGCAGGCGGGCTGCGGGGCTCGGCTGGGAGATGGATAAGGATGAGATCCACCTGCGCAGGCTGCCGCCCGCGGCGCCCTGGGGACCGCGTAAGTCCTGCCGCGGCGGGGGAGGTGCGGGGCCGGTGCGGGGGGCTCCCGGGGTGCGCTTCTCCCCGCCGGGGGAGCGGGGGGCTGCGGGCGGCTGCGCCCCCCACCCGAGCGCCCCAGTGGGGCACTCACTGTTGGCGTTTCCTCCGCTGTTTTTTAAAAAATACAGGAATAATCTCTGCAAAGTACTATGAAATAGAATAGCTGTCTCCCATCTTCCCCCCCCCCCCCCCCCCCCCAAACCGTAAAATAGTGTAGAGTCCTCTTTACCCACATTACTATAGTAATTAAAAGCTTGTCTAACCCTGGGAAGCCAATCTAATTATGAAAAATTACCGGAGTACAAAGTATACGGGATAAATTCTTGAGTTGATGATTGCCGTTAATTCGCCCCATGCCGTGGAAAATGAGGAGGAAAAAAAAAAAGGTGTTACGGAATGAAACGGGTCTGTCTCAGAATGTCAGTAATGTTTTTACGGAACTGGCTAAATCATGTATCTCTGTATCATTAACTAATGTGTGCAGCAAAATAAATTACATATATTGGAAGGGGGAAAATACATTCCTTGGCTGAGAAGTTACAGAATGTTTAGAGCCAAAGAGCAGATCGTTTAAATGGTAGGGGGTGGGAATTTCCTTGGCTTCCCTCTAGAAATAAATCACAGCTCGGTGTCTGCGTGCATGCGTGTGCACCCACATAGGCATTTATATAAAGCCTTCACGCGCACGCATCGGAACACAAGCTTTTTACAAGCACTATTTACTGAATGCATTTTTCTACCAGTTTGGAGACAATAAAGCTAGAACTGAGATGCTAACCAGGAACGTGCTGGAACACGCTCGATTATCCCGCTGAATTGTATACAAATGAAGTAAATTTAGCATGGCACCATTTATAAATTCCATGCTTTACAATCAAAATTCCAAATCTAACTGTTTGCAGCTAAGAATAGGACGGGGAGCCCTTTTCTTTACTCCTCCTTTTTGGATTCCCACGAAAACCGTTATCCTAGAGTCTACTCATTAAATGGCCAAATATTTCACTGGAGTTCAGCCCATTTCTAAAAGAAATACGCTCATCAAGCCATAGGCTAGCCAGAGCACTCAGAATGAAAACTGTTTCTTTAATGCCTGACACAAAACAGCTGGGCTTTATCTCTAAATACTGGGGGACAGGGTTTCTGTATGCCACTGATTGTCCCATGTTAACTTATTTATTATAATAAGAAGGAGCTCGAACTTTCCAAAACTGAAATGGAAAGCAAGTAAAGCACGGGAAGCTGAAGGGCTATCGCAGTACGTTAACAGAGGTATCAGTAGGAGGACTGAATGATAAAATGGCACTAGAGAGCTCTAGCATTACTCGCGGGGCAGGTGGCAGTTTATCATGAAATAATCACGGCGGTAGGGTGAGAGTCCTGAGAAATCATTGGAGCGGCTCTTCATCTGTGAGAAACTTCACACAGTATTTTAGGGCGACATTCTCTGTTTAATTTACCGAATTGCCCATTAGCGGCATGGACGCTGTGTACGGGCTTCATTAGTGAGTTCAAGGAGCAGTTTTGTTCTCGGAAGTGCATGTTTGTGTTTCTATTGATAACCTATCAAAAAGAGCATGTTTGTAAAAGCTGTTTGTAAGATGAAACTGCTAATTACATAGTGGATCATGTATCGCGGTACAAATCCTACCCAGTTCTGTGGTAACTTTTGCATTATTGCTGGAGAGACGTGGGGACACCCATCCTTGATGTTTTTACATGGCCTTTATACTCAAAAACCCCTCCTGCAGACACCTAAGGAAATGGCTTGTTGCAAGGAGTTAGGGTTAGTGAGAGGATGATAGAAGAGAGGAGAACGAAGGGGAGCCTGTACTCCCCTGAGCTCTGGGTGAATCCTACCACTTACCTACATCCAAAGTACTCTTTTACTTTTCACTAGCAAGGAAAGAAGTGACCTCAGTACATTATTTTTGGCTCTTTTGGTGGCATGAGAGGACAGGTGTCCTCAGCTACATCTGTGCCCTGAGGACCCAGACATCGCAGCTGATGGCTGCCAGCTTGTTTTATGCAGATTCCTTTCTTGTGCTCTGGGGTAACAAGTGCATCTAATGAAGGCGGGGCGAGGGTCAGAATTGGGGTGGGCTCTGGGGAAAGGTACTGGCATGTTGGCTCCTGAAAGGATCGCGATGATATCCTGTCACTTCAGAGAAAGGCTTAGAGGCATTGGGACAAGTGCTCAGGACTACGCACAGGATTAGGAGTCAAGACTTTGCCCCTTAGATTTCAGCAATCAAAAACTCCCTGAGCAGACACCTGGCCCCTTTGAAAACCATGAGAGTTTTTTGTCACCTACATAAATGTTGTCTGACTATCACCCCAGGAAATAAAATATTTTCCCTGTTTTCTCTGGAAGGCATTGTTCAATCCAGAGCTGGGACTTCCAGCACGGCTCCGTAGGTTTCTCATATGTCTTCCCCTGCTTCCTGTGGTAGCGCTGCAGCTATTTCCATTAACAGTGAAAATGATGAAGCATATTAAGCTAATAATTAATCAGAGATGACAAGGGACTAATAACTATATTGATTTAATTAGGACTTCTTTTCCAGCTCTGTAACTTGCAGTCACGCACATCATTAACTTAATATTTTAATTTGTAGTAATAACTTATTAATTTCTGTGGATGAGCATGTACGCAGCCAAAGCCGCAGCTCTGGCTTTGTGCTGGACTGCTTGCGCCTCGGTCAGCCGAATAGCTGCAGGAAGCGTGCCCAGTCCTGTGCAAGGCTGACAGCAAGCAGGGCAGTTTGTCAGTCACTGAGAGCTTGTACGGAGCATTGAGGTGGTGGGAAATGGGGCATCGCCGAGTCAGATAGGGTGGATGCGCTGGGAAGGTACGTGTAGCTCTGTGGCTACGCGCTGCGGTTGTATGGGTATGACATGAAATATGGGGTAAAAGCAGCGTGCCAAAACAGAAGGCAGGAGAGTAACCCTGGGAATTAGCAGTATTTGTTGGCATCAGGAAGGGAAAAATGTCCCTTTTGACTTTAATTACACCCTTTGGATTCTGGCGATTTTGAGAAAAGGAAATGCTTGGGGATGTGTTGTGGTTGGAAAATAAGGCTTGCTTTAAATTAGGATCACTTTGGGGAAACGGAAGAAAGGAAGGGACTGCAACAGGCATGACAAACCTCAGGACTTTACTGTGTGAAAGGCTGACAAATGCTAAGTTTGCTCCTCTCTGCCCTGTTTTAGTGGGGATACACTGGGTCATGCTTGGCATCTTACGCAGCTGGGTCCTCCGCAAGACGCCCTCTGATACACTCCTGACCAGAGACTGCTCCAGGAGGCAAAGGGGGGAGAAGCTGTTCTCACTGAGAGCATAGTGCTAAATATATGGCTGTACCACACTGTACGGCAAGGTTTGTGACTTCTCGGGAAAGCGGTGCTGTTAGAGCTCAGTACCCTGCTCTGTATTATGAAGGTGCTTGTGAGTCTTTGCACTGTACCATTGAAAGGCTGAATCCTCTGCTATATCTTCATTTGCTGCAGAGGGCAGTCAGCACAGGGAGACCTGTGCGAGCCAAAAGCACTGAGCAGGCTTCAGAGGAGGGCTAGTCCGAAGTCCTTGGCATTGTCCTTCGGCAAGATGATGGGGAGAAGTACCTAAGTTACCAAACGTTCATCCTGTATGGAGTTGTTGGTCACCGTATAGGTAAACCATTGGACTGATGAGCTCCATGAACAGAAGCCACTGTTTCTTTTATTTCTTGCAAGCGTTTTCAGGCAATCTGAAAAAGTACTTCCGCGCACGTCCCCGTATGTTATTGTACAGGCCAAGTTAGCAATAGTGGCATGAAATAGTTCTGCTTACTTTCAGAGACTACAAAAGCAGTTTATCTTGGGACAAAGTGTGCTGGTATGGGAATCCTCACCTTCCTGACCTCACCCATGTTTGCTCCCAAACTTGAGGCTGTGGCAGGACTCGCAGTTCTGTCATAGGTACAAACCCCAAGCTGGGTTTTACAAATGACAAGTTTTCAGGAGTTGGCAGCCTCCGTGCCTCGCTGGGACCCTATCACAGCGTTACTTTCAGTGGTGCTAAGTCATCTTGTGCCAGCTGTTAGATCTAAGTAATGGAGTAATGTGAGTAACTGCACAGCTCTTTTCCAGTACTTTGAAGAGTAAAAAGTTAGTGGTGTGTCCATTGTCGCTGCGAGGTAATTTATGGTAAATAATGGCCTTTTAGAAGATACTGCGATGGCTGCCTCACTTGGGAGGCTCTGAATGCGCAGGAAGCAAAGCTCCTTGTGCTGGGCCACATTAGTCACCGCCGCTGCTTCAGAGGCTAGCCCACATGCCCTCGAGGGAAATGGATTTTTATTTATTTGGTTTAGCCTTTGATTTGTATCCCTCATCCCTCTATTTCTGAAAGTAGTACTACATCCTGGTGGGAGGGCCAGCCCTTCTCCCTGTCCTCTAACCTCCCTGTATCCTATAGCCTTTATTTGCAGACAGCTGACCCGTGTCCCCGCGTACATCCTTGCTTCTCGTTTGTTCTGTTTCTTTGTGCCGCACCGCGTGCTCTGCCGCCGCCGCTTGCTTTGTTGCTTCCAGTGTCCTGTCCCCGGAGCGTCGGTGCCGCTCCTCTGTGGCTGGCCCACATGCCAGTGTTTTCTCTGTTCTTCAGACTCCCACAGCTCACATCTTTGAACCTTCTACTGGCGGTCTGTCCTTCCAGCCATTACGGAAACTATTTCCAGATTTGAACTGATAAAAAGATAGTAACGCTAGATCCAGCGCCGTCCCTCTTCAGTGTCTTTGCCTGCCTACCTTATCTGCGTATCTGATTTATTCTTGGCAGCTCTGTATCTGTGCTAGGACCTGGATGTACATCCTTAGTCCTATGAGTGATGTATTAATAATATATAAAGCCACCAAAATGTCCTTTCAGACTGCAGCTCTGAAAAATAGAACGTTTTTTATTTTGTTTTTTAAAACTGACACAAACACCCATGATTTTTTGCACATGACTGCAAGTGCTCAGAGGGAGTTTTAAAGTCTGAAATCTGTTATGAAAAGGCTAAGTGGTTTGCAGGCATTAACCACTCTTTTTATATCTTATAAATTATTTAACTTACATCATGACATCAGTGATTACAAGTTATGTATTCCTGGCTCCCAGTCCTGCTGTCTTACCTCTCCCTCTATTTGTGTCCTGTGTGGGGAGCAACTTGATGAGTATGTACTAAAATGAGAAAAACCCCTTTGTTTTCTAAACACGCTGCAAATATTTGTCGCCTCTTGCACATCTTCATTGATGTCAGCTGATGTCCTGCTTGCAGAACAAACTTGGAATATGCAGTAGGGATCTGTATGTTGGTAAGTGAGGTTCACAAAGAAAAAAATTTGTCCAGGGAGAGAGAAACACATTTCACAGCACTCTGTTAGTAAAAAAAGGGAAAGGTTGGCAACTAAATTACATTTCCAGTGTGGATTCAGGATGCATTTTTAAAAAGTGAATAGGAAAAGTGAGCAGATACTGACTTCAGTGACATCATAGAGGTAGAAGTAACGAACGCAGAGTCCTCTGAATACATTTTAAAACTCTTCTTTTTAACATGATATTCTGGGATTTTTATGGTTGTCCTGAAGAGGAGGAGCAAGAGCCAAGGTGGAAGTTTCAGGGCTAAGCATCACTCAAAGTTTTAGTTTTTTACTGCTTTCAAGTAAGGAAAGTGGCAGAAATGTGTCCAGCACAGCATTAACAGTCAAAGAAAAACCTATTCTGTATTTATGTCTGATCATTTGTACTATAGCATCTTGGCTGACGATGTACCGCAAGATATGTCAATGAACGTGCTTTGCAATTCTTCCCGGATTTTGGCAGGCAAAGATTCAAAATATGGTGTGACTTTATGCTTGTGGTATGATTGCCCAGAAGAAATCTACTGCAGACTGCAAAAGATGGAAGCTTTTATGCAAATATCATTACATTCATCACAGTGTGTTGCGGTGCTATTGTCCTGGAAAGGTTTTCTACTGATGGATGCATGCTATTTTGGCAGCCCAGCAAGAGGAGGAAAAAGAAGGGACGTGTGGGCGTACTGCACTTGCTGCTATGTTCTTGGGGGTTGAACATCCAGCTCTGTATTAAATCACCTATTTGGTTTTGGCTAGCGTTGGCATGGTCTGTTTGTATGGAGAAGCTGATCTAGAGCTCGAGGCCTTTTCCCTTGTGTTTAACCTGGTATGGACACTGTTGATGGAAGGCGTGTTTATAGCAGTTTGGGTTGTACCACAGCATCCCAGGTTGGAAGGGACCTCAGGGATCATCTAGTCCAACCTTTCTAGGAAGAGCCGGCTGGTGCCACGATGTATCTGAAGGGAGAGATCATCTGTAGGGCTACTGAAAGGATAAGACGAAGCAGACCATGTCAAAGCAGCTGTAGGATATGTGGTGAAAGCACCCTTTCCCAAGGCTCACTAGTGGAAACTACTACATTATTGTCTATCCCATGTTCCTGGCACAGAGTCTGAGACTGGTCTAAAGGAGGCAAATGGTTCTCTGTGTGTAGCCTGAATGTTGGTATGTGGTCAGCAAACCTCGTCCAGATGCTTGTATCTTGCTACATACTTTTGAATGTTCTTTTTCTGATGAATGGCAAGAACAGTATTCTAAAAATAAATTAATGGTTTTCCATTTTTACTTCCTGTGACTTAATATACTTTATTTATCTATATAGCTACTAGTCATCGTCATTCTTCAGCTCACAAGAGTATAAACAGAAATGAGCCTGAGTCACAAACTAAGGATGTGGAGCCAGGCTTTTTCCAGGTTTTTAGCCAGGTGTAGGAGTTGCAGCCTGGGGCTCGTGGAGGGAAAGGTCTGGCTCTGGGGTTGGGCCGCAGGGGTCTCACGTGTGAAACAGGCAGCATGGAGGTGAAAGGCTGCCTGCTGCCGCTTTCGGTGTCTTCTTCTAAGCTGGTAAGACCTTGCAGCTCTGCAGAGTTAAAAAATAAATAAAGAGTGGATTTTTAAGGTTAGTTTATCACTAAAATAATAAAACCCGAGTGAGACTCCAGTTAATTATTCCTCTTGCAGTACCCCTAAGGTTGATGAGACCAACATCCAAAGCAACATTTACCTTCATTTAATCAGGTCAAACAACATACTTCAGCAAATTTAGTCTCCTAGGGCACATAGTCAATTCATCATGCTGGTGATCAAGTGCCCCAAACCAATCATAAACTGGAATCAAATAGATCTGAAAATAAATTAATGTTATTGGGATTTCTAGGAAATGGTCTCCTTTCCGTGGTGATTGCCTACTAAAATTTAAGGCTCCCTGTACAACGGTACCAGAACCTGCTATAATTTTGTTTACTCATCAGAAATGTGATCTGACCTAAAACATGCTGAGCATCATTTTAATTCCCAGAACATATCTTGGGAGTACCTCTCTGTTGCTAAGCAGCACATCTGTATGTTATAATGTATGTTAAATAGGAAAGACACCTGATCAGGCATACTGCTCAGTACGAATTCGTGCTGTCTGGAGCTCTGTGTGTACACGTACCTGTGTATTCAGGTATGGCTAATAGGACTGACTTTGTGTCCTGCGGGAGAAGCGGGCTTGCTAACAGAATCACGCAGAGTGAGTGTGTCAACATATTCCGTTTTTTTCATCAGCATCACTGATTGTACAGAGGGCGTGAATTGAATAATCCTTAACTTTCATTTCAAATAATTAAATGCATTCAGTTCAGCTCTACTAAAAGTCTGTGTACTATATTGGTATATATCGTATGACCTTGTACATAGTGGAAGAAAACGTAAGATTTTCCACGCACAATCCATGTATCTTTTCTGATCTTGCCAATACATACATTTTTCATATTTCCCTGTGCACCATGTCTGGTTTGCTTCTTATGGGTAGCTTTGCTTCCTTCCCTTCTTCCTCTTCTCATTAGTAACCATGCTTGTTTACCTTCATCCTCAGCTATTCTTACTGTTGGATTGCCTGCTGAAAGCGACTGCTTCTCTGAGAACTGCTGTGTAGGGTATTGCAGAAGTTTTCTGTGCCTCGCTTCTAAATGTCGAGCTCATTAAAAGGAATTAAAGCTTCAAGAACAATAACTTTCCCCCCTGGATCCATGTTTGCAGTTCCTTTGAGTTAAATCAGAGTCTTCTGTTAAGTAGGCAGGGACAGTATTTAGTCCAGAATATGTTGTCACAGGTTTCTGGGGATACGGGTATCAGCACTGTACTAGTAGGGTCATGTCTGCAGGCTCCACCAATTTGTCCCTGAACAGTCTTCCAGGGTTTAGTGTTGACATCGACAGGGACATAGATTTGAAATGTTATTTCATCTTCCCGATTGCTGACAATAATCCATTTGGCAGATAGCTGAGACCGGCTAAAAGGCATGAGAGAACAACCTAAGGGACATTGGGAGGACGTACTTCAGCTAACGGAGACAACTATTTCTATGCTACAGATTTGTATTTCAAATTCAGTCACCTTGTAGAAATATTTTACTCCACGTGTCCTGGGACGTAAGATGATGGGCTCTCAGAATAGGAACAGATCCTGTTTCTGCACAACTGTATGCAGGAGACCCTCCTTTAGCTCACGTGGCGGAAGCCGTGTTGAGAGGCAAAGGCTGAACACAGAAATCGTGTCCTAGTCCTTCTGCACATGCTTTAGAAGTGCAAAGTATTTCTTTACCCACTGATATTAAAGGACTTCATAAACTTCAGTGAGCCATCGGGAGAGCCCATCAACTCCTTTTGCGTTGCGTTCATGTGCTGTTGCAGAACTTTTGTTATACGGCAAGAACGATATGTTGAATTTATGGGTTTGACAGGTAACAGAAAACAAGAATTGTCTTTTCAGTTCACTTGAAATGGATTTAGCTGAGAGAAGATAATACTTGTCCAGGATACGACCACATGCATTGTGTAGGTGCGAGTGGAAAAAGCAGAACGGCGTGTATCTGCCCCAAATTAAAGAGGGTAAAATTGTTGTAGGTGCTCCGTAGTTAAGAACTGGAGTTTAGGCTGTCAGGCTGTGCTTATCCACTCTGCTGTGTACCTTTGCAGGGGACTGCTGCATGTCAT
Organism: Phalacrocorax aristotelis; assembly: GCF_949628215.1. Taxonomy (NCBI): domain Eukaryota; kingdom Metazoa; phylum Chordata; class Aves; order Suliformes; family Phalacrocoracidae; genus Phalacrocorax; species Phalacrocorax aristotelis. Next base: position 67,897,650 of record NC_134280.1, read on the forward strand.
CACACTGGAAAATCTGGCCTAAATGGAACAGCTTATTTTTTAAAAATTGCAGCTGATCATTTTCATTTGAGAATGAAGCTGGTTATAAGTGGGCTATAAGTAGCCTACTTACAGGCAACAGGCTGTAAGTAATGTCAGGCCATCGGCTGCAAGCGAAGTTGAGCTCGCCAGTACCATTCGTACACTGCTGTAATGACTTGCCTTGGGTGCGTTGCAATAAAGTGTTTTTAACCATTTAAGTCCATCTGACAAAATAAGTGAGTAGTGGGATAATAAAAAAATAAGGCTACCAGTGGAAGAGCAGAAACAGGTTTTGGTTTAGATTTTGGAGATTCTGTTACATACCAGAGGCATATAAAACAAATCTCAGCCTTTTAAAGCTAACAGTTTCTAAATGGCAGATGAATTAATTTTTAAACTTTCTCCTTGTAGTATTTTGCTAACAAGCTTTCAGTTAAAAGAGCCAGATTCTTGTTTCCAAAACAAGATCTTTGTTGTCTTGATAATATAAATTAATGAAAGCTTTACCTTTTCTCTTTCTCTTCAATATATTTTCTCAAAATAGCTCATCGGGGCTGTATCCTGCAATTCGCTGTGCCCTCTGGCCCTCGTCCAGTAAAGCACTTAAGCATACAAATAGCCCTACTTTTGGTGGGAAGTGGGCGACTGGGCACGAGACCCTCCTGTGCATCCCGACAGCTTCCGCGCCTCTGTCTTTTCAAGGGAAACCTGCAGCACGCTTCCCACCCTCCATGGTGTTTCCCCCACCAACCGTGAACAGTAGTTCACAATCGAGTCCTGGTCCTTTATTTGTGCGTCTATTTAGGAGGTTTTAATACCTGTTTAGATGAAGTGGAGGATCTTTGAGCTTCAGGTAGCTTCTCATGAGCTCCGCTCTGGAATTCAGCGGAGATTTTGCCATCCATCTTCATTCTGGAAGCGAAGCACATGGTAGTTGAGGAGTTCAGCATCTCACCAGTCACGGCACTAAATCTTTAAAGTAAAATCCAGTCAAAGCAGTTCTGGGAGTCTGCGATTGATTTCAGTCCAGCAATTACTCTGTATTGACTGACTGGAGCACGTTGTCTGTCAGTAGCAGGAGCTGCCTGTGGAGACTCGATTGCGGGAAGCTTTCATGTTTTGCAGGTGGCAAATAAAACTGGGGACCCTAGCAAACATATTTCAACCTCCACGTGAACAACCTAACGTTTTTTGGTTTTGTTGTTGTTTTTTTTTTTAAAAAAAGCATTTAAATCTCATGCGCTGCGTGAAGGGTGTATATGGGCTGTCGTTTAATAATGTAAGTAGGAAAATAATGATTTCTCAAAACCAGGTTATTGCAGGGGATTGTCCCCCCTCTGCAGTTTGGTATTGCTGTCAGACCACAACAGGGAACTAATTCCAGCTTTTACCCTTTCCCAAGTTTGGTACCATCGCTCTTCCTGTTTCTCTGCACCATGTCTGTTTTGCAGCCGCTTTCTTTTTCACTCTTTTTTTTTTTTTTAAATTTATTTTTAAGACTCAAAAGAAGGAGAAAAGAGGATATTACAGAAGCAGGGACCAAACTGGGTAGGGAAAGTGTTTCAGCTATCCACAGGCAGGAAATTTGAGCTCCTCTGGAACCTGAATGAGTCCTGGAGCCGTCTTGTTATTTTTATATATTTATTTCCCCATTTGGCTGTTCTGCCTGCTTTTCCCACGTTATCATCAAAGTGGCCCCAGAAGGGACAGTTGTGAAACAGAAACTATCTGTGAGTAGAGGAACAAAAAACAGAGCTTTTGTTAAGCTACAGATGCCTTGATTTTAGCAAAAACAAACAACTTTAATTGCCAGAAGTATTTGCAAATGTTGCTGCTTTTTTCTAAATGTGTTTTGATATTGGGGGGAAATGGGGAAAGGCAAGAAGAGATGTCAGCTGAAATCTCACTGAAACACGAGTTGAGCCAGTACACTGATGGTGGTTTCTCCTTTTTCCTACTCTCTGCCCTGGCCTGAATGCAGATAGGTTTGCAGCAGTGAAGCTAAACAAAAAAATAGTTTCTTCCCCTGGTTCACATGAACTGCTTTGAACTGGAACAGATGTGGATGTACAGAACTATCTGCTTACAGCAACCGTTCCATTTATAACCATGGGGTTTCTATTCAGGTCTCTTTATCATTTTAACTTATTTTCTGTTTCCACATCCTTTCCACAATAAAATATTCTTAACTAAGTGGGTTTTCAGCTTGCATCCAAAACCTTTGCAAGTACTATTCATTGCATGAACTTACAATGCCAGCATTGTTGTTTGGTGAATTTTTGCTAATAATGATGAAGGCAAGGTCGAGTTTGGGTTTGCGGTATTTGTAAGATGGGGTTCAGAATTTCATTTTATTACCAAATTAGGGCAGAATCCGGAGTCTGATGTAATGGTGATAAAATCTCACAAAAGGTGTTTGTAATATCTAACTTCTGAATGGCATTTCTATTAATATTCTGCTTTGTTGAGCTCTATTTAACTTTGGTGTACATAATAAGTTTGTGTGTAACCCAGACCAGAATTGTTCCAGTGAGTACAGATAAGAGGTCGAAATTCAACCACAGAAATCCGGGCAATGGTGTTGTTTTTGCTTTGTGATTTTCATGAACTCCTACTTGGGAGTAAGTTCATTCACTGTTTGATTTAATCAAGTGCTCAATAATTAATTCCGCAAATGCTTTGCTAAGTGAGAAGGTGAACCCTGCAGTTCCCATTGACCGAGACACGGGTGTGTCTTGAGGTGAAGGGAAAATGCGCGTAGTCACGGATGAAATCTATAGTAGTGTTCGGTTAAAACTAATCAGTTACGCCTCTCCAGTTCTGCGCTCACTTGGGTGGACCATGTGGCCTTTATTACAAAAATAGGAATTCATTTTTTTAGAGTTACTTCAGTTTGTTCTCTAATTTCCTATGGATACAGTCAGTTGTTTGTATATTGGAGACCATATGTGTCAAGTTCTTTGTTTTAGTTCATTGCTTTCGGCCTTGACGCAGGAAACAAAAATTCCATCGAAGTTGTGGAGACAGATAGGATTTTAATCTAAACCATATTAGAAGTTGAGACCCTCCGTGACCTTGGGGGTCTCTTAGGGTTCAGCCATGAACTACCTCCTGCGCTACCTTAGGGAAGGCCAGAGATTTTAATTTGTAATCTGAAGGCACTTTTCTCTTCCGGTTGACTCAATACCAGCTCTAAAACTGGATGATACAGTCCTGTGAAGCAATGGTGTGTTGGTGTTGGGATACTCTGAGGAACAGGCTAGGAAGGCAGGGTGTCCTCTGGCTATGGATTCATCACAGCATTGCGTAAGCAACGCTTTGCTGTTGTCCCGTTACCTTCACATCACTCCAGCTGCATTGAGTTAAACGAAGATACCAGTAGATATTTGCAGTATGGAAAAGAGAGTTTAAAAAATCCCCTGGCAACAAATAGATGAAGAAACAAAAGGAAATGTTGTGCTTAATTTGCTGTTACCAAGGTTAAACACATAAGATCTTTCTCTCCATCTGTCAAGCTGGTGTGATGCAGACAGGTTTCTGACACACAACTTGCACTTGCTTCCACTCACTTAAACTTCTGTGTGACGCGTTTCTCTTGCTCTTTTCTCCTTCCTATTATCTGTACGCTTTCTATTTCAACACTGCTATTGAATTGCAAATAAAGCAGTTCAATAATTGCTTTATTTGCTTGGTTTAATTTTCATTTAAAGTTTCTTCTAAGAAAAAAATACAGTTATTCAACTGCAAATATTTTATAATATCTCTGAATGATTTTGGTTATACAGTGTGTTGCCACCACATAGAAAACCCTTTCTGCATTAGCCCCATGACAGAACTTTTCTCCTGAACTCTCCTAGTGTCCCTGCGCTACCCTTCTACAGCTTTATTAAGAATTAAAACTTCATGGGAATGTGCCCAGTCCACAGCCACATCAAAGCTGTGGTTGAAGTCCAGTTTTCAAACAACCCCCAAAGCTGGCCAAGCCTGGTGGTTCAGTTTTGATTTGATATGTTATGTAGAGGCCCTACTTGCAACATTCAGCGAAGGCTGGAGAGCAGACACCGAGTTCCCAAAAGCTAATTGCTGTCTGGACTGAGGCAACATCTCGATTATCCATTCCTGTAACTTGTCCACATGAGTTGTTTTATCCTCTCTTTCACCAAAGCACCACGTAATTTGTCTGGTTTTAATATTGACCAGTAGTAATTTCTTAATGTGAAGAATGTGCAGTGAAGGAAAATCCGTTTACAGTCCTTTGATAGATCAGTTCCATTTCTCTTCATATTTGCCAGGTTTATTGATTTTATTTTTAAGGAAAAATAATTATGTGGAGTCTGGTTTTAGTCGAGTTTGTCTGTTCCTCACATAGAACAGGAAAAGACCTGTCGCATCGGCAGAGTAAAATTAGGTGGGGGAAAAGTGTTCTTTCCCTTCAACAAATAAGTCGAGTGCTTCCACTGCACAAGAATATACAGCAATGTGACACGTGTGGGCACTAAGGATGAGCAGACACATCCACAGAGGGAAATCTCTGACAAGTTTTAGGGATGTCACTCGGACATGGGATGTATCTTAGTAGACAGTCTGTCACTTTTATTCCCTAATAATTTTTGACATGAGACAGATAATACTGTGGAGTTTATTTTAAGGTAGATTGTTTAATTTTGTGTCTGTTCTTTTTCTGTTTGTTTGGTTTGTGGTTTTTTTTCTGGACACTTTCCCTTTTTCATACCAAAAAACCAGTGCCTTGGCTATTTGTTAAGTTCAGGGATTTGGGGTAAGTAGCTGGTTATATTTGGGAAGGATGCAATGGATGCAGAGAGCAGCTGGCTGCTGTTGGAGTGACAGTTCATTGGCTGTGGAAGGCGTGTCCCCACTCCCATCCCTCCACCACACGATGCATCCCCCGGAGCAGGGTGGGAGCTCGGGGGTTACTGGGTACCCATATGCAGGAAAGAGATGATACTCCCAAGCTGTCCCCAAGGTTCATGTGGAAGAATACAGTCTTTTTCCTTTTTTTCTTTTCTTTTTCTTTCTGGATGCGTGTTGTTCTTTGGTCAGGTGAGCACCTGAGGGTGCACGCAGAGAGAGCGGTGCTGGTGGAGTCAGTCGCAGCCCTCGGGTCCCTGTAAGCCCTAAGCCTTCCCTGGCATGACTGAGCAGACTCCCAAGCCATGTGGCTGTTCAACTGTGGATTGGATATCTAAAAACATAGATTATCTGAACAGTACTTGTGACCAAAAGGAGATTTAAACATTGGGGTCTCCAGAAAAGAAACAGTTGGTTAGTTAACCAATGCCTGAGCATGCTTGGTGCAGGCAGCTGGTGCTTTGCTGTCTCTCTGCATCCGGCTACGCTCCCACAGCACTGAATACATCCCAAGGCTGAGCACCCTGAGAGGTGCTGAGTGCCCTCATCTCCCATTGCTTCCCACGGTCAGAGGGCGTTGGGGAGGAGCGGTGAGTCAGAGGCAGAGCCAGGCAGCTGTGCGGCAGCAGCGACTCGCCGCCTTCTGGGCCTGGCTTGTTTGGGATGGAGGACTCAGAACCAGAAGAAACACAAGAGTCCTCTTGGGACCAATGTGGGAGCATAAGGGCCATCCAGAGAGGCTGCACCTGGGATTTTTTTTTTTTAAAAGCCTCTGAAAGTGGATAAATTTAGGTGATGCTCTGTCTTTTCTAGCTTCCCATCGTACACAGACTGATTTGTTGTAAATCCGTGGCATGATCGATAGATGAGACATTGGAATATTTACTCACCAAGTTTGAATAGCACAGAAATTTGCCGTGGGAAACCGTCACGTTCCCATAGGCTGAAGCTCCCCCAAGTCACAGTGTGCCTCCAGGTGTATCCCGCAACCTCCTCCAAGAAGGGGGCAAGAAGTCTTAGCCCAAACAGAGAGAGGATAATTTGCCCCTGAAGAATTTTCTTTCAGGTTCAAAACATCTGAGTTCCAGGTTGGGTGGTTAAGTGTTGTTTGAAAGGCTGTTTTTGTAAAACGCCCTTCTTGAATCCAGTAAGCTCTTTGCATCAGGTGGTATATAAGACACCACCAGCGAAAGTTTGCCAAAGTTTGCGTGAACAAGTGTTTTACTTTGTGTTTTCTGTATTTTAGTGATGGTTTCCAGCAGCGGGAATGTGCAGCATAAGATCAAGGAACTCTCTGTTAAAAAAAGAGGAGAAGATCCATCTTGCCTCACTGAATTTGTACAGTAAAATTGTTAACTTGGACCATGAGGATTATACCTGCAGCATTTGTGAGCCCTCACACCAATAAAGCGTTTTGCTTTCCATTGTCTGTGGTTTTAGAAGCAGGGATCTTGCAGCAACACCATCTTTAGCTCATCAGGAGATTTTGCTCCATTCTCACCGTTCTCTTGCTTAAACGCTCAATCAATCATTGATGAGCCTTCTAGAAGCAGCCTTCACTTTCCTTGGACTTGGTAGCATTATTTCATTCCACCCTAATTTATGCAATAATCTTACAGCTTAAAATGATGATCCTGTCATTCCTTACTCGGTGCATGTAAAACTTAAATCCAATCAAAAAGTCTAGATAAAAGTAAACAGATGGGTGTGCATGGGGTTGTCTAAATCCTGCTGCTATACTAAACCTTTCTGAGAGCACTGACGAGAAGCTTATCCTTTAAACTTTCTTTATAATACTTTATGAAGGAATAACGTGTAGACTGTTGGCTCTTATTTTTTTGGCTGGGGGGCAACCATCAAGTAAAAATCTGTCTGGAGGAAGTGAAATTGATAGTCACCAAAGTATGTGTTACAGTGTGGAAACATCTGTGAGAGGCTGTCACTGAGAACAGGCCAAAAAGGGAGCCTGAAATCAAAATTAGAAGGGGGGTGGAATGTTATTAAAGCTACAGTTATAAACATAGGAGGCACTGTGATATTATTTCTTTTCTTTAAAACTGTTGTGTGAGCAGGAATTGGTGCCTGGGAGCTTGGAGCATGGGATGCAGTAACCCTGTGTTAGGGAAGAGGGGAAGATGCATGCTGTCTTGCCAGATTTATGCATCTAAATAATGAATTTGGACAGTAAGATTTATGAACTGTAGGATTTCTAAGCCCTAATATTAGTGTTTTCCCACTCGCTGTAACTCAAGTAGGCTGGTAATTGTTTGAAGGGGAATATGGGCTGCCCCTTCACTGGATAATGTTTGACTCCTAACTGGTTCTGAAATGTGAAACCCCTGGTCTGCTCCCAGTGTCGTGCAGCGTGCAGACATGGTCCATCATCCAGCATGTAGATGCAAATGTTTTGGAAAGGGCTTTGGAAAAGTATTTCCACCCCTGTTTTCCTTGGTACCAGCAGCTATTGCACCCTGAAAATAAAATGAGAGTCAACTCATTTGCCCCTTAAGGAAAGGGTGTGTTAAACTAATGTTGGTAGTGGTTTGTGTTCAAATTTCATATGCTGCTTGTCTGGGTGGCTTCAGAAACATGGCATTGGAAGACAGGCACCAAAGCTTCGCCGAGGTCAAGGGATGGGCTCCAGCAGTAAGTCGCGGAGGCCCAAGGAAGGACCCACCTTGCAGGTGACCACCACGGTCTGTGTCCTGTCACCTGGGGAGAGAAGGTGCCCATGTTGGTGGCCGTGCTGACAGCTCAGCGTGCAGGCAGGAGCGGCGGCGGGCTTGCAACCCTTACTCCGTGTAATTAAACACTTCGGCAGTGCCAGCGGGCAGCAGCTGTTTTGAAAATAACATGATGGAAACGCGTAGGGACACTTTGGTGGCAGTAAGCCCATGCATGCTTGCAACTGAGGCCGCCCTGTCTCCCCTTTGATGCCCCACTCCATGCCCTTGTTTCAGATGTCCTTAAGGTTGGCTGCGTTAATGACAGCCACTGGTTGATTTGCTTGACTTTGAAAAGCTGTGGTTCACGGAGCCAGAGATGTAACTTAGGGCACACGAGCCATCCCATTCGAAAGGCTGGGTCTGCTCATGTGTTACGCTTGTCCCTGGAGCTGTTGCACGCTCGCTTGGTCCCCCTTCAGCAATTTAATTAAAACCACTCCTGGCGACGGGTGAGCAAGACAGGCTCTTCTCCATGCTCTGAAGTGCTTCGATTTAATGGCAAGTTTCATAAACAGTCCAATAGATGCTGGCACATATTGTTCATGAAGGGTAATCCTGACGGCACATGCTGTTTTGTAGTTTATATATAGGGTGTTTTAAAAATGTATCTTTACTTTTTTTTTTGTGGAGCTCATGGGCGTGTTCCAGTTGTGCTCCCTGTGCCCCCAGCTCGGGTTTTCATAGGAATTCTGAATTTAAGAATATAGGAAATGTAGATGGGTAACGTGAGGGGAAATTATTTTGTGTCGTTAATACCGTTTTCAGAATTTTCATGGTATATTGAAAATTATCATATGGGGTTTTTTGGTGACACCTGAGGCCATCAAAGTTGCATCATAACAGCGAGAAATTCCACTTTCCGTGGCTTGGCTGCTGAGAGTGAGAATGAAGCGTATCACATGGACGTTATTTGTTGTGTAAATGGAGGGATTGATGGCTGTTGCTGTTGGATTTTTTTTTTTTTTTCCCTGCGATGGCTTTTCTGTTCACTTATTTCATTCAGTTGCAGTCTTAGAAAAACTTAAAATGTCTTTTTAGTTTTGTCTCAGGTGACTTTCTGGCGAAGGGTGTTATAGAAAAATATTTTACTGCTATATGGGAGTATAAGAAGAAATAGTGTGTTTAGAGAAGCTTGAATTACTCCAAAACTCTGTTCATTTGCTTTGTGTTTTTATTGCTCACCCTTGTTACTACTGGAACGCTGATGCTTTTGGAAATACCTTTTCAACTCGGTCCTGCAAGTTAGTCAGTAATGGACCAGACCTATCCAGCCTGGGAGATCTTAGCTTAGCACCAGCAAGACAAATGACCTGTATAAATATGCACAGGTTTGTGTTTTCCTCAGTCAGGATTGATGTGCTTTGCCCTTAGTGTGGTACTTGTTTTCAGTTTCTTTATAAAGAAGGCCCTGTAGTCAAGTGGTCAGAGCAGAAGCTAGCAGTCTGACCCGGGTTGTACCCATGACTCAAATTGCACTGAGTCAACACACGTCTTGGCCAATCCAGGCTGCAAACTGAATTATAAAGAATTACTTCAGTAAAATTTTGCATTTGGATTTAGCTTATGTGAAGGAGAAGTGGTTTTAAAGCTGTTTGAACCAGAGTTTTAACTGAAGAGGGTTGTTTTGTTTTGTTTTTTTCTAATCCATGTCCGTGTTCTGCTCCACCATGTATTTATTTTAAAATCTAGTTGTGCATCAACACATTCTCAATCTGAAACGTAGATCTCTGACTGAGATGTTTTAAATGTTTGAACTGAATCCAGTTCTAAAGTACCACAGTTATCTAAGTACATCAAAGTTTCCTTCAGTGTTCATTTCTCATTATTATCTGTTCTGGTGCGCTGATTGTTTTTCAGTATTATTAGTCTATGTGTTACCATAAGTTCTCTTTCTGATTTTGCATCAGATGTACTCTCGTGTTTACAGGGAAAATCTCATCCAGTATCTATAAACTGAAGTTTTATTATGTCAAAAACAAATTTTTGCCCTGCTTCCACAATTTTAGATATTGTATCTGTGTTCTACCAGGTCACTCAAAAGTACTGGTTTGATTTCCTTTGAGTATGGGCACGTATGCTTTGCATTTCTAACAAATTCCTCAAAGCACCAAATGAGTTAACGGTAGCTCTATTCCTCTGTGCCACCTTTAGGTTGGCTGGGGCAGGACAGTTGGTCATAGATCTAAAATAAAGCCTGCAGATGCCAAATTGCCCCACCAAAAATGTCTTGAAACTTGAACCAATAAAGTGAGTGTATTTACCCTTCAGCATTTTGTGTTATGGGACTGTGGAGTTTTGGCTCTGGTACTAACAGCCTTAAATCTGACATTGTTAAACCAGTCTTCTGCTTATCTTCCTGGAGAAGGATGTGCTCCCGTGGCTTGGGATGAGAACCGGGCAAGTGCAAAATACTTGGCCTGGGTAAGAATAATGAACTGGTTAAATAGCAGTTCCTCAGAAAAGGGTCTAGGAGTCATAAACTAAACATAAATCCACAATATCTTATGTTGTAGGGAACATGTTGGCATATGCAATAAATCATGTAGTAATTCTGCTCAGGGCTAGAAAAGCCTGACCTGGAGTACTTTATCCAGTTTTGAGCATCTTTTTGCAATAAAAGTGTGTATTGTACAGCCTAAAGCCGAGAGGAGAGCAACAAAAATGAAAAGAAATCCAGGAAAATATGTCTTAGAAGAAAATAGTGGAAGAGAGGCATTTGGCCAACAGGGTTTGCCAACTTCCATTTGGGTTTCTAGGTACACTTGTTGTTTGTGGGGGAATATCCATTATCCTTGTCCTATTCTGAGGTGCCCTATGTTAATGCTGAGATTTGTTTGTAACTCGGAGGGAAAAGTCCGTCTTAGAGAAGGGGAAAGGAAATAGTGGGAAACCCCCTGTGCATGCATGGCCTCCGTGCCAGCTGCTTTCAGGAACTCCTGGGTCATCATGTCCAAATCTTTGCTATTTCGGGCAACCACATCACAGAATCCCATTCATAAATTTCTCAAGTACCATTATAAAAATAGTTTGATTTTATTTATTTATTTAAATTTTTGCCTCCATTGCTCTGATACAAACCTCATGCCTCTGATCTGAAGCCTCATCTCTAACGATAGTCTTTGAGTGTTTTAAACGTTAATGTAGTCACAACGTGCACTTTGTTCTTCATTGTCCTTTGGCTTCTTGACCACCCAACTGGGGGGGAAAACAGGGTAACAAAGGGGTAATTTTCTAGTTCTTTTATTGTCTTCTAGAAAGACAAGCTTCTCCCTCCATCACTGCTACTGCCCCTTCAGTCATTTTGCATCTGTTTAAATTTTGAGTTTGTGTTTCTGATATAGGGGGTGATGAGTACTGGAGGCAATATCCCAGAGTAACGCTGCTGTTGCTCTTTCACCTTTACTGGAAGTACCCTAAATTGTCATTTGCCTTTTCCTGAGCTATGAATCACAAAGGGATAGTTGTACTGTGATCAACTGACATATAAAGAAGGAATCCTGAAGTATTCTGCAGTGCTAGACGGAGCAACCATGTGATACGTCTGGAGAAGATTGGGAACAGCCTGCGTTAGAGCAGAAACCACTGAGAGCCCTGATGGGCTTGTAAAGGAATTACAGTCATAGGAAAGATATTTTTGTGGGTGTTCCTTGAAATTGAGAAGTCCCATTGCCTTTGGGCACAGGGTGAACGGGCAGTGGGTGTGCAGTTTGCTCATGAGGTGTCAGCTGCATGTTGGGTTGACGCTTTTCTGCTATTCTGCTCTGAGAGCACCTCTGCTACCAGTAGTGACTAGAAGTTCTCAACAGAAGGGGTCTCCCACGAACAAGATGCAGGTGGCTGTGGGGGCAGAGGAGTGTTGCATTAACAGTTTCTCACACCATCATGAGGGGGCTTGAGAAATCCAGCAACTTGAACTTGTTACCTATGGTAAAACCAATTTCTGCTTGGTTTACAAGGAAGAAGAGGTTTACAAGGTTGTCCCCTAACTGACATGTGAGAGAGGAGCTGATGAGGTTTTCTAGAGGTTGAGCAAGAAAAATCTCAGCTGGTTTTTTGGAGGTGAGGATCATGAGGCAGTAGTATAAAAACTCAGAAGATTCCCAGCTAGTCACCCTCACCTCTCTCAGCAGAGGGAATCACACGTCCTCATTGTGGATAGCAAGTTCAGTTTCCGAGAGGGGTTTTGTGCAGGAGTTTAGGCAAGAGATTGGATTTAGAAATCTGAAGAAATGTTTGGTCAGCTGCGGCTTACCACATCGTATGTGGCTATATTTCACATCGAGTCATAGAATTATAGAAGAAAAGTTCGAGAAATTTATTGTCACTGGGGCTTGAGCAGAAACAGCCTTGTCTTTGGTACCTACAAAGTAAGGAGAAGGCAGAACTGTCAGTAAATGGTAAAACCAATAATTTCCTTCCCCAAACCAGAAGAAAGAGAATCCAGCTCAAGGACAGGACAGACCTCGTGCCGGTGGTGGGGATATCGATGTGTTTTAGGATTGCAGAAGCCTGGCATCCCAGCTTAAAATGCCAGCCGATGCACTCGTGAGGACTGCGACCCACGAGGATGCAACCAGTGTACCCGATTTGGTTCCTGATGATGGAGTAACAAGGCTCCATTCAGAAGGGCAGAGTTCCGAAAGGCCATTGCTGGGGGGAAGTTTTTATCTGCTGAACTGAGTCTTGCGATTTGTAAATCTTACAGCTGTGTGATGTGCCCCAGTGATGCTGGTGGATTAATGAAAGATAAATGGCTGTCTGCACAAGATCATCCCTTTTCCACCACGTCTTTTTTTTTCCTAAGGCATAGCAGCAGCACAACCAGTCACTTTGGTTGCACTGCTACTAAGCGTTTCCATATTTAAATAGTACTCCAGATTGTTTATTGAAGTGGGTAAGCGATACGCCATCTGAACCTCTGGGAATCGCGCTGTAAATTTCCCAAATAAATAGGCATAAGGAGAGAAGCCAAACAGGATACAAATGCTAAAAAGCCTCGATATCAGCAAACATGTCCCTTTCTGTCAAACTGGCAACTAATTGTTTTACTATAAAAAACAGCATTTCAGATACAGATTTTTTTCTACAATTGGCTGACTTTGGTGCTTGGCTTCTTAAATCTTGTTTAAAAGGTCACAGGCTGAGTCCCTTCTAAGAGCCTGATTAGCAAGTGGAAAGATTAGCAGAGAAAGCACTTGATATTTTCTTGTCCAGGGAGATCCCGGTAGGGCGCTGCATGAATTGGTACGCAGGCTGGAGTAGGTGTGATGAGGCAGGTTTTTTTTCTGCTGGAACATTGTGTTCAGGGGTGACAGCGTTGGCCTGTAGATATTTTCTCCTTGTGAGAACTGGCACGCCAAAAGCTTTGGGCTGAGTCAAGTCATACCTACGTTTATATACTTGCTCCAAGTTTCAGTACCATTAGGGCATCCAGCCTTCCACAAAACGCAGTTTTGTGATGTACACTTGCGGGATGTTATTCAAGATGACTTTCTGTGTTCTCTGAAGTTTCCTCGAAGCACCCTGTTGGACTGCTTCGTCAGAGCTGTGCTGTGGTGGCATTCACCGCCTTCCTGCCTTCAGTCACGAGGGCTTCACAGGCAAGGACCAGACTGCAGGTAGGGATAGAATAAGGAATATAAACTGTTGATCTGAGTATTAAGTACTTTTTGAAGGAATATAGTTAGAGACAAAAATTATCAGGAAAGAAGTCTTGGTTTCATATAAACAAAAGTCATGCTGGTGTTTTAAATAGGTAAAGAAAATAAATAGATTCAGAAACATTAAATGTGTGGCAATTATGAAATATTTCATGTTAAATATGTGTAGCTATTTGTAGAGGTGCACTCACTATCCACTCTTTGGGGGCACTAATATCCCTTGTGAATGTATTAGTGGTGGACAAATGGCCTATACTCTACCCTGCTCTCTTCGCCGCTGCTGGAGGAGGTGCTTGGATGGAAGCTGTTCCTCAGGGAGGAGGTCTGACACAGCTTTCCCTAACCAAGCCCCCCACCAAATTTGCACACACCACGCTCCTGCCTGTATATGGTCTCTTACAGGCTATAGAGCCAGGCAAAAGGATGGCACGCACATTCTATCCCAAGCATCGCTACTGTTCCTCTATGGCTGCCGTATTGGCAAGAAACGAATTCACATCACTTGGAAGGTTCTCTTGTTTTTATCATGCGAAGGAGGTGAACAGGGCCACGTGTGTGCGTTCGCTTGGGGGCTGGCTGCGGGCGATGCCCTGGTGCCGTTGAGGTGCCTGCCCCTCTCTATGTCTTTACCAAGCAGCTGGTGGAAGGGTGCTTTGATCTTGAGTTGGGCCGGAGAGTGACAGTGTGAAAATAAAAACTTATACCCCATGGAATTTTTTTTCAACCACTGCAACTGGTTCAAATATTTTAAATATCTTATGTCTCTCAAATTAATGCATTGTGCAATAGCTGATCCAGCACTATGACACCTGTTCCACCGTAACCACTGTTGCTCGATCGCATCACATCACAGAATATCTCCAATACATAGCCAGTCATAATAAAAAATAGCAACAGCTATGGGTTCCAGACATCCAAAAGGTTAGTAAAGCAAATGGTTCAAGGGCGTTACTGGCAAGCTATCTCCATTAGATTTGAAAACAGTCAGAGTTACACCACCTTCATTTATATTTACCTAGTTGCCCTCTATTCCTTTAAATACCAGTATTGACATCATTACTGTGATCAGGGAGGAGAACTTTTCCTTCTCTTAATCTGTAATAAATTTATTGCAGGTTTAAAAGCAATCACTTCAAGGTAATTTCTGAAGAGCTCAAATATCTGAAAAAAGAAAAAATACATAGAGACTATTCATGAGACTAGAAACCTAGCTGGCAAAAATGCATCATGTGTTTTGTAAACTGGTTGAACTAACCAACCAACATAGAGTATGCATTATTAAAAAGTGATAAAGTTTGCAAATAGCTGTTTACAATATATTTTGAAAAAGTTTATGGAATAACAGATATACTAAGGGACAGTATCCAAAGAAATTACTTTTCTAAATATTTTGGTAAAAAAAAAAAAAGACTTTTTTTTCCTGCAGAGTATTGTTTTTCTAAGTGTTTCCATGCTTGAAGATAAGCAATATATTAAAGTTTAATTCCATTTTATTCCATTGTTTAGGTTTTTTTTACTGAACTGATAAACATTTACCAGATAAATGAACAGAACATTTTTCTTTTCAAAAAAAAGAAGACAGCAAGTGAAATATTATTCTGCGAAGCAAAACAGAAAAACATAATAAAACCTTATCTTAAGCTTATAAACTTAATCACATTTTAGAGGAAAATAAATTCCTCTTCTAAATTCTAGGATGAAACCTTGGCCCTCTATAAATAACAAGGTTACAACATCTTCAATGTCTTTCTCAGGAAATATGAAAACAAATAGCGTTTTCTCTCCTTCTCTCTATCTGCATTGATGTCAAATGCTTGCTCCTGGCAGGAGTTGCTGTTTCCTTTCTTACCCAGATTATCTTCAGGCAGACCATCACCGAACACGTAGGGGTGATGCATTTTGGTCTGCTTCATAGTTGTATTTTTCTAAAGTCTCAGAGCTGTAGAAACAATTTTTTTAAAAAACTGCTAAAAACATCTTTTGGTGGAGCCTTACATTGTACGGTCCAGGAGCGACCAATACCATTCAACACAAATACCATACAATTTGGGAATTAACAGAATATTTGGCTACTAAAGAGACATACTGTTTGAAACTATATCATTTCTGGTTTTTGTTTTGGTGGGTCATATGTTTATGGTGCTCAGAATTGTTTTCTCAAGGGACCAGGATTTATGCCTAGTACTAGAGAGAGAGTATTGAGAGTGTG
Source organism: Phalacrocorax aristotelis (assembly GCF_949628215.1). Classification (NCBI taxonomy): domain Eukaryota; kingdom Metazoa; phylum Chordata; class Aves; order Suliformes; family Phalacrocoracidae; genus Phalacrocorax; species Phalacrocorax aristotelis. Next base: position 67,913,135 of record NC_134280.1, read on the forward strand.
TCATAGGAGGAGTAACGCCCACCTGGTGATGCTTGTAGTTGTCAGTCTCCTTCTGGGGATGATTTCTCAAAGAATAATGAATAAGACAGAAAGGGCTCTCCCTTTCGCTATCGGTCTCACACCTTTTGACATAAAATACTGGACTACAGTTGCCCTTTATTTCTGGTTTCATTAGTGCCTTAGCGTCATACACAATCATCTTAATGATTAGAAAAAAAATCCTTTTTTTTGGAGGACATCTCTTTGATTTTGCCAAGATGTCCTTGTTTATAGACAGGTTGAACACAATGATCTTTCAAAATATGTGTGTCTCAGGTTGTTGTGAGATGACCTCATTGGGTTGGGTTTTTTTTGGGGGTGTGTGGCAGTGTTAAGTGCCTACATGCTGGCTGTGGACACGACTGCCTTGATGCAGAAATCTGCTTCTTTAAGGGCCATACTTTTGGCATTGATTCTGAGCTCCTTTTGGAAAGGTACTGCTGCAGAAGAAACAAGAGCAAGGTAGGAATGAAACCTGGAAATCTGGACAGAGATTTTGGCCCAGTTGCCTTTGACCACCTGCAGCAACCACAGAGCCCTCCCCACTCTGCTTCTTTCCATTTTACAGTTGACAGCAGTTTCGTGGCAATTTCCTCTTCTTTCGTCTTCGGTACTAAATGTGGATTGACCAGCGTGCCTTTGGATAATCCAGGCTTTTTAGTTAAGTCTGTCCCCTGTTACCAGCTTGTTAGTAAAGACTGTCAGAAGCTCGTTAAGGAACAGACTTGGTGAGCCTGGGCTTGGTGCTGCTGTCGTTATCAGTTTCGCTGCCGAAGGCCAAACTACAAAGAATGTGTCTCTCTGCTCAAACATTTCAAGTGTGCCTTTCATCTGGGGGGTCTCAAAATGCTTTACCAAGGCACTGGCCCAGTCCTTCCTCTTGCCGGCACTGAAGGGAAGCTGGCTTTGCTGACAGCCTAGTTTTCTGCTCCAAGAATTTTGCCACCCAAGATGGAACCACCAGGAATCCTAAGCAGGAGTATCTTATTTTCCTATAGCGTGTGTTTCTGCACCCTCTGGCACAAGGCAAGCTAGCTGGCTGGGTTGGGTCGGGCTGGCACGTAGCACCTTCCCAGAGCACCAGCCTCTTTGCGGCAGTCAGATCTCAGCTCGCTCTTACAAACAAGGGGAGGCTGCGGGTTGCATAGCCACTTCTTAGGTCTTCTGCATCTGGTATGCGTCAACTTAGTTCATTATGACTGGGGAATGCAGGGAATGGCGTCCCATGGCTAGACAAGAGTTAATAGAGCTTTTACACTTTGATTTGCATCCATCTGCTCAGGGAGAGAGAGATACTGTTTCAATTGCCAGTGGAACTTAGCAGTTTATTGTCACACAGCAACCCTGTTCCGCATCCAAGTTAAAACTGCAAAGGTATGAAGAAAACTTGCTAGAACTAAGCTTTTGCTGGTGCAGGATTTTGATTTTATTTCCTCAAATAGCACAGAGCTAGAGGCTGCCCAGGGACCTTGGGTGAATACCGCCTACCACCACCTCACTATCAAATCACCTCCACCTGCTGCAGCACACCCAAAGAACATACAGAAGTTGGAGCTCTGCAAAACCTGACCCCACCCAGAGTGACTGGCTCTTTCAGTGCCAACGTAGAAGAGCTGCAGTTACTGAACGTGGTGACTGTACTCAAAAACATCTTTATAAGGTTAGCAAAACCTTCCAAGACATCCGTGCCTAAGTCTATGCAGTCTGAATGCCCTCGTGTCTTTGATGCATGCAAGTTTAAATGAGTTTCAAGATTAGGACTTTAAAAGGGAAACCTTGGATGAAGAGCAGCTTTGCCCGTAAGTATATGCTACAACCTCAGCCCCAGATGGCAGCCAACAGCTGATATTTTAACAGTAAAACTGATAATCTTTGGATCTTCATTTTTGTGTGATTGGTATAAGGAGCTATTTGTAATAGCCTGGTAAAGGAAAATATATTTAATATTTTAAATGTATTTAGATATCTTCAAAAGCTGCTGTGAAAGTTTAGGTATTCATTGTCCCAGTGCATACCAATATTCTCCCCATAATCTCTTTCTGAGTATTTCTTTCCTTGCATCTTACTGCTCATATTGGTAACAACTGCCTTCCCTTGGAACATATAAGCAAAAATCATTAGCATCATAACCCTTCAGAGCATAACTAACAGGATTCCTAGAGCACAGACTCAGTGGATCTTCCATATCTAGTCCATCCTCTTGTTCCCACAATACGTGGTAACTCAGGATATGGCATTGCAGAGTGCATTCAGAAAGTCATCAGTATGCGTTTGGAAGTCAGCAGTAACTTGCATAAGAAAGAGGATTACAGCCTTTAGATGAATCCTAGTGAATCATGCCAGTGCTTCTGCTCTCATTAAAGCTGATATAAAATGCAAAAAAAAAATTGCAAGAATTATTCTGTATGTGTAGCAAAGTAACTAGGAGCAGAATTTTGCTTATTTTGTCTATTTTGCTATGAAGTACTATCAAATTACAGGAACATAGAAATAATCGGTAAAACCAGTTACAGTTGGCAAAGAACAATCTGCAATGGACGTAAGCCTGGCTTTAATGCTGCTTTTTGTGGAATAGAAACAGAAGCAGATCTGAAATCCAGTGTCTGATAGAAGAAGGGTGCTTGATTTAAGTATTTTAGAGATGTGTCTGAAAACAGACATACTTAATAGACCATTAAATAGTTATTGGGTGGGGGTGTGTGTGCAATTTGTCTTAGGGGTGGGGGGAATCTTTGTGTGTTTTTATAAAATGCAGGGTTTTCCAGGGTCTAAATAAACAGGCAGTATGAGTCTTGTTACGGTAGAATTTGTGTTTGCTGGACCTTTATGTGCTGTTACAAATGCCATTTCAACCCAAATGTTAATTTCACTGTCATTAGGGTTTTATGTAATTTGCTTTTGGGTTTTAGATCTCATTTTCCCACAGTTTGTGTCAGATTAGATGTGTTCAAACCTAGGGCTACATACTGCAAACAGGGTAAATGAATCTTTAAAAACAAAAATAGAAGGGCAGAAATAGGAATGATGTCATAGTTGTGTGTCCTTCTAACCTTCTTTTAACATGTTGCTGATAATAATAGATCAATAACTTTAAAGCTGTAGACAGCCTTCCAGGAAATCTGCAGCCCCACTCTAGAGACCCACCGTTAATAAGCCAGTACTGAGAAATAAAGCTATACAAGCTTATGTTTCAAATAATCCTGCCAGGAGCTGAATTTTCTCCACCCATGTGACAGGATTTGGTTTTCAGACTCCCAAGTACTGGACACAAAGTCTCTGAATGGGCTCTGCCATTCAGCGTAATACGAAGGGCTAACAAAGTTGATGGCGTCAGCTATATGAAGATTGTCCTGCTTTAAGAGTATTTCAATTCTGTAAAGGAAACTGGCCTTGGAATCCAAGTTTTATTTCACCGTTCGATCTTTTTCTTTTTTTTTAATGGATTGGATCATAACCTCCTATTTGCTTCATTAAGGTAATGCTCTGTACAGACCTAGGCTACGGCCAAGTTTTAAAATAAATGCAAAATTAAAGGAGATGGGTGAGTTCCAGGGTGTCCTCCTTTGCATGGTGCTACAGGAGATCAAGGGGGCAGAGAGTCACCTCCCTGCAGGGGGGTGGACAGAAGGTGCCAACATCCCTGAAAGCATTGATCTCGCCTGGGGGTAGGTCGGTTGCCTTTTACAGCAGCCCTTTCCCTGCCAGGCCAGTCAATGGTATCAGTGCAAGCTCCTACATCTACACAAGTAGTGCTCCTAGAGGCAACATCTGGCTGTTCGCAGCTGGAGAGGCGAGGGAAAATTTAAATCAAATGATCACAGATGTGGATCTAATCAGTGCTTAACTTCTGGACTTTGAACAGAACAAAAGTTCAGGACATGTACGAGTGCTCCTTGGAGAGCGCTGCAGTTCCTGACCGGGCTCTTGGTTTCAGGCCAGTCCCTCGTAAACAGGTGTCAGCGTCCCAAAAAAGAACTCCCCGCTTTGCCAGCGGCGGGTATCCTCGCTGGCATTCCCGTGGCAGAGCTTCGCGGGCCAGGAGGAATGACCCATAGGTCAGGAATGAGACGCGCTGGTGGGGTGGCATACTGAGGCTTCCTTGACATTTGCCTTGCCTTATTTTTCCCGAGGATGAAGCAGGGATTTCGGGCTCCAAATCTAACAACCCTTTAATATACTGGGACAGGGGTGGGGGACCCAAAACAAAAAAGAGGAGGAAGTGATAGGTGAGTTGCTTGTGAGAATGATTTTAAAAATTTATTAATTTTTTTTCTTAGCCCAAGGATTAACCTGTAGCTTTGAATTGGGAAGATACAGGAAGTAAAGAAATGGGTAAGAATGTGCTGAAGGAAGATTCTGCTGCTAGGGGGCAATATATAGTAAGCAAAACCACACTAAGGCGTTTTCTCTCAGCATCTATCAAAGTTTTTTTTAAAAAAAGCCCCAAATCCAAAAACTACCCGACATATTGCAGACACTAGGATTTCTTCTGCAGAAAGAGCATCGTATAAACAAAACATACAACCTATATTTATATATATGTGTGTGTTGGGTTTTTTTAACATATATGTGCGTGTGTGCTCATGACTTCTTTAATATGCTTCCTTCCTGTTGCAGTAGGGTCACTGCCCGTTCTGGGACCTGTGTGAAACACTTTTACTTGTTAATTTGTATGAGGCAAATATCTTCAGTTTAAGGAATCTAAACCCCATGTGCTAGTATTTCAGAAGCTTTTGTGAAGAACTGGCTTTATGGCTTCTCTGAAATGATTCACTCAGGGAACTTATTCTGCGTGATTCTTAGTGTTTCATTCTGAATTCTATCACAACTTTTATAAGGCAAAAAGATCAGAATGTGTTTTAACTCTCCTGCCTCTTCGTTGTTCAGAACAACTGGGACAGCTAACACAGATGTCTTTACGACTCTTCTGTTCTAGCCACCTTCTTAAACATACTCCCTAAAAAAGAAAACAAGGGGAGATAAGAGAAGCCAGCTTCAGCGAAGTTATTAGTTTCAGGTTGAGCAGTGAAACAGTTGTTCGTTTGTTTATATGATACTCATGCTGACTTGATGATGCTCATTTTAGAACTAGTACAGAATGCTTCTGTAAAAACTGCACTGTGTGAATGCAATTTTCCATTTCTTTTAATGAAAAAATTAATTTTTGCCTGAAAGTTCAGTGTTATATGTGATTATGACTATAATATTAATAAGCTAGTTGATCGAGTCTGAGGCTAGTAATGGAGAAAATACACCCATTTTGAGAGCAGATTTTCAGTTCTGGTTCACCTGGTCACCGAAGTCCAATGAAGAAGCATTTTCTAAATGAGTAGAGGTTACAGGACAGTGTGCCAAATTTCTGTGGTGGAAAATTTGTCGTTAATCAATCAGTGTTAATTTTTGCAAGACGAGTTTGAGGACTTTTATAGCTGCAACTACAGTCTGAACAAAGGCACAGATGTCTGCAAGTTTAAGGGGGGTTTTTATGAACTTACTCTCATTTCCCGTATTGTTCAGAGTGAGAGACTCACTGGAGATTCAGGGGGAGAAGTAACTGGTGCAGAGACACAAGACGTGCACAGTCCCTCCTTACACTGCACTTGTCTCTTCTGATCTTTTAATTCACCAGGTCCTGCCCTCATGCTCTCACCTATCTGATTTCTGTAAGTTTATCTACTTAAGATGAATATAGTGCTTGCTTATTTTGTACTGGAAATGGCACAGAGCTCATTGTACGTGATGCCTCTCACAGAGAAATCATTTCAGAATGGCAAAGGTATCTCTAACTTCATTGCAGTTTGCAAGGTCATTGTAGCATCTCCGTGCTCTGAATTGCAGCTGGTGACTCAGTGCAGTCCGCAGCATCCCACGATCTCTGGGAAAACTCCCACAGAGCACAAAGGTAGCTTGAGAGCTGCTGCAAACATCTGTTTCTATGTCGTCTTTTTCTCGCTCTCCCGTGTTACCTCACTCCTAACAAAAAAGGGACAGTTGTTAAGATACCTGTATGGTCACATACTGTTCAGGAGCTGTTCCTAAACACAAGTGCTGCCTAAAAGCCTGTTCTTTTATACCAGCTACGAAGAATACAGGGTTATTAACAGCAAATACAGGACCTACCTGGCAGCACCTGTGCTAAGAAAGGTAGAAGTTCTATACGCGTCTGACGTTCACCAAATACTTTCTCAAACCTGGCTCACAGATGGGATTGAAATTGGTATCAAATGCTTTTGAGAGTTCTGCACTCTTACAGAACGTGCGTGTTTTGAGACAGGCAAGGAATACTTTAAAGTATACAACTAGATATTGTACACTTGGTGGGGTGTTCTGCGATTCATAGCAAATACTGGGAAATGACAAAGCAATACATAATAAAGTGTAAAAGAAGGATCAGGACGGTTTGAGTCTATGTTCCAGGAACATTAAGAACTTCTGCTGTCTCAAAATCTGTGGGTTTCTGAACAATGTCAGCTGTGGATATGGAGGAGAAAGGGCTGATTGCTTATATGGCTATGTTGAAATATGTGGAGTGCTTCTTCAAGGCTTTATTGCAGTGTTTTCTGGTTAGTAAATAGAAGAGAGTGGGTTAGTCAAAGTTAGAAGGCAGCAAAGCTAGCAATTTTCACAATACTCTCCTTCAGCTCCCAACAAAGAGATTAAGATATGACTCTAGCTGAATTAGGGCATTAATGTGCTTTGTGCTCTTCAAATGACATCCACTATCTTGCCATAAATAATTCTGCACATGAATTTATTTTGAGATTAAATTATTGTCCTTGTTTAATATGATTAACACAACATAGAGATTCACATCTTTAAGTCTTTAAAATACTCTATTCCATATAAAAAGATATTTTGTGTTCTGCAACAGAATGCTTTGGCTTCTGCCAAATCAGCGTAAGTGAACTAGTCATAATCCCTGTGCGTTTGCAATTACCAAAGTGGTTTGGATGGCTTTACTTAGTATTAAATCCTGACATCATCTTTAAGTACAGAAATCAAACTTCTTGTAATTAAGATTGTATCAATAAAGTTCTCACATTTCACATCTTTTCCAGCAGTCATACTAAACCAAAATTGTATGATTCATTGCCTACCTTAAGCATTTGTTCTTTCCGATAATGCCAGGCTACTGATGTGTAAACAGAAATGTAAATACATGCTTGGGGGCGGGTGATTGTTTGGGCTTGCACAATAGTACTGAATCATTCGAGCAGGTCTCCTTGCTCTGTACTGTGGGCTTCACAAACGCTGCTCAGAAGTGCGGCTCCAGAGCACAGGGAGCTCGTTTGGACTCAGTGAAGCTTGCAATTTTCTGCTCTAAACATATTCCATCCTAATTGTAACTTCCGAACTAGGACTTTTCAGTTCACAGGTTCATTATGAGATACACAAAATACAGAGATTCATAGTCAGTAAAAGGTGCTTCTCTTCTAATATGCTCTGTAATCTGCTGAAGTAGCTAGGGTTTTTTAGTACATGCATGAAAGGAGGAAAAAGGAGTGAGGACTTTTGCAGCACATAAGCTATTGTTTCTAGAAAGTTGTTTCAGGCATTCTTCCAAATAAAAATGCAAGTTGGTATGCTTATGAAGTTCCAAAAGTTGTTGTATTATTCTTTGAGGATTTTTACAGCTATAGGCTAAAAGCTTGAGCGCATAGGATTCTGCAGCTGATGGCATTTGTATCAGTTCCTGTGTGTTCAGGGAGTGTGTGTGCATATGCATGCGTGTGCTGGGAAAAAGAGACCAACCATGTGTAGGGAATTGTTAAAACATGCTAGTCGCTCCCATGAGACAGCTGACTTCTTGGCTGCCTCTCTATACCACCCCATAAAAACTTCCTTGACTATTACAAATTGTTATTCAAGTGATTTACTGAGTTTGAGGAGGCTGCCCCACGCCACAAGTGTGGCATCTTTTCTGAGATAACTATTTGAGAATTTTAAAGAAAAGCCAAGAGCAGCAGCACAGATCTGGAGAGATGTGGGCGTTACGTGCTCTGCGCATGAGATACGTAAGGATAATTGCTGCCCAGATTTTGTGCAGAGGTGATGGTGTTAATGAGCATGGCAGTTCCTAGGAAAGTGGGCAGCTTGTCGAGGGTCATTTGGGGCAGCGATTTTCCCCAATATAGGAACTGAAATGAAGATCCACAAACTCATTGTGTTTGTGAGTTCCAGCGAAGCATGACTAATTCCGGAGAAGCATTACTTTCATACTAATGATGTTGATTTTACTCTGATAAGCTCAAGAAATGTGCCAGGGCCTTGGCCACACCTTCCTCCTCTGCTGTTGCAGGTTTTTGTCCATGCTAACTCCTCCATGTCGCCAGAAAGAACCTGGATCGCATGTACATGCAGTGCCCTCCCAGGACTGAAGCTGGGTCAGGTTGCTTGGGGCCATGTGTGGTCGAGCTCTGACCATCTCCAGGGATGAATGGAGATTTGTAGCTTCACAGGGCCCTTTCCCCATCATATGATGACCCTTGTTGTTAAAGAATTGAGATTTTTTTTTTTTTTTAACATCTGGCCATAATTTCCTTTGTTGCAACTTGTGTCTGTAGCCTCCCATCCTTTTGCTGTGCATCTATGAGAAGAGTCTGGCTCTGCTGTGTCTGTACCTTGTCAGTAGGTTGCTGAAGGCAGGAATGGGACCCCATCGTTTGCCTCCTCTCCTTTGGGCTGCATAAGCACAGGTCTCTCAGCCTCTCCTTGTGCGCTCGAGCCCCTGGACCATCAAGATGGTCCTCCACTAGACTTGCTCAAGTTTGTCAATGTCCTCCTTGTGCTGGGGAGCCAAAACTGGACACAGCACTCTAGCAGTGGCCTGGCAAGTGTCAAATAAAGGAGAAAATCTCTTCCCTAGACCTGCTGTCTTTGCTTTCTTACTAAGGGAGTCCAGTATGCAGCTATCCTTCGCCACTCAAGATGATCACTCCCTTTGAACCTGTCCCCTGGGACCCTCAGGTCTGTTTCTGCAGAGCTACTTCCTGTCCGGTCCGTGCCCAGTTTGTGCTTGAGACTAGCCTGTCCAAGTGCAGGACTTAATTTTGCCTTTGAGTTTCATGAGGCTGTTCTAAGCCCATTTTTCCAGCCTGTCGAGATCCCTTGAAGTGACAGCCTTACCCTGCAGCTCCTCAGTTTCATGTCATCTGCAAACTTGTTGGGGAATGAGATTTTCCCTGTCTCTTCCTTCCACATCCTCCCTGGAGTTCAACCAAATGCAGACGGGTAGTTTGGTGAAGAGGAGTAACATGCTCTGAGGTTAAAACATAGCTAATTAAAGTGTGATATCTGTCCTCACCTCATCATAGGCTTAGTGGCAGCTCTAGGCAGGAGGGAAGTATTTTTCCCAATGGACTAATTCTGTACAATTTCTGCGGCTATCTGACCGAGAGACAGTGGGTTGAACTAGTTGCAGCAACGGACTGTTGTAATATAGTTGCTATTAGAGCGTGCTCCTCTGCGTGTTTTTGTTGTTGTTTTTGGTTTTTTTGGGAGAGTTAGTATCCGTTCAAGGCTAAATTCTAAAATTCTTGCTTTATCTTGACCCTTTAGAAAAGCAAATCCTGCTCCTGTGTGGTTTAAAAAAAAAGGCCATAATGCTCCAGTATTTTACTTCAATGTCAAAATGAATCAGACTTTGGAAAACTTTGCCTTCTATTGCTTGCATAAATGCACATATGCAAACACTAGTTTGCATTTTATCAATTATCTGGTTGCTCAGTTCGTAGTGAAATTTTTACATTAAATCCTTTAGCCCATCTATATATATACTTAATAACTGGAAGCAGATCTGGCAGGTTGAGAAGGCGAGAGCCTCAGATTTTCCAGACTACTTAAATAAGAATGGTTCAGTAATTCAGGAGCAGTACATAGGTACTTGAGGGGAAGCCCACTACTTAGTTTTGCAGCCTGAGCAAGTGCTTGCTGAAGGAGACAATGCCTGCTGAAAAAGGGGGAAAACACCATGCCATCTACAGTCACTAGCTAATTCTCAGACTGTTTTTTTTCCCCTTTTCCTCTCTTGCCAAGAAATATGATCATTCTTTGAGACCATTCAGTAAATACATCCTGAGATAGCAGTGCAGAAAAGAAGTTAACTGAGCACTCCTCTGGAGGAGGAGGAGACCTAGGTAGGACTGAAGAGGGCTGTGGGAAAGCTGAGAAGGGAGGCACAGAGGAGGGTGGGAGCCCTGCACAAGGGCTCATTGGCAGAAGGCGGCAGGAACAGGATGTGTTTCAGCTTGGGTGGCTCTGGGAGGAGCAAGTGTTGGGATTAAAGTGTCTTGAAATTGTTCCTTTTCTTTTCAGACGCAGACAGTGAATTTCATGGGGTGGATTTTCTGCCAGAAGATCTCAACGAGGCTCCAAAAGAGACAGGAATGAGGGTGAACAAGAAATACTCCTGTCTACCTGCTGAGGAGAAGGGGATCCATATTATCAACATCCGAGCTATTGAGGATATAGGATACGACCAGCATGAGAGTACAGTGAGTAAAGGACTTGCCAGATGTGTCATAACTGGCGTACTGTGCTTTACCCATTAGCTTATTTCTCATTCTTTCCATTCCCAGGATGCTCTGAAATCCTCTCCCTCCCTTTCTCAGGGGTGCTGAGACCAGCCACAGTAAATGCTGATTTAGTGATGTTTGTTCTTTGATGTGAAGAAGGGAAGCAAGGGATCCTTCTTTGATCTGTAGCATAAAAGGGGGTTGGTTATTCTCAGAGTAATCAATCTGGCAATAAGGCTGTGGCAGCCCTCAAATCTCATCGCCCATATGGAGCAGAACAGGAAAAAATGTCTAAAATTTCATGCAAAAGCTGTTGTTAACACAGGTAACGTTAAACTAATATTCTGTAGCACACCTCTGTAGAGGTTAGATTTCCAGTGTCATTAATTGTGCCTTGGTTAAATTCTTTAACACTGATTTTAACAGAAGTTAGTAATACGAATACCCAACAGGATTAGGAGTTGGTTATGTCATAAACACATGAAAAGGAGTTTATTCAGGTGAAGGAGTCGAGGTGGAGCAGGCTACGTAACAGATCTCGCTGGGGAAAGATGGACCAGGAAAAGCAATCCTTGATTCATTGTGCTTGTGCTTAATTAGGATGGAGCATGGAGGAATAATTCTGGCACAGGGTAAACGTCCCTCCTGCTGTGGTAAAACTGAAATGTCTTTTCTGTGTCTCATTTGCAACTGAAGGGACACAAGCCTTACATGGTCTAAGTCAACACAGCTTGCTCTCTATTTCAGCATAGCAGCACTGCGAGAAAGGATGTGGCCTATGAGCTCCTTTCAGCATTAATACCACATCCTTAAAAGAATCTATTTCTTTCTTTAAAATAGGACCAACAGCCTTCTTGGAGCCTTTTGGCTGCATCCCTTTCGCAGTGGGATATAGCTATTCTCATATATTAATAAACTTATTGAGGCTTTAGTATCCACAGTGCAGCACCTTCTCCTAAATTATCAGTGAGTCAGCTTTTCAACAGGAAAGGTCAAAGAAATGGGAAGAAGCTCTCGTTCAATTTCTGCAGTGTGACCCATCCCTTCCCGGTGGCAGTGCCTCAAGGAAACAGAGAAACTAGGGATTTTCAGTGCTGCTTTTCTCCTCCCAAGGCATGCTCCAGGAGAAGAGGAGCTGTGGCCAGGACGTACTGATCTCTCCTGAGCTCCCCAAGCACTCACTGTGGTCACCTTTGAGAGCCATCTTCAGTCCTGCCTGTTTCCTTTATTTATTAGTCTCCAGGTCAGACCAACCAATTGCTGTCCCTCATAAAGTCAGTCCAACGAGGGTAGGAAGCGGCTGGGCTCTGAGTCTTCTGCCTCTTTTATCTCCCTGCACTTACCTGAACATCCGTCGGTTCAGCCTAGTTTTTCAGAAATTGATGTTTAATTAATTAATAGGATCATCACATCTTTAAAAATGAAATACAATTAGTTAGCTTAAAAGAAATCGCAGTGTTCCTCTAGCTTGTTTACAACAACTATTTACTTGGAAGAGGCATTTTATCCTGAAAATCCAGTTAGTTATTCTTAATATTTTGTTTCTATAGAAATTTGCGTAACTGAGTTGCCTGCCACAGGCAGACTCAGCTTGCTCTAAAGAACTGTTCTGAGTTCACAGGTGCATGTCGTTAATCACGAAGCAATCGGAAAGTAATAGTTATTAATGGTCTTCTATATTATAGTTATGCTTAAGAACTAAATAGGGATCTCTAGATAGGGCACAAACATGAGCAGCCTGTGCCCTAAACAATGTGATATTGCTGTGGCTAAATCAGATGCAGAACAGGGGAAGGAGGAAATGGGACAAAGAGTGAGTTCCACGGTAGCAGCAAATGCTGTATTATTTTATGATATATTTATATATTTGGAGCAAAGGGTTTAGGTTAAATGGAAAAGAAAGGTGGGATCCTGAAAGAAAAGGAGAGAGAAACAGATAGCAAAGGCAGGTATGGAGCAAAGCTGCAAGGGACTGGGGAGATGGGGACCTGCAGCCAAGCTGGCCCTGGGCAGATGTGGTCAAGTCAGGCTTGGGAAAGCAGTGAATGTTCAGGCATCCCCACCTCGGCAGACGGCTGCTCCATGTACTCCCTGGCATCTCGGGCTTCGTGCCGGCTGCCAGTCCTCCTTGCTGTGTGTTACTGCTATGTGCTCATCTGATCACACTTGGCTAATTACTTCTTCAGTGCACTTCCTCCTCCCTGCGAGCCCAGGAAGATGGGGTTTGCTGCTTGAATTTGTTGTCTGAGTAAAAATCTCCCCGAGGCAAAAAAGGAAGGACAGACTGTCCCTTAAAGGCATTGGTTTATAGTTACAATAGCTGGGTCCTGCCCTCCCCAAAACGACGTTCAGAGATATACGCAAATCTGTGTAACGTTGACTGAAGTTTTGGGTGTATTGGCTCTAACATACTGTACTGTAAGGTCAGAGGTTGCTCTTTTCGTCTGGGGTTTAAAAATTGGACTGTCTTAGAAAAGCTGTTTGCAAATAACTTACATTCACGGTTTTATGTATGAAGCAAGGAGAAGGTGTACACGTCCCAAATGGGGTTTGACCGATATGATTTGCAACTGATAGCCAGTTGCTATCATTTGGAGCTCAAGTCCTTTTCCCTACAGGGAGGCTTAATGTTCTTCTGTAAAATTAAAAGCCAGAAAATGTTCCCGGTCCCTGAAAAGCCTTTCCTGTGATGAGTATTTTCTGTAAAAACAAATGCAAGTTACTCGTGAATTTTCATTTTTTTTTTTTAAATGGTCTGTGCATTTCCAAGGACAGACTTGTGATTTATGCATGAGAAGTACTACTGAAAGTAGAAATTAATAATTGTTAGTGCTTTTGTATGTTTCTACAGTTGCCCCATGCAGTTTTCAAATAAATGCTTGGAAATGGAATTGTGTTTTAAGACTTGCATCTTGCAACCCTTAACACAGTGTTAATTCAAAATGAGAATAAAGCCTTTGCCACCATCAGATTGCAAAGCAACACAGGTTTTATAACCTGGGGGGGGGGGGAAAAGTGACGAACTCAGTAAGCAGTGAACCCGCTTCCCTGGCGACAGTCCCCCTGCATTTTTGGCCACGCTTCCTGACCAGCTGGCTCCCTTCAGTCTGTATCTAAGATGATCTCTTTCTCAGATGATACGAACTTGCAATGATAGATAAGAGAAGTGAGAAGTGTTTGCACATGATATTAATCTGTTTGTCAGAATTGAAACGCAGATGTCTTGGGTGGAAAAGGACAGATGATCTTAGTGGCGATTAACCCCCAAAGGAGAAAACCAAATCCACCAAGTAGCTGACTTACGAACTAGTCTGCTGGTAATTAGATTAAATCCCAGTCATTTCATCTATTTATTTCTGGCCAATAAAATCCCAGCTGTCTATCAGTAAAATTGCAGGTGTTAACTTGCCAAATTGTTTTGAGTAAGTAGCATGTGGGGACTCCTCCCGTATGTCTGCTCTTTGGAGATGGGTCATTGTGTGCTCCAGGCAAGAAGGAGCCCTTGGTACAAGGATATCGTCTGTCTGGTGTCCGTGTTAGTGTGTGTACTCATGGTCTTTCTCCTCTCTCCTCTCCATACCCCCATTCCCTGCTTCCAGTTATTAAATTCCCTATCCAAAAATCCAGATGCTGACTGCAAATATGGACTCTACTTCAGAGATGGCAAGAGAAAAGTAGACTACATCCTAGTTTATCATTACAAGAAGTCCTCAGCAGGGAAGACACTCGCCAGGAGAGTTCATCACAATGATTCAAGTGCCCGAAGCACCAAGCAAGACCAGCCACTTCCCGGGAAGGGAGTGCAGCTGGAAATGGGGGAAAGTGAACCTCACGTGGATTACCATGAAGACGACAAGAGATTTCGCAGGGAGGAATACGAAGGGAACCTCGTGGAGGCTGGTCTGGAACTGGAACGCGATGAGGATGTAAGGAGCCATTTCAAATGGTTAAAGATAAAGAGGATAACTGGTGGTCAAATCCTGGGAGATGCTGAGCCCTTCCTGTGAACCTGGCTCTGATCAAGGTTACACAAGCTCAGCTCTTGCAGAATTTGATTTCAGTTCTGGCAGTGCCGTCCTTGCCCACCAATTTAATTTGCTTCACAGGAACAGGCTGCAGTGTTGTTCGTACCCCCAATGAGGTGGAGTTTCTTACTTTTCTTGGCCAGGACTTGTGGCACATCCACTATTGCAACACAGCTTGTTGATGTGTTGCCTTATCTAGAAGTGAGGCTTAAACTGCTCTGAACGCTAGTCCCAGTTTGGTGGGTTTACAGTATGCTGTGGCTTGGATCCACTGGTAATTCCAGTTCTGATGAAAAATACCTGATACAGACAGTGACATTTTTATACCTCAGCATAGACTTCAAGAGAATTTAATTCGTTCAGGAGGTTCTGGTACATGCTCTAGCTCGAGCACGTGGGTCTGTATTACAGTTTGCTCTTTCCATTCTTAGATATGAACAGTACAGCTTGTAACGCCTTTCACCTGTACCCTGAAAACAGTATATTCTATTAAAAGACCATCAGACTATTTAAAAAATGATGTGTGTGAAGTACTGCCAGTGTGTGATTAGTAGAAACAGGCACAGCCGTATTAATTTCAAAGAAAGCTATTACAATTAACTGATCCAACCAATATGCCTGAAACTCCTGTGACAGAGGGTAAACATTTATGCTGGTTTTATTTACAGGATCTAAAAGTTGAGAGTAAACACTTAGACCTGTGATCAGCGTATTAAAAAAAACCCTGCCACCTATTAGTCACAAATTACAGGCGTTACAAAAAAATAAAATACATATTTTGCATGGTATAATGCAAAAAAAGACCCTTTCACTTCTCTGTCCCCCAGGTAAAAATAAGATTTGCTTTCCATCAAACCTGCAAGTTGTTGTGGTGAACTGGAAGCTTGCCTGTGCCAAGTCACAGATACTTAAATCCTTTGCAAGATGGGAGGACCCCCTGTGACATGTAATATGATTTCAAATGATGCAGAAGGGTGCAGGGTTCAAGCCAGGACACCATAAAAGAGAGAGAACCCTGTCCTTTCAGTACAAGATACCAAACCAGATCAGGAATGTACAGAGATGAAAGCAAGCCGCAGGGATTTACATCAGCTCCCATATCCAGCACATCAGCGTAGGGGGAAAAACCTACACTTGGGCTTGAAAAGCATGCCACAAAGTTGCGTTGGAGGCTTTACCAATTGCAAGAAGAGCAAAGGTTTCTTAAACAGTTGATGTTTAATAAGTCACTTAAACTCTCTTCAGTAAAGTAAATCCAAAGGGTGTTTGGAAGCCATGCCTTATGGGAAGGCTGGCAGTTATTTATGTCTTCTGAGTAACCGATTTCTAGAAAGCCAGTGCGGAATATAGCTGCGTGAAAGCTAGTTGTTATAATAACTGCCTGAACTGACACAGCAGCAAGATTAGAAAGGTTCATTGAAGTTTCTTTCTCTTCTGTTTGCTGAGTCCCTGCTAGCTTGGTATCGTTTGTCCAAAGGCTTTGAAATGATTGCTGCTGTGGGAGTAAATACAGGTGTATGTGGGAGTGCCAGCAGCAAACCCCCACGGCCAGCCATCTAGAACAGAGCTCAGAGAACTACGGGGATGCAAGCACACTGCTAATATTATTGACATTTATCTCTTTTATTTTTGTTTCTTTTCTTCTGTTGAATTCTTCCTAGCAGTTTTCCTAATTACATTAAAACACTACACATTGTAGATATTCACATCTGTACCTGAGGCTGCTTCTTTCTTACCGCAGTTCTAGTCCTTCGAGATGCTGAGCAGCTCTTAGGAGGCAGCAGGGACTTTCTCAGCTCCATTAATTGCAATGCACTCACGAAATCATACCATTTGGCTGGATGCCTGTGCTTCAAATTTAACTGGCTTAGTCTGTATTTGTGTCCATAGCCATTAGTTTTTATTTCCCAAACAATTTTTATCTGTTTAACCTTGTGGTAATTGTTCTGGAAGACAATAGCATTTTTGAGTCACATTTTATAGCAGCTCAGCACAGAGAGGTGTTCGGTGATTGTCCTGTTGTTAGAAACCAGCTGTCTCAAAAAAGATTTAGCGTGTCGGTGGTAATAGGCTGTTCCTTAACTATGTATGAAGCACAAGTGGAAAAAGACTTCATTTCTTCTCATCAGTAACCTTTTCTATTGCTTTTGTTTAAGACTAAAATCCATGGGGTTGGATTTGTAAAAATACACGCACCGTGGAATGTATTGTGTCGAGAGGCAGAATTTCTTAAGCTCAAGATGCCCACGAAAAAGGTGAGTCCCCGTTTTCTTTTTTCCCTCTGGGAGGCATAGTTTAAAGATATGCTCACCTCTGAGCACCTTACAAATGTAGACTTTCCTTCCCACAAGCATTTTTAAAATAGTTAACTAATCTGCACAGAAAACAAGAGTCACAAAGTTGCTTGCTTGGGACAGCAGAAAGAAGAACTGGAAGGAGGAATGGAAATCAAGAATTCCTACCGCTATGTGGTCGCAATGCGAGTGACTTCATACCATGCCTCATCCCCTCAGCGTGTTTCAACAGAAACGGCTGCAATTGATGGTGAAATTTTTGTGTGCGTTTTGGAGGTTTTTTCTCACCCGAAACGCTAGGCTGCTAAAACCGAACATAAGAGTAACAATTTGTGTGCAGAAGTCTCGCTGGGTTTAGTGACTCTTTAAATACATCGTTAGTCATATTAGCAGGAGTTGGGAGTACACTACCACAAAATAAATTACCTTTCAGAATATTTGAAATATCATTAAAGAAATGACAGTATATTTTCATCAATTCTAAATCATCTGTGATAGGTAGCTACCTGTTCAGTGAGCATAGCTTAGAGATGGATTAATATTTAAACACATACTAAGTGCATGTCCCAGACTGCAGAGGGAAGTCTATAATGGAGCAAGAGACAGACTCAAAGCCCAGCATCATTTATTACAACACTAAAACCACAGTTTTGGTTTGGATTTCATATTAATCCTCATTATTGCCTCACTTACCACCGATTTTAATCAGAAGCACAATTAGATAAAAAAGTCTGTTGTGATCCTGCACTTTAAACTGCTTTGCCACAAAAGGAAAGTTAGGTTGAGTGTTTTGGGGGGGGGTGGGAGGGGGTATTAAAGAGGCCACTGAAGCCTGCAGGCCTTGCCTGGGAGAAGCAATGTGCCTGAGAACACCCTCAGACCCCTAAAGCCTCATTTCCAGCTGAGCATCTTTTAGGAGTGGGAGCCCTGCCCTGCATCTGCACATAAGTTTTGTGGCTCAGAGGGGGAAGCCTGTAATCCTCCGTTTAGCGCTACAGAACTGCAATAGACAATTGAAGGTATTTTGGTTCCTTTATATGGAAGAGGGGACGCTCCTGAAACCTGCACAATATTCCTAGGAACGCCCCCTGGGAGAGGAGACCACTCCTGTTGTTTTACACAGGGGGTCTGTAGCTCCTTCATTTCTTTGCACCAGGAAAATAGTAAATGCCAGAGGAGCAGGTGTCTCAGGAGCCAATGCCAAGTATCTCTCTGCTGCACACCCCAGCCTGATTTATTTGGAATCAAACACGGGCCGTGCCTTGGCTCAGAGGAAAAGCAATAGGCTTCCTCTGCTTGTCTTGGTCTGACTTTCCTATCCCTTTATGTGTTTCCAAAAGTCTTCAGGAAGGTAAGCTATACTGCTCGCTAGTTTATTCTGATGGATTTACTCAACTGATGGTGTATTCCTTACAGTTCACTCTCTCCTATGGTTAACCAAAAAGCAATAAACTTTTACTGTTTTTTCTCTTTGCCCACTCAGATGTATCAGATCAATCAGACCCATGGTCTTCTGAAAAAGATTAATTCTGTCATTCAAAAAATCACAGAGCCCATCCAGCCAAAAGTAGCGGAACACAAACCTCAGACAGTGAAGCGCCTCTCCTACCCCTTCTCCAGAGAGAAACAGCATCTGTAAGTGAAAGCTTTCTGTAAATGTCCAGGTCAACATGTTCCAGCCTTCCTAAGGGACCAAAAGGTGAAAGGGAAAATAAACGGAAAATGAACGCCAACACTTTGTTAGTGATTACTGTAGAGAATATTTCCAGTTTGCAGTAAATTTACGTTGGTTTTTGTTTGTTTGGTTGGTTTTTTTGGTTTTTTTTGGCTCACTGTTGAGGAATGAGGCTTTACAGAGCCCCTCTGTCAAATCCCCATGCTGATGATGTGGTATATAATGCGTATCTATATGACTACACACATCAACCGCCTATGACTATACACATTAGGCTGCCAAACAAGATTTATAATGTGGTTTACAATAGTCTCTTTTCCATGTAAAATAAAATGCTCCATAAAATTGGTAGCCAGAGATGATTCTATGTGGGTTGATAAATTTCAGAATAATTTCATTCATCTGGTATGGGCAGCTCACACATGTAGTGCCAACCAGTCCGTGACTTTGGAGACGCTATGAGGTCCGTGGTAGCTCTGCCATCGATTCCAGATCAGTGAGAATAGCTGTAAACGTGGGTGTAGGAAAAAATCATAAGGTGGGGCCCAGCCAAAGTTTCGACTGCTGTGGATTGCTTTGCTGCTGCTCTTCCTTGGCCAGCATCCCAGAGGAGAAGCTTTGAAGGCTGTGTTTATGTATGTGCCAGCTGGAACGAATAACAGTCCTGGGGCAGGATTTCTTCACTGTACATACAGGGCTTTTAGTTTTTAATCACGGGATGCAGAACACCGTTGGAGTTGCGTGTGTTAGTCGGGCTGGTCAATGTATGTGACATTTGACATGTTCTTGGCCTCACAGGAAATGTATTTATATATTTATTTGCATGTAGGATGCACCAGGCAAAGGAGCCTGGTGGCTCAGAGAAAGCCCAAAAGATGCTCTGTAGCTCAGGCACGGATGTGCCTTACGCTGTTTGCAGTGGTGGCTTTTTAGAGTGAGACCACCTGTGTCTTTTGCTGAATAAGGGAGGCAAGAGTTTAAGGTACAGGCAAAATGAAAAGATTATTAGGAGAAAGTCAAGGCCAGCGGTTGGGAATTTAACTTAAATGAGCATCAACAGTCTCCTTTGTGCAGGAAAAACCTATAAATATATAAAACCAGTGAAACGTGTAAGTGGCCTCTTTCAAATATGAGGGTTGGGATGCACTTTCTTTTTAATGAGGTTTCTACAAGCTTTTCTTTAATGTCAGGTATGAGAGATCCCCAGGAGAATGAAAATATTGAAGGGGTCAACAAGAGCAGGAAATTACTGGCTTTTTTTTTTTTTTTTTTAGCCTAATGGGCTTCCTTCTAATCTTTTAACAGATTTGATTTGTCTGACAGAGATTCCTTCTTTGACAGCAAAACGAGAAGCACTATAGTAAGTACTGCATATAAATAATTTATGGTGGATGGTGCCTTAGTTATGGTGTTAATAGCCCCTTTGCCAGCTTGAGTACGTCTGTTGCGAGTTTGCCTTTCTTAACCAAATGCCAGGGATCGCCTGCGGTATCAGTTATTGAAATTATAAATAAAGCATTTCCAGCTTTAGCTTATATAATGAATAGTCTTTGATGCTAACAGGTTGCTGCATTTTGGAAAATAATTTGGATCTTTTCTGTAGTTCACTGTTAATCCGGGACACATTTTCTTAGTAGATGTATCACCAGAAAGGATTAGATTTAGATTCTACCGCTGGTTCTGCCACCAGCTACCTGCACCCCCGTGACTCATTTACCTTCTTGTAACCCTACATTGCTCTTTTTATAAAATGCTGGGAAATCTCCCAAGACAAATTCCAATGAAATATTCCAATTTATAGGTCTTTGGGGGCAATTCTCTAGACTGGTGTTGAAAGCGTTGAGGTTTATTATTTTTATTTAACATTATTAATTATTTTTATTTAACATTAAAGTTTACATGAAGCAAATGCAACAAGGACAGAAAATTGCATCTTGTTCTGACTGTTTATGCGTCTGTTCGCCTCTCTGACACTAACAACTGTGATGTTCACGTATGCAGCACTGGGATTGGGCTGAGCCATTCCTGCCTTCATGTTGGAGGGTCCCTCTACCCCTTCAGTGCTAGCGTGGGACTTTTCCTCTCCTACTTAAACTTCCGCAGTTCCCTTACAGAAATGAAGCCTAATACAGGAATACAATATCACAAACTACATTTGAGTGCTTTCTTGTGACTTACAGAACACAAAATAGAGTGGGGAAGAAGGCGTAGCCGCCTCCATAGCCACGGAGGGGGGAATTGAAAGGACAGCTCATGTGACATCCAGGGCAGTTGGAAGGGAGCATGCCAAGCAGCACTTGCTGCAACACATTTCAAAGTATAGCATGGACTCTTTGCCCCATTCCACTGCTGCTAATCGGTGTGTTGGAATGTGACTGTGAGCGTGCTTTTATCTTATATTTAACATTAGGCTTTTGGATGCTAAGTGGTTTCAAAAAGAGCTTATATCGCAATTATAGCTGTCTTTTATTGCTACGGTGATAAGGGGTGTAAGATATCTAACTTCCCTTCCCTGCTTTGAAATTCCAGTGCGTGGACCCCATGATGTAGTTCCCCTGTAGCTTGAAGTGCACTGATTTGATGTGAGCGCAGGTTATCAGGGCTAGGTGAGTTTGACCAGGAAAGGCAGATGCAGCAGCACAGAAATGGAAAAGAAAATGACAAGCACTGAATTGGTTTATTTGCAATAAAATGTTTAATTTGAGATTGAAAAAAAACCCCATAGCTTTTGTTTGTAGACTTTTAAAAATAGATATATAGTGAAAAAACTTGTAAGTACAAGACACTTCAGGGAGCAAATGAAGAGTTAAAATTCAGGACAACAAGCTGAGAAAGGTAGCGAGGCAGAATGGCACCACAGGACAAGAGGGTGAGCAAGACTAACTGAAAAATGGAGTGAAACAAAAGGAGCTCATAGCAGAGGCTGGGAGGAAGAGGAGGGATGAGGGGGTTTAAACCACTGAAGGAACACTGGGCATATAACAATAATGCTGGTAGTATGTTGCTTTGTTTGAAATCCCTGTAAATCACCCAGGGTTACAAGACATATTGAATGTTTCCCAGCATCATTTAACTCCGTGTGCTTTTCTCTTTGTATTCTTGTTTCTTAAAGTTCTCTCCTGCCTCTCTCATATGTATTTTTAAACCATAGTGCAAATATTGACCCTTCTGCCTACTACAAAATGAACAGGAATCTAGTCACTCCCTGTGGTTCTTTGATGAATAGAAACTAAGCCAAAGACTTTTTACTTATTAAAAGAAAAAACAAAACCAAAACCAACAAACACATTGTATAACTGGAAATCTCTCTGTGACAGCCCTTTAACTCTCTGGAGTTAGAAGACAACAACAGGTAGATGAGCTGTGGGTCTTGCCTTCTATGCCCTTGCTCGCTTCCCTCTGTGAACTGGGCAAGCGGCAGCCAAGTTAGCACACGGATCTGCAAACATCCCCAGGGAACCGGTCCGTGACTCCCCAGACAGGCCAGGCAATGGGCAGCACGTGCTTTTGCCCATGGTTTTGCTCTGCTGCCCGCTCCCCTGCCAGCCTCGCGCTGGCCTAGCGCTTGCCTTGCCTAAGAGCAGCGCTACGTGGGAGCAGCGTGGGGCTTGACCGCTCGGGCGGCATGGTGAGATGTGCAAAGGTTATTTGACAATAAATGCAATAAATTGTAAAATAAATAAGTGTGTTCTGCCACTGAGGTCATGCAAGCTTAGAAATTTTAAGGTCAGCCTGGGTTAGTTAGTCCAGTTTCTGATAAATGGCTGCGTGCTGTGTGCATGTTCTGAGCCTGAAGCTCTGCTGAAGTCCGTGGGGTGAAGGCAGCTCGCACCATCGGAGGCGAGGGAGGAGCTGGCCCAGCACAGCACCTAGTCTGGGTAGAAGAGGGCTTCTGTCTTTCATCGATGTCTAACATGAGCAAAAATAGCATTGCTGTTGTGCAAGTAGTTAAATGTAACCCTCTTTCCCCTGATCAATTATCTTGGTAGCTGGCTATTTAGTTAAGCCTCTCTCTACTATGGATAACTCGGCATGGAAATCTTTAAGCCGCGCTCTCCTGAATACCATGACTTCTATTGAAGAACGATGACTTCATCGGCATCTTGGGTTTGCCAATATTTGAGCTGTACACAAAAAAGATTGTGCTTTTCACTGGCAGTATCTGAAGTAACCCTTTCCTTTCATTTATTTTGCTTCTGTAGGTTTATGAAATATTGAAAAGAACGACATGTACCAAAGCAAAATATAGCATGGGTAAGGAACTTCATTTAGCTTTAAGATCGATATCATTTTCAGGTATTGAAAATAACTGCAAGTTGTAACTGGCTGTGAAGTTTAGGTTTTTCCCCTGCTCTGTAATTTGATTTGTGTGGATATAATTGTTTTATTTGGAAATTTAATTTAATTAATGTAGCTGTTTGGAATGTTTTCAAACGTGAATTTATAGATTCGACTCTAATTTAAGTGGTAAGTGAGCATGTAGCCCCTGCAGATGTTCATTAGGCCCTTTGCAGCAGGACTGGATGTGATATAAACCAGTGGATAATAACGTGCTCTGCGTTGGTTCAGTGTTATGCTCACTGAAATGGACGAGGGTATTACCATGAATTTCAATAACTGCGGTGCAAGGCTATGGATCGGCCCATTCTTTGAAAGCCGTAACCTCACGTTTTTATCGTGGGGTGGCTTTTCAATGACTTGACTGAAATGGTCTTAACTGATGGCTGCCCGAAACACCGTCCTAAGTGGAACTGAGATTATCCTGGTGAAATGGCCAAGGACTAAGGCATGCACTGAAAGCCAGCCCATCTCTTAGCCCTCAAAACAGTTGTTGCAAGGCAGTGGGAGTGAAGTTCATACTGCCAGGGCTGGTAGTTTTAGGATTTCAGCCTAGGGCTTGTGTTCTAAGAACTGAATTCACAATACAGGTAAACGAAAATTGCGAATCAGGTCACCTTAAAGATTTGTTGGCAGCTTTTCCTGTTCAGCAGTTATATATTTTATTTCATATGTGACATGATATATAGTTATATACTTGACTGTGGGACCATAGTTAACAAGTAGTTAATGGTAAACTGAACTATGTAAGCTAGAAAGCTGAATTTCCTCATATCCGAGCTTCTTCACAGACAACCGACAGAAACAAATCTGTGTGAGAAAAACTGCATGAACATGGGAGAAAATGTTTGATAACTGTTGGAATCGCATTTATTTGCCTACAAGCAGTTAAAAAAAACAACAATGGGAACTTGAATTACAGGTAGTTCTGTTCAATATTGACCCATCAGCTGCTTAGAAATACATCAAATAATAGGAGAATAATTATGCCAGAAATTATTTCCATGCTTTGACTTTTCTGTTGAAGTAACAACCTACAATGTACAATTGTTCAGTCCTTATATACACTAAATTTTGGTGTTCATCCAGTATTAACAGAAGTACTGTTTCTCTGTAGCATGGGAAATCCAAATTAATCTGTGCCTTTCAGGACCTTTTCGAGTCTGATGCTGGATCATTTTCACTGGAAATTACGTATTTGCACTCTTGAAAGGGGAAGGTCATACAGCTCAGTTTGAATTTTTGCCTTGGAGTTGGTTACTCACTTGATTTATTTTTTGCTCCTTTTTTTTTTTTCTTCTTTTAGTCCAGAAATGGGAACACACGTTAGAGGTTAGTCAAATAGGGCAGAGTCTAAAGGAAGGTAAAATGTTAGGGTTCTTGGATCGTTCTTGTTCCAGAGACTGGCAAGATCACACAGTATACCTAATAAAAATATCATTAGGCCAGCCTGTCCGTGGGTATACTCAGCATAACTCAATCAGGTCCTTTGTGTTCCAGCACAGGAATGCTGGGTGACAACCCAGCACAGGTTGCAAACAGATTTGAGCAAACGCTGATAATGCTGCAACATTTCTGCCCGGCAGGAAAAAGCTGCCCAGTGAACACTGCAGTCTCTGTCGTTTATTTTGCCCATTTTTGAAAATGTGAATCTCTCTTCAGTGTTAAATCCCGGTATGTCGAAGGGTGCTATGTAGCTCTTCGGTTGGTCGCGCAGCCCTAGGAAAAGAATTTATCTGCTCACTGGTTGTTTCTGCCAGAAGCATGGAGACATCTGCAGACAATTCATAGTGCTGTGTAATCTTAAACAGGACTTTGAAAATTAGTGATACTGCAGGATACTGAGCACTCCTGGAGCAGTTCTTCCAGCAGGTGATTAGTATCTCAACAATGTTAATGAATGAAAAATCCTCATTTCAAGAACAATCAAAAATGTCTCGGTGATCCTACAGTGAGCTGTTTCCTGGTTCACAGTCGCTGTTCCTTCCAATCCAGTCCCACGCTCTCTTCTTAGCAAAGAACCGATGGGCATCACGGAGCACACTGTAGCACATAATTTTTCTTATTCTAAGTCCTTTTAAATTCTCCATGATGCCACTGGCCAGATTTTTTTTTTTTTTTTTCATTGGCATTAATCATCTTAGCCTTGCACAAAGACAAGTACTTGACTTAGCTCTGATTCAGCACCCAAGCCTGATTCATTGAATCCCCAAATGTATCTTCACAGATAGCACGACACCGTCAGACATGGGTAATACTCCATAACTGGAAGCAGCTATATTAATGCCAGCAGCTGCAGGAAAACCATTAGAAAAGTAATGTGCTACAGCCCTCAAAGGCCCAGGTCCAGCCAAGGGACCTTAGGGGAACGGTGCCGCGAGCTGCGGTGTCGAAGAGCCCCTCACCATTGTGCTCCTCCAGACTTACATGTCAACTCCTCCCCACCCGCCCTCACCTCCGTACTCTGGCCCCAAGCTAAGGAGCGATACCGCGCCTGGGAAGGCAGGACTCCCCAAAGTCCCTTATGCCGCATACATTATATAGATGAAGCATTAATTGCTTTCAGCCTCATGCATGTCACTAATAAACGGATGTGTAAACAGGGAAAGGAGAGGGAAGAAAGAAGGAAACTACCCTTTTAAATAAAAGACGGAAATGTGGTAAATATGGTAAGTATTACGCCAAGGTCTTCGCAAAGGCTTTCCCTACAATTTCTCTAATCAATCTGAAATCTAAATTCAAAACTTTGTGTGGATGATGCGTGCGTATGCGTGTTCCCGAATGCCATCAATTCCAGCCATATTCTTCTTGTGATCGAGCCTTCTGCTATACACTTTCAAATCTGCAGGCTTGCCCTTAAATCAAACTGACTTTTCAGAAAATGTGATTTATTTTAATGACTAATTTCAAGTCATTGGCTTCTAATTCTTGATTCTCAAATATATATGACTTCCTCTTGCTCTCTGCAGTTTTCCATTTCATAAAATGAGTCATGTTTAATAACCTATATGATAAAAAATGAAAGTACATGGAAAGGAACGAGATGGCAGAAAAATCATTATCTGACCAAACGACTGTTATTTTGAGGGAAATCTCCAGGAAGGAAGATAAAGTGAGACTGTCTAACTTCAAAATTGTAAATAACTATTTTGTCTTTATTTTTCAAGGGATCACCAGCCTGCTTGCCAATGGAGTTTACAGTGCTGCATATCCTTTGCACGATGTAAGTGATCTTGGAATATATTTTACAAGTCTACTATCTGACACCAAAAATCCGTAATGTGTTACGTATTAACGGCATCATCCCAAGCACGAGTGTTCGGATCCTGACTTCCTGCTGACTTGTATCATGACTGCAGTGACTTTTGCAGGTTGTTTCCATCACT
Source organism: Phalacrocorax aristotelis (assembly GCF_949628215.1). Lineage (NCBI taxonomy): Eukaryota > Metazoa > Chordata > Aves > Suliformes > Phalacrocoracidae > Phalacrocorax > Phalacrocorax aristotelis. The sequence goes on from NC_134280.1 coordinate 67,939,406, forward strand.
CTGCTCACTTTTAATGAACTCCCCACCTCTGTTCTAGCTTTGATGATCATAAGTGACATTTGAATGTACCATTCGAAGAGTTGTTTCAGTGGCTTAGCAAACAAAATGCTTCTGTTACTTTCTGACCTTCTGCTCCTGAGGTCCCTGGCATCAGTGCTGGGAGGCATGTTTACTCCTGGGGCACCAAGTGGCTGTCTCACATCATCCACATCTCCCTGGCATCCCCCCTTGCAAGTAGGGAGGTGTCGGTGGCTGTGTGTCCCTGCAATTGGCTGCCACTGGAGGAAAAACCATAAGCAAGAGTTTGAAATTATGTATTTTGTGGGACGGGATGTGACTGCAGACCTTCTTACTGATGAAATCTGCTTTTGAGCAGTTCAGTAAGATGTCAAGAGTGTGTTCAATTATGGTGTTCATCGAGAGCATTAGAGAGAGATAGGGAATTGTGGTGGCACTCCTAGCTGAGTGGGGGATCCCCATCCTGCCAGAGGTGCGCAGCAGTTGGATGCTGACGGCGTTTTTACTTCGAGGTTCAAGGTATGACTAGAACTGACAAACACACGCTCTTAGCTAGACCCTTACAGAAAGGTTTGACAGGTGTCGAGGGGACGTGTCCGTCGTGCTGCTCACGATGTACTGGCTGCGTCAGCATACAAGGGCTGTCGAGCCTGGTGCCGGGGGATGTGCAGATGGAAGCATGTCTTCCCAGTTTTCTGCTCCCCTCACTTGCACTGCTTTTACATGGGACCATGAGTGTTTTATCTCAGTGTAACTGAGACCAGAACAACCTCTTTATCTGCCTGATGTTTATCATAAATGTCAGGCACTCTTAAACTGCAGCGATATCGCTTAGACATCCAGAAAGGTTAAATAAACTTCTCCGCATGTGCTTGTCTCGCATCTTTAGACAGCTACTGATAGTCTTGTATATAAGTTATTGTCTTAATTTACTCCTTTATCGTATTTAAAAATAGCCCCAAATTAAAACTTCAAATCTAATCAGCCCTGAGTGTTTGGAGAGTCTGGATAGAGATCAGCTCTCTCAGCTGGTCTCTTCTCTTTCAAGTGGACTGAGCTGAACCCCAAATACCGTGGCAATACCGCATCCTTTCCCTTGACATTTTTAGGCCACCTTTATCACTTATTCATTCCTTTTTCCCCAGTGACAGACATTATTACTCTTTCTTAATGTGCCTGATGACAGAAGACAAAGTGTGCTATGACAAATGATCTCCTAAAATACAGCATTATTTTACAGATTGCTTTTTCTGTTTTTGATGCATTAAGTGCGTGGGATACATGGGTATGCAAGATGCATAGCAGCTCTGGGCGCGACTCACTGAATGACGCAGATTTTCTTTTTTTAAAGGGTGACTATGAAGGTGAAAACGTTGAACCTAATGACAGAAAAGTAAGTTGATATAAAAGGGGGTTTAACATATTCACGAGAGTCCCAGGCTGAAGAGTCACCTGTTGGAATTGGGACGTTTGCCAAGATTTCACAGAAAATACCACAAAAAGGCACTAAATGCCAAACAGCTGAAGTACAGAAGTACTTTCCAGTGCTTAAATTTGCCCAAATGTGGAATGGACTATGGATACGTAGAAATTACTAAGCTTGATAAAGATACATTTCCTGCCGTGTTGGTAAGAGTATTGACAGCATTCACATATAACTCCTAAAGTTCAGATGATGTGATTTCAGGCCAGCTCTGATGAGAATATGCTCAGTTGTATTCTGCTGTCCTATTCTGACATAATTCCTGCTTCACTCCGTGGCGAGCTCTGGTCTCAGCACTGCAACCTCTGCTGAATTAATGTGCTGCTGATCTGGAGTGTGAGGATCAGAATTGGGGCGGGGGGAGGCAGTTGAAAACCTAAGTATAAAAGTCATTTGGGAAGATAAAGATTGGATATTTTTCAGAAAAGAGACATTCTCAGCAAAGCTTTAAGGTGCGCTGTTCAGCCAGAAGCTGCCCTGTGGATGTATACGGATGCATTGCATCACTTTTCACATAAGTCTGTGGCTTAAATTGTGTTTTTATTGTCTGTATACTGAAAGACATTTGTTTGTTGTAGTAAAACAAGTAGGAATTATTCTAAAGAAATACTTCTCATAAGAAAAAAGCAAATTTTTCACCTTTTGCATAAATGTTGGTTTCTTAAATTCAGAGTGCAGTTACTACATAGTCCTGATCGCACTTCTCTAAAGATAGTCCTATTTTTCTGTGTATCAGACAAAAACTGAAGTAGAGAGGTTACGACCAGTCCTTTCAGGGGGAGCTACTGAATCTGGGTGCCGTGCACGTTGGGCTTTCAGACTTGAAACTTCACCTTTCCGGTTTGTTTTCATGGTCACATCTCCAAAGAAATGCTGTGGACATTCAGGTCATAGGAAAAGCAGATCTAAAGCCCTTCAGGTTGGTCAAATAAAAATAGGTACTCAAAATTCAAGGTCTGCTGGGCCTTAAGCTGCAAATGGCTCATCAAAAGACACTGACTGTTGTTTCCCACCCACCCCACCCCCATTGATTTGTGTTAAAAATACCACATACCTGTCATTTCATTATTAAGCAACACATTGCTCGACCAAAAATAGGATGAAAGTCCATGTTTTCTCTAAGTGTCTGGATTATCATCTTTATTACTAACTTTCCAAACCTCACAAATTCACTCATTTCACAAGTTCACTGTGTATTTGGAAATGTTTACCTTGGCTTTTGGCTTCCAGTTCCCTCAAATAATCTTTTGGCATGTTTTGGCATGTCTCTTCTGGTTTCTTGAAGTTTTCTTTAATCTAATCCAGCGCTAGGCCAGGCTTGTGCCTCTTTTAACAACAAAATTAAAGATTTGAGGCATAGAAATGAAGTAAATATTTAGGGCTAGTACGCTGATCTCCTGTAATTGTGTCTTTGAAGCTGTGCTTTGAATATCAGGCTGATAAATGTCAGGATAAATGAGATAATTCATTTGTACTTTAGGCACAAATTTGGTTTGAAGTATTGTACGAAACTGAAACATGGCACTGATGCAAAATCTTCTTAGCTTAGTATTTTCCCAATATGCCTGACCGGCTTAGATCACAGAAAAGGAATCTGATTTCCAGCACAAACTTAGCTTGTAAAAATGAAGTAAAAAAAAAAAAAAAAAAAAAAAAGGCAGGGTCTTAGCTAGTGCACATGGATGTTGAGGTGTCCCAAATCATTAATTGTTTCCCAGACATAGGCAGCTGGCTTTAAATGTTTGGAAAATGTGGCTGAAAGAAACCTAAAGCAGAACAAAATAAAATAAAATTTGCAAGAATGTTGCTGTATAATAGAGGCCTGCCTTTAGGTTTCTGTTTCTGCTCTTACTGTTGTAAGAAAACCAATAAAGATGAATGATTTTGGGTTGTGGAGGGGGAAATCCACAGTCCATTTGTATTTTTTGAGGTCATATTTCTGTAAAAGTAAAGAAGCTGTGTTTTTTGAATGACTTGAACCACTGGCATGAGAAGTACAGCAGTTCAGCTTGGAAAGTTTGTGTTAATGATTTGGCAGGAGAATTGCAAAGCTGCTCTAGAGACGTTGCTCGCTGTACGACTTGTGTGTGATAGATGCGAGAAGTAGGAGTGGGCAGGGGCAGCAGCAGGGCCGCCAGCCTGCCCGTCCTTGCTTTGCCGCATTTCACCGGAGAGATGTAGGAGGCTGCCATGTCAAGTTTCTCATGACAAAATAGCCTACAGATTTAAGCATTAACATCCTGTTTGGTCTGTTCTTCTATAAAGAAGATTAATAGCGGTGCCCTCCCTGAAATGATACCTGGTTTAGGTCTTGGTTCCCCGTTGCAGTTTCCTTCCGCAGCTGAGCCCACTGACAGAGGTTTGTGTAACTGAGCTCCGAAATCTTCTGCCCTTTTTTTTTTTGTTTTTTACCCAATGTTCAATGAAGAGAAATACCTCAGCAGTAATCAGTTCATGCTCTTCTGTTTGAGAGCAGTAGAAGAGGAAAAAGGAAAATGAGTATGTTGTTGCTAAACAAGTTAAAGAAATCAGAAGCCGGCCCAGGAACTTTCTGCTACTGAGTTCATGTCACTGGGCTGAAGCAGGGAGAGAAGCAGTAAAGGGAGACCTGACTTCACAAGCAGATGTAAAGCTTCTCTTCCCCTTGTCCCACAGAGGAGGTGATGGCGGGGTGGACAGTGAACACACTTCATCTTCTCTAGTATTTTTTGTACACACGCTGACTTCTTGCTCGCTCTGTTAGCTGAACTGAATTAAAAAAAAATAATCAGATCAGAGAAGCGCTATTTATATATTTTACAAAGGAAAGGATAAGTTGAAGGTCTCGGAGGAACCTATTTTTGTGAGGGATTCAGTTCTATAAATCACTAATGGGGATCATTGTTTTCCTTGGCCCGTATCCTAACCAAAAGGATGAGTGGAAATCATCATGTTCTTTTAGTTTAAAGCTGAGAAACTCTAAAACGCAGCTTTTGAGGCATGTCTGCACAGCACCTCTTGTTGGATGCTCAATATTATAGCTTCTTATAGTGAAAACAAACCAGTTGATTATATTTTTTTTCTTTCCCATAACTCAAAGCATGTTCATCTTTCACATCCATTCTGCTAGATACCTCCTAAGGATCATAAAATCAGGACTGCTCTCCCTGTCCCTGCTATAGTTATCCATCAGTCCAGTTGCTGAAGAGCCTTTTAATGTACTAGAATTTGTCATTGCATTATAGCATGTCAAATCATCAAATTTGTTTTTGATACTTAATGCAGGCAGCGTGTATTGGAAGATTAGGTGTTGAAACCACTAAGTGCTGGGGCCAGATCCACAGCGTGAGCTCTGCAGTTTGCTGGGACCAAAGGAGAAAAAGCTCACGTGTGCGGTGCTTTAGCTTTCGCCTTGCCTTTTGTGTTTTACAGCTCCTGTGTGAGGAGTGGGCGAGCTATGGAGTCTTTTATAAATACCAGCCAATCGACCTGGTGAGGTGAGAGCTCAGCCCTTAACGTCGTGTTTCCACGGGGCAGCGCTGGAGCTGCGCACGGCGATGCTCATGCGGGCGTCCCTGCGGGGATACTGTCCTCGGTGCCACCCCGGGGGACTCCGGAGAATGGAGTGTTCACTGGGGGAAAAGGAGTTTTCTGTGGGTTTAGAAACACGCTGGTGCATCCCACCTAGTGTGAAACCTTGCAGGGGACATATTTTTAATGAATTTTGCTTGCTTGTGGTGAGAGCTGAGAAAATTAGGTGCTTTTCTGAGAGGATTTGCTCTCAGAAGATCCAAAGATACCAATTTACACAGCAGAAACGGGGGGGGGGGGGAAACTACTAGTTGGACTGACTTGTTTTAATGGTGCCTGTATCTCTGGATTAACTCCAAGCATCATGAGAAAGAGAGTCCACTGAGAAGAAAAAAATTCCCACAGGCATCAGATCTTACTTTCTCCATGCTTAATCCAGCTGCGATTGGTAATTTTAGCCATGTTATATTTTAAGAAATAGGAAACATTTCTCTCTCTCATTTCTTTTTTTAAAATGTATTTCAGAAAATACTTCGGAGAGAAGATTGGGCTATATTTTGCCTGGCTGGGAGTTTATACACAAATGCTTATCCCAGCTTCAATTGTGGGGATTATCGTTTTCCTATATGGCTGCGCAACTGTGGATGAGAACATACCAAGGTAAAATAAATAAATAGATTCTATTATTGGAGGCAACTAGAAACTCAGAGCAAAATGTTACCTTTCTCTGTAAGCGTTTTGTCACTAATACCTAGGGCGAGCACAGCTGAAACTGTGGCTCCCAGTTTCTAGGGCTCGCCCTGCGCCACAGCAGCCCGACACCCCGCTCCGTCTGTGCTGGCCGTGGCTTCCCCAGGTCCGTCTGCCAACTGGCGCCTGCCGGAGCGCTCCCACCGCTCTCCCTCCCCACGCCCCACACGCTTCGTCTTTTGGAAGCTGTGCTTAAAATGAAGCCACCTCCACACGGATGGGAGAGCGTGCAGTCCATCGATTTCTGCTTCCAGTAAGCGATGGAGTGCTACCAAGGGCTGAGAGTGGGCAGCAGAACCTCAGCACGTTTCGAAATCATTAGCATTTATTGTTGATATTACTTGTGGAGTTTGCATTGATGTATTAAAAATAATTCTTGGCCAGTTGCCTAGGTGGGTTGGTTTTTTTTTTTCCTAACTCAGATCATTATGTTAAAACAAACCAACAAAGTACTGCTAATGATAGGTTTTAGTGCTTCCCATCATAAAATGCTGAGGAGGACATTGTGTAACATAAAGATGAATCAAGAATATACATGCCTAAAATAAGTAGTTGTGGTCGGATTAACAAAATCTTGATGTCCTACTATTTTTAATTTTTTAATAAGTTTTGTAGTATAATCTTTTTAAAGCCCTATGATTTGGCATTATTTACGCTGCATGTGTCATCAGCTGCAGATGAAAATTACATAGTTTGTACAACAAGCATGAGCACTGAGGAACAAAGCAGATAATGGATATCAGAAAATAGATTTTTTTTTTTTGTTGTTTCTGTTCATTAAGGTTGCTTTGTACTGCTTCCAACAGTAGAAGAAAGTCAAAGGGAGGGTCACTGTTGCTATTTCACAGATGGAGTGCAGAGAAGTTGAATTGGTTGAACTCCAGTCTCTTGATACTCAGCACTTCCCTTGTACCTTATCTATTGCTGTAGTTAGTATTTCAAAACAAGAATGATTTTTTAATTGAATTTTGTTTTTAAACTGTAAGATCCTATAGTAAAAAGCATAAAGCCTCATGCCTTTCATAATGCTGTCTTTTATTCCTTGCAATGGAAGCAGGGCTGGGGATGGAGGGAGACAGGACAGCAGCCTCACGTGAGGATTTTGGCCCCTGCGATGGTGTAGCTTAAGGACAGAGCTGCTTGCTGGGGCAAGAGCTGGGAAGCACTGTGAGCACTGATGGTCCTACAGACCAGAGACAGATGCTCTGCAGAGGAGAAAAGATCATTGCAGCATGGAAGACGGAGCCGTACTGACTGTGCTTTTTCCATATCTTGTTGCTTCGTTGCAGCATGGAAATGTGTGACCAGAGAAACAATATCACCATGTGTCCCTTATGCGACAGAACATGCAGCTACTGGAAGATGAGCTCCGCTTGTGCAACTGCGCGCGCAAGTCATCTGTTTGATAACCCTGCAACTGTCTTCTTCTCAGTCTTCATGGCTCTCTGGGGTAAGATGATGTATGCCTTCATGTTAAGTTTTTAATTATTTAAAATACAACAGGAAGAAACAGAAGAGATAAAGGAGTATATTTATACTCAGGCAGTTAATTATATAAAGAACTTCTCTTTCTTTCTTTTTTTTCTTTCCCATGAAACTGTCACTCCCAAATTTATATTCTGGACTGAAGGCTAAAATTCAAAAAGTTGCTCAAGATGAATATCAAATGAAATTGTTAAACATCTGTCATAAAACTGCTGCGTGGTATGTCAAAATTTCATTAACGGGATTGCACAGCTTGCCAAAAAAAAAAAAAAAAGACCTATTTACAGAGCCAGCTTCCACTTTAGAACATTACAGAAGAAATGTATTAATGCACTCTGGGGTCACGGGGAGGGCTCTGCAGGGAAGTCTAATGGCCTTTCGCATCTCAGGACAAACCAAGATTGATTCTTGAGTGTGCTCCGAGACGCAATTAAGTTTATCAGCAGGCAGACATCATGCATGTAGACCAGGAAGCAGGAGCAGTGGCATTATAGGTATTTTTTCTGATGCTGACTGCCCTTGTGCTTTGAACACATCACTTAACCTTTCTTGGCACATCTGTAGAACTTGGTTAAAAATATTAACCCGCTCATGAAATCTGTGTGAGAGTGTCTTCAGGAATGGTTATCGAGGGCTTTTCTCCTCCCTCCTGGAGGAGGGATGGGGACCTCCTTGTTCGGGCACCCCAGCACCAGCCACGGGTGCTGGAGAGGAGGAGCCTCCCTTCGTTCTTGCTACGGGCCAGGAGGGCCTGTTAAGATAAATGGGACTTGATGGGCTCCAAAACCCCTGTTTGGACCTGGGATCCCTACACAGAAAGGCTACAGAGAACAGGGAAATGTGCGTTATTCTTCCCAGCTGTGAAGTTTGATAGCCACATACTCCCAGTGTCAGTGAGAGCAGCACAAGATGATGCTCGCCCCTCCTGTATGCCTTGTTGCGAGTTAGCAAATAACCTGGTTTGGATTATATTTAATCCTAAAAAACAAAGCCCATGTTTTTATTTGTGCTAGTATGTAAGGAACCATTCTTACATTAACGTTCATCTGAACTGATTTTAATACAATTCAACGTAAATCAATGTAGAGCAGTGTCTTTTTGACCAAGGTCTCCATTTGAGATAGCGATGTTTTAGATGCAATGCTAAGAGCTCATTATCAAGTACTGTAAGGAATAGGGCAAGGACAGTCCTGCAGAAGGATTTTGGGATCAGTGGGGAGTCAGGAGCACTGCAGGTTTGGAGGGAAAGCTGGGAAGCGGGGGAGGTTGAACTCCACCAGCTTCACAGCAGACAGGAGTGATTACTGTCTTACAGATCATCTTGCCGTGTAGCACATAGGGAGAAATGTGATATACCCCGCAGTGCCAGAGACTTTAAATAGTCTGATTCTCTCACGTGGAGAGTCAAGTATCGGTTTTGGTCTCCTCATTTACCATCATTGTGAACCTCATGTGGATCTTGGTACATAATGCTCTGTTGTCCAAAAAGTAATGCTCTTTGCTTCCTTTTCCTTAGCAAACAACTGTGGGTCCCTCCATCCACTTTTTTACATTCTTGGGCAAAGTAAGGCAGGTTGGCAGAAGGCAGTTTCTGTGCTCTGTACAAAATCAGGTAATGTCATTACCTGAGATAACAGATGCCTTAATATCTGAGATAGTTTTGGAGTAGGATGTGAAATTCCTCAAGTTCTTCAGAGTCAACATAAAATTTTATTGTGGGACAGTAGCATATAAAATAATTGTTGTTTCAAAAAGGTCTTTTTGAATTGGGAAAGTTGGAACTTTTCCCACATAGTTTTGAATTTGCATTACTGCAAATTTAATTTCTAAAGGATTTCACAAAATGATTTTTTAAAAAATGAAACCACTACTTTATTTGTTAAGGTAATAGTATCAATAAAAATTTACCATCTCTAAATGTAGGCACACGTTTAGTCTCCAGTGCCATTTGTGAGCACCTCTGCATGTAATGAGAAGTTTTATTATGTTCGTGTGCAGTTGCAGAGTTGAGGCAGACCCAAGTGACCTGCTCAGGTGACCCAGGGCATCCTTAGCATAGCAAGAAAATTAGCCCAAGTTCATGGGTATTATTGTGAGCAAGCATTTGGCCAGGTGGCCAAATTTGTATACACCATTTGTATGGTGGTGGTATCGTAACATCCTGGAGAACTCCACTCACATGAGCACTGAAGCAGCTACAGCACTGAACTGAGCCCCAGTCAGAAGTTCAGCGCTAAACCTGGACCATGGCCCAGTGCTGTTTGGTATTAAATGGCATTAAAATGTCAGAGAATCCAGATAAGATCATCTGGACAGTAACCTCTGGGAGTCTTTAAGTTCCATTTATGCTTATGGGCCCAGATGAAATATGAAAATGCAGGTCCGCTTGCCAAAGCGGCGGTACATCGCTACCTGGCACGTTCGCCGAGGGCTTTTGAAATGAGCCGTCTATGCTTCAGATGCAGCCTTTCATTTTGCGTTGTTGTAAGCCAGCACCATGGAAGTACTTCCAGTAGCACTAAGAAACCACGTCTTGTTCGTTTTCCATATTTCTCGCTGTACGTGGAAGCTGCAGACCCCGGCACAAGAACTGCCGGTGGGGGGGAGAGGGGGGCAACTCCAGCACCATGACACAAACCCTCTTAAGATACAGCCGTGGCCATCCCCATTTACGGGAAGCCTATGGCTTGTAAAGGGGCTCAGTTGTAAGTTATGGACGTGACAGTTTTGCTTGGAAGGCGAATGAATGTCACGATCGTAGCCTGGTTCCAGTCATGAGGGTGTCCTTTCCTCTCTGTTCAACTTTCTTACCCTCTTCCCGCCTCTCGTTTTTCTGGATACAAATGTTTTGAGCACTCACTGCGGGGAAACTCCTCTGGGAACACCATTTCTCGGTAGACTTGCCTCTTTCATAATCACTTACTTATTATACAGCGCTGGTGTATTCCCAGCACCTAAATATGTCCCCTGAGAACTCGCTCGGTCTCAGAGGCAGATAGACCGGGATCGTTCGTTGGGACTCGAGAACTGCTTTAACAAGGCTTCTTTTCTGTAAGTCTTCGCCATCAAAAAAGAAAATGGCAGTTTCTACTGATAAAAGCCCTTCAAGGCTTCCTCTTTAACAGCCTGTCCACCTGCAGCTTTCACACTGGCATGAGTATTGAGGTTTGGGTGTGCTAATCGGAGCTAACCATACTACTATGGCCACTAGACAGATGTAATTATAACAATATAAAAATGCTTTATCTTGATATCTTTGGGGAAATAACTCCAGTATCAGTACAAGGCTAGTTAAATCATTCATATTTTGTATAGGGGTAAAACACAGGTTTGTATGGACTTACGGATGGGATTATATGTGACGAAGACCAACAATATCATCAGTCGCACATACAAATATATAAATAAGTTTGGGTGTCTGACTTTCTTAAAACCCGTAAAAAAACTGTAAGCATCTTTCTACACGAAGCTGTGGAGGTAATAAATGCCCTTTCTTTTAGCTTGTCTGGAGACAAAGGTTGGCTCCTAGCACTGTTCATCAGGATTTCCCAGATAGACATTACTGTTGAATAAAGGGTAACAAAAATGAAGTTAAACTGGCCTGGTATATGACACAATATTGTACCTATTGAGACCTTTGGAGGTGAGAGTCTGCAGGCGTTCAGCAGGCAAAGCGGAGCGTGGCCAAGACAATCCCAGAGGGTGATGAGATAATTGAAAAAGTTATCTTTTTTTTTTTTGGTAAAATGTCAAAATAATTGTTAAACTCTTGTTTCAGCTGCCACCTTTATGGAACACTGGAAAAGAAAACAGATGCGCCTCAACTACAGGTGGGACCTGACTGGGTTTGAAGAGGAGGAGGTTTGTCGCTTCAGTTCTTACTCTTTGACTTCCACGGTGGCGTTACCGATAGCTCCTTGCCCTGAGCCCGTAGACGTTGCCTCATGGGGAACTGCTCTTCGGGCGGTTCCGTCATTTAGAAGAAAGGAAAATCCTGTGCATGAACTACTTGTGGTTTTTATAGCAAGGGTATGACTAGTATGTCTTGTTGCCGTAGAAACATAATTGTATAGCCACAAAATCTAGGTTTTTTTGAAGTGTGTAGTCGGGTCACACCTAGCAGCGTAGGCATGGAATATACAGCTCAGACCTTACTCCTGGGCTGATGTCAGGGTGCTAACAACTAAGGACTTCATTCATCTCATGCTGCTGTAAATCAGAAATGAATGTACTGAAGTTGATAAAGTTACAGCGCTGTAAAAAAAGCACTGAAAAATTCCTGTTAACTTTAACGATGCAGGATCAAGCCCTGACTTGGAAAATACCTAAGAAAATATTGCCAGACATGTGGGCTTGGGGTATTGGGAGGGACACAGTGTGGAGGTCTTTTTTTTTCTTTTTTTTTTCGTTTTCTTAAAAAAAAAAAAAAAATAATATCCCTAGTCAGGTTTACACTAAACGTGCTAAATAGCATGAAGGAGAAAAGGGCTGAATCTATATAAAAAATGGTCTTAAAAAATCAATGAAGTTTCAGAAGGAAAGGAGAGAAAATGCTCAGTCAGCTGAGGAGTGTATCCCACATTTTTGTGTTTAATTTTATCGCTTTACAAAAAAGGAGACACCTTCCCAGACCCCCAGACAGTCCCAGCCCGGCAGCCTTGCCCTGGACTGTACTGCGGTGTGGAGGCAGCGGAGGCGTGCGGGTCCCTTCCATTTTCCCATTGTATGTGACAAGCCCTGCTGCAAAAACCCCGCTGCAGGATCTGATCTAGGACCCACGGGTTGTACAGGCGATCGCCGCCTTGTTTGCCGGCCAGCTGGCTTTTTGTTACTGTCGCTATAGAAGTATGGCCACCCCTGTCGTACCTATGGATGGTGTAAGTAAATACGCAACAAATAGCGCTCACGTGAAACAAAAACCTCACCGGCCCTGGGTTTAACACTGTGCAGCTCGGTGAGCCTGGCACGGTTATTGTTCCTCTCACCCCCAAAATCGTTCTGCTTGAATTATCTCCTCTTAATATGTTCATCTCCTCCATAATATATGTAGGCACACTTACGCCAGCAGCCTCTATGCTGTGTGCTCTGCTAGATCATACCTATTTTCCTGGGAGAGAATATAAGGCTTTATTTCCTGGATACTATACTGCTCTTTTATTTTTGGTAACTTCTTGTTAGTGCACATGAAAGTAGAAAGGATTAACTGTATCTTTCCGCTGTCTGTCCCCTTCGTGTCTGAATTCAGAGCTCCACACAGCTAAAATGGCAGCTGTTAATAAAGTATTTTTTATTCTTTGTTTTGTATAGTCAACTAGACAGATGGGTTTAGCGAAGAATTTAAGCCTCTCCTGTTTCTGATTTGGGTAAAACTTAAGCTGGTATCACGTTAAAGATTAAGGGTTTCAAGTGATATAGCAAAACCCAAGTGTCTCATCTTCCAGTGTTCTTAGGGACACCTAGTTCATACAAGACTTAGAGTAATGTTAGTAAATGTTTTAGAGCACGAGCAGACTGATTTTCTCTGGTAGTGTCTAGCCATCCACTGTAGCTATGTTTGTGTCATGTAATTTTTAAAATATCGATCCAATATGATTTGCAACAGTTGAGTAATCAAATTTTTGTGTCTTTTTTTTTCTTTTTCTTTTTTTCTTGTGTTTTTTTCTGGTTTCCTGAAGGAGGCAGTCAAGGTTTGGAAAACATTTTTTTTTTTTAATTGCTCCTACCTTTTTTATTACATGTCTACCGATGAGTGTCATCTTTTGATCTCCACCTCTTCTTTTTTGAGCATCAGATTTTCTTTAGATCTCCTACTGATTGCTTTGCCTTTACACCCTCCCCCTCTCCAATTTGTTCAGACTTTTTTCAACTCTGTTCTGTTTCCCATCCGATGCATAACTGTAAATTCTGAATCTTTTGTGAATGCATAATTATCGTGAATTCTGAATCTGTCTATCTTTCTGAATCTTTTGACTGTCTTACTTCTGAGTGTTTCCTACACCCTCTCCTTCAAGGCACATGGGTGATTGGTGGATGCTGTCAAGACAGGATTAGAGGCAAACCCAAGTGACAATTTTCTGGGATCCCAAAGCCAAGTATTTCGCATACTGACAGCAGATAACTGTTCCCATCATGAGCTGAGGGTCACTAAAATTGCAGTTAATGTCATGTGAAATCTAATTTAATCCAATACAGGTTGTGCTGTATACTCTTATGTATTGAATTTAATCTACATAGTGTTGCATGTGGGTGTCTGATAGTGAGTGCGGATCATTCTGCAGCTGCTGCTGTAGAACTCAGAATGATACGGGATTTAACATTTTTTAATTATAGTCGACTATCATTTGATGTAAATGACATACTGAGTGAATTAGAAATCAGTTAGAAAACTTGGAAATGATCAGGAAATCGACCTGCAAACAGTTCATATGTAGCTGATATAGAAAAGAAATAATTTTGCTTTTTATTAAAAATGACTTATTTCGCAGGATCATCCAAGAGCAGAATATGAAGCCAAAGTTTTAGAAAAATCACTGAGAAAAGAACACAAACATAAAGAGGTAAGGTAAAAATATTCATTTGTTTCACTTATAAAAACTTTGAGTAAGAAGGTCATTATAGCAGGCGCTGACCCAAGACTAAGAAACAGGTGAAAAATAGAGTCACTGCACATTGTGTTTAAATTCCAGATGTCTTCAGCCCTAGCATACGTGGGGTACTCCGCGTATGCCTGTGCACAAGGCCGGATTAAGTCTGGAAATATCTTCAGTGATCAGATGCAGGACTGTGGTTCAGGGAAGCTTACTGAGCCCGACTGAAGGGGTGCTCCTGTTAGGCTAACGAATCAAGTTTGAGAAAACTGTAACAAAACATCTTCTTCTGTGCTAGTATAAGTAACTAAAGCCTCTCAGGAGAGGTTCTCTGTCTTGCTAGACTTTTTTTTGTAAATAAAAATATTACTAGAGCATTAATGAAGAGTACTAACACCAATTTCCTTGCCAAATTCCAGCTTTGAGAATAACTTTCTGCCTTTTAAAAACATAACTTCCGTTTTATTCCACTGAATAATGTAGCGCTCGCTTCTGCTTTTAACTTGCTCTTTACGTCGCCGCGAAAGCGGTGCTGCCAGTCGTCCCCGGGGTGTGTGCATCTCGCCAATGGACGGTGCGGTCCCTGTGAGCAGCTCCCCTCCCCTTCCGCTGACGGCTGTTGTTCCTTCCCTATTACTGTCTGTCAGCAGCAGACCAATCTGAAAAAGCTCCTTTTCTCCCCCGCGTGCTGGTTTCCACCCTACCAGAGGTTATTCCCCCTTAACCGCAAGAATTCAGCCGTCTGTATGACGGTGTTTTTAAGCACAGAAGTAAATGCTTCAGCATAAACAAAATCCGTCGACAGAAATTCCTCTTCCGTATCTGTTGCCAGTGGCAGAGTAGCGTGGAACCATGCCCTAAATTGGAATTTTATGAAAACCTTATGAAAATACAACTGCAACAACCGCATTAACATTAAATACACTTTAAGAGACAGCATACATAGGTTGGACAGGCGTCAAACTGACTGTGTCTGCTTCTGTCATGTGCTTATACTTGAGTACCGTTGGGGCCCGTGGTGCTACAAAGCCGACGGTGGTACGTTCCCGTTGATCTATAGGATGCGGTGGTACGTTCCCGTTGATCTATAGGATGCGGTGGTACGTTCCCGTTGATCTATAGGATGCGGTGGTACGTTCCCGTTGATCTATAGGATGCGGTGTGTAAGTGGTTCAGTGCGTGTGCGATACCTTACTCACAGCACTGCTTTAAAATCCCTTGCAGAACAAGAGGAATTTGGGTTGCTGCCCTCTTATGGGCTGGATAAACAATGTTGGAATAAAGACTTCGTTTTACCCTGCTAAAAACCGGCGCCTCACTGTACTTTCGGGTAGATTAGAAATTCAGACCTTAAATGTGTCAGACTGTAGGGTAATATGACAATTAATGAACGGTGGCCTCCAAATATCGGAGTATGAAAGCTGAGCAGTTAAGGGAGTTTTGGGCTGTGTTCAATTTGGATGTTACTAATTTGGGAAACGTGAGAAAAGGAGGTTTTTTCTGAAATACTCAGTAATTATCTTTCATTGAGATCTAGAGTGTTAAAGTTCAAATTCAACTGTTGTAAGACAACTTGGAAATCTTGAAAGAAAACATGTCTAAAGCTAAACCAGAAATTGCTCATATTTTTTTCAAAAGAAGTCCAATTAAAAAAAAAAAAAATAAAGAAAAAACTCTTTGGACATGTTACACATCATAAAGGCAAAAGAAGGGCACAATCCCGAATTAAAAAGGGAGTATCCTTTGCAGGATTGCTTGATCTACCACAGGATTTGGGGCAAGGGTTTGTCTTTTGTTGTTGTTATGTTTTATTAACCTAAAGCTGCAACACAAAGCCTTGAGCAAACTAACGGAGCATTCGCTTGTGGCTAAAGTGCTATGTACACAGAGTCAGTAGAGAGTATGTAGATCAATTTAGCAGTGCTTTGTAATGCTATGTTGCCCGATCCTTTTTTTGTTTCCTTTGACGGCCGTCAGAAGCATCAGTATTTTCCAGAAGAGACAGCGAACAAATGGAGACAAAGAGTTAAGACAGTCATGGCTGGGGTGAAATTGGTTCTTTTTATTCAAACTTATGAAGAAACTCAAATTATGAGTAATTATGGAAGACACAAATCAATTTGTTTTTGGCTGTTGAACCTCTGTTTAATATTCACATTCAGTTCTGGGTTTCTTCCCCCTCCTCCCCTCGTTTCTTCAGCACTCTTTGGGACACGGTTTCTATGCGTTGGGAATGGCACTGCATGGCTAATCTTAGATTTACCATCCTGGACTGGTGTTACGTTTTGCAGTGGAGCATGGGGCACGTGTTGAAAGAGTTGCTTGCACTTCCCTGAGACAATGTGCATGTCATAAAAATAGAATTTCAGTAATATTTTTATGCCCATTATAACATATGCATCATCTTCCGTAATGACTTTTTGTTGTTTATTTTCTGGTGTTTAGAAACAATTCCCGGCATCAAAGTTTATGAAAGACTCTAGATGAGCAATACTGTGCTAAATGAAATTTTCACAGCCAAATTCAGGCTGGTTGACTGGATTTAGGGTAATCCTATAAAGAGTTGTTATACGTGTGCATCTTAACTCCTATTGGCGTGGCCTGTTGAAGACCATGTGGGTAGTCCGGTAGTTAAAAATCACTCATATTGAAGGAATTTCAAGTCTTATCACACACCAAAACAAGACCTTCCCTGTCAACCGTGCGTTCACCTTGGAGTTACTCGGTAGCATACTTAATCCGTATTTCAGTGGAAGCAGTTGTGCAACTGCAAAGCTGCAAATATTAACTGGGGAGGGAGAGGGGAAGATGGAGAATATTTCTAAGGAAAGCAAAAGAAAATATTTAACAGTAGGAGAGATCTTACTTCATGGTTTATGACAGCCTATTTGCATGTTTCCTTCAAAAAGTATACAGAAAAATCTGGTTTATTTATACTCGCAGTGCAGGCGCTTGACTGAGTTGAACCTAGATACAGAGTAAACAATTTGCCTGTGTGGAATTGTAACTGTAAACACTGTCTCTTTGCATCTTCTAACTGGTTGTGTATTTGCTAGCCTTTTTTTTTCCCCTCCCTCTCTGTTTGTCTCATGCAAAATCACACGCTCCGTCTTCATTAAATGTCCCGTTTTCCCCCTCCCAAATTTCAGACAGATAAAGAAAAGCTGACGTGGAAGGATCGGTTTCCAGCCTATTTCACCAATTTTGTTGGCATTATCTTCATGGTAAGCATCACCCGGCAGAACCTGAAATTTATGTTACCGAGTCATTGCACAGAACAGAAGTGAGGGAAATGTTAGTGAAACCGTGACAGACTTTATCAGATTAATGTGGTTTGCAGTAGCTTTTCCCCAGTGAAAAAAATTCAAGCATTTTATTGTTTTATAACCTAGAATCTTTTCAAGAGCTTGAATTTCTACTTTGCCGTCTCTTTCCAGTAAAGAAATAAGAATACCTAAATAGGGTAGGGGAAAAACGAGGGCAGGCAAACAGAAGTTACCACCGCCATTGATGGGACGACACTTAAAAAGTAGAGGGATTCCTCTCAGAAAGTAGTCAGGAAGTAGGGAACAGCTTCATTTATATCCCAAATCTTTTTGAAAGAAACGATGTGGCCAATTGCAATCCTGATTGCAAAGATTTTTAATAAATCAGTCAAATTTGGGGTTATACCATGTAACAGGGTAATTGCAAACAGAGCACTTAATTCAAGACAAAGGTAAAATAATGATGAGAACAGCCTTCTCCCATTTGCTGATAAAGCTTCAGCATTTAAAACAAATTTTGAAGGGAATAATAATAATTCAAGGCATGGAACAGATTGGCAGATGGATAAAAAAAGCTTAAGACCTTTCCAAAGGTAGAATACGCCAGACTAACTTGGTTCATTTGGTTTTTAGGGATAGGGATTCTGTTTTGGGGTTGTTTTTTTTTAATATTTGTGTTTTCAGAGAACGGAAATGCAGTAAATCCAATCTTCTCAGCTGGAGAATAAGTACCTTAGAAGAACCACATTTTGAAAGTATTCCTCTATTTAAGCAATGAAAGATTGAGTAAGATTTTGTGCACCTCGATGATAGCAGGAAATGCGTTGATTTAATCAGACTTAATTTCAGTTTAGGATTATGACAGCATAACAAGCCTGAGTAGAGTATTTGAAAACTTGTGTGTAGACTTAGGCTGAACTACTCCTCTCTGCTTCAACCCTGCCCTTCTTTGATAATAAAGCAAATACTGTGTGTACACGGTGTTGCTGTTAGGGCTGAAAGGAAGCCCACTAATATTTTTAATACAAGCAAGTAGTTTACATTTAGGTGCCTTTAAAAAAATACTTTTGCATGTGATGGTGGCATCATTATATCATTTTTTTCATGTGATGATCAAATGAGGATCTTTTCCCACAGTCCATCAAAGTGATTGGGAGCCTTCATGCAGAATTGGGTGGACTTGGGATGTGGCCCAGGGATGACATTTTTAAGGTCATTGCTAAATCCCACGCAAAGTATTTATAGTTAAATCTTTCATAAGAGGCTGCGCTATTCTTACTCGCAGGTTGGGCTGACGTTCGCTATAGTGTTTGGAGTCATCATATACAGGATCTCAACTGCAGCGGCGCTGGCAATCAGCTCAACTCCCTCAGGCCGGTCAAGCGTTAGGGTCACCGTCACTGCCACCGCAGTCATTATCAATTTGGTTGTCATCATCATCCTGGATGAAGTCTATGGCTGCATCGCAAGGTGGCTAACTCAGATCGGTAGGTTTTAATCCTCAACTGATACTTGCTAGAGCGATTTTAAATGAGAGGACCCAAATGACTGGCTTGCATGGTTAACCTCAAACTGGTGAGCAAACCCAGGAAATTCAAATGTGCGGCTAAAGGTCTAACCAGCTACTTAAACATATCAAAGCACACATGGATTCGGCTTTAAAGTTTTTCTTTCAGCAGTGGTAGTACTAATCACTAGTCTGGGTAAGGGCAACAGAAAGACGGGATACAGCAGAAATTCCTTTACCTAATCTTGAACTTCACTCTTTTATATCACGCAATTACTACTTTCATTTTCTGCCATTTTTTATTTGGCGTAAGGCATGTCAAGAAATATAAAATCGTGAGTGCAAAAGAAACCACTGTAAAAAAATCCAATATTTTTAATAATTTCCAAAAAGCATCAGTGACAAAAGGTCCAGAAATCTTTTCAGAGGAGTTCTTGTCCATCTGCAAGTGATTGTTATGGAGGTCAGCCAGATAGGGAATGAAATTGGAATTACTGTGGTAACACATCTGAACGGCGGGACCCTGAGCAGATTGAGCACTGGCCTCAGTGAGGCCATATTGCTTTAATATATATATATTGCTATAAATATATACCTCTTTGCTTAAAAGATGGCTGATGTTGTCCAAAGTCCACATTTGTAAGATCTAGAAACGTTGCAGGTAGGATCATTCCTTAATGTTTCTCATCCATGTCACATTGGTTCCAGAGGTGCCAAAAACTGACAAGAATTTCGAAGAACGGCTGATTTTTAAGGCTTTCCTGCTGAAATTTGTCAATGCCTACACCCCCATTTTCTACGTCGCTTTCTTCAAAGGCCGGTAGGTAATGCAAAAGGCTGTTCCGGGTTTCAGCTTGTTGCTTACGAGACAGCTGTAGCTGAGCTAAGACCACAGTTGGATGATAAAGTAAATCTGGTTTAAAAGCTCCTGAGTATTGACCCTAAAACTCTTCAGCCTCATGGGGTAAAGCGGGGACCCGGTACTCTGCCGTTTCAAATTTGTTAAAGTCATTATGTTCTGATAACTTTGTGCATTCAGACACAGCCCCCCATCAAGATATTTACTGTTGTCTATTTACCGCTCTTTACATCATAGCAAGTATTATCTTTCTTCTTGCAACCAGCATGAAAGCACAAGGCTAAAATAAATACTCCATGTGGCACGTTCTGGCTAATGCAACAGAAATGAGGATTACGTGAGAGGATTTCTGCCAAGATGTGCCTATAATATTGTAGGGCACAAGACTTGCCATTTTACTGAGTGGTTTACTCGGTAAACAGGACTTACTGTCTAAAACGAAACCAAAGATAATTATTCTCATTCACTTTTTCAGGACTAAACATTAGGTGGTTCCACTCAAAGGCATGGAGTTTGACATAAATTACTTCAGGAATCAAATATAAAAAGTATAAAATGCATATGAAATTTATAATTCTAACCATTGTGCCCTAGATTTGTCGGACGCCCGGGAGACTACGTCTACATTTTCCATTCTTTCCGAATGGAAGAGGTAATTGCGTTTTCACCCTGTCTGTGATCACGTTGGGTTGGGAGCACCATCTTCCCCTGCCACAGGGATGCAGCAGATGTTCTGACTGACATTTCCTCTGTCCACCCTAGTGTGCTCCAGGCGGTTGCCTAATGGAGTTGTGTATCCAGCTCAGTATTATCATGTTGGGCAAGCAGCTGATTCAGAACAATTTATTTGAGATTGGCATCCCGTAAGTAGCCACTTCTGTTTGTTTGTTTATTTCGAAACGTGGGTTTTTTACGATGCATGCAATACACTGTGTATCCACTGCCCCTTGACGAGAACATGGTTCGTAGGCCACCCGCAAGGTTTTTGCAGTGAGCCTGTGTCTGCTGTACTGGAAATACCTGCATCCTCGCTGCAGCTGCATCCAGCAACGCAGACGTCTTTGGAAAGTCTATTGCTTCCTACAGGTTAGCAAGGGGTGTAATACTGAACGGGTGATTCAATCATAACTGTGTTTCAGCACCTGTATATGCTGATCCCTGATAC
Source organism: Phalacrocorax aristotelis (assembly GCF_949628215.1). Lineage (NCBI taxonomy): Eukaryota > Metazoa > Chordata > Aves > Suliformes > Phalacrocoracidae > Phalacrocorax > Phalacrocorax aristotelis. The sequence continues at coordinate 67,960,036 of NC_134280.1, forward strand.
TTTTAGCGTATTGTAGCTCTTGCACAGTTTTAATGAAAATAGTTATGGAGCTTATCGTGTCTGTTAATGTAAATTAACTGAAAAATGGACACCTCAACCGGAATGGCATGCTAACTGAACCGTTTCACTTCCCCCAGAAAAATGAAGAAATTTATACGGTACATGAAATTAAAGCGTCGGCGTTCTTTAGACCATGAAGAGCATGTGAAAAAAAAGCAGCGTTATGAAGTGGACTATAACCTGGAGCCTTTTGCTGGACTTACCCCTGAATATATGGAAATGAGTGAGTGCGGTGGAAAGAAGGCATTTTAAACCATACTTATTCTGATTAATTGGGATGGAGAGCTGAGGTTTTTTGAAACGTGGATTCGGTGGAGAGTGGATATGAGACATAACTTAATTATTAAAGTGTATAGTCTCAGAGTGTAGCATGTTTCAGCCAGCTGCTGGCTGCTTTAGGGATGGATTTTGCTCTCTGTTGTTCATGAGCCCTTACTTTAGCGTGATATTTTAGATATTTTCTTCCAAGCCATGTGACTTCTCACTGTCAAGTTTCAAATGCAAATTATTAAATGGCATAAACTTGAGATTGCGAGGCATGTTTTATATTATCAGTCGCACCCTCCATTGGAAATAAGTTACTTAATTCAGATTTTACAGTTTCCACTGCGTATTCTCACACCAGATAGTTCCCGTTTTCTGAAATCAGGACTAAATCTTCTGAGACACATACATGCCTGTAGACCAGGTTGTACCTGACAGATCACGTATAATGTTTGGGTTTTTTTTAAGTAACGTATTATGTTAAGTGAGTGATATGGAAATTAAGCACTGGATATCCGCTCTATATTGCTGTGGCTGTACAACTATATCTCTCTTCCTACCTTCACTCTTGGAAAGGCTGAGAACTGTTTGACATAATGCTGTTTGCTACAGTATCAGACATTCCTGAAGGATCTGTTGTAAAAGAGCAGCTTTATTTAGTGTTTTAAGGAATGACTAGCCAAAAATAGTGGTAAGGGATACTGAAGTGTATTAATACTGAAAATTGGCATGCCCAGAAAATGCAAAGGCAAATTAGAATATCTGATGTTCAGATTAGTTGAAACAGATGGAATTTTAATGGTACACACTACGAGGTCATGCTGTCAGTTCCTAAAAATAAGATGCAGCTAGTGAGATCAGAAGAGGAAGAGAAAGACGTAGCTCTAATTGGTACAGTTAGACATCGATGTGATGTCCTCTTCAAACAAAAGCAAGTAGGATGCCAGGTTGTAGGAAGCAAGTTATTCCCAATAAAGGCAGAGAAACAGTTGTGTCCTTTTTGAAGCCCATAAGTTTCTATTCTTCAGAAGAGAAAGCTTTCAGGGAGTTTAGCGAGGGATAAAAAGGTGGAGCATGGCAAGGTTATATAGAGCTAACACAGTCGCTCCCCTTCAAACATGTCCTTAAAACATAATCCCACTTCTTCAGACCACTCCTGTGCCAGCATTGCTCATGGCAAAATTGTTTTAGGAGCTTCCCTGTCCTTCTGGTTACTTTGCCTTGCCTCAACAGCCCCGGCTTTTGCAAGAGGGGCAACTGGCCCTCCAGTGCCCAAATGGAGCAGTGGTCAGGCAAGCCATGCCTGATGCGGAAAATGTGGTTTCGTCTCCCAGCAAGTGTCATTTTGTTAGAATTTGGGGGATGGCACTGACGAGATGATGCGTGCATTCAATAAATACTGACCACAGCCATTGAAATGGTTGCTTTTTCTTTTCAGTTATTCAGTTTGGATTTGTGACTTTGTTTGTTGCATCCTTCCCGCTGGCGCCTTTGTTTGCTTTGTTGAACAACATCATTGAAATCCGTCTAGATGCAAAAAAATTTGTTACTGAGCTGAGAAGACCGGTAGCAGTCAGAGCAAAGGATATAGGTGAGTGCGCGTTGCTATTGTTATCCCTGTGTGTTTATTCCTGGATTGATGGCAGGATATTATTATGCTGAGTTAGTTTCATTAACAGGAAGATACTTATAGGAAAATTCAAAACATTAGACTGTGGCTTAACTGTGAACTGTCATAACTTATCGAGTCTATACTTCTAAAATAGAAAGACCAAAGCTTTAAATTCAGATTAATATTTTATTAAGTAAACAATATCACTTTTCAAGTCAAAATGATCAATACAATAGCAAAATATCTTGCATGGTTCTGCACATCAACAGTCCTTCCTGGCGATGCAGTTTTCTTGCAGAAGCAAAAATTTCTGCATTTAATAACTCTGGACTGGGCTGGAGAAATAAACCTGGGAATGAGAGGAGACTCAAAAGTCTGTAGGTAAATGTATCCCTTTGTCCCTACTCAGCATGAACTTCGGAAGGGTGAAGCTTGAAAGTTGCAGTGAATCTAGCTGGAACTGGGCTCTGCGGTTGTACGGTGACGACAGACCATCCTCCCCTTACTGCGGGGGTCTAACAGCTATGGGTGTGTGTAACGAGGAAGCGGTTTCTCCCAAATGTTCGGTACTTAGGAGTAAAAAGGTCATTCAAATAATTGTTCATATTACTGAGCCAGTCAGCAAAAGCAGAGAAAGTTTATAATCTGTTCATTCTGGTATTGTGTGAGCGGAGTTTTTCCTTGGGCTCATCCTCGTGGCCTAAGATCATCCTGGATTTGAAGAACGCATCATATTTTGTCGTGCTATTGCCTTTACCACAGCATTGTATTTGGGTTGTTTTGTGGCTGGCTCCTTTGATGCTGTGGGCTAAGGTTGCTGGAGGAGATGTTAGGGAGGGTATTGTTGGTTTTTTTTGGTTGTGGTGGGTTTTTTGAAAGGTTTTGCTTGTTTTGGAAAGTGTGTTAATTGCAATTTGTTGCAATTCAATCCCACTCTTGTGGGTGAAAGTACCCCACTTCTTTCAGAGACATCCCAAAGTCAGAGACTGTGAGATGGCCACAGGCAAACCAGACAAGTTTTTAGGGCAGGCATCAGCAGAATCAGGAGAGGGAGAAGGTCCCACCTGCTAAAGGCAGCAAACAAATGCCTATCTCTGCTTCCACTGATACTGTAATATCTGTTCCTGAAGTTCAGTGCCGTACTCTGACCAGGCTGGCTTGTGTGTGCTGTGCCAGAAGACCAAAGCTATATGAAGGATGAGTTAATTATCAAGCAAAGGATTTGGCCAGGCTGGAGGCTTCTTCCAGGGATGTCACCCTGCATAAATCCTCCTACATCTTCCTTCCTCAGACCCAGAATAGGAGAGAGGCCTGTCAGGGCTGTAGCCACGAGGATCTGGTAGCAGTCCTGGATTTTTCCATCAAGACTGAATCTTGCAGTTTGAGTACTTCAACTAAGGAGAAATTTTCATGCTGTCACTAATGACCAGGGACTGTTAGAGAGGCCAGGCACGAGGGTGCACGACCATGTGCGCTAAACCCGCTTTTTATGTGGAGTTCAGAGGAGCCCTTCCATGAGGAACAGGATCTGGAGATGAGGAAGGGGCAGAGCTGTGGGACTTCACACCTCATCCTCAGACTAAATCCAGAGGGGCTGAACCTGAGTCAGTATGCGGTTGGTTGGTATTACGTTTTGTACGCACAGAGCCCATGCTGAGGAAACCCGTATCTACGTGGTTTCCAGATGCAAATGGAGAAATCCTATCAAGTGGCTCCACCGGAGCTTTGCTTTCTTGAAACTGAGGTAGGATCAATAGTGATGAGAAGGTGTAGAAACAGTTTCAGATCCTTAAAGCTGGTAGACCAGTGTGTTCTGCACCTCATGTGTGGAGGTTCCAGCTCCTTATCTGTAGCTTTCTTGTTCTCCTTAAGCATTTGAGGAGTTTGAATGAAATTTCGTTATATTTTTTCTTTTCTGCCTATGCCGGCATTCCTCTGTCTCACACTTGCCTTCCTCTTCCTCAAAGAACCTTTTAGCTTAAAACTTAAAAAAAATAGGTGCCTGAACATAGCTTTGGGAGACAGAGTTGGGCTCCCTTTGCTTACAGGTCATTAAATTAGTCTCTGATAATTTGTTCTTTTTTATTTCAAATACAACTCTAGTTCGGCAGAGTCATAAGTGCTCCTAACACTGTAAACTAAAAGTGTAATTTATCTAATTTTAATGACTGCAACAGCATTTACATGTTTGTCTCCTTCCTTAGGAATCTGGTATAATATCCTCAGAGGTATTGGAAAGCTTGCTGTCATCATAAATGTAAGTAATTCGGCATGAATAAAATTTTAATTCCATAGGCTGGCTTTCCCATTCTGCTCCATTAGTTTTATTTCAGCATAAAACCCTTAAAATTAAGTGAAAGCATATGATATAGAAATTTCCTAAAATATTAGAGAATTGGATGCACTGTTTATTTTAAAGTTGTGGTCGTAGTAGCAAGAATATAAAATAGCAAGTAGTCGTTGCTGCTTTTTTCCAGAATGTTTTCATGAAACACTTTTGCCCTTCAAACAACTAAGGTCACACCTGCTTACTTTTGCTCTTTTGAAATATTATCACTAAGGTGATGTATTTTTTAATTTCAATGCTAAAACCTATTTAGGGTCTGGTAGTCAACTGGGTTGACTGATTAGTTCAGCTCATAAGAGTTCAGTGTCCCTCCAGTGAAAATCTGGCCTGGAACTGCACTGCTCTCGCTCAGATACCTCTGAAAAATCCATGAAAATATTTTTGTTTCCTTCAACGGTGAACAGCCCAGCCCTTAGAAAGCTTTAGCATGCCGTAATATATTCATGTATGTACTTATCTAATATTGTATATGAATAGACATCCACAGTGATCATCTTCGTTGCACCCCACCTGGGGAAAGATGAAAAAAAGCTGAATGACAAGCTGAAAACATGTTTGCAGTGCAGCAAAACAGGGGCTGCGTAGCGCTTATGGCCACGCATCCGTGGGCCCTCGCAGTTTTTTCACCATTAACCAGACTGAAAGTCCCGTCATTTTGCCCACAGGTGTCTGTTGTGCTATGGCCAAACCATTCTTTTGGTTATCTGGTATGCTGCCTTAATTTGTCTTTACCATTTCTCCTCTTTTCCTTTGGAAATAATTTATATTTTTTTTTTTCCTCTTTTCTTCCATGTAGTCTCTCTTCATCATTATCCAGTGTTATTTTTCCCTCTTTGATCTATGTACTACCCCTCTTTATCATAAAATAAGTAAAACATTTTGTACTGTGTTTGTTCCGCATGTACGTGAGACTTACGCCAGTGAGAATGTTTCATGATAATGATAAATGAGAAAGGCTAAATTTATGAAGAACTCAGCCGAATTGGCTGTCTTGCATTTTCTGCATGACATTTTTCGAAAATCTTCTGAAATAATGAAACAAAACACTATTTTTGAGACCATAAAAATAAAACTGGGCTCAGTCTGCTCGTCCTTTTATCTTGATGGAGTGAAAAAACACAGACAAATAACGGCTGTTTGCAATGCAATGAGAATTCAAAGAGTCAATTCACTGTCAGTTGTTTGCAGAACAGAAAAGTACTTGGAAATCCATCAATTGGACCTCATACAATGCATCAGGGACAAGCTGTGACTGGGGGATGGGGAAACAGCGCCGTGTTTTGCTTTCCTCTGGTGCTGGGGGGTACGGCCACTTCATTCTCTGGGGAGTTCAAGTGGTTAACCACGTAGAAATCTCAGCTGGCATGGAACTACTCCGTCTAATACTCTGCAACTTGGAAGAGTAAGCAGTAAATACTACCTTGTTGCAGCAGTGAATGCTCCATCTTTAGGGCCCCGTGGGCTGCAGCCTCCCCCCGAGTTTCCTGAAGCAGTCCCGAGTTGCGCGAGTTGTTTGGGCAAGACATACTCAAATATATTATTAACTTAAGCACTGCCTGAATATTGCGCTCACTCTTTACTCTTATGGCTTAGGCATTTGTGATCTCATTCACATCCGACTTCATTCCACGCCTCGTGTACCTGTATATGTACAGTGAGAATGGCACCATGCATGGCTTCGTGAACCATACACTATCCTCTTTTAATGTCAGCGATTTTCAAGCAGGAACAGCTCCAAACGACCCCATGGATCTTGGCTACGAGGTTCAGATATGCAGGTACTCTCTTGAATGATAACTAATTATAAATATTTTCACAGCCGACTAAGAGTGGGACCAATTTTTACATTCCTGGGACAGGTCCGTTGTATTTTCAATACCTCTTTAGCACCTTGGTAGCCTTTTATATCAGATGGATCCATCGCCTTGAACATCTTGGCTTACATATTAAGCAACCACAAAACCTGTATATGAAGTACCACTTATTTTGGGAAATAGGGATTAGCGTTGTTAAATTCAGCATCTGCCCGTGCAAAGATTTTTATTATTATATATTCCCTTTTTCAGGAAAAGAGATAAATAATGGTAAACAGCACTATGACGCTTTAAGGGAACAAAATGATGTTACTCTGATGTCATATTGTTGTACCACATGCTCCTGATAGAATAACCATGACTTCACAGTTCAGCTCTCTTTTTTTGTGTAGTTTCTGTAGCAATTCCTGATGAGAGTAATAGCATCCTTATCTGCTCTGGAAGTTAAGGCCTACTTAAAGTGTCGTTGTACAGGAAATCTGCGTGCCTGTAACAATTTTGACATATTCTTTTCATTTTTGAAGATTATTGTTGCATATTTCTGCTTATGAAGCAATCTAGGTCAGGGCTGAAATGCTTGCTTTGCCTAGGCTTCCTTTAGATATGCATCACCTTCAAAACAAATATTCTAACTCTTAGAATTGGGGACCAAAGCCAAACATAACAGTGAAGCACTTAGACCCGCACAGCTGAAGGGGGGGCAGTGGGGTTAAGGAGAGGAAGAAGAGAACAAGGAGTCCATGGGAGGAAAAAAAAATGATGACTTTGGTATACATATACTGAAAAATTACACGAACTGACCAGGAAAAACCCCACCTTTGTAATTGTATTATTTTTCAATTTATATTCTTTATAAATGTGAATAGTGCAAGTTAATCTGCTGCAATGACTGCTAAACAGAAAAATCACTTTGAGATGAAAGAAAAAAACAACAACAACAAAATTGCATATGTATTATCTTTGCTTGCTTTTACTTTCCCCTGCTTTCCTTCTGGTGATCTTTGGGCACAGGATAAATGAGGTTGACAAACATGTTTTTAGCAGAGAACTTACAGAACAGAAGTGTTAATGGTCCAATACAAGAATGCCAGGTTTATTTGCTTTCAAGTCCCAGCCTCTTTCTTCTTCCCATCCCATAATTTCTTCCATATTCCAGGGATTTTTAAATCATCTGAAAATATGGAACCCTGATTCTTTCAAAATAATGACAGGATGCTGTGGGTTTAAATTCAATGTATTTTTCTTGGTCCCATTTCTAAAAAGTTATTGTTGATCAGCTCATAGATTTTCCGTAGGCCATAGTGAAGGCAAAATTCTCCCCTTCTCTCCTTATGGCAAGATTTAGCTGTGACCTTTTCCTAATTACGAACAAGGAGATCACCACGTAGCATAACACACTCTGTGGGGCTGAGATTAGTATTTTCATCTTTAAAATTAGACTGAAAAATATGTGGTTTTTTTTACCAATGGTAACAGAAAAGAAGTTACCTGAGCTGCGTAGTTTACTCCGTCTTTATGCAGAATTGATATTATTTGTATTCATCAGAGGGTATTAAGATTGAAGACCTTTAATTATGAGTAAAACCTGAAGGCTGTGGGAGGCTTTCAGCTGTGTCTTGTGTCTGAGAGGTTAATACAGCGTCATGCTGTAACAGCGACCTTGCTTTCAGATGGTACTGTTCCCCTGTTGGGTGTTAATTCCTCATGGTGATGAATTTTCTGAATGACCTCACTGATTCTCTGAGTCTTGTTTTGCAGATACAAAGATTATCGAGAACCCCCCTGGTCTGAAAACAAGTATGACATTTCAAAGGATTTCTGGGCTGTCCTAGCAGCAAGATTAGCATTTGTGATAGTTTTCCAGGTAGGTTATTCTGCAGGCACTTTTTATATAAGAAAAGAGTTACTGTAATTATTCAGCTACATAAGGCAAACCACCTTTGGAAATAAGTTATCAGGGCAAAGAAAATACCTTCTTCCTCAGCTGGTTCATGCAAAAGCAAAGAAATTTGCCCGTCCTCGTTCACCTTCTTCCACCCACCCACTGAGGCCCAGGTATATCCCAGTGGAAAAATTCATCCCCTGGGTTTCACTGAACTGGTTTGATGCAGCAGCAACTTAATGACCTTAGCGAGCAGCAAAGCACAAGGCTGATACTAATTGGGTCCCATGGATGCCTCCAGTTGGACGTCAACGAATTCACTGTAGCAGCATAAATTTCATCCAAACTCATTTCTAGATGTAGCCAAGAAATGACATTTCCAAAATACCCCAGTTAGAGTTTATATCGCAGCTGAACAAGAAGGCAAAAACTTGTAATTTTTCTCTAAATGACATAATGGCATTATTTGATCACAATAGTGATGCTGGTTATTGTGACACAAGTGATTTAAGTCTGCCTTATCTAAACAACTTATTTCAAAACTTTTATTCCTTTTTTTTTTTTGATAAAATATGTATCTTTTTGTGAAAGACCTCCCTTTTGTTGAATCAAGTTTTTTAAATCAAACTTTTCATTGGAATCGATTTTACCAACTTTCATCATTTTACCTCTTGCTATTTGCTTCTGCCTTTCCGATGAAAAACTCATAAGTCATTTCTCAGTGACAGTATTTCCTTTCGATTTCTGAGTGGCTGTGACAGTATTTGTACATAAATCAGAGATCTGTGCCTGCCGTTTTTCTCTCCTTCTAGCACAAACAAGAAGTTGAGGTGAATGTGGCTCAGTATCAGGCTTGTGACGTGCAGTTGAGCCCAACTCAAATGTTGTCCTTTCTTCATTCTCCCTTCCTAAGTACACCAAAATGGCCCCTTCCCCTACAGTCATCCTTTCATTTGACCTTGCTGACATTTTCTCACAATTTTGTTTTCAGAACTTGGTCATGTTTATGAGTGACTTTGTTGACTGGATTATCCCAGACATTCCCAAGGACATTAGTCAGCAGATTCATAAAGAGAAAGTTCTCATGGTGGAGGTCTTCATGAGAGAAGAGCAAGGGAAGCTGCAAATGCTAGAAACCTGGAAAGACAAGGACAAGAAAAAAGGTGAAAACTGTAACAATCACAGCCCCCGACTCTCCAGGAGCCACAGTGGGAGCTTGTCTTCCTGCCACTCGTATCCTCTTGACATATAGAAGAGGAGGGCGCTGAGTATGTCGGGGCATTCCACTGATACACAAGCCATCACGTAAAGGGCAGGACTCGATCAATGGACAACCTGGTGCATGTTGAAGGATGTGCTGCCATTTTGCTCCCATCTTTGTGAGAAATGCTCTTCTTACAAACATGGAGGACCACATTCTATTTCTGATAATGTTGTTTTTTTCTTTTGCACAAGCAGTAATGCAGGGAATTTTTATATTTCATTGATAGATAACACTATTGACGTTGGTGTGCATTAATAAATGCAGATACTTAGTACGTCTTGATAGAGATATTCTCTGAGAATTTGACCGTAGCCTATTAGTTAACTAACTAAATAAAGGTAAATTTTAAGTAATAATAATCCTACTAAATGTAAAATATTTTTGGAACCCCAGGCTTGAAGGTCTGTGGGGTAACTAGATAACGTATATGCAAAATCAGCTTTAGAGTGTGCCCTGGTATTCCTTTTGGCAGGAGACAAACCACATAAAGCCTCCCAGACTGACTGGCTTTCCAAGTAGGGTTTAGCTCTGCTGGCAGACATCTGTGTTTGAACCTGCTGCTCTGAAACAAGCAGAGCTCCTGCTGAGCTTGAGAGTCAAACAGGGCACTTGTGGCAATCTGCTGCGTGCCCGAGACCTTCACCGGGGCGCTGCTCTCTTCAGAAACATCAGAAAAGTGAATCTGGAAAAGTTCTTTTTTTACCAGTGAACGACTGATGTGGATGAAGCTAACTTGGTGCCCCAGGCTGCATCAGCTGAGTTTGAGCAGTCACCCAGCGGCTCCTCGCTCGCGACCAGGCAGCAGCAGCACAATTCCGGAGATCCTCCCAGCAGGTAGAAGATCACAGAGCATTTTGTTAAATGGTCTGAATTAACGAGCACATGTAGAGCTACAGTGACTCACACTGCCCTGCCTAGTACTCGGACACTGTTGTTGCTGAGGAAATTCCCTTTTTCCCGTGGTTTTAGCACATCCCTTCCGTAGCCAGGCTTTTCTCTGTAGCCCTCTATCCTCTGCAGGAGAAAGGAGTCTGCACCCGTTTTTCACAGCCAGTTGCTCCCGCAGACTTTCTGCTGTTGAATGGCATTTCCCAGAGGCTGTGCTGGAGGAGTAAATCCAAACCATGTCCCACTTACTGTCTTCATTGAAAGTTTTGCCTGCACTGGGGCTACAGGACCAGACCTTCAGTTAGTTACAGGACTTTTATTTTGTCTTAAAATACTCTTACCTTTTGTACAAGGAGCTTCCTTAAAGTATAAGTCTAAATTCCATACTTACGAAGCCTAGCTCAATCCCATCACTACGACTCTTTTTAAGCATAGTACATTTTAGTTTTGCTCTGTCAAATGATAAACTGCACTTCCAAATAATATTGGTGCAATTAACCTCATTTCTTTTATCGCTTTGTCTTGTCCATGGCACTTGCATTACAAGTATAAAACTGAAAAATAAAATAAAAATGAAAGATTTCTTTAAAGTCTAACTACTGTATGGTTTGTTACAAAACCAAACGTCAAAAGACTGTTTTCAAGAGAAGTTAGTTATTTCTTTTTTCCTTTTTTCTTTGCCAAACTAATTTAAAGATGGATGCTAGAACTTAAAAAAAAAAATGCCATATTTAGCTTTTGATGTATTTATTTGTTTTAAAGTATGTGATAAACTTGATATTTTTCTGTAGTCTGTCCAAAGAAGGTACCAGAAAAGAAATTATGTGGAAGAATGAAAATGATATTAACCAAATATTCTTGAAGCTTATTTAAAATATTGATCCAACCAAAGATTTTTATTAATAAAGGGCTTATATTTTGTTAACTCTTGTTTCTGTTGTATTTTGACTTGCAGGAATGTCACTATTTTTAAAATGTGTAACTTATGATAGCTTACTGCTGCAGGGCCAAATCCTGCCTGATTTATTCACACAATGAGCATTATGCGCGGTAGTAGGTGTTTTACCAGCTCAGGCCCACTGATTGCAATAGGACCGAGAGTGGGAATAAATCAAGCAGAATTCTGTCCGTCCATCTTGTTGAAAAAGTGTTCTTCCTCTCATTCCTCGGTAGCCCAAAAGATCCACGAGAAAGCCAAACAGGAACTACCTGTTCTGAAGAGAAATCTTAGGGAACGTCCTCGAAAGGAATCTCATCTGTAAATACTTAGCCGAAAGTATTCCCAACTTAATACTGACATTCCTGTAAACGGTAGAACTATATCCTGAACTCACACTTATCAGAATTTTTCATTATTTGCTGAAATCGTGGAATAGTAACAGTTGCTTATACTTTCTTTTGTACAGTAAATTGTTTGAAATGGAATTTTGTATATAAAAACTGTATTACTACTTAGATAACTATAAAACTCTTTCATGGAATAATTTTTTTAAGAAAAGCAAATATATACTAAATCTGTTTTAGTTCTTCTTTTTTTTTTCCTTTGAACACTTATTTGAAATAAACTTAAATATACAAGAGTTTCTCCTGTGGGACAGGTTCTGTTCCCAATCCTCCTTGTGCTCTGAGTGTGCAACTATAAGTACTATTAGATTTGAGAAATACAGTAATTTTTGTTACAGTTTGCCTAAAAATGGATCTGCGATGCCCTTCCCAGTGCTTCTTGTGCGCTCAGACAGCAGAGGCCAGAACTGAGGTTTGTCTGCATTCATGTATGCATCTTCCTAACAACATAGCAGGTAAATCTTGTGTTCTAGCTGCTTTAGACACCCACTTCGAGATTAAATGAACCCCACCTAAGATGCGTCTGTCTCTGTGAGTACAAAGGGAGGTTTGGCTTCTAGCACAGATGTAGATGGCCGCACCATAGACACTGAATATTCAGTGATGGATCTTAGCCTGGGAGCTTTAATTTTCTACTGATTTTAGTCTTAGGCATTTAACAAAACGTAATGTGTAAGAGCTGTCACTAAGACGTCTGAAATAGGCTCATAACGAGGAAAAATGCTATTTATTTTGTTCATTTAAACTGAAAAATGTTTTCATTATTAAGAAAAAAAAATGAAATGGTAAAACCAAAGGAATGAAACTCAGGGATTCCTTCTTCAGCTGTGTCTTGCGGAGTTCAGCTCTGAAGGGAATTAGCTGAGGAGGCAGAATGGATACACTGTGGACGTCACATTTTTATTGCCTTGTGGGACCTGTACAAGCAAAACTGGGCTCAGAACCTGGCTTGCCAATTCCAATTCTTTCTCCTTCTTCCATTTAACTGTTCTGTGAGAAGGCAAAGCATGAGGCTTCATACCAATCTCCCTTTCTAGCTAGAGAATATGAATGCTCTAACTAATGGAAACATAGTTAGAAGGTGGGAATTCCATTCCAAGATAACGGATATGAAAACCAGAAGCAGGTCAATCACTGCCTAGCTGGTAACTGGTTTGGTTTTGTCAGTTCTTAAAGACAAAATAGTAGATACGAGCTCATTAAATATAAGACAATGCCTTCCAGAAAGAGATTTGCACTGCGCTTGTGGTACTTTTCATGAAAGTTTTTTTTTAATATACATGATGCAAGTAGAAACAAGTTTTTGTTTTGCCAATAGCAAATTAGAGGCAGGATTATGCTAATAGGGATTCCTTGAAAAAAGGGGGGAAAAAAAGAAAGTTAATACAGAGAAGAAGGGATCTGGAAGTGACCAAGAAATAACTGCACATACCTCGATGTGACTCACAGCTACCATATGGGCCAGGTTTGGCAAAAGATAGCAATATTTGTATTTGTAGAAATACAGCTGAATTCTGTATTGATTTGACAGTATCTCCATGACGTGCATTCAACCTCTTCTTGGGCATGCTTCTGCCACAGAATTGTAAGTGTGAAACCCCATTTCCCAGCCCCACTTTGACCAAAGGAATAGAAAAAAAACCAAACACAACAACAAAAGAAAACCCAAAGTATCAATGTCTTAAACAGGAAAATCATTATACTGGTTTACTCGGTCCCAGAGCGAATGCAGACAATAGTAGGAAAGATTACAGCCGGCAGTGGCTGTGTAGACCGTTTCTGAGCCATTGCTAAAACACGCTGATTGTTTTTCGCTGCCCAAAGTGTGTGGCAAAGACACAACTTCAGTTGGTGCATCTGAGGAGGAAATCATACCCACCGTATTGTGTTGACAGTACCAGTCTGAATCTTCTGGATTTCCATGTCATTGTGTTTCTAAGATACTGTCTTACAAATATTTTGCAGTCTTAAATAGCTTAAGGGTGAATAAGCCTCAAGTCAAGGCACAGGCACATTTCTATTTTTAAAACCTCAGTGCTCTCTGGTCCTGAGCTGTTAATGATCTTTTTGGCTGTTGTGATTTCCAATAAGCAATAACAAAACAATTTACTTTTCATCTTGTTACCTCAGGAGCCTGAACTCTCATGAAGTTTCGTAGATCACTTGAGTCCATTTATATTTTCCCATGAAGTTTTCAGAGTAAACAACTCCTTTCCTCTTGCCCCTGAAGAAACTGCGTCGTAAAATTTATATGGATTCCGTTCAAACTCTGGTTCAATTCTTTTCACATTTGAGTACTATTTATTCCATGACCAAACGCAATATGCCATTTTTAGTACAGCAGAGAAAAACCAAGGTTTTCTTAACCTCCTCTTTTTTTTAGCCCAACAGGCCTTTCTGAAGAAGAAACTCAATGTGGCTTCTTTTTAATTTTAAGCTATTTCTTTAATTTTTCAAATCATGCATGCTGCCTGATGCGAGGCCAGCTGAAGCCAAAGAAAATATTTCCTTTGACTCCCTTTGACCACAGTGCACTTTGCATGAGACTAAGCGTTGCTTATTGAATTAAGGTTCCACTTACAATAAAAATTCTTGACACTTACTCTATGGTACTTTTAGAACCCAGAGTGTCAGCTAAAGCCAAAATATACGGATACAGATGAGTTGTGCAAGTAGCAGAGGTCTGCACACCGTTGTGTTAGTTTCCACGAGGTAAAGGGCTCAGAGAATCAACGGCCATGTGAGCTTAGTTATAAAAGTTTGAAGGTTTTGAGGTCATAGCTTTCGTCTTGCTTAGTACCACCTGCGTGACAAAATTCATGCCAAAATGGGGAATGCATCCATCACAATGCTCATGGGAAAAAGAATCAAAACACAAAATATTTAGCAGAGTGCTTGTGCTGAACAAACTTAAAAGCATAACAAAGTCCATTTTTCAGAGCAAGAGTTAAATGCAGGTAGTTAAGCAATCTTTCTTAGAGCAGAAGAAAAGGTTGCTCCCTGTTTTTACTTCTAAATGAAAACAGAGTGGCCATCTTCTCCAGCTGAAATATGAGACACAGTCTAGGGAAAAGGTGCAAACAGGGAAAGGAGGACGAAAAGGCTTTCAACTGATGTTCTCAGCTCCAAGTTAGCTGGCAGACCAGCCACAGAGTTGTTTTTCTGGAAAGAAAATCACTTCCTAAGGTGAGGCCGTCTTGTAGGTAGGTTATCAGGTAGCCTTTGCCAATGTTCCTGTAGCAGTACGCAATCTCATCCTGCCAAGCAGTGCAATGCTGTTGATCTTGTGTTCAGCTGAAAGCTGGAAGGCTTTGGTCCTTTGGAAAGAAGTGGATGAAAGTGGAGTAAGAACGGGAAGGCCTCTCCGGCATCAGTGAGGCCTCAGTGACTATGCTTTCTCCACTGATGTACTGAGTTGCAAATAATACCATGATCCTCAGCAACCAAAAATAAACAGTTCCTCTAGGAACACTTATTTTTAATGTTGATCAGAATGATTTATAAACTCCCACACAGCTTCCAACTTTGAAGTCAGGCCTCAGGTGGTACAAGCGCTTTGGTTCTGCAGTCAGTAAGCCTCTCAAGCCGCAAAGCTGATGTGCAGGTAAGTGCCTGATCTGCCTGCACTGCCTGCCTTGAACCGAGACGGCAGCGTTGCGTCATCCCGGCATGGTGCTCACAAGCATGGAATTCCCATCTGTCCTGGCAGGAGCACGCGATTAGCTGAGCAGCTCACATTTCTTAATGTATTAATCTTCAGAATATATCTGTAGGTAAAGAAGGTAGGTAATTACAAGTAAATAATCATTAAGTGGGAAAGTAATAAATCTTAGCAGGCTAGGCTACTCCAGGTTTACTGCACAACCTCTCAGGTCTCTGAGACCTGGTGGATTCTGGGCCACACACAGAGTTATTTAGGTATTTTACTCTACTCAGGTGCTGTTGGCAGTGGGAGGGAGTTGGGAGGAGGGAAGGAACAGTGAAAGTCCTTAGAGTAAATGAATGTGAATTTCTGCTGCCTCATGTTCCTGGCTTCAAAGAGCAAAAGAAGTAAAACCAAGAGTCAGCTGTGAAATCCTACTAAACATCTTCACTTTTGTCTGTTTGAATTTTACTTCTGAAACCAAATTTCTCCGCATCTTTATGATGCTTGTCTTTTAGCTCTCACCAAAGAGAGCTGTAGAGCTAAGCTGGTAATCATCTCTGGGTCTTGTGGGTAAGAAATGACAGTAAACCACTTCCAGGTTCAGGTACTTGGCAAAGATGTAATACAGGCTACTTCTGCTTTAAAAAGCCTTGCTCCAAAATCAGTGAATAACAGCAAAGCCCTATGTTTATGTGTATGTTTGAGAGACAAGAGAGGGTGAGCTTGGGTCTGATCTTACATTGCAAGTCACTTAATTTTGGCTGTATCTCTGAAGAAGAGCTTCTCAAGAAAAAAGAAAATGCAGTACGTGAATTTTTTTTTTAGGGTAGGCAGACAAAGCTGTGGTGTGTATGACTTCCTTCCTTCTTCTAAAGTATACAGACTGTAAGGAAAATATATAAATTCTCTCTATATAGTGTTATATTAATCCATTCTTCTCTCAGTAAGTCATGCTCTTTCATAGACTTTTCATGTCTGGGAACAAACGCAACCACTTTCCACCGTCTTTGTATATGTAAATGAACTCCAAATTGTGGCTTAAGACTAACTTGTAACTGGTTCTGACTACAACGCTGAGGACTAGCTCAAATTAAAGTGTTTCTTTAGAGAGCAGAAAATACTGCTTCCCTCCCCCGGCCAGGAATCAAGGGAGGGACATGATGAAACCAGATTTGCTTTGTTATTTACTATATCTAAACCCCTATGAGTAACTAACCTAGTCATATCCTGTGTCACTTAATGGTTGCATAAAACTATTCATGTTTTAAAAGGAAATTAGTGCTCCGGATAATAACCGTACTGTGTTCGAGCAGACAAAGCACTCCCTCTCTAATCGGATTTGAAAAAAAACTTACACCTTCCAACTTCAGTGACGGCGACATAATGACTCAGCTGGAAAAACACTGTATTGGCACATTCTCAAAGGGAAGAACAAAAATCCAGCGATCTTTCCTCTAATAGGTAATTCCACTGCCATTGTAAGGTGTGTGTCTGTGTGTGTGTCTGTGTCCACCTCTTGCCTTCTCACTGTCTCCAGTAGCGAGCTCACAACACCTGAGTTTAACTCAGAAATCGAGCAAGTGTGGCCAGGCTCATTCATATATATTTATCAAAGTGAAATTTTAGTAGCTCTGGGAGACATTTACCCAAGATATTTTCTGGTCTGTGACGAGACCGTTCTGCAGGCTGGGTGCAGAGACGTGGCTGGGAAAACGGTTACATTTTTCACACCACTTCTGTGACGATCACCAGGTCCAAAGCAGAGTCTGTTCATGCAGAAGAGATTAGAGCTGGAATATTCACAGACAAAAAAAACCAATCCCTGCCGCTACTTTTTCAACTGCAATGCTGTGTAGCAGGCTACCGAGTGCTGCCGTCCTCAGTGAGGAAAGGGGAAGAAAACCCTTTCCTTAGGTGAGAGGATGAAGTCCTGCGGTATAGACCTATTTGCCTGCTTGTAAGAAACATTTCCAAGTGGTGCAAACTTGTGCAAAATTTGATCCATTTTCTGCAAAACAATTAATTCTAAGTTACCCTAGCCTTTTTTATAGCTGCTCAGAATATTGTTATTTTCCAATGCAAAGAAGGAGACTGAAGAAAAACAGCTCCATTTATTTTCCATCCATGAAAATAAATCTTAATATGGTAAGTATTTACCTTTTCATGTTTTTATTGGGCTTGGGAACTGGCAATAAGCAGCTTAGAAAAATAAAGAACAAAACTACATACTCTTCAGAAATTAATCAGTATTGGCTTTCAAGCCTGGCAACCAGAACCACTGGATTATTTTCCTGGATGCACAGCAATGTCCAGCTCATGTCTTAACTTCATTTGCTTCGTTCTCAACCAGTCGCAGAGCCCACCCCTGCACAGTGAGGTACAGGCCCCAGGATGGATCTGGGAGTCAGTGTGTTGGAGCGAGTGTTGGACTCACAAATGACTTAAGTACAGTGGCTCTTGACCACCCTAAGGGAGATATTTTGCCTTCAGACCACGCCGGTATCTCTGTGTGGCACCACCAAAGACAGGAATGTGGATGGACGTGCCTCGGCATAAGTTAACATGAGATTTGGCATCTACCACATTCTGCCATAGGTTTATCTTCAGGAGGCAATTGCTCAGAACAGCTGCCTCATGTGGCAAGTCTAAGGCAACCCTCAGAGAGCAGACACTTCCGATGCTCTACAGGTCACCTTAGCCTAGTTCCAGCAAGGACAGAATAGAATAGAAACGGAAAGGGCCCAAAAAGAGATCTAATGATCATTCACTGCTATTTGAGGAGTTTTTTTGTTTCCTCCCTGGCTTATTTCACAATGACATTCCTCTGCAGACAACCCTCATTTTCTGTTTTCTCTGTTCTTCTGTTTTTCCAAGTGCAAAATTGATGTTGCAGAGCTCAAGTAATAAATATGGTTGAGAGGAATGAAATGTGCTGGTCTAATATATACACAAAGCTTTATTGACATGTGAAATGTTTGTCTGAATGATTTCAGACTTACATGGTATGATGAAAATTCACTACAAAAATAGGTAAAAAGTCAAGTCAGAGGTTTTTATCTGGAGAAAATAAACAAAAGTCTACAATTTACCCTTCCCCTAAAGTTAAACTAACTTCTTCTGCCAACAATAACAAAACAGAACTATATCAACACAACTATATCAACACTTCTTCTGTTTCAATATTAAGTTCAAGCATCTGTTAACAACTTATTGCTTGTTGTTGTTGTTACTTGGCCAGATCTTTTATCTGTATACAACCTATTTGTGCCAGAGTTCACTTTTTTTTCAATACTTATTTGCTTTTCCCACACTCTGCTTCTAATTGTCTCTCTTTCAGCCCACAATAATTTAACATTTCTTGGAGGCCCTTTTGTCACAGACGGTTTTCTCCTAGGGGCCTACGTCTCTTCACAAATAGTTTCTTTACTAGAGCACTTCTTTCTACGCCAGGTGTTATAGCAACAGAGGTAATATCTGACAAAAGAAACAAGGACGGATCAATTCATTCACAAAATAAAATGGAAAAACTGTCATTTCTTTGCTGAAAATGTGCATTTTAGGATTTTGCAAATGATGAATGAGAGGCACTGAATGAGTCTATTAAGAAATTGTATGGAAATCAGTTTATTCACCATGCATGTAAAAAAACACAAGGAAGTAAGGAAGCAAACAAAAAACCTGTTACGGCCCAGTTCAGCTAGTAGGGAAGGGGTTGTAGTTTTTTAATACTGCTTTTCTCTTGAAGACAACAAAGAAAAAACTGAGATGTTCCTAATCCCTTGAGACAGAATGGCAGTTATAATAACAGAAGTGTACAATTGACTGGACCTCAGAAAATAAATAACTCCTCAGCACTGAGACAGGATTAAATATATCTAGTCAATGCAAAGAAGTTTGTCCAACCTGTGTCTCAGAACTGTCAGGGATGAGAATCTTCAGTTCGCCCTGGGTTACTTGCTATTGAGTTGTCTGATAAGATAGAAAAGTTATCAAAGCTGCTTCATTTAAAAATACTGTAGCTCTTAAATACTCCAGTTTCTGCAAACTCAGGCAACTAGAAACTGCATCCCACTGTGTTTCTCATTCCTCTACCAAAAGAGGCAAGAGCACCCCCCTCTCTAGCTGCAGGGCTTTTGAAAGCACCACGTGGTCCACCTGGAGGGTGTGCCTCAGCATACAGATCTCTCTTACTACAACGGGATGCTTTCAATTTTGATGCCATCTCCACTGTATGGATATTCCCCTTTTTGCTTCCACTTGCTGAAAAAAAAGGAAAAAATACCCCTTTGAAAATTCTACTTCCCCTTGACCATCAGCCCAACCAATCTACTAAGTACCATTAAGCATCTTGTAAAGAAACAGCAGTAGACCAGCACGCTCTCCTTGACATGACTCGTTTCTGCCTCTGAAGACACCTATTGACTATCTCTTCATCCTGCATATTATTTAAAGCAGCTACACCATCAAGTCTATCAAGATACAGTCCTGATCATCTGAGTCCTTCACCTGTCTCTGCTCTGTAAAACCAGACAGGAGTTCCTACAGAAGCCCATCCTTTGCACCTTAAAAGCGTGGGAGCCAAGCTTTAACCTCATACAACAGGACTGAACTAACAGCGCTGATTTAAGCTGTAAACTTATCAAAGGTAAGCAAAGCATGTGCAAAGCAGGAGGAATGTAGCCCAGAACAAAAGCAAAGAAGAAAAATACATGTATTAACACTAGAAACTCTTCCTGTGTGTAGCCCTTGCTGTGGGCCTCAGAAAGGAGAGAGATGTCTTTCAATATCTCCATTACTATCTCTGTTTTGAGCATGCCATGTACTGTGCTGAAGTAGCTATGTTGCAACCAGCATTGGAAATAGCTAGATTAAAATGAGTTCTGGTGTGCCAACAGCATGCTGCAAGCACATCCCTTGTCAGAGAAGAAGGGCTGGCTGAGAAAGCAAGCTATTAATGCTTACAGAAAGCTATTTGTCATACCAAGAATAAGTTGCATGGCAGTAATAGAGAAAACAGTAATCACAGGTGCACTCAGTGACTCGTATACTTGTTAATGAGCACTAATAGCACAGCCGATTACACCAGAGGAATTGCAGCTCCTGCAGAAACTGTCAGACATTTCCACAGCCCCATAGCAGATCAGAGTACGTTGCAAGAGCAAAGAGGAGACAGCCAGAAATGTAGGTTGCCTTGGCCTGAAAACACAAAGCATCTTCCAGAGTTTCCATGCCAGCTCATCTCAGGCACCCGTAGTTCAGTACAGCCGCATACATTTTACCAAAACATTTACTATTCAGGACACATGGACTCCTATCCTGCTTTTTAAAGCAGCTGTTTAATAAGTCAGGACCCCTCCCAAGCAACCTTTCAGCCACCCCACGTTTATTCACACAACGTGACAGTGCACAGACCCTGCAAAGGGCACCCACGCGCTTCGCAGTCTCTAAATGGGTGTTTGTTGCCTCAATGTCCTGGCGACTGACACCTCACTGAAGGCTCGGCAGAAATGAATCTTTTTTTGGCTCGCTTTGCCCTGCTCCTCCAGCGAAGACCGTGAAGTCAAAAGGCTCAGTTTGAAGTACTCCCAGGCTTCGAGCTCCCTCTGCAGTATTTCGCAAGGAATCGTCTTGCCTCAAGAAACCTCTAAACTATTTGTTTAGGAACTGGATCATTCGTAGCACTTAAATTTCTGGGAAACTTCCACTGAAATCTGAGCTGGCCTAATAAATCATTTCTATTAAGTTTTATTCTGATGTGGCGCGGTTATGATCTGTTGACCTTGGCAAATATTTTCTGTGCTAAAGCCCCGTGAATTGCTTTCAAAGGAAATAACTGGAGGAAAACAAGTTGCTTGGGTATTTTCATCTGTGAATGTGTAAAAGTAGAGTTAACGGGTCAGATTCAGACATAACAAAAGGGACTACTAAATCACTAAGCTAGACATCAGGAGTGAGTTTAAAAGCATTTAAGTGATGATTTATATCTTAATTAAATTATGATTTGTATCTTTTAGTTCCATGTCTGTTACTAGCTTAGACTCCCTTAGAATTACACTGATATATGGAATCACGTTCACGCCTCCTTGTATATCATTGCTGAATCTGACCGCTAAGTTCCTATAAACCTATTAAAATCTCAGCTGACATTGCTTTCAATTCCATGTCAAGGGATAGAGACTAGAGGTATAAATTACACTATTTAGACTTTCCTCACGTAGACTTGTCTCTGAATTCGGCCGCCTGCCATCACCAGGCACAAACTGTACCATGTGACTTGGTTCCTCTTGTTTTGTAGAGTCATCTTCCTCAGCAAAATTAAAATGAGATTTTTTTTATTTAACTGGATTTTTTACTTATATTGTTACTAGGGTTTATATCTGCTTTCTAAATTAATGCACACACTGCAAATATATTTCTCCTTGGCATCACACTAGCCGCCTTATTAAAGTTCTCTCCTTCAGTTTAAAGTATATTCAGGGCTGCAGAAAGAAAATGGACCTCTTAATTCAGGCACATCTCATCCCACCTCAAATTCTTAGTGCCAGTTCCTCTCACTATTTACTGGAATATGTGCGTTAGCTGCTTTTTAAGGCTGGGGTGATTAGATGACCTGTCATCTTTCCTGGATGAGGAACATAAGGGAGGAAAAAAAATAAAAAGGAGGCTGATGGAAGTCCCAAACTTATTGTGAATTACCAGCTATTGTGAATAACCAGATGGTTAAAAATCACAGAAAATACTGCTAATACTATAGCAAAGGAAACAATTCTAAGGGAATGCTTACTTGGAGGAGACAAGGTCGCCCAGTGTTTGTATAACTTGTGAGGATTATATGCGAAACAAATCTTGTATTCAGTATGAAATAGGTATCTTCTTGTATCATTGTGCCCACCACTGTGGATGCACAGATGGGCTCCATGCACATAGCCAGTTCCATATATTGGCTTTCTTGATCATATGTAAGACTAGTTCTGTGTAACACACTAAAACAGAGTGCTGAAAATCTAGGGGTTTTATCTAAGAAGGGCTTGTGCCTGTAGGAGTTTTAGAAATGTTTTGGGATTAGGAGTTGCTCCTCACATCGGAATGTGAGACTGGAGAAGGAAATGCAGAAAATGGTAACACGTTCTGGCTCACATTTCTGAGATGGCAACCTTTTTATGACAAGGACCATAGGTCTATTTGTGTGTTGCAACAATAATAAATCAAAGACTGTACTAGAAACAATTTAGTAACAGGGTAGCTTGGGGAATCAACATGCCAGTATTCACAGAAGGAAGAAGGAAATCTCTGAACTACCTACACATGCTGTGAAGAAAAACCATTATGTTTCTTCTGAACTTTGGGCCTACAAGCAATGCGGTGAACTTGAACTTTCCCATTTAATAAAAGGTCACAAACTCTCATCTTGTACAAAAACTGCCTTTAAAATACAGGGATTTAACATTTGCCCTATTTTTTCCATTTTAAAGGCCAGGAGTTATGTCACGATTAGTGTTTGTGAGGAATAAAGCCCAGGCTGCAAGCCCCATGTTTCCAGCAAAAGGTGGGGTGGTCGCCAGGGGCAGCCAAGGCCACAAAGGGAGGGCAAAGGCTATTTTCCTGGGCATCTGCCCAGGACAGACACCATGGAGATAGTGTCTTTGGAGAAGGGGGGCCCTGATGCGGAGGCCCCATCCCTGGAAACACTCAAGGTCAGGTTGAACAGGGCTCTGATTGACTTGATCTAGTTGAAGATGTCGCTGCTCACTGCAGGGGAGTTGGACTGGGTGGTCTCTAAAAGTCCCTTCCAACCAAAAGCTTTCTAGGATGCGGCCTTTCTTGCTCTTTGTTGAGCCAGTTCTGTTCAGCCTGTACTGCTCTCCTTTTCCCCTTCCACAAAAAAAAAACCAAACAAAACAACCCAAAAAGTAACCCTTGTAGGTACACGAGCTCTCAAGAAGCCCAGTAATTCTGTATTAAACGGGGAACCTACAGTTCCCCCAACTTAGGGCTTGGCCAAGGCTGAGTGCTGGGACCCAGCCCCCCTCCTCCTCCAGAGGACCGGCCGTGCCAAGCTCGGCTCCCACACACATTTTCTACTCAGCATCACAAGCCCATTCGCCTCCGCAGGGTTTTTTGAGCACTGCGCGGTTCCTAAAACCAGGCTAACTGGGGGCGAAGGTCGGACTCTGCCCTGACAGGAGTCCAGGCGCGGCCGCCATTTTAGGGCGGGAAGCCGGGCCCACCGCCCCCATCACGTGACTTCCGGGCAGGGCAGGGCCGCGGGCGGGGTCGAGGCCAGGGCCAGCGGTCCGCCATCGTGGCGGCGCCGGGAGCGGCAGGTCGGCTCGGTCTGCCCCCGCCTCCCCGCCCTCTCGGCCTCCCGGAAAGTCGCTCTGTGAAAGCAGGAACGCAGCCCAGCCCCGGAGGGCGGGGACGGGGCTCCGGCAGCCTTTCCGCGCGGCCTGCGCCTCGCCGCGGGCCCGGGGGGGGGTTGCGGTGTAGGCCTCGGCACCATGGACCCGTTCTTGAGTCTGCTGCACTCGTTTTCCCAGAGGTTGTCGGGCAATGAGCTTGCTTCCCTGAAGTTTCTCTGCCGGGACAAAATTGGGAAAAGGAAGCTTGAGGCTGTCCAAAGCGGCGGGGAGCTCTTCAGCATCCTTCTCGAGCAGCAGCTGATTGCGAGCGACAACGTGTCGTTTCTTGAAGGCTTGTTTGAGGGCATCAAAAGAGAAGATTTGATCTCGCTGCTAAAGCAGTTCGCAGAGGGAAGGGAAGTTAGTTCTGCTGATGATCAACCAGATCCGCATGAAAAACGTAAGTGGATTATTTTTTTAATCCCATTCCCCCACCCCCGGTAAGTCTGTACACATTCTCTAGTTGTGGGTATGCTTAGAGCAAACAGCACGGCTGCCCTCAGTTGCCTGCTGTAGCAGAGCCTGCTGCTAAGGGTGTTTCCGCTACTAACTGCTGCACAGGACTGTGTTGTACCCTGGAAGAGTACCATGAGGGCAGCATATGCTGCAAACAGCTTTCCTGAGCAGAAATTTCTACCCTTTTTTAATCAAATGGTCACTTGGAAATCGTGCTATGTACCTTGGATTCTAAGTATATCCAGCAGCTCTTCAGACATGGTATGACCTTCGGTATGTGCAATGCACCAAGAGGAGTAGTGTTTTGCTAAAAAAAAAAAAACCAAACTAACAAAAATTTTAAAATCGTCTCATATTTCGTAGTAAATCCATCATTAACCTGATGTATTTCTGCTATTTCAGGTCTGCAGGACGCAGCTATTGAAGTTATATGTGAAAATGTCGGGAGAGACTGGAAAATGCTCATGCGAAAACTTGGTATCTCTGAAGTGCAGATGGAGAGAATAATGGCAGCCAACCCATATAATTTGCATGAACAGTTGTTTCAGTCACTTCGAGTGTGGCGGAAAGGGAAGGGAAAGGATGCAAAGGTGCTTGACTTAATAAAAGCTCTTCGGGCCTGTAATATGAATTTGGTGGCAGACAGAGTTGAACAGAAGCTTTTGCTACTGAACACTGGAACCAGGTGAAATTAATATAAAAACACTTCCACATCTCACAGATATGGATGAAAAAAGTAAAAGTGACTTCTGTTTTTCTGATCCAAGATCAGTATCATCGGTTCTGTTACTTATTCTGCAATTAATTTTTGTGCCTTACTAGATTGATCTGTGATCAGATGAAGATTAACATAAAACCAAATTCCTTTCAGGTAATGCTTTGTAGTTTGATGCTGCCTTTAGGAGATTTTAACTTTTTGAAGACCTAAACTCCATTTTGTAGAAATCCTTTTACCGCTCACCTGAAAACAAGATTTGCTTCATTGCAGGCACTTTTCAGATGTATCTTCTCTGAAAATACATCCATGGAACACTTCTGAGGCAACTGTAATTTAAAGTTTAGGGGAGGTTGGATTTCTTTTTTATGTGGTCTATTCTAATTAGTGTGAAGGGGGAAGGCTTAGACCTCTTTGCTGTGTACTGGGTCTTCTGAATAGCATGAGATAATATCTTCCATAATTTGTTGAATACATTTGCTCTCTGTAAAAAGATACTAAGATGACTGTAACCTCTAGGCCCTAAGACTGCAGTGCAAGAAGGCTAGTAACTACTGTGGTGGCTTTGTCTTGGCAGAAGGTGTGCCTTGGTTGAAAATGAACTAGTTGAAATCGAATCTCTCTTATCAAGTGCCTTCATCATACTGAAGGAAGTATTCTCCTGAAACTCAAAGCAATCATGTGTGTCTGACAGATGTTTACAGCAGCCTCTTTTTTTACTGCCATGAATGTTTTAAGATTCTTTACTAGGAATCCTTTCATAACCTGTATCACAGAGCCTGGTCATGTCTGCTGGAAGTTGCAGCTTACCTCATAAGTAAGCTGCAGTTACCTGTTCTCTTGGTAACAGAAGTGTGTACTGTAATAAAACCTCAAAAACAATTTGGTTTCTTTTTAGTGGAGGGCTGTGAAACCCAACTGAGAGCAAATACATAGTACCGACTTTCTTCCTCTGATAGAGGATGGCTAGCATCAGCTATCTTATGCCACAGTTTGTTCTCTTCAACTGTTGCTCCAGATCCAATAGCTCTTCCAGATCCTTTGCAATTTTTTAGTTCATTCCTGTTCTGTTATGTTTTTTGAAAGTGGTTGTAAGCAACTCACAGAGGAAAGAGGATTTGTGAATGAGACCAGATTCTGTTTTCAGCTTTAATTTGGAACAAACTTCAAAAAATGGTCTTCACACCTAATCTAAGACTGGAATAATTGCACAAGCTTCAAGACATGCAGGGCTGTAGAGGCCTCTGGGAACTATCCCTCATGCAAGGGGGAAAAGTTTTCTGAAATCATTATTGCTTGATGAGTAGGATTGTTTGCTACTGCAAACATCCTTCTAACTACATAAATAGATACTTGAAGAGGAGGGGCTTCCTTTTTGCTACTGTACCTGTGTGACTTCTTGCTCCTTTCAAGTTCATTTCACATGGTGCCATTACTGTGGAGGCCGGGTGTCTGCATATAATATACCACTACTCTACATAAATATTGTGACATGGAAAATTTTCAAGTTCTTGTTGCAGTTGGTGCCTCTAGTTTAGACAGCGACACTTGAACGCTTGATCGTAGTTAATCAGAAACTGCTGTAATGTGGACATACCTTTTCATTCAGGTTATTCCTTAAATGATTCTCACAAGTATTTTTCTACTTGGGGTATTTTACATATCAGTGCTTGTGTACAAGCAAAGGAGCAATGAGTAATACAGACGTTCCCACTTGTCTGCGATTTGGGCAGGTACAGTTCTCTAAGTACTTGCTCCAATACTTGTCAGTATGGATTGTTCATTTCAGACTTCCAGTAGTAGATCCAGTGCTGCACTTCAGCTAAATGACTAGATCAAAAGTTTTTTTGTTTCATAGATACGGTCTTCATTCTACAGTGTTTAAAGAAAGCGATCGCTTCAGACTTTCTTCCTTCATGCCTCTAAGCAGTCTTTGTGAGCAGAGTGGAGTAGAAGGGAGCAAGATGAGCTATGCTTGTGGTGGAACAGCTTTGCAACAGTTCTGACTTCAGTCTGTCCAGTAACAGATTTTTCAATATCCACTTCAAGTAAGTCTTCTGGTTCACAGAAGATACTTCTTTTCATATTCCAAATAAATGTATATTGCCTACTGCATAGAACCAGGATATTTTAAGAATCAATAGGAATAACTTGTTAGTTGTGACCAAGTGTTCGTGAGCTACGAGAAATATTCTGCCTCAAGATAAAAACCTCTTGTTTCTCTAAGGATTTGTACATAGTGGATGTTTTACTGCGTATGAAAGCAATGACCCAGACCGCATCAATCAGAACAGTACCTCAGGGCCAATGAAAAACTGGTTTTATTACAGATCTAATAGTTTATCATGTGAGAACAAAATCAAATGGAACAAAGGGAACCAAAACTTTTTATTGGGAGGAGGGTAAGGGACAAGGGAATAATTTGGAAGGAAAAGTGTTGTGATCCAGTGGGCAAACTTTTATTTTCAAATGAAGTATTTTGATTCAAAGACACATATTTTTATAACTTGAATTAAAGTTTTACATTGTCTATTTTTGTGCACATTTCATTAAAATCTACTTCCTTAAAAACAAAAGAAATTGGACTGTTTTTCTCTCTTATGGGATTGCTGTCTGTGATGAGATCTCCAGTTGGGAGAAGTGTTAAGGACACTTTTAAAGCCAGGAGTGGTGCTAAACAGGCGTTATGCTACAAATGTCATTCTTGGAACATTAAAAAAAAAGGCAAAAAGCTTTGTCACTGAACTTTTCAGAAGTGCTAAAAAGGCTGTAGTTTTCCTAGCAGGACTAGCATGTGAATGCTGAAACTCAGGGAAGTGTAAGAAACTAAATTCTCTGCCAGCCCTCGGGACCCTAAAATTGAGTCACAGCGCAGCATGTGCATGGGAGATAGGCCATCTGCGAGTAAGTCCCTTACAATTCCTTTCTTTATTTTCCCTCTGCTAGGTATGCTGTGGTGAGGGTGTTGATTTTGTTTTTATTTAATTATAAAACAGAAGTCTGAACAGGTTCAGAATAAGCTGGAGGATGTGTTCAAAAGTT